>NW_023425590.1:0-684280 GCF_014108245.1 Pipistrellus kuhlii | reverse complement strand
GCTTCAGTTTTTAAGTCATCGTCCTCCTCCCCCTCCTCATTTCCTGTAGGCACTGGTTTCAGTGAGTTTCTGTAAACAGCGGAGAAGGAGAAAACAATTTGATTTATTTTTATTTATTTTTTCAAAATATAGTTATTGATTTTTTACAGAGAGGAAGAGAGGGATAGAGAGTTAGAGACATCGATGAGAGAATCATTGATCAGCCTCGTATTGCACACCCACTACTGGAGATGTGCTTGCAACCGAGGTACATGCCCTTGACCGTAATCAAACCAGGGACCTTTCAGTCCACAGGCCCAGGCTCTATCCACTGAGCCAAATCGGTTTCGGCAACATTTTGATGTTAAATAAAATGTGTATATTGACTAATGAGCACAGGCTGGGACCTGGCCCAGAATGGCCAGCAATTCCCTGGAACTCAGACATCACGGAGCTCATGACTGTCATGCTTGTCACGTTTAAATACGGGGATGGAAGCAAGTGGCCTGGGCCCACCGACCTGGCCCCTGCTCCAGGTGGCTTTCCCCATTCGTGACAGGGCACCTTTCTGTTCCGTGTCTACGTTACTGCCGCTCAGAACAACTGACGTCCCGGACCGTCATGCTCGCCGCATGGGGATATGGAGATGGAAGCATGTGGCGTGGGCCTGGGAACCTAACACGCGAGGAGACCTGCTAAAGCCCCAAGGATCAGGCTGGACCTCATCTCAAGAGAGCAAAGCCCGAACCATGTGAAACTCAGGATCCCAAATCCGTGGGCTTTGAGAGCTCACACCCTGGTTTCCTTGCTGGAATATGAGTCCCCCGGATTGAGGCAGCAGCTCAGGCTCCTTTGGCCAAAAGGCTGCTCAGGTCCCTCCTAATCCGGGGCTTTTCCGAGCTCCCCATAAAGTAGGCAGAGTGAAAAGTGATGACTCACAAACCGCTGCCTAGGCCCACCGAACCCGCTGGGTTCCCAGTGCCCTCGGCTCAGCATCTGCTCTTCCAGTCTGTGTTCTTCTCCTCCCACAGTCGTACTCCTCGGCCTTATGCTAGAGTGCTTCCCTGTCTGCTTTGACCGACCCCCACCCTTAGGCACACAATCTCAGGGAGCACAGGCCCCGCAACCCTCCCTGGGCTGGGAGGACTCCCGTCGGAGCAGCTCAGGAAGCCAACCAACTCCCTGGCCTCCTGCAGACACTGTCTAATGCAAACCATCACCACATCATCGCCTGGGTACCAAAGCCCGATGCTTCCAGTTGGCACCTGACCAACCTCCGCTGGTCATTTGTACCCACTGCGTTACAGAGAGCCAACTCAGGCCACAGTCCTTTCTGCCCCAAACTACGATGTGGCTTTCCAGGTCAGCCATCCTGAGTGGGTGGCGAGCCGGCTGGAGCTGAGCAGAAGAATCCGGGAGAACGGTGAAGCAGCACCCTGACCCCGGGGTGCTGGGACAGGACCCTGTGGTCACTGTGACCTGGTCCCTGTCCCTCAGGGCCAGCCATACCCCACCACAAGGAAGGACAGTCCAGCAGCACTAGGACCGAGGGGTGAAGGCCACCCTGGGCCCACCAGATGCCTCTCGGGTTACTTGACTTCCAACCACCAGGTTTCCAGCACCGAGCCGCTCCCTCCTGCCTCATTTCAGGCAGCTCCCTCGGCCTCTAGAACAGCCTCCCATAAACACTCACTCCTAGTGAATCCCACTCCTTAGCGAGGCATGGAAGCCTTCCACATCTCATTGCCCCCTGCTCCGGCTTTCCCTCCTGCCACTGGGTGCGCCTTCCCTGCACCCAGACCACCCCTGCTCCATCTTCACGCCCCCCCACGTCCCGCCCCACTGGCTGGCCCTGGCTCCATCCGGGTCAGCAGCAGAACCCCGATGCTCACCACCACGCTTCCTTCTACACCTCCATGGAGCTCCTCACAATCTGTCTGCTGTGCACACACCGCTCACATCCCATCACCCCTCCTGGTGCCTGGCTACCGGGTCACAGGTCCTGTGTCCCTTGCAGTGTCTATGCCACATCAGGGCCTTGTCATGTCCGCAGAGGGAGGACAATCACGGCGCACCCACAACCCCCCCTCCAGATCACTCGGGGGAAGTCAGACACAGAAAGGGCTCATCCCGTGATCCTGGATCTCTCTCCTAGGTGCCTCTCTTCACCTCTCATATTTTTTAAACGGAGCTTAACTCAAAAGCAGAGGAAGAAGGGGCTGGCAGTGGGCCATGTCTTGGAAGCCAGCAAAATGCAACCACCCCTCCTTGCAGAAATCTAGACCATTCCTGGGAAAGGAGAGGCGAGGGCTCTGGGAAGATGGTCTGTCCCCTTGCCCTGCCCTGGGGACGCCAGTGCGCCAGGGGGCTCTCTGCCCTGAATGTGGAGGCTGGGCGTGGAGAGGGAAGCCCGGAGCCCTGGGGACAGGCGTCGGTCACCCCACCCGCTTACTTATTCTGAGGCCAGGCCCCCGCATGCTCTTCCAGGAGAGTCCTGCTCAGCTGTTTCACCGTGTTAATTTCGCTCGACAATTGCCTTCTTTCCTCCTTCAACTCCTTAGTCAAGAGGGTGAGCGACTGAAACAGAGATCAACAATGTGTCCCCCACCACGGCCCCTGTGGCTCCACTGCTGGGAAACTGCTCCCAGAGAAGAAAGGCCACGTGCACAAGAGGGCCTTTTCGGTAGGAGCCACACCTGTCCTCAGGACCAACACAGCCAGTGACATGGGGAGGACAAGTGCACCGGCCAATCGGGCGGCCACTGCCCACGTGTGGCCGCTCAGCACTGAAACGCAGCCAGTCGGAGCTGAGAGGCGCCTAAGTGCAAAATGTACAGCAGGTTCTGGGGACTTCACAGCCATTTTCAAAAGAAACGTAAACGATCTCATTAATAAGCTGCCCAGCAGTGGGTGGAGGGGCCTCCCAGGCACCAGGAGTTCACTGGTGAGATGCTTATTCAAGCAACACACCCAGGAAGAGCTGTCGATCCCCAGGAGGGGGCGTGCAGAGGAAGCCATCACAGATTCTCTCTCATCACTGATGTTTCCATCCCTCTCGCCCTCTCCCTTCCTCTCTCTGACATCAATAAAACAAATGACGGGCTGGATAGGAATTTCGGGCTGAGGTGGGAGGGGCAGGAAAGCCCAAGCTCTGGCTTCAATCAAACCGAGTCCAGACCCTCTGCCTCAGAGGTCTGACTACAGGCCCCCCAGCTCACAAAGGCATCGCGAGAAGTCAATGCGATGACATGGGAGCACAGAGCACAGAGCTCAGCCCAGAGGACAGAGAAAACGGCACTTGGCTATTTCCATGCACCGCCCCGACCCTGCAAAAGCAAAGGTCAGGCCCTAACCAGTTTAGTGCAGTGGATAGAGCATCGGACCTCGTACTAAAGGGCCCTGGGTTCCTTTCCGGTCAAGGGCATATGCCTAGGTTGTGGGCGGTATCCCCCACGGGGGTGGTGTATTATAGAAGGCAGCTGAATGATGCTTCCCTGTCATCATTGATGTTTCTATCTCTTTCTCCCTCTCCCTTGTACTCTCTCAAATAAAAAAAAAAAAAAAAAAATGTGCTTAAAAAAGAAAACAGCAAAGGTCCGCTGAAAGGTCTTTTCTGACACATCCCACCAGCCAAGGTGCTTGTGCCCTTTAAACACCTCTGGCTGCCTCCCGGACTCTGGGTGACATTCACACACAGTGTTTGGGCACAGACGCCAATGAGGACCCATGCGGACCTGGCTGAGCCCCCGCTGTCAGCTCAGGGCTCAGGCTCGGTGTCCTGGGGCCGGTGGGCCTCACCTCGCACTGGGCGCTGAGCTGTGGCAGATTGATTTCCTTAGAGCGTTGCTCCTCCATCATCTTGTAGTACATGTTCTGGAAGATCTGAAAATTCTCCTGCTCGTTCTCTAAGGAGGCCTGCAGATCCTGGTTCTTGGTGAGCAGCTCCTCCTGCCTCGCCTGCAGCTGCTCGGTCCAGGAGGTCAGTCTGCGGGTGGACAGCCACAGGGCCCAGGGCTGAGCACTCCCAGCCTCCATCCCAGGGGTGCGCCTCCATCACACCCACCACCCCTCAGGGCCTCAGGGTGTCCCCTGTAAATGAGGGCTGAGCACAGTCAGTGCTTCTCCAACTGTGCCCGCTGGGGTTCTATGTGGCCACCCAGTTGCCTCCTGTGGGCTGGGGACACAGGACAGGCAGGCTCAGACACTCCAACAGAGCAGCCTGTGACAGCCCTTCCCATGGAAGGCTCTGCAGAGCCGCATCCTTGGAAAACGGTTCTTGCACTCAAACACTTTTGGAAAACATGGAATCAGAACATCTTTGCTCTGAAACTGTCTTTGCCCAGTTCTTCTTCCCAGGCCAAGTCCCTTTCTGATTTCAACTCCTGACACAAATAAACTGTGAGATTCTGGAGCATTATGTAAAGCCACTGACATCATCATCATCATCATCATCATCATCATCACTGTCATAATTACCCGACTGGCTTTCTGGGGTAAAGGGTTATACCTGAAATCTCAATGCCCAGAGGCTCACAGACTCAATGTGAACACAGAGGGCCCCTGTTTGACCCACACAGCTTTATTATTTAATTTAAGTTAGTTAATTAGTTAATATTTTAAAATGTCAAGTTTCACATCAACTCTCAGCTATTGCCCTTCTCGGAGGGTGGGAGAAAGCATAAAGCAAAGGCCCCGGCAGGTGTGGCTCCGCAGAGACAGCGTCCGCCTGTGTACGGAACCGCCTCGGGTTGGATTCCCAGTCAGGGCCATGCACCTGGCAGTGGGACTGCTCTGTGGCATAGAGGGGTGTGTGCTGTAGGCAGCCAGGAGAAGTGTCTCTCGCATCGCTGTTCCTCTCTTGCCCACTACCTCACTTCCTTTAACTCTCTCTGAAGGGCAGTGCAGAAATTATCCTGAGATGAGGATTAACTTTTTGTTACAAATCAGAAACAAAAGGATGACCGGCAGCGCGGGCCTGCCTCTAGCTGACAGCTTTCAGAGGGTGTGCATTCTCCAGGAGGCCTGGCCTCTGGCTGACACTCCTCCCCCACCTGCTGGACCTGCCTGCCCCCGCAGGCACCTGAGTTTGTAGCCCCAATATCTAGTCCAACAAGGCTGCGCACAGGAAGGCTTCCTGTGGTCACGCCTCTGGGATGAGATAAGACCTGGATTTGAATCCTGACTGGCCACTAACCCCAGGATTGACCAGAACATCTTAGTTACTCTCTCAGAGCCCCTTTGCTCATCTGTATGGGGGGAAAAGGATAATAGCGCAGTCAGTTCTCACGATTCACAGGATAATGTCCTAGGAAGCCACTGTGAGCACTGAGTCAGTGTAACTGCAACTGTCCCAACTGTTCCTGGAGCCTCTGGCCACATTTCTGTCAACCAATCAAGACCTAAAGACGCTTTGGTCACTATGCTCACAGCCAACAGCACCATACCTCGGGCCTGAAGGACCCTCAGGTGCCACTCGGATATTTTCCCCAAGGCCCAGCGCAGCTTGCACTTGGGGACACTAGACAGCCCTCAGCACTCCATTCGGGGCCATTTCACACGGCGACATCGCCACCGAAAAGCACGAAAATAGAGCCCACGGTCCTCAATGGAGCGCGGAAGGGACGCTCGTTTGCAGTGTGAGAGCTGAAACAGGCAGGAGTCAGAGGCCTGTTCAACCGCAGCTGCAAATGTGCACGTCAGGCAACCCCCGTGTCTCCCCCACTGCACAGGCCCCTGAGAGGCCATGGGGACCGATGTGGGGGCGACAATGCATGTCAGCCTGCAGGTGAATTCACCCACAGAGAACGCGAGAATGATGCGGAGGGAGCACAGGTCCTTCCCGGGATCGCAGGTGTGAGAGGATGAAGCTGCCCGTGCCCGACACCGTCATCACCATCATCAAGTGGGATGGGCTGCCCTCCAACCCTGGACCACGCTCCATCCCAGCTGTCACTAGTCCTTCCAACCCAGCCACCAGCTGGAGGCCCTTCCCCCGAGACCATCAGCTGTGACCCTAATGGGAAAGGGGGGAGGGTGCGGGGGCCTCACTGGAGCTGAGCTCAGGGGGCGCTCAGAGAGCTGGTGGAATGAAACCCGGCAGATGCCGCTGCAGGGCGGAGGGGTTACCTGGCCACCTCCTGCTGCAGCCACTCATTTTCCTGGGTGACCAGGGCATTGGTCTCCTGCTCCTGCAGCAGGGCCTCCTGGACTTCAGTCAGCTGCTTCGCCTGCTCCCCCAGCTCCTCAAGCTGCTTCTCCTTGGCCCCCTCCTGGTTCACGGGGAAAAGGTGAGGATGCCTCACTGGATGCAGGCCCCGGGGAGCCACTCACTCCCCATCCCTGCACCCCCACACCCAGTGAGGGGCCAAGAGCAGGGCAAGTGCAGACCCCAAAGGAGCAGGGACACTCGGGGCAGGCAACACCCAGCCGTGCTGAGTGCAGTTCTCCCAGCGCTTAAGGAACTGCACTGGGACGGCCCAGGACATGACGGGACCATCGCATGGGGCTACGTGAGTCCCGTGTCCTCTCCACACATGGGAACTTTAGGGCAAATGGATCAGCTCCTTGGCTGCCCTCTTTGACCACATTTAAAACCCTATTTTTTAAAGCACATGGAACCTCAGTAAGGATGCAGAATACCTGGACAACACTAACATCTAATTTTCCCAGATATTGACAGAACAACTATCCACCCTGCATAGCCAGCAGCACCTCCTTCTCGGGCCCCCAGTCCTGTCCATCAACAACAAGATGGCCAGTGTCCCGGCGAGGCAATACCTGCCCCGGGGCCCTGCCGTGGCTGAGAACTGCTGGTCTGAGATGCCGCTGAGCTAGGGAACTGCTCACCGGGAATCACTGATCAATGACCAGGTCATGGTTGTGATCCTGGACCCTCTCTCTGGCAGGCAGGGGCAACGGGGGCCTGTGCTCTGAGTGCCTACCTGCAGTGACCTGGGCAGCATCTGAATTTCTATGAGTTTGAACAGCTTTTCTTTGAGGCTGCTCAAGCGATGGTTGGTGTCCTTCTCATTTCGTAGTTGGATCTCCAACTCTGCCACCTATAAGCCAAAGACCCAGCCCATGCCAGTCAGGTCACAAAGTGAACTTGGCTTTAACGAAACCGAAAACCTTTCACCCCATGGCACACCCGGCCTCCGGCTGGCCCATATGTTCCGGACACACACACACACACACACTCTGTTACCTGCTCCCGGAGCTGCCGGTTCTCTTTCATCAGCTCCTCATACTTGCTGTTGCTCTCCTGCAGGGCCTGGGTATCGCCCTGCAACTCCAGGACTGTGTCCTGAGGGGCCAGGGAATTTTGCCCCAGTGCCAGGGTCGCGCTGGAGACTGAAGAACAAAGTGGAGTGAGAGCCCCGATCCCAGGGCCTCCGCTCCCCTCTTGACTCCGCCTCGAGACGGTCATCCCTCCGAGAGGGCCATCCCCCTGAAGCCAAGGTCTAAAGACCAGAGACGGCCAGCTGGATGCCCTCTGTCGTTCACAGGGTGCTGTCGCTGTGGGTTGTGGCCCCTCTGCTGGCTCCTCTTGGGTGCATTGGGGAGCCACCCAGAGTTTAAGAAGAAAGCAGGTGACCGTGGACAGGCCAATACAAAAGTTCAAGACTGCTCGAACTGCTGGAACCACTTTTTGCCAAGTTCCAACCTGAACGTCAAGTCAAGGATTTCAGACACTCACAGAGAAGGCAAACACATGGCATGGTCTCTGCCAACCCTCAGAGTGGGGTGTTGGGTAGCTCAGCTGGCAGTGTGGGAGGCACAAAAATTGACCAGTATATCTGTGGGGGTAGAGCCTCTGGGGCGCGTGTGCCCAGAACTTACCACCCCCGGGTAAGGCCCTTGGGGAGGAAGGGTCCCTGAGCAGCCAGCCCCTGCCCAGGGAGACAGAGCAGACTGCACCCGATGAGGACAGGAACGGAGGAAATCAGCCCAGGCTCCTGTGACAATGCAGGTTAGTGACCGCTGGGGAAGGTGCCTGCCATCCAGAGCGCTCAGTCCCCCACGCACAGTTGTAAGACAGCCGCTGGGGGTCAGCGTGCTGTCCTCTGAAGGCTCCTGGGACTGTCCGCACAGGAGCTTAGAAAACTGGCAGCACTGACTTTGTAGTTCATGTCCTGACTTCAATGCTGCCAGACCCTTCATGTTCTCCTTGGGGAGAAGGCAGTTGACAGTTCCAAACAGCCCTTGAATCAAACCCCATGGACTTGGGCTGAGGATGGGCTGACCCAGGAGATTCAGAGCCAAGGGCTCAGCTCCCTGGCTGAGGGAGAAGCTGCGGCCAGGCCGGCTCCCCAGCGCCAGGGGCTGCTGCCTACCTTCTGACTCCTGGCCCAGCTCCGCGCTCCGGTGGTCGGACTCGTTGATCCTTAGGCCCTTCTCCACCTCCAGGGCCATGTTGTCCCCCAGCAGCTCCTTAAGGAACTGCTGGGGGCTCTGTCCAGGCTCCTAGTGCAAGAAGAGGGGTGGGTGAGCATGCGCACCAGGGCACCCTCTGGACAGGCCCTTCCCCGTGCAGCTGCCCTCCTTCCCCCCGGATGCAGGGCCTCCATGCACCTGCTCACTTCCTAACGCACAGCTGCACAGAAGTGACTCCAACACAGGGCCCCGCTGGGACACCTACAGCCACTAAGACATGCTGCCCCAGTGGTAGGTGATAGAGACACCCGAGGTCAGTGATGTCTGAACAAAGTGATGCACAGCCCAGAGCTGTAAAGCAAGGATAGGAGGACGGACTGCTCTGAGGCCCTTAGCCGGTTTAACATGTCTTGGAAAGGCCATGGGGACCAAAAATCACAGCTTAACGCACATCCTAGATGCCAGCAGAGACCATTTTTGCCACATCAGCCACCTACATCCATCCTTTCAGAAAAGCAACACAGCAGCCAGGCCTTATCTATAGTTTTTTTGTTGTTGTTGTTGTTTAAATATCTATACTAATAAAAGGGTAATATACTAAATAGACCAGTAGTCTTCTGGACATCCTTCTAGATAAAGCGAAGGTGGTGGGGACTAAAGCACAGGTGTTAGGAGTATCAGGGCGGCAGGGGAGAGAAGGTAGGAGTGATCAAACCAGCAGCAGGGGAGAGGAGTAAGGGAGGGATCAGGCTGGCAGAGGAGCAGTTAAGGGATGGTCAGGCAAGCAGGCAGGCAGGGGAGCAGTTAGGAGCCAGCAGTCCTGGACTGAGAGAGGGATGGCTGACTGCCATATTAGGCCTGATCCCTACAGATCAGGGAGCCCCAGATTGGAGAGGTGCAGGAGGCCAGGCTGAGGGCCCCCCACCCCGAAGCATGAATTTCATGCACCGAACCTCCAATGTATTTCTTTCAAATATATTTTTATTGATCACAGAGAGCAAAGGAGCCAGAGAGATAGGCACATCAATGACGAGAGAGAATCACTGACCACCTGCCTCCCACAGGACACCCCTCGACATGGAGCCACAACCGGGGCATCACCCCTTCAGCAGGCCCTGTCTGCTTTGAGGGCCTCTGTGGTGCCCATTAAGCCGCTAAGCTTAGCCTATGACTCTTGGCTGGCAGCAGGCCCCTGTGTCCGCAGGAGCAGAAAATCAGGGAAGCACACCACATAAACCTAACACTGCCCCATCTCTGGTACCCTGATGCGAGAGTGTCTGACGTGTACAGCCTCGCCTGCTTGGATGAGAGACCTGCTGATAGGTATGGGACTTCACTGAGCCCATTTCCTTAACCAGGAAGGGGTGGGGCTGAGAGCTATCCCAGTATGAGGGCTGAGCCTAGGCCTCTTAATGCCACAGTCACTCCACTCATCTGGGCGCTGGAAATAAATGGCTATTCGGGCGAGTTGTTGTTAAATACAGTTTCCTTCTGAACAGGTCACACATGTCGTCTCAGAAAACCAACAGCTCTGGACAGTGTCCCGGAAATGAGGGCTGAGACACAAGAGACAGGACTGTGGGCCTCCAGGGGTCAGGCACATCTGGTGTGGGACGCCAAGGCTGGCCCCTCAAAGGCCCCCTCACGGGAGGAGTCCATGGGGCCTATTCCTGTCCCAGGGCCCAGCACACACGGGGGAGCCAATCAGCTCTTTCTCTCATCTCTCCTCCCGCCCAGATCCCTCCCAGAACCAGCGGGTGTCCTCGGGGGCTGAGCCTCCCCAGTCTGCCTTCTCAGACTGGGAACACGCATACACGGGATGTGTCCGTTGCTCTCCGTGGGCAGCTTTCCAAGCCTGGCCCCATGCACAGTTCTAACAACTGGGAGTGGGCAGTAGCTCCAGCTTTTCCATCTCGTGTTCATTTTACCCCCACGATCCAGCACCCAAGTTTCTTGGTGGAAGGGAAGCCGTGGACCTACTGCCAGTGGGCGCGGTTCTGATCAATGCCTGGCAGCGGGAAGGGTTAGCTCACAGAATCTGGAGTCGCCTGAGCCCAGTCTCTCTGCCCATCCCCAGCCCAGGGCTCGGTGCCCTCTGTCCTTGCTCATTCAATCTTCACAAGAGCCCCGAGGGGGAGGCAGGGAGAGTCCCTTCTTACCCAGGAAGAGGCTCTGCACTCACCGACTGTATGTCCACCGGCTCTTCTCACACAGACTTTTCACACCGACTCTCCACAAACTGACAGTTCACCAAACTACTCTGAACCCTCCAACTCCACACAAACCCTCTCCGCTCCCACCAACTCCTCACCTACCGACTCCTAACCCTCCAACTCCACGCCTACCCACTCCACAACCACCCACTCTGCACCTAACATTCCACTGTCTCCATGCCCACCATGCCAAACGGCTCTAGGCCCCGCATTCTAAACGGCTCTGCCAGCGGCTCAGACCCCTCTCCCTACAAAACTTCAGATTTACCTGGGCATATAAAAAACAAAGAAACATAAAAGTTAATTTATACACCCTATATCATTATAAATGGAAACTAACCACTTCATTCTAATATGTCTAACCATGTTTTGAAAAATTACTTTCTTCCCATCAGCCAAATTATAAAGATTTGACCCATTCCTTTAAGGGAACAACACATTCACTTTATTTTGTGAAGTCTTACCTAGAGAGCTCAGCTCGGGAATTCTTCTCCCCATCCACTGGGAAGAGTTCAGACATAGAACCCTGAAGTCCACCAGTCAGCTGCCTAAAAAACAATTTGACAGACCACTAACCAATATGTATTTTATAAGAAAAATGACCAAAGTAATGCTGTATATTTGGAAAATACTTTATTTATTTAAAAATATATCTTTAGCCGAAACCGGTTTGGCTCAGTGGATAGAGTGTCGGCCTGCGGACTGAAAGGTCCCAGGTTCGATTCAGGTCAAGGGCATGTACCTTGGTTGCCGGCACATCCCCAGTATGTGTGCAAGAGGCAGCTGATCGATTATTCTCTCTAATCGATGTTTCTAACTCTCCCTCTCTCTTCCTCACTATAAAAAATCCATAAAATATATTTTTATCTTTGCCCATAGCTGGGGAAAGAAGTCTTATGGCCGGGCCATAAGAACTAGTACTGTAAAATCCAGTGTGGATTGGGACTGAGTGACACACAGGCTGCTGGAGACCCAGCTGCTCCTCTTAAAAGGCCAGCACCACAACTGAATTTACAAGCTCCCACTTGTGCCGAGCCAGTGCCTCACAAGGCTCTGGGGACCCAGACAAATACGGGGAGAAACTGGACTGTCTGGCATCGGGGTAGGAATGCGGGGGCGGCTTTCAACCAGATGGAGATGCTAGTAGTGGTCATTATTCCTGTGCTGGAACCTCCCTGGTGCAGGGCTGACTGGCAGCCATTTCTGTTTGCTCTACCCTGAATATTCCCTTAGACATCTCCTCACCCAATTTACAACCCCAACCAAGCTGTGAGCAAAGGCTATTATATATAAATGGCCTGTCCTTGTTCAGCCTAAAACTTGTCTACCAAGCTGCAGCTGGAACAGGAAACTGTAAAGCTATCAATAAAGGAACAGGATCAGTCGGAAATTATGTATACATGGACTAAAATAAAGAATAATATATGGAGATTTAGCAGTAGACTAGAGGATCCCAAGAATGAAATCAAAGTTCTGAAATATGAGAAAGCAAAAAACACCAACCAGAAAAACAAAAAGAAAAAAGAATCCAGAAATATAAAGATAGTGCAAGGAGTGTCTGGGACAACCTCAAGCATACCACTATCCGAATTATGAGGGTGCCAGAAGAAGAGAGAGAGCAAGATATTGAAAACGTATTTGCAGAAATAATGACAGAACGCTTCCCCTACTTAGTGAAAGAATCTGACTTACAAGTCCAGGAAGCACAGAGAGTCCCAAGCAAGAGAAACCCAAAGAGGGCCATACCAAGACACATGATAATTAAAATGCCAAGGGCAAAAGACAAAGAGAGAATCTTTTCAATTCAATCAATACTTATTGTTCAGATTATTACAATTGTTTCCCCTTCTCCCCCCATAGCTCCCCTCTACCCAGTTCCCACTCCATCCTCTCCCTTTACCTCCCCACCACTGTCCTCATTCATAGGTGTACATTTTTTGTCCAGTCTCTTTCCACACCTCCGAAGAATTGTCAGTCCACTCCCTTTCTATGCCCCTGATTCTTTTATATTCACCAATTTATTCTGTTCATCAGATTTTTTAATTCACTTGATTTTTATTTTTATTTTATTTTTTTCTATTTTTATTTTTTAGAGTGGAATCATAAACCAAAAACTGAATATTTATTGCTGTGAAAACAAACCTGTAGTACAGTAGATGAATCTTGGGTATTAAGCATCATCAGTTGAATCAAGTTAAGTTGAAAACCTGGTAAGAAATCTGTATGTGCCTGTGAGAAAGTCTGTAAGCCAGTTGACCCAAGAGCAACTGAGATATCTAACTGTTGAGTGAGACCAGACATTATTTTAAATCTCCATTTTTGGAAGGCAATTAAAAATTACAATTCCAACAGGCCACAAACCATGTTTCAAAAATTGTAGAAAGCAATTAAAACTACTTTCAAAGAGCCTTTTTCCCTAGCTCAATTTCAGCACCCCAAGGAGAAATAAAAAAGCATCCATGACTATCACAGATGAAAACAAAATGAACGTCACTGGAATCAGTTGTTTTTCCCCACCGAGGTATAAAATCTATATAGAAATTTGATTCTGTACTATAACAAATTGTACTTCTCATAGTTCTGTTTTAATTTCCTTTAAACCCTGTTTAATATAGTTTTGTTTTGTTTTTTTGTAAAAATGTTGTTTTCATGATTCTGAACCTGGTTCCATTTCTTTTCATATATTTTTATATCCATCTTTAATATACTGGCCGAGACCGGTTTGGATCAATGGATAGAGCGTCGGCTTGGGGACTGAAGGGTCCCGGGTTCGATTTCGGTCAAGGGCATGTACCTTGGTTGCGGGCATATCCCCAGTAGGGGGTGTGCAAGAGGCAGCTGATCCATGACTCTCTCTCATCGATGTTTCTAACTCTCTACCTCTCTCCCTTCCTCCTTGTACAAAATCAATAAAATATATATTTAAAAATATATATATGTATATTTAATATACTGGCTACCAGTTCTATCTTGGGAATTCTTCATCGTGACAGCATTTCCAATGGAAATCACTGCTGTGCGAGCAGACCCTCAGAGGTGCAGCTTTCCGGAAGCACATGCTGTTGATTATTTCACTGTCGGAATAGTCTTTACAATGACTCTTGACGAAAGCCTCTTCGACCTTGTAAACATCAGTGTACACAGTCTTGCTACGTGGCAGGAGGCTGGTTCACGGCGTTTGAGGAGTCAGTCTAGTCTTACTGGCTGAGAACCCTCACCTGCAGGAGGGAGCACTGTCCCCTTTTTGCTACTTAAGAATGTGGCAGAAATGTGTGCTGAGGTAGCCCAGTCAACCCTTATTGTTTCCGTGTGTGAATTTGGTCTCAGAATATTTCCGGAAGGGTGACGTTGCGGAGAAGCCACTGCTGGGACCGGGCTCCGCTGCAGTCTCTGATGCTGGGCACCTGGCTGTCCTCCTCCATGGCTTTGTCCAGGCACTGGTTGCTGTTCACATGCTGCAGGGTCAGTTTCAGGGGATCATACTCCCAAAGTTGGTTGCCTTTTAGGTGATGGCATTTGACCATTGTGACTGGGCCATTGAGTTTGGAGACATCCAAGCAAAGGTCATCCGTCCTAATTTCTTTGTTGGCAGTGTAAGAGAAAACCTGATTACCTCCCATACCATGACAGTTAAAGATTCCAACTTTTTCATTCTCTTTTCTAGCCATGTTATCAAGACATTGACTTGTTTCCACATTGTGTATCTCTCCCAAAGAGAAATAGTGACGTGGAATCTGCGAATCAGGATAAATATTCTCTAGGTACCAAGAGAAAGGTTTGCACTGGAGTTTGTGTCTTAGACCAAGTCTTGATGTTATATCTCCATAATCTACCTTCGTAACACCTGGAGAAATTATATAGAAGAAATTCTTGAATTCATCCATCCATACTTCTGCGAGGCATCTGTTATTTTTATTGATAATCTGTCCTGTGCCTCCTGGAAACGTATAAGGTGTCGCTTTCCGAAACACATGTCCAACATGTGAGCAAGTAACAATCTCCAGGGTGCCTCCCCATTGCCAAATCCTAAAGGAAATTTCTAGGTTTTCTCTTCCCCAGATATCCATTCCAGCATCGTATGTTCCAATCTCCTGGAAGTAATCTCTGTCTATGGAAAACAGGCCTCCAGCCATGGTAGGCGTTCTGACAGGAAGAGTCCGGTCACCTTTCCTTCTGTCCATTTCTCTCTGGGGAACAGGGTACCAGCCAAAACTGAGCTTCCAATTGAATCCCCCATTGGTCATATCAGAACCCGACATGTACTCAAAAGTATCATCACTGATCACGTCGATGATGGGACAGACCACCGTTTTCCTGTCCTGTTTGATCCTGGCTAAGAGAGGCTCCAGCCACCTCACTGTGCACTCACAGTGAGCGTCTAAGAACGTGATCACTTGGCCTTTGGACACAGCGGCTCCTTCTAACCTGGCTCTAATCAATCCAGAACGTTGTTCCATTCGAATTACATGAACTGGTACTTTAAATTTTTTCCACATAACTCTCCAGAGGTCTTTTCAAAACGTCTCTTTCACTGGCATCATCTACTACTGTAGAACAATTTCTTCTAGCATGGGTCTTGGTGAGCGAGTTATGACACTATGGATTTATGACACTATCGCAGAAGTGTGCTCCAGGCCTCATTGTGGAAAACAATCACCACACTTGTTGTAGGAAGATTATCTAGATACACCTTTGTTTTACACCCTTCTAGCCTAACATCTGGTAAAGATCTGTTGAGTTCAATCATCTCGCTTGCCACTAAGTTGAACTGATTGATTTTAAACATCTCTTTCATCTTTTCTTGATCCTCTTTAGGAATGACGACTGGTTTTCCCATTTCTCCCGGACCTTCATGAGCTTTTGTACTGGCTCTAAAACATCCCCAGCAGGAAGTCCTCTCTCCTTTTTTTCGTCACATTTGTTGCATTCACTGAGGTAAAGCAGCAGGAACATATCCAAAAGTACCCAAATCAAGGGGGTGGCTAGGACCACCTTGCAATATGCAAATTTTCTCATGGCACTTTAAGTCAAATGCAAAATTTTAAAATACATATATATAAATATACACAGACCATGAAAATGTTTCCAATCCACTTTCATCAAAAATCACATTCATAACCTCGGTCCCAGCATATTCAGTCATTTACTTTCCTCCATTTCTTTCATTTGTGATGTGTTTCTTTGTCTACGCATTTTCGCTGCTTTCCTGAGCTGGTAGAGTAGCTTTGTGTGCTAGGTGTCCTATAGGGCACAGTGGCTCAGCCTCTCCAGTTACCTGAGGTGGACACTCGGGGTGCACCCCTTTGTGGACGGTGTGCTCAGCCTTTTTGTAGTTGTCTTGATTGTTGTTGGTATCACTGGGAGGAACTGACCTCCAGGCCAAATGGCTGTGAGGATCAGCTGTGTCTACGCTGGAAGAACTTCTGTGCTGGCGACACTCTCATGAGATAAGACTTGCAAAATTGCAAAAGCCTGTGTGCTCAGCTTGGATGGGGTGGAGTTTCAGGGCGGAACAGACGGCTTTCCCGTCAGCCCGGCCCTATGAGGCCCCTGGGTCTCAGTGTCCCTCAGTAATCACTGCAAGCACCTCTGAGGGAAAGCCACCCTTGAGTTTTGCCCGCTGCCAGCCAGTCCAGTTTCTCCCCAGATGAGACGGGGTTCCCAGAAACTCATCCGGAACTGGAGTTCAGCACAGTTGCAAGCCCTTGTCTCCCTCCCACTTTAGAAAGACAACCACGCACTCAGCTGCCCGTGCACAGTCGCCCATCCCCTCCATGTGCGCATCTCCGTACCTCAGCCTTTTGCAGCTCCTCAGAATCAATGTGCTTTCCCCTTTTCTTTTAGTTGTAGAATTTCCACTCAGCTAGGTTATCTATGGTTCTGGATGGTGTCCATTTCGTCTGTTAGTTGTAGTTTTGATATTGTTGTGTGAGGCAGTTTAGGTATTTACCTATGCTGTCATCTTAGTTTTTCCCAAAGAGAGAATCTTAAAAGCAGCAAGAGAAAAAGTTGGTTACCTACAAGGGAGTACCCATAGGACTGTCAGCTGATTTCTCAACAGAAACTATGCAGGCCAGAAGGGACTGGCAAGAAATATTCAGAGTGATGAATAGCAAGAATCTACAACCAAGATTACTCTACCCAGCAAAGCTATCATGCAGAATTGAAGGTCAGATCAAGAGCTTCACAGATAAGTAAAAGCTAAAGGAGTTCATCACTACCAAACTAGTATTACATAGTATTTTTTAAGAAGAGGAAGAAGAAAAAGGTAAAGATAGAAAATTATGAACAATATAGTGACAACAGAAACATATCTATCAACAAGTGAATCTAAAAATGAATAAAAAAATCTGATGAACAGAATAAACTGGTGAATGGAACAGAATCAGGGGCATAGAAATGAAACAGACAGATGATTCTCAAAGGGAATGGGATGTGGGGTGATGGGGGAAGAGATTAGACAAAGATCTTATATGCATGTATGCAGTAAGTATGCTTCTTTGTATTTCAGATGATTACAATTGTTCCCCTGTTCCCCCCATCCCCAATAACTCCCCTCCACCCAGTTCCCACCGAGACAATAAGGTGGCAATGGCCTGCAGTGGGGTGGGACTCAGGTGGAGTGAAGCTATGGGGGAAATAAGAGGGATATCTGTAATAATCTTAACAATAAAGATTATATATTGTATATGAAGAGAAAACAGGCAAAAAGTCATCGCAAACACCTGACAATAGTGGCAGTGAGCTCCTCTCAGGGGCCCTTTATTCCAGCCAGCTGAAGTGTTTATGCTGGAAGAGTTAGTACTTTTCAAATCAGCGCATCAACATGCACACGGTAGGAGACACCCCCCCAGAGGGCACACGTTTGAAGACACCGTCTGAATGTGCAGTTCTGCTATAGGGCCACAGGGACTGGTGGAAGCAGCACAGAGCAACCTGCCCGGACAATGGGACCTGCCTGTAAGCACACCCTCTCACCTGCTAAGTCAAGGTGGACTGCCTCAGCCAGCAGTCCAGCTTCTTGGAGACAAGAGCACCACACATGTCTGTCTGCAATGCCACACATCCAACAGCACTCATTGTGAATCACATGCTGACCCTGGAGGAGGAGGAGGCGGGAGCAGGGCCAGGTCGGGGCATGGAGTCCTGTGGAGGGGCACTCTGGAAGGGACACCTGCCAAACGCAGACCTGAGGAACCAGCAGCTGTGCCCAGCCATGCAACCACTAGATGAAAAAGATCAAACTCTGAGGAACAGGAGCTGGAAGAGGAACCCAGATGGAGGGGCATGGGATAAGAGTAGGTTTCGGGGGCTGCTTCAATTGTCACATACATGTGTAACTGCTGAAGGGCAAACACTAAATGCTGCAAGCCTCCAGAGAAGGAGCAGATGGGTTGGAGCAAACCATGACCTCACAGAGGCCAGCACCCGTAGACAGGGTATATTCTTTATTTAATAAATAATGTCAACTGTGAACTCCCTATTGGAGATCCTCACTAAAGATCAACCTGAAAAGCAAGCCATGAACACAAGACGTCATGTTCAAATGTAACTTAAAAAAAGAGAAATTAGCCCAGGGGCAAGACTCAGTGGTAGACTGTCTACCAACGAACCAGGAAATGGGTGTTCAATTCCTGGTCAGCGCACATGCCCAGTTTGCAGGTTCAATCCCCAATGTGGGGTGTGCTGGAGGCAGATGGTCTATGATTCTCTCTCATCATTGATGTTTCTATCTCTCCCTCACCCTTCTTCTCTTAAATCAGTAGAAATGGTTTTCAAAAAACAAATTAGAATGCTGTAGTCATCAAGATAAATTCATGTATAAAATTCTATGGTGGAATGTTACCAACACCGGAATGGATTGACTCAAGTACAATTTCCTCAAATGTGTTGGACGTCTTCATATAAAATATAACTTCATATAAAAATAATTGAAAAGGAGCAATACCATCCATGTTGCTGGAGTTGCGTGAGCACACACGGTAATTCCGGCGGGACTCCCATATCTGCAGAGCCCTGATGGCTGAAGGATCCATGAGCAGCAGCAGCTCCATGAGGGACCGTGGACTTGGGACACACTCTGGGTCCCATGAGGCCGCTCCTGGCACCACACACCTGGAGCTCATGGGGCCCCTGGCGCCACTTCCGGTGTCCGTCCTGTCGCGAGGAAGGCTGAAGGGCCCAGTGGGCAGTGACCTCCTGGGCACACGTCCAGGGGACACCTGACCTGCAGCAGGTGGTCGGGTCCGTGGCTTTTACTCCCTGTCGGTGACTTTATGTGTGAGCCGAACCCTTGGGCTGAGGAGGACCCGGTCCCACACCGAGGCCCCGGGCTGAGGAGGACCCGGTCCCACACGGAGGCCCCGGGCTGAGGAGGACCGGGTCCCCCATGGAGGCCCCGGGCTGAGGAGGACCGGGTCCCACACGGAGGCCTTCGGCCGGGAACGCCCCGGAGCTGCGCCCGGATCGGCCCACACGGGGCAGAGCGGCCCGGGCTCCATTGGCCTCTGCGGGGAGGCGGCCTGGCAGGTGAGGAGGCGGCTTCCTCACAAACAAACCCCGACTCAGAGGGGCCCCCTCGGCCGCTGGAGCAGCAGAGCGGGCCCGATGCCTGGAGGACCTGGAGCCTCAGCGGGGTGGTCCTCAGCCCGCGCCCCAGGGCCCCGCAGAAGCTGACTGACCCCCAGTGAGCGCGGCTCCCCGCGGGGCTGCCCTCCGAGGCCGCAGGCACGCCTCCTCTGGGGCTCAGCCGCCTCAGGGCCCGCCCGCCGCCCCCGGGCCCACCTCCGCCTCGAGGCTCCCGGCCCTGCGCTGCCTGAGGGCCCTCGGGTCACGCAGTTCCAGCAGCAAGAGCACCTGCAGCTGACTTCCGGGAGGGGCGGGACTTCCGGGCAGAAGGCGGTGGGCGGTGCACTGTGAGGAGCCCGTGGTTGCCCCCTGCTGGCGGGAGGCGGCAGGGTGCAGCAGGCAGCACAGGGAATGAGCAGCAGGGAAATGGTTGTGTTCACCATGGTGGTCCCAGGACTGATGTGCTCCTGTCCGCGAGGAGGTAGTGGAAGCGTCTTCCTGTTTCTCTGTTCCTCACTGTTTGTCCCCAGGGCGGGACCCATTCCCGCGCTGCCCGTGGGGAGGGAGCTCTGCTGGGGAGGGAAGAAGGGCTGGTTCCAGTGAGTCCACCAGGAAACGGAGCTCCGTGACTTGGGGCTGAGCCCTAGCCGCTGTGCCCGGGCTCGGAAGGCCCGACTGCTGGAGCCTTAGGACGAGGCCTCAGGGGCTGCCAGGCCATTTTTCTGACTGTGTGTCATACTTTAATAAGACGCCGTATTGATTCAAGGCAGTCCTGCCCAGGCCCGCAGAGAGGGGGCCCGAGGGCTGGGTTCCGCCAGGACCCCCATTTACTTGGTGGGGCAGGTGTGTGTGTTTAAAAATATATTTTATTGATTTTTTTTTTTACAGAGAGGAAGGGATAGAAAACTAGAAACATGGATGAAAGAGAAACATCGACCAGCTGTCTCCTGCACACCTCCTACCAGGGGTGTGCCCGCAACCAAGGTACATGCCCTTGACCAGAATCGAACCTGGGACCTTTCAGTCCACAGGCTGATGCTCTGTCCACTGAGTCAAACTGCTTTCGGCTCGTGAAAACGTTTTGATCCGTTGCCTCTGCCCCTTAGGGCCAGTCCCCGGGTGGGGCCACAGCCATTGAAGGGTAGCCCTCCGGAGTGTCTGCTGGTGCCTCCTGCAGCGGGCATTGCTCAGGCAGGAAGCCACAGGGATGGCTGCCATCACCCAGCCCAGTTGGTGCCTTGGCCTGTTCATGTTTCCCATGCCACACTGCCCCCTGCTGGCTGCGGCCCCTGTGGTTTTCTGGGTGGGATGAGAGATGGTGCCCCGGGGGCAATTTTTAGGAATGAAAGAAATGCACTGGCGTTTTCTGGACTGGGCAGGCTTGTGAACGGGTTTCTAGACTGAGCATCAGCTTGCTCTCTCAATCTATGGGCCACTCTCCGTGTTGTTTATCCTTTTGTTGTGAGAGCACTTAACATAAGAGCTACTCTCTGAGCAAATCTTCAGTATACAACGCAGGGCTGTAATAGGCACTATAGTTCTTATTACGTCGCACACGTGGCATTATTTAATTATTTCTTTTGCTCACGTATGTGCCCCGAGTATCTGGACTCATGCGTGGCACACAGTAGGCTCTCAGTCAGCGAGTATTGAACAGAGGAGTCCATGAGGTTCAGTCTTCTTTCCTAAAAGCTGCAGACTTGGCCTCTGACCTGGGCTGCCTGCCCGCCAGGGAGCCGCTCCTCACGTTCCCTCACCCTGGCCCCAGGCCCCCATGTCCACACGCACACCCTGTTGTCTCCAGCTGAGCTTGGATTACCCCCCCCCCCCCGCCCGCCCGCCTGGCCTCCAAGACAATGAGGAGGGGCCCTGCCTGGTTCCCTGAGCTTCCCAGCGCCCCGCCCGGACAGGTGGTGGTAGGGCCGCAGGTGTTGCTGGGAGGGCACCAGCCAGAGGTCAAAGCTGGTTGGAAAGTGCTTTGCAGCACCCGTCGGCGCTGGTTGCCGTTACCGTGGCAGTTGATGTTATTTGTGTGGTTTGCAGAAAAGTCCCCGGCAGCGGCTTCTATAAATATTAATCTCCACTTCTGCTCAGCCAGCTTCCCGCTGGAGCCTGAGTAGTTGGGGTCCGATGAGGCCCAATGGAAAATTCCCCTTGGGCTGGGCTCCAGGCCACTAGGGGCTCCTCTCTGTCTGCGTCCGCCAGGCCTGGCTGCCTGTGCCCTCCCAGCTCCTCCCACCGTGAGGAGGATGAGGCTGTGCCATGCCTGGGCTGGGTATCCTGGGGACACAGGTTGACCCCAAGGGGGTCTTTGCCCCCTTGTGGGACAGGCAGGCTTTTCCAGGAGAGGGGAGCACACCCGCCCCTCCCCCTCAAGCAGCCCCTGGTCCAGAGGGAAGAGCTGGGTTGTCTGACAGGTTATTTATAAATGTACGGGCCCCACGTTGAGTGTGACAGTCTGCTCCGGGAAAGCCACCCCAAACCATTCAAACACCCAGTCTCACTGGCAGCAGCAGGTAGAGTGACCCTAAGCATCCGTGAAGCCAGAGGTTTACTATGAAGGCCAGTTGGGGTGGGGGTAGGGGTGAGGGGGTGCCAGTAGGGAGCAGGGGCCGTGCTTGGTAGGGACTGGCCTCACGGTTGCCTCTGGAAATGTGAAGAGCAGCACTGGGCTGTGGCTGCCGCCTTCTTCTCCTGAAGAATCTCCCTCTGGCTTTCTTTGAGGGGGGGGGCACATCTGTAGTCCAAGGCTTCTTGGTCATAAAACCCTTGACCTTGGGCCATGAATCTCGGGACTGGCACACTCCTGCCCTGCCCAGAGGCGGCCCCCTCCTCTCATTTAGGATGCCCAGTCTCTAAGCTGGGACCCCGAGCTTTGGGTCGAAATTCCATGAGCTGCTCCTGCATATGCCACTGATCTGGGCAGCCCTTGCCCCCTCCGCTCCGGCTCAGTGGGTCCTGGCCCCATGGCGGCCCTCCTTTGGGGCCTGGTGTGGGTTCTTCGGAAGGGACCTGGGGCAGAGCCCACTACAGGGGTCTCTATGTGCTGCACACGAAACCCCTGACGATGACATTATCTGTGCCCCTCTCTACACACTGTGTTCCGGGGTAGGGGCTGCTCACTGGCCCAGCACCCCACTCCTGGCATGGCCCCCGACAGTCCATGCCCCACAAATGCTGAGGGGGCACTCACAGCCACCATAAGGTGGACACAGTCAATCCTGGATTCCAGTCCTGGTCTTGCCACTCACCAGCGACATGGTCTTGGTGAAAACCTTTCTGTGCCTCAGTTTCCTCATCTGTACAGGCCGGCTAACAGCGTGCCAACCCGATACAGGCTGTGAGCAAGGGGGTCACTGTGTGTGATGAGTTCGGAAGGGCACCGAACACCCAGTGAGGGCTGCACACTCACTGCCCCGCCTGGGCGGGTATCACAGCTGTCACTCATTCATTCACTCGCTCACTCATTCCCTGAATGCCCAGCAGGTGTTTGCTGTGAGCCAGGCGCTGGGCTGGGCACAGGGGCTGGCTCTCAGGTGACTCAGAAGGGGGGTGGGGGGAGGAACCGGGACATGGGGCAGGTGAGTAGCGCTCCTGGGACTTACTACAGGCCGAGGATGGGAAGGCGCAGGGGTGCCGGGGACGGGCAGGGATAACGCACAGGGAGGACTCAAACACGTTCCTTGCGCTGAATGATCACAGCAGACAACCCGGGGGCAGGACAGCGCCGGCAGGCAGCCGAGGGACACGGTGCCTCCTCCGCCCCAGCCTCACACCAGGACGCCAGATGGTCCGACCCCAAGGCGCACGCGGAGCCCACGCGGGAAACAGCCTCCATCTCCTCCAAGCAGGGGCGGGGCAGCGAGGACAGAGAACAATGGCTCCAGTGTCTTCCTTTATTCAGCCGGAGGCTCACATCACAAGGTGGTTATGAAAACATTAAGAGAACAGACACACTCCGGTTCTCGGGGAGGGACTGGGATCAGAGGCGGCGGCTGGTTACAAGAACATGGTTTCTGTAGAACTTTGGGGAGAACAGAGTGGGGGGGAGCCTATGGCTGGGGAAGTAGGGCGGGAGGAGGGTCAGGATGTGGGTTCGCCCAGAGGCGGTCAGGCACCCCATTCCAGCCCTTTGAGGCTTCTCCTGAGGCCTGGGGGAGGCCAGGTCCCTCGGGGTCGTTACTAGGCGGGGGTGGGGGACGGCTCAGGGCCCCTCCGCCCCGCCATCAGCGGGGTTTTCTCCATGGCGGCTGCTTTGCTCCGAAGAGCTCACACTCATCCGAAGGGCAGAGGGGACCTTGGGGAGATACCGGTGTGGGATCAGATGGGACGGCCTCCCTTGGGTTTCCCAGCCTCACCGGCACCACGGCTGTTTGGGGCCAGAGAGTTCTGTCCCCGGACTAGTCAGCGGTGGCGCCGGCCCCTGGATCCCAGCAGACCCCTCCCCTGCGGGCTGTGAAAACCAGGTTCCTGCAGACACTGCCACGGTGCCGGGGGCGCTGAGCAGCACTGGGCCGGCCTGCAGTTCAGAAACTTTGTGGACCGATGCCCTGGGCTCAGGACCCCGGCCTCCTGCTGGCCTGCCCCCTCCTGACCCTCCGGGAGACTCCGTGTCCTTGAGGGTAAGAGGTGGGCAGGGGGGTCCTGGTCAGGCCTCTGGATCGAGGGGACAGTGCACGACTCCCATGTTGGGGGGAAGATGGCTAATGAGATAGACGGACAGACGCTGGTCACAGGTGCCGCTCAGGCCCAGGGAAGGGCTGGGGAAGAACGGGGACGGAGCAAATTCGGGAGGCGCCATGCCCTCAGCACCTCCCAGGGCTTCCAGCCCTGATTCCGTTTCATGACAAAAACACTGGCTTCACAGGGACTCGGAACAGACAGCGCAGCTGACACCAAAACGCGTGTGGTTGGTGTGTGTCCGGCCGCACCAGCACACTCCCGGGAGCCCGGCTTTCTCACGCTGAGCAGTCCGTCCTCTCCTTGGCCTCCAGGGTCAGGGAGGGGGTCCCCTGCACCCCACCCCCCCACAGGGAAAGGACACACAGAAGGTGGGACCTCCGAGCGCCTCGCGGGGACTCTGCTCCTAGGCTCCTTTCTGCCCGGCCCTCGGGCTCCGCTGACCCATGCCCTCCTCCCTGCCTCTCACTGAGTGACCAGTCAGGCCGGGAGCGGCGGGCGGGGCCATTCCGCTCTGGCTGCTCCTTGGCCGCCCCATCCTGCCAGCCCTATCTACTTGCTCTGGGGACAGTCCAAGGGCCTCTGCCAGGACGTGGCTGGTGGAGGGGCAGCTGACAGGTGGCAGAGAACAGGGTGCCGGTCTCAGGGCTGGGCTGGTAACCCAGGGCCTCCCCTGCTCCCCTGGAGCACCCAGCGTGCTGGGGTGAGGGGGTGCCTGGGCCAGGCGTCCGGCCTCGACAGCTCCCCATGGACCGACTGCGTGGCTCCGCTGCCCTCTGGCTGGGGCCTGACTGACATGCCCCCTCCCCACCCAGGGCGGACAGGGAGCTCCCTCCTTTGGGGCGATGCGGCCCAGCTGAGGGTTCGGGCACAGCGACCTCAGCTGCGCAGAAAAGTGGGACAGTAAGGACAACCAGGCCTTTCTCCGCACCCCACTCCTGCCCCGCACCCCACCCCTGCCCTGTACCCCACTCCTGCCCTGGGAGTCGCCTGTGCCCGGCCGCCCATTAGAACGGGGTGCAGAGGGCTGTCGCCCCAGCAGAGGGACAGCCCGCCCCCTGGGATCCTAGAGAAGATTGATCGCCTCTTCCTGGAGGGGGAGGGTCAGGGGGTCTCACGTGCCTCTTGGCCTTGGCCTCCTGGAAAGGGGGAGGGGCAGCGTGGCGGAGCAGGAGCCGGCAGAGCGGTCACCATGCCCAGGCCCCACAGGGCGGCACCCCTTAGGGCACCCCCGGCCAATGTGTCCTCCGGCCTCTTCCACCGAAGCCCCGGTGCTGGGACTCCCCACCTCGCACAGCTGGTGCTGCTCTGTTCCCCCAGGTGCCCTCACACAGACAGCGCCCCGGGGGACACCTGCAGCTCGCAAAGGGGGAACGGCATTAAAAAGTGCACAGAGAACATTCCAGAAAATGCAGGACCCTTTCTCCGAGGAGCAGCCGCTGCAGAGGACAGCCCTTCCTTCTCAGCCCTGGCTCTCTGAGTCAAGGGGGGCCCTGGACCCCTCACCCAGGAGCCCAAAAGGGAGCCACAGGCTGGGGTCTGAGGGAGCACCTGCCCTGCTTCGGGTGCAGCAGGAGGCCTGAGCCTGGCCGGAACCCGCATGCCACCCGGACCGTCCACACCCTCCACAGCGATTCTGGCTGGAGCCTCACCCTTTGGGGTTCTCGGGGCTCCCCTGTGCCTGCACCCTGGGGAAGCCAGGCTCTGGGGGCTTCTCCGGCCACACACAGAGGCCGTGGCCAGCTCCGAAGAGGGGTCAGGCTCTGGATCTCTTGCTGCAGCCTGGCAGAGAGGCCCCAGGCCCCATTCCCAGTCCCGTCCCCAGGCTGGTGTTGCAGAGAACAGGCCCCTGTCAGTGGCTCCAGACATCCCTCTCCAGTGTCACGCCAGCTCTCCACACCCCTGTCCTCACGGAGCTCAGCACTGCGGTGGCCGCAGTGACGGATGGGACCAATAAGGGCCGGCAGCCATGGGCCCGTGCTGTCTGGAGGTCGGGCTGGTAACCCCGTTGCCATGGCAGCTCCACCCTCCCCAGCAGCAGAGCACACGGCAGACAAACTGACTTGACAGTTGGGTGTCTGAGCGCCCTGCCCACCTGACATGACCCCCGGACACTGTCGCCGAGGGCGGCTGAGAAGGCAGGAGCCAGCTGGAGGCGGGGCTCAGCGGGGGCCTCAGACCTGGCCCCTCCATGCGGGCCGGGGACCGGGGACCGCAGGCAGACCGCACCGGCCCCACGCCTCCGCGTGCCTGGGCGGACAGAGCCCTGCTCGCCGCCTTCTGCGTTTCAGGGAGAAGGACGCACATCTTCACGCGGGGCCCGGCCTGGCCCGGCGCAGATCTCGGTGGGAGGGTGCCGTCTCCTCTTTTCAGAAAGAAGAGGGCCACCCGCAGGTGAAGACCACCACCCCCGGTCTCCAGCGGCCTCCCCCTCCTCGGGGTGCCCGCGGCTTTGGGGTCTCCTAAGGAGCCGTGTCTGGGGACAAAGGGGTCGTTTGCAAGTCACACGAGGAACGTTCCAAGGCCCTTCGCGCAGCCCCCACCCATATCCCGGGGGCTGAGAGGGGGTGGAGACACTCAGACTCTGAGGGGGCCCTCGCCCGGCGCCCCGCCCCCAGGCGTGACGGACGAGGTGGCATGGAGACCCGACAGCTAGGCGGCTTTGTGCCGGGGAGCCCTCGCCCCGTGATGTCTGTGCTGGGAGCCCAAGGGGCGGCCCCCTGGAGCTTCTTGTTCTTGGGGTGCAGCCTCACCACGTCCCCGCCCTGCCCCTCGGCAGCCTGGCCCCATTGTGCCCGGGGGTGCTGGGCGCTCCCGCAAGGGCTTCGGGTCGGCGGGGGTGTGAAGTGAGGGCGCTGGGGCTTCAGGTCGGCGGGGGTGTGAAGTGAGGGCGCTGGGGCTTCAGGTCGGCGGGGGTGTGAAGTGAGGGCGCTGGGGCAGCTCCAGACAACCGGTGGAGGCCCTGGCCCGGTGGGCACTCCTGGTCCCGGGCCATGGGCGCTCCGCCCCGCCCCGCCCCGCCCGCAGAGCCGGCCTCAGAAGGTGAAGGCGTACACCACGCCCACCACCACGATGTTGCCCAGCGTGGCTATGACGGCGATCCACAGCAGGATGGCGTCGTTGGAGGAGCGGGCGGGCTCCTCGGGCGGGCCCTGGCCGCCGGACGCCGCGTGGATGTTGGTGGAGGAGTTGAAGAGCGAGTACTCGGTGCTGAAGTCCTCGTTGGGCGAGTCCATGAAGGCTCCTCCCATCATGGGCAGCTGTGGAGAGGGGGAGAGAGCGTCACTGGGGCCTGGGAGCTGGGGGAGGACGGCCCACCCCCCCATTCCTCCCCTGCCCCCCACAGGGCTGCTCAGCAGAAGGAGGCGGCCTTTGGTCCCCAAGTGATCCTGCCGAAGAGGGGAGGAGATGGAGGCTACATAATCCCTCCCCACGCTGGGCGCCTCCTGAGAAAGGGACAGAAAAGCCTTTTGAAGGGAAATCTTCCAAGCACGAAGCCAGCCCAGCCACAGAGGAGGCGAAGCGAGAGAGAGGGCCTCGGTGGCACAGGCTCGGTGGGGTGTGGGCTTGTGGGCTTCACCCTGTGTCCACCTCCTTCCCCAGGAGCCACCAGCAGGCCCTGGCACGCTGCAGCCAGCCACGACGGGCATCGTGCTCCTGGGCTGTGGGCCGTACAGTTACATTTGTTTGGGAGGGAGAACGTGCATCTGTTCCTGGCGTCCTAGGAGCCAGGAGACCAGGGTTCCGGCCCCACCGGAGCCGTGCCCCCTCTCCGAGCCTCGCCCCCTGGGGAGTGATCCACAGGGTCAAGGCCAGTGCTCAGAAGTCCTTGCCAGGCCCTGGGATGGCAGCTGTTGGAGGGCGAGGTTGTCAGATAAACCCGTCGTCAGGTAAACCTCAGAAAAAGCGGGACACCGGGTTCAATCGAAGCTTCGGGTGAACTTCAAAACAATTTTTTTAAATTATGAGTATACCCCAAATATCGCATTGGACATAATTTGGTAGACGCTGATACTTGCCCAGCCAGTGTGGCTCAGTGGTGGAGCGTCGGACCCATGAGCCAGGAGCTCACCGGTTCCATTACCGTAGATCAGGTCACAATCTACTGAGTTCAGTCCTGGGGCCTCCAGGGTCATAGGTTGCCGCTCAACCTCTGAGCCACGCCGGCCAGGCCGGATCTTGTTAATTTTAAATGAATTCTGCTGGGAACTGAGGAAAGACGGGCCACCCAGGGCGGTCCCCTGACCGGGGCTGCAGGGAGGGCGGAGCCTCAGGAGAAGCAGGCACCGGCTTCCATTCCTGCCTCACGGGTCAGCACAGGCTCCTGGAGGCGGGGGTGGGGGGTGGGGGATGGAGTGGGGGTTTATACTAATTCTACACAGTCTCTTCCGGAAAGTAGAAGAGGACACTTTCCACCTCATTTCAGGGAGCACTCCCCACACCGCGCGAACGATGCCAGCATCACCGGCCGCTGAAATCAAAGCTATGACAAGAAGCTGCAGATCCCTGGCCTGATTCCACACGGATGAAAAGTAGACGCAGATACTGGCAACGAGAATCCGGAGACTTAGAAAAAGGACACAGGATGCCCCCACATTCAAACATCCACAGCTGTGACTCACCGCCCTGGCAGAAATAAGAGGCAGCCAAGCACGGGCCCGGGGTAGATGCAGAAAACGCGTTTGTCAGAACTAAACACACGTTCCTGGTAAAAACCCTCAGCAAACTGGACCTGTAAAAACTCTACAAACAAACAGCCCAGAGCTAACATCGCACTTAAACTATGAATGGTATTTCTATATGCAAGCAACAAACCGCTGGGATTCAAAAAAAGTCCCACTTACAAGAGCACCAACATATAAAACAGTAAGTATAAATCTAACAAAATGTGTATGCGCTCTCTATCGTAAAAATAATAAAATATTGATGGAATAAATAAGAGAACATATAAATAAATGCAGAGATTTCCTATGGTCATAAGCTGGAAGATTCGATGTGAAGATGTGGATGCTTCCCCAGTTGGTGTCTGCATTCAGAACCACCCTCATTAAAATCCTAGCAGGCGTTTTTATTGATATACGTCTAGACAACATGGTTCCAGCGCATACACACCAAGTCAAAGGACCAAGTCTAGTCAAAATGGTTGGAAAAAGAAAAACAAGGTAGATGAACGCAGAGGACTTATTTCCAGACTTACTATAGAGCTATGTTATCCCAATAGCGTAGTGTTGGCAAAAGAGAAGGTACACAGACCAGTGAGTGGGACGCAGAAAAGGGCCCAGAAATAGAGTCAGATAAATGTGGCCCATTGATTTTTTTGTTTTTATTTGTTGTTGTAATCCTCACTCAAGGATATTTTCCTATTGATTTTTAGAGAGAGCGGAAGGGAGAGGGAGAGACAGAGAAACATCGATCTGAGAGAGTTACATTGATTGGTTGCCTCCTGCACACACCCCAACCAGGGCCAGGGAAACTGCAACCAAGGTACGTGACCTTGACCGGAATTGACCTTGAGACCCGTTAGTCCTTGGGCCAGTGCTCTATCCACTGAGCCAAACCGGCTAGGGCCAGTTGATTTCTTTAAAGACTGTGGTTGGAGGCCAGAGATACTGCTCTCCATCCCACAGAGCACGGACAGCCCCGGTCACACAGTTACCCAGCCCCCAAGGTCAATGCCAACGAGGGGAGAGGGCCGTCCCCACCTGCTGCTCCTG
This sequence comes from Pipistrellus kuhlii, assembly GCF_014108245.1. Lineage (NCBI taxonomy): Eukaryota > Metazoa > Chordata > Mammalia > Chiroptera > Vespertilionidae > Pipistrellus > Pipistrellus kuhlii. The sequence continues at coordinate 654,753 of NW_023425590.1, read as the reverse complement.
GCATGGGGTGCTGTGACATCCCAAGAAAAGAATTTTCTGAGACGTGGGCAGGAGAACGAGTGATTCTCATTTTAGTGTAATCCACCCTGAGTTTCCAAGGTTTCTTTCCCCTCAGTCTGGCCGAGGAGGAAGTTCGTTTGCCTCCCTCCATGGGGGTGAAGATCAGCAGGGTCCCCAATTTTCTTTCCGTGTCTGCACGGTCCAATACTGCTCCGGCTTCCTCCTGCCATCCACAGGCCCACATGACTATAGAGGAAACATGGGTGAATGTAAGGAAGCCACCAGCAAGAGAGAGAGAGAGAGAGAGAGAGAGAGAGAGAGAGAGAGAGAGAGAGAGAGAGAGAGAGAGAGAGAGAGAGAGAGCCTTTATTCTAAAATGTCCCTGTGCTTGTGGTGGCCATGCCGAATCTGGCCAATGATCTTTGTTCCCAGGTGTGACTGACAGGCAGGTGCCTGCTCGTTGTCACCCCAACATTACTGGGCATATGTCTGTCTTCCCTTAGTTGGGTCCCAGTGTTTTGTGGGGTACAGGCCATGGCTCTCTGAGGAGTGCAAAGCTGCAGCTTCCCAGTGAAGCTGCCCGAACGAGGGACGAATCCCTCCTCCCCCACTCCACCTGGCTCCCCCTTTCGCCTTTCCTATAACCCGCTGGTTACCACGCATCACCAACGGCGTGCAGGCTGGGAGGCCTGATTGTTATGAGGCTCAGAAGCAGGCAAAACTGGCCTCAGGCCAGGATATTCGTTCCTCCTGGGGGGTGGTGAAATCTGGGAGGAGGCAGGAGGGGGTTCTGGATGGGGGCTGGAGGGCTGCTAGTTCAGATCTGGGTCCCGGTTACACGGGGACGTGGAGGAACGGCATGAGCTCCCGCAGTCCTGCGTTTATTCTCCGTCAGCAGGGGTCCTTTAAGAAGATGCAGGGAGCGTGGCCGGTGCGGCTCAGTGGGTGAGTTCCGACCCAGGCACCAAGAGGTCACGGTTCCATTCCCAATGAGGGCACAGGCCTGGGTTTCGGGCTGGATCCCCAGTGGGTGGCGTTGTGCAGGAGGCAGCTGATCAACGCTTCTCTCTCATCACTGACGTTTCTATCTCTCCCCCTCTCCCTTCCTCTCTGACATCATTGAAAACATATTTTTTAAGAAATCAAGTCTGTACTGCGCTCTGCAGGAACCCTGCCTGCTGAAGAGAAATCGTCTCAGAAGCAGACACCAGGGCCTCGGAGGCTCACCAGGCCAGGCCCGGGGTCGTGCTGACAGCCGTGCAGTGGGGCAGAGAGCGCCCTGCAATCCTCTGTGCAAACCCTGGTCCACTTCAGCTTGGAAAGGATCTGGGCCTGTCCCCGAGGGGCCTGGAAGGGGGCGCCCACAGAGCAGGCCCTGAGAGGCCCCTGACGCCCCCCAGCGGGTGGAGGGAGCCGGGGTGGGAGTTTCCCAAGAGGAGGTTGGAAGGCCTCCTTTCCCATGGGAAAGGACACCCTGGGGCGTCAGAGGGCTGGCGCTGCACACTGCACACTGCACACCGCACACTGCACGGCGGCTGGGGCGGCGCTGCCCGCCTCTGCACAGCAGGGGAGAGAGAAGGGAAGACACCAAGGGCGATACCAAGGCCCACTGGTCTTTTTGGCTTTTCTCTCCTGATTAACGGGGAACCACCCGAGACTGTGATGCCCGTCACGGGGTGGGAGGGGAAAGGGTGGAAAGGGAAAGGGGGAGGCAGGGGCTGGGGTTCAGCCAGGTGCCAAGGCAGGGGCTGTCCCCACGGACGGCCCAGCCACAGACGCGCTAGCTCACCCAAGCCCGGTCCTCCCTAACCTGGGCCAGCACGCCGCCTGCCCCGCGGTGGGCAGGGGGGGTCAGAGGTGATGTGGGCACAGTGGGCACAGTGGGTGACTTGCTGGGGATGCAGGGGGCAGAGGAAAGCTGCCAGTGAGGGCATTTGACCTCAAACTGCGCCGAAGGCCCAGGGCAGCGGGAGAGAGGATTTATCTTCGGGGGTGGAGGAGGGATGAGCTTCTGAGACAGAGATGAAGCATGAGGATAATGTCCTGTGGAGGATCAGTGAGCACACCTCAGAATTATGCTGAGGCGCTTCTTCCTGTGCACCTGGCTCACCCACCATCTGTCCTATACGGGCTATCCAGCAGATAATGAGCTCTACTTAGAAGGAAACACAGTGTCTGACACACACACACACACACACACACACACACACACCTACTCATTCATATCTATCACTGAGCCCAGATGTCTGTGATGCCTGGCCCTAACCATCTGCTATTTGTCAAAGACTTAAAGCAAACAGCTCCTCTGTAGAAAGTCAATAAAAATAAATAAATAAATAAATATTCCAATCAGGAGGTAGAGATTTTCAGATTGGATTTTAAAAACAAGCTGAAGTGGCACAGAGATCCGGGTTTGAATTTTAGTTGTGTGCCCTGGGCGAGTGCTTCTGCCTCTCTAAGCCTCAGTTCCCTCATCTGTAAAATGGGTCTTAACATTGTCTGTTCCACGGAGCTCTCAAGGATTTAGTGAGACTCTGTGTATTGTCCAACAGAAGGCCTGCCTGGTATCCCTCGGCATGTGATACATGGCATCTATGAGAAGAAGGCACAGGGGCATCTTGAGGGGATAGAAGGGAGTGAGAGTGAACAGAGGGGGGTTTCCATCATCTCAGAGTAGGAGGAGGTGGGGCTCAGACCCCCCTCCAAAGCAGGCCTGGCACACAGTGAATGCTCTAAAACAGCGGTCGCCAACCTTTCAGACCTCACGGACCACCAGTGGTCCTCAGACCACCAGTTGGCGACCACTGGTCTAAAACACTCAAGTTTTTAATTGGAGATGTGCAATGGCCTCGATCCAGATGCCCCAGTTTTCTTAGCGCCGTGGGATACAATTATTGCAAGAAAGACAGAAAGCCTTGGCTCTTAAAACACCATCTGAAAATCTGGCCCACAAAAAGCACTACACAGTTTTACTTTCTCTTTAACTGCTCATTGCTCCCCTGCAAACAGGTAGCCATGTATTCTCTCCCAAGGCTGGGCTAATTAGAATCCTATATAAGAAAAGCCTAATATGCAAGTCGACCGAATGGTGCAACTACCAGCGGGAAGACCAGTCGCTATGGCGCACACTGACCACCAGAGGACTGATGCTCAATGCAGGAGCTGCCCAAGCCCGCAGGCCCCAGGCCAGCCAAGGTGGGTGCCAGTGGGGGGCCCCCAAATTGCCCTGCTGGTGGTTCCACAGATGGACCCTGATCACTGGCCAGCCTAGGGACCCTACCCATGCACGCATTTTGTGCACCGGGCCTCTAGCGATAAAATATTATATTTAAATATTTTCAACAGGGTCTTGGAAGTGCAACAAGGCCCTTCTGTTAAAAAGATTTGAGAGAACAGAGTTTGTACTGTAATGATAACGCTCGCTTTAAAAAAAGTAGTCCCTGGCTGGGGACACATTCTCTGAGCAGCAGATTGCTGGCCTCCGTGGAATTCTGTTTTCTGGGCAATCTGGGTCCCTCTGGGAGGAAACACTCCTGCTGCTCTCCTGCAGAAACCTGGGGCGATCCCCAGCCCTGCACTGGCAGGACCAGGACAGTTCCAGGAGACATCCCATCCCCTCAGCAAATGTCTTGTTTTCCTTCCCTCCATGGAAATGATTAAAATGCAAGTTAGCTGTGAGCCTCCCAGGAGCCAGAGGGAGGGAGGGGTGGAGACAGCGGGGCTGGGGGAGGTGGCGGCTAGGCTGAGGCCACACCTGGTGTCTTTCAGAAAGGCCCACCCGTGTCCACATTCCGTCCAGTGTCCACATTCCGTCCGGGGGGACCATGGCCTCCCGCCAGCAGGGCCAGCGCTCTAAGTGCAGGGCTGCGGGGAGAGGGGGGAGGGGTGCCTGCGCAAACCCAGGAAGCCTCCTCAGATGGCTCCTGCAGGCAGTGACCCCGCCGCTCCCGCCCGCCTCCTCCCTCCACCCGCGTCCCTCCATGACGCAGGGAGCGGTCTCACCGGGGGTGCACAGCAGCCTGACTACATGGAACTGCCATTTTGGAGGTCACCATGGTCCACTATCAGCAGCCCATGTGTTCAGCCTCCTCCTTCTGGATGACTTACTTCTCTCCCGGTGTGGCTGTTGACGACAGGGTCCTGTCCAGCCCCATCCACCGCAGCCCCAGACACACCCCTGCTCGGCCAGGACCCAGAGCTGGCTGCCGCCATTCCTTCCCTCCCTCCCGGACACCATGCCGCCCCCACTTCAAGGGTGAGATCTGATCCCCACCCCACCCCCAGCCCCCCAAGCCTCAGCACTCCCTGGGCCCAAAGAAAGCGAAGTGAGCGACACTGGACTCCCCAGGCCGGGTCGTAAGGGGTGCTGCAGCGTCCGTCCACCCGGGGACGCGTTGGAGAGGGAGGCAGGGCCACAGGAGTGCAGAGACCGCCTCTGGGCACGCGCGGGACAAAACCGAGCGGAGAGCACGGGGTCCAGCTCGGTTCGGGTCCCGCACAATATTTAACTGGAGATTACTGCTGTACGCCGCTAACTAACCAGACTGATAAATTGAAACAGCTCACATCACGGCTGGCTGGTGTTAAAAGAAATGAATTAGTTGCCAGGATGTGAAGATGCAGACTGCGTGCACAAATCCAGCTTTCCGTTTTTGGGGAACCTGGGAAGGAGCTCCAGGGCGGAGCGGAGCTGGGCTGAGGGCTGCGTCCCCTCCAGGCCAGGCCCTGCTCTGCAAGCCCCGGCCCCTCACCCCTCGCTCCAGCCCATGGAGTCACCTGCCTGGCCCCCAGCTCCCTGGTTTCATCTCCCGCCCCTTCCCCACCCTTGGTCCAACCAATGGGAACCTGCAACCCCCACCCCCAACAGGAGACACTCTTCCCAGCCCAGTCCACTGCCAGCCTGTGTGCATGCATCCCCTCCGCATGGAACGCCTCTGTCTTTACGGCCGTGCGTCCGCACACTCAGCCCAGCTCACACCTCCAGGAGCCTTCCCTGGCCCGGGGCCTCCTCCAGGCTCCCGGACATCTGGGTTGACCTCCACCTGTCCTGGATCGGGGACGCAGCAGGGCCTGTGCCCCCCCTCCTCCCCGGCCGCCAGCACTCCAAGCAGGGAGGGTCTGGCTCATGGGAAACACTTTCTGAATTTTGTTCCCATTCCACAGGTGATGAAACTGAGGCTTAGACGACTGATCTGCCTACTGCTTCTCTCAGAGCAGTGGCCAGAGCCTGCTATGGGTTGAACTGTGTCTCCCAGGAAGACAAGTCCTAACTCCCGGTACCTGTGAAGGTAACCTTTGAAACTGGGATCTCTGCAGATGTCCCGGAGCTGAGATGAGTCCTGAGGCTGGCTCTAATCTCCTGATAAGAAGGGGAGAAGAGACACAGAGACGCACAGAAAGAGTGCCGAGAGCGATGATGGAGGCAGAGATTGGAGGGCTGTGTCTCCGAGCAGGAAGGCTGGGCTGCCAGCAACGCTATGGCGCTAGGAGAGGTGCGGAGTACACCCCCTGCAGAGACCTCGGCCCCGTGGACCAGCGGCAGAATGGGGAGAGGATAAACGTCTGCTGTTTGAGCCACTCAGTTTGTGTCCCGCTTCAGCAGCCGCGGGAAATGAGTGCAGAACTCTCTCACGACGTGTTTAAAACGCACACAAACACAATGCTGTGTGTACCTGGCAGGATCCAGAAGTCCTGAAGCTGACCGTGGGGGTCCCTGGTTAACACCCCCTCAGGTTAACCCCCTGCCCCACAGCACCTGGACTGCTCATCGAGGTGGTAGGTGACATGAAAGGATGGTCCAGTGGTTAGCAGATGGGGCTTCCCTCCTGGCCCCTCTGCCTCGTGGCCGAGCCACCCTGGCTCTCCATCCCCTCCAGTCTGTGCCGGGGCGGGGGGAGGAGTAAACACCCTGACACAGGTTTCCCACCTGCGGCAGGTGTGGTCCGGAGGGAGGGGAGGGAGAACCTTCATTTGGGAGCAGGCTCCCAGGTCTGCCATCCGGCCCTCACTATGTGAAGTAGCTGAATGGACGCTGGGGTGCCTTCCAGGGACCGTATGACCTTTATGACCGAAAAGGAACCAGAGGGCCACGGATCTGCCCCGTCTCGCCAGGGGAAGGCAGCCCTGAAGGGAGGTTTAAGCTCCAGTCTCAGCCTGGCCTGGACACTGGAATCGGCTGGGGAGGGGGAGGAATGCTCTGAGGGAGTGTCGGGGGGCGGGGGGGAGCAGGACTCTTGGACACTCCCAGGGGGTCCAGGGGCCACAGCAGCTGGCACTCCAGGGTCAAGGTAGGTCACTGGGGTCAGTGCAAGATGAGACCAGACTGGGCTTCGTGCGGTGCTTGCTCTGCAGGCGCCTCAAACAGGAAAATGGGAGCGCTGTCCCCGTGCTGGCCAGCACACAGTAGGCGCCTTTTGTGTTCACCCCTTCCTGCAGCGTGGAGGTCGAATTCCTTGCGGACGGTGGACTCCCTCAGAGCGAGCATTCCCAGAGTTCCCGGAGGGAGCTGCCCGCTTCCTACCAGCTCCCCCGGGGCCCCGTCACCCCACGGCCTCTGGTCAGGGAAGCCACCAAGGCCAGCGCGGATCTGGGGAGAAAGGATGAGATGGCCCCTGATGCAGGGGCAGCATCACTTCCAGGAAGGAGGGAAGGGATGAAGGGGGCCGTCTGTGGGGAGGGGCTACCCACCAATGACTCAGTCCTCAGAGTCTGTGGTTCTCCAGCCCCTGGGTCTGGCTAGCCTGCCCCCTGACCACTGCTGGCACAGAGAAACAGACTCCTGTTCACTGCCCAACCCTCCAGGGCCCCGGGGGCTGTGTGTGTGTGTGTGTGTGTGGGGGGGGTGCTGGGTGTGTCCAGCCTGGAGGAGGTGGCTGAGCACCGCCAGGGCTCAGGGTGAGTGTGGTCCGAGAGCCGTGTTCTCACAGCTCCAGGGCCACAGCCGCCTCTAAGCCGAGCACAGCTGGGCCTCCACGCCCAGCACCCGCAGCACGGAGGATGCGCGGCCTAAGAGGATTTGCCGAATAACGATGTGCACCCTGTCCATCCACGGGGGTGTCTCTGCAATGCCTGGCTTTTGAGAGGGAAATCTTTCTGAAACAGCTTATGTCCCCTGGGTTAAAAAGCCCCACAGAATTGTTAACTAATTTCAGAGAGGAAGGGAGAGGGAGAGAGAAACAGAAACATCAGTGATGAGAGAGACTCATTCATTGGCTGCCTCCTGCACACTCCCCACTGGGGATCCAGCCCAAAACCCGGGCCTGTGCCCTGACCGGGAATCAAACCGTGACTTCCTGGTTCATAGGTTGATGCTCAATCACTGAGCCATGCGAGCTGGGCCCCTGGGCCTTTTAGAGCCACAGACAGGAATCACATTTCACAAAATTCTGAAGGTAGGCAGCGTGGGTTGGGGTTCACTTGGGTCTGAGTTCTTGGGCTCAGTCAGTCCGTCAAACTGTGGTGCGCCCCTGACTCCCCCAGCCCTTCCGCTTGGTCCTCTATGGCAGCTCACGAACCACCAGGTGTCCGTGACCACAGGTTGGCAACCGCGGCTCTATGGGGCTGAGGTCTGCCCCAACCGCTGCTCAGCCTCCACGTCCCTGCTCCGAGACCTGCTGGTTCAAGTGAACGTCTCCTCCCACCTGCCGGCGCCTCAGTGACTGGCCCCGGCCTCTCCTCCAGCTCCCTGCACCCCTCCCTGAGTACATGGGTGGGGGGGAAGGGGTCTCCTGCCTGCCTCTGCCCAGAACGCCCTCCTTCCCGGGCCCACCAGGAACCTTACCTGCTCTCCTCCACCAGAGCTGCGCCCGCACAGCCCGGTGATGCAGGGCTGTGGGAGGAGAGCCTCTGGCACCTCAATGCACCGCCTTTTCCCGAGAACAGCTGCTCATGCTCCTGCATCTTCTCTGGCCCCCATCTAGCAGACACCTGTGGAGGACCCACTACGTGCCAGCCAGCTTGGTCACCCCTGCTGGGGATGGCCCGGCTCATCATTTCTCCAATACCCGGGAGTACCCAGAATGCAGCTCTGCCCCCAGAGCCCCCATCCCAGGGCCTGACACGGAGCTTGGCCCAAGGCAGGGACTTGACATCTGCTGAGCACGTGGCTGGGGTGCGACCACCTCTCCCCTACGGCTCGATGCTGATGTGCGGGGACCGGGCCTCAGCCTCCCACTGCACGCCCGCAGCACGCTGGCCACGCACTGTCAGCGCCACAGAGAAAGGAGTGAGGGTTCCTGCCCAGGGGGACAGGGCAGCACCAGATTGCCACCCCGTGGACCACCGGAGAGATGAGCCATCCTTAACTATGTCCTCCCTGCATCTCCACCGTGTCCCAGGGTGAAGCAACGAGGTGGAATTCTGGGAGAGCATCAGCTTAGCTCCCCGGACCCAGGTTTGAAACCCAGCTCTTCCCGTCCTCGAGGAAAATGATTGGATCGTGTTGACCTTTGACTTCCTGACCTGTCAAATGGGGGCGGCAGCACCTGGGTTCCAGACTCACGATTCCCTGTAAGATGCTCTATAAACCCATTACAATTCCCTGTAAGGTGCCCCATAAACCCAGGGTGTCGCCCCCATGCCCCACTGCCCCTTGTCCCATGCCCAGGGCTGAGTGTGGAATAAATGCGCCACTGGAACCCAGAGTGCAAACCAACAGGAACCCAATCTCTGTGCAGGCTCAGCCTATAGGCGCTCCAAAGCCCTCTGTTTATTTTGTCTTGTTACCATAGCAACTCATGATGCTCCAGCCAGCAGAGATCAACTTATTTTTTTAACCACAGAAGTGCCAGCTGTTCGGGGGGACCCAAAGGGGAGCCGCTGGCCCCTCTAGAAATAAGTCCACGGAGACTGCCTGCCACCAGGTAGGTGAAGTCACCGCTGTGTGAGAGATGTCCACGCGGCAATATTTTACACGTGGGTTTAGAAATAGGAGACCGAGGACTCGGCGGGGAAAGGCCAGCGGCCCTCTAGAGCACATGTCAAACACAAGGCCCGCGGGCCAAATCCGTCCCGCCAGGCCTTGCAATGTGGCCCGCACCGCGCTGTCATCACTGCACTCTGCCGCGTTTCCATCACAATGACAGTTTCTGACTGTTCAGTAAACCATTCGGCCCGCGATTTAGGCTGGATTTTAGATTTTGGCCCCTTCTCTGATTGAGTTCGACACCCCTACTCTAGAGCAATCGGCATCATGGCAAACTCGACCAGAGCTGCTGGAACTGGCTCTGGGTTCTCTGGAGCCAATCTGGGGCTCCTGCCTCCCTCCTTTCATGCCTGCCCCTGGGGACTCTCTGTCCCGTCAGCCTGGATTTTACTGTTACTTTAAAAATATATAATCCTTTATGGATTCCAGAGGGGAAGGGAGAGGGAGAGAGAGCTAGAAATGTCAGTGATGAGAGAGAATCATGGATCACCTGCCTCCTGCACACGCCCCACTGGGGATGAAGCCCACAACCCAGGCATGTGCCCTGATCGGGAATCAAACCATGACCTCCGGGTTCATAGGTCGACGCTCAACCACCAAGCTGAGCCACGCCGGCCGGGCTTCACTGTTACTTTTTAAATAGGCCTCCACCACCGAGAAGTTTGGGGGGAAAGAAAAGTGTCCCCTCAAACTCCACCCCTGCAAAATGAAACAGCGGCAAGTGGGCCCGGCTACAGGCCCAGGGCACAGTGGGAGCCTCATGGCCGTCCCACCTCTGAGCCCCCAGACTACCCAACCTTACAGCCGGTGCAGGCTCTGAACTGGTACATCGGGACCTATTTTCCCAGCCAGCCCAGCGAGGCCCTTCCCTGGAGCCAGACTGGCCCTGGGCTCAGAAAGGTCACTCAGCTAGAGGAGCGTGTGTGTGTGTGTGTGTGTGTGTGTGTGTGTATGTGTGTGTGTTCTGTGCTGGGAGCCTTGAAGGCACAAAGGATCCCTGACCGCAAGGCTCCAGGGTTCTCTGGGAAAAGAGATGGAGGATGGGAAGTCACCTGTGCCCCAACCTGTTCTGCAGGGGAAGAGTTATGGTCCCGCGCTCTGATGGCTACAGACTGGGCACAAAGCAAACAGGAAAAAACCATCGCTGTGCGTGGCGCCTGGCGGGTCACAAAGCAGTTTCCGGCTCCGCTCTGGTCTCCGCTTCAAGAGGAGAAAGGGGAGGGGGGGATGGCAACTGACAGATTGCCTGGCGCCTCCGGAAGACAGAATGGGAAGAGCGAGGCTGCTCGCCACCCAGATGCACACATCTGGGCTGCTGGGCCCTGAAGGGCTCCAGGGTCCCCCCTCCCCCGCCCGCCCCAGAGGAACAGCAGGTGGTGGTGGCGGCGGGGGCGGGGGGGCGTGTGATCAGGGCGCGGGGCGGGGCAGGGGGGTGGACAGGGCGGGGGTGACCCGCACCGCCAGGCCCTTCGCAGCCTGGGAACAGGGGACCCGTGAGGTCTGGGCACAGGCCCGCCCACCCCCGGGCACCCGATCAAGCTCGCCCTCCGGGGCGCGCGCACCAGGTGGGGGTGCCGGGCGCGGGACAAAGGACGGGACGTGGATCCCCAACCCAGTGCCCGCCCGGCCTCCCGGCGGCTCAGCACAGGGGTCGGTGGGGAGACCGGGCCGGAGCCCGCCCTAACCCGGGCGGTACCTGCGCGGCCATGAAGGAGAGGTCCATGGTGCCGGCTGCCGGGGCCGCTGCGCCCGCGCCCGAGTCTTCGCCGCCGCTGCGGGCCCGGCGGGTGCACAGTGCGGGGGGCGGCGGGCGGCGCACAGCGTCCGGATCGCAGCTGCGGGGGCAGGCGGCGGGCGGCGGGCGCCCCCTCGGCGGTCCCGGCGCGGCGACGTCCCAGCCCGATCGCGCCCGGGGTGGCTCGGCGCTCGGGCTCCAGACAGCAACTGTGCGGAGGGCGGGGGGATCCGATCGGAATCGGGATCGGGGGCGGGGCGGGGCGGGGCGGGTGGACCGGGTGCTCCCGCACGTGACCACGTCCAGACCCACCCCGAGGGCGGGGCGGGGCGGCGGAGCGGCGGAGCCCCTGGGCGTTCACAGTCCTTTCTCTGTGGGCCCCATGGAGAAACTGAGGCCTGAGGTTACCGAGCTGGTTGGTGCTGGAACCCCAGTCCACTCCCCACCCCGCCCCGGGCTGCTGAGCCCCGCCCGTCAGGGGGGCGAGCAGGGCTCTCCTGGGCCTGGCATGCCTGTTCCCAGCCTGGAGGGCCAGGGTCCCGGTGACCCAACGAGGTCTGCCAGCTGCGCCCCCGGTCCGGCGTGCTGGGCCTGGAGCTGGGCAGAGGGAGTTTGAACATGGCCTCTCTTTGGCGCGCTCTGCCAAGGTAGCGTCTTTCTGAGCCCTGGCTTCCAGTCTGCAGATCGAAGACAACAGAACCAGAGAATTAAGGACAAAATGTACCGGACACAGTGTCTACAGGGATGTGAGCTCTGCCTGGGCAGCGTGGCTCAGGGGCTGAGCTTCCACCTATGAGCCAGGAAGTCACTGTTGGATTCCCACTCAGAGTGCTTGCTTGCCTTGGTGTGGGCTCCATCCCCAGCAGGGGGCATGCTGTAGGTGGCAGATCCATGGTTCTCTTCATCATTTACATTGTTATCTCTCCCTCTCCTTTCCTCTCTGAAATCAATTTAAAAAATTATGTTTTTTAAAAGTTGCCAACAGCCGAAACCGGTTTGGCTCAGTGGATAGAGCATCAGCCTGCGGACTTTAAGGTCCCGGGTTCGATTCCAGTCAAGGGCATGTACCTGGTTTGCAGGCACATCCCCAGTAGGGGGTGTGCAAGAGGCAGCTGATTGATGATTCTCTCTCGTTGATGTTTCTAACTCTCTATCCCTCTCTCTTCCTCTCTGTAAAAAATCATTAAAAAAAAAAAGTTTCCAACAAAAGCTTGAATGGAACTACTTTTGCTGGTAAACCACTCTATTGACATATACTTTTCATGCATGTACCCATTTTACAGATACAGGTTGAAGAGTCTGGTACACACCTGAGGAGAGCGGCTGCAGTGTCTGGGCAGGTTCAAGCCTGGGACTAATGAGAGGGCACCATCCTCTCGTGGCAAAGCCACCTGCAAGTCCCAGCACAATTATAGCCAAAGGCTGTGGTTGTAAGCTTGACGTATGGTCCAAGCCTGTGGGCCCACACGGCTGAGTGATATAGGCTGCAGGTGGTGCAGCAGGGAAACAAAGCTTGGTCATGTGCATGTAATTGAGTAGATTCGAAACTGAGAGAACATTGTGACCATGCCCTCACTTTGCCTCGTGGAATCTGGGTATAAAATAAGACTCAGTTTGCAGGTTGTGGCGCTCTCTCTTCATCAGAGAGGGCAACGTCCCACTCAGACCCAGCTTTATTCTCTTGTCTGTCTTTTCTTCATCCTTCACTGCCCCCTCTCAGGCTCACTGAACCTGGCTGTGCTGGTGCGGCACCCCCCTCCCCCCATGTAATCAGTACTACAATCAAGTGAGGGAACATCCCACTCACCCCACAAGCTCCCTCTGTCCTCTGCAGCCCCCCCCCCCCCCATGTTCCCCAGCCCCAGGTTTCTGTTCTCCAGGTGGTGAGATCGGGCAGGTGCCTCTCACTACAGGTTAGCTGTGTCTTTCCGGGATCATTCTGTAGACGGAATCACGGGGAACATGCTCCTTCCTGTCTGGTTTCTTCCGCTCAGCAGGATGGTGTTGGGACTCCCCATGTTGCCGCATATATCTCGGTAGCTCCCTGTTACGCCCAAATAGCAGGGGGATGTCCGGATGGTCCACAGGATTGCCCGTTCTCCTGCCATGGACGTTTGGATCGTGTCCAAGCTTGGGGCTGTTGTGAATACAGCGCCGGTCACGTCTTTGTAGAGGCGGCTGTGCTCATTGTCTTGGGCAGTAACGCAGGCATGGAGCTGCTGGGTTTTCCATTGATAAGGAATTGCCTCACTGTTTACCTAGCATTTGGACTCTTTTCATTCCTCCCGACAGTGGATGAGAACTCCATTCCTCCTTCTTCTCACCAGCACTGGGTGTGCTCATCGTTTTCAACTCGGCTGTTCTAGTGGGTGTCACAGTGCTGAGTTACAGCCCACACCAGCGTCTCCCTGATGGGGGCAGTGGGGGCGGGGTTTTGGGGGGGTGGAGGGTGGGGGTGGGGGGTAGAGAGGTGGGGAGGTGGAGCGTGTCTCCCACATGCTCATCATCCACCATTGGTATGCTTTCTGCTGTGAGAGCCTGTTCCAGGCTTTCACCCATTTTTAAAAATTGGATTATGCCCTAACCGGTTTGACTCAGTGGATAGAGCTTCGGCCTGCAGACTCAAGGGTCCCAGGTTCAATTCCAGCCAAAGGCATGTACCTTGGTTGTGGGCACAACAACAGTGGGGAGTGTGCAGGAGGCAGCTGATCGATGTTTCTTTCTCATCGATGTTGCTAACTCTATTCCTCTGCCTTCCTCTCTGTAAAAAATCAATAAAATATCTTAAAAAAATAAATAAAAATTGGATCACTCGTCACTTAATTATTGAGATGTAAGCGTTTTTCCTGTGCTTTGGAGACAAAGCCTCTGTCAGGTGTCCGATCTGCAAATGTTTTCTCTCCGCCGTGGCTTTTTTCCATGGTCTCAATGGTGTTTGTCACAGAAAAGTTCTTACGTTTGATAAAATCCAATGGCTCTTTTTTCCCTGTTCTTTTATGAGTGAGTTTTGTGATCTAAGAAACCGCTGCCTACCTCAATGTCAGGGAGATCTTCTTCCTCCCCATCTTCCCAGGAAGTGTTATGGCCACAGCATTTATGTTCACGTCTATGACCTGTTTCTGGTTTTATATATGATGTGAACTAAAGCTTGAGGTTCTTTTTTTTGTTGTTCTTTCCCAAAAGGATGTCCAACTGTGCCAGCACCATTTACTGTAATGACTTCTCCTCTCTCCATGGAATTAGCCAGGACTAAGACTAAATTTAAGGAAGCACAGCATTTAAGGCGGCACACATTCTCGGGTGCCAATCCTGCACTTGTGCAACCCTGAGCGTGCCTGTTTCCTTAAAATCGGATGCCTGGGCACCTTGCTGGCCCCGCCCACTGACGGGTACGCACCTAGCAGCTCTGTACATGGGAAACATCACTCTCTTCTCTGTAAGGCGCCTGGGTGGCCTCATCCCAGCGGGTCATGATCCAGGGAGGGCCGGGCAGGGGGTACCTCTTTACACAGTGCCCATGGAGGACACGGTTACAGGGGCAGATGCCAGGCTGCTGGGAGGCCACGTCCTGGATACATAATTCATGTGCGCAGGGAGCTCTGGATCCTGCGAGGAGGACATTCCATTCCTTCAAAGGTTATCGCCTGAAGGTCACAGCAGGGGGCCTGGCCTTGTCCTTTGAGCCTCACGTGGGGAACAGATGGGGAGGGCAGGGGGCCACGGAGACCCAGCGGGTGGCGGCCTACAAAGGGCGTAAGAATTCATGAGGTTCTCAGAGGGACCAGATAAATTCATAAATTACTCAGGGCCCATCGCTGGGGTGGAGATGGCCCAGGGCCTCTCCTCTCCTTATCAGGCAGCAAAAGGCACAGGAAATCCTGCTGTCCTTGGAGGCCTGGCCCGACACCCCTCCTGTCCCTCTCTCGGTCAGACATGCGTTTTCCTGTCTGTTCAGCACACAGTCTCCTCCAGGGTTTTTCCAACAGTGACCCCTCGGTCAGCCTCCAGACCACCAGGGACCCTGTAAGGCAGATAGATCTCTCCTCAGTCAGGTCCTCGACATGGACTATGCAAGTGGGACATACATGCGCCCAGGTGATTCTGAAGCAGCCACTCTCCATCACAGCCAACTCTCCCCCCATTCTCCAGGCTCCCCGGGCCTCTGTGGGGAGATTCTGAGCCAATTCCATTCCTCTTCTGAGGTCTTTACTGAGCACCAGGGCAACACCACACACAGATGCAGCATCTCGTGTGCGTTGCCTCCAGACCTCAGAAAACAGGCTCCAAGAGGTTCAGAAACTCACTTGGGTCACTCAGCAAATAAGGGCCACACCAGTATTATAATCCAGATCCGATGACCGCAGAGTCCACATGTCTTCTGCCCTAGGGTCCCTGCCCATGAGGAGCCTATACTTCAGTCACATCAGTGCAAAAACAAATCATTATAAATTGATTCATTCATAGTTCCATTCAGCAGGCATTCCATCCATCCATTCACAACGTATTTCCAGAGCACCTCCTGGGTTCTGAGCACTGGGTGCCTGGAAGGGGTAGAGAACTGTGGGAAACTTCAACAGCGATGAGCCCTCATACATGGCCCACAGCTCCCCGCATGGGGAGGCTGAAGAATAGTGGGGGCATTTTGTGTCTGCCACCTGCTAGCGGGGTGACATCAGGCAAGTTACTTAACCTTTCTGAGCCAGAGTTCCTTCCTCTGTAGAGGTTGGTTGTGGGAGTGCACTGACCACCAGGGGGCAGCTCCTGCATTGAGCATCTGCCCCCAGATAGACAGTGTGTGTCATAGTGACCAGTCGTTCAATCAAATGGTTGTTTGGTCGACTGCTAATAACAGTCACTTGGGCTGATAGATAGATAGATAGATAGATAGATAGATAGATAGATAGATGTTTACATTTTTCTTAAGTTTCCTTTTCAAGGCCTGTGCGATGCAACTGAGCAGGTGACCCATCTGTGAATCCAGCAAGCAGAACCCATAAGCAGGGTCATGCCGACTGACCAGGAGTCAAAACACCATCTCATCCACATCGTCTCATCCAAGGACAATAGCGGACATCTGTCACCTCCAAGGCTGCTCGTAGCTGCATTCCGTTCCTGCCTCACCCTAGCCCCTGTCCCTTTGTAATCCTGCCCCTGCCCCTTTATAACTCTGCCCCTGCCCCTTTGTAATCCTGCCCCTGCCCCTTTATAACTCTGCCCCTGCCCCTTTATAACCCCGCCCCTGCCCCTTGCTGGAAAGCAGGATTCGAATGCTGGTGAGTGCCCTGCCTTCTTGGTGAGCTGGCCTTCTCAATAAACACAGCGACAGGCAGCCTGAGCCCTCCCGGGGTTTCCCGGTAACACAGCCAAGTCCTTCCAGAGTGAGTGCACAGAGGGCTGCAGAGTGGGCGCAGGATGGCTCTTACTTGCCCATGGAGTGCACCAGCACCTAGCAAAGGCCAGGCTTCAGTGACGTGCCTGAGGACGTTTCCCAGTGAACAAATGATGGAGCTAGTGAGCAGTTATGGCTGAGTGCATGGATGGACGAAATGAAGTGGGAGGGCAGAGGAAGTGACACATCTCCCTCGAGTTCAGCCACGTGTGGGAAGGACTTACCCACGTGCTTTAAAAAAAAATTAAAAAAACCAATCAATCTATAATGATTTGTTTTTGCATTGATTTGACTGAAGTATAGGTTCCTCATGGGCAGGGAGCCGAGGGTGGAAGGAGGAAGAGGAAGTGACCCGTCTCCCTCGGTCCCCTCCACGGCCTGCCTGCTTCCCTGTCCGGCCACACATTAGGGCCGACACTGCAGGTGGTAAGCTAGAGCTCCATGGCCCCACCGCCCTCCTTCCTGAGCCGGGGCGGGAAGGGGAGCCCCACCCAGAGGACTAGGGACCCACATCTCCGAGCCCCATTTCTTAACGGGAGGGCAAAGGACCCCTCGGAAACCACTCCTTCACTCCACAACGACCACGAAGCTCCTACCAAGAGCCGGCACTGTGCCAGCTCCCTGGCGGGGCGAGTACACCTCAGTGGGCTGGGCCACGGCCCCCCGGGAGGCAGATGCACCGGGTGAGAGGAGATAGGCCATCACCCCGTTCCCCCGGCACAGGCCTGCCTGGCTCACTGGGGTGGCTGTGCACCACTTGTGCCACTGAGCACTCGAAAGGCGGCCAGCCTGAACGATTGCAAAATACAGGATGTTGGAGACTTGACCTAAAAAAGGAATACTTGTTAATGTGGCTGACCTGTGGACATGGCCGTATTTTGGATCTATTGGACTAAACAGAGCACATGTGAGAGCTGATAGATCCTCCCTTCCTCCAACTGATGGACAGACATAAACTCCACCTGCAGCCGGACATTCCTGAGCACTGAACCACCCATCAGCACCTGCCAAATACTCTACTCCCCCGATTCCTAAGTCCCTAGGTCCCTAATCATAGGCCTTCCATGAAACCACCAATCAGCATGTGCTGAGTGCCTGAGTCCCATCCCCTCTCCTTCCTCCCCTTAAAGGTGCCTGTGCCCCGGCCCTCGCTCTCTCCCGTGCTCTCTCTCTGGAAGCAGCCGGCAGTGGTGCTCTTCTCTCCAATAAAGCCTGTGTCCTGGCCCCTCTGTTTCATCTTCCAAGAGCCAACTTCCCCTGCCCCTTTCTGCCTTTTCCCTGTGGCTGCTAGAATCCTTCACGCTGCGAGTGCAGGATGCGGCCTGCACCCCGTTTCTATGGAGAGCAGCTGCCGGGATGGTCCGGAGCAAACAGCTCCTTGCGGGGTGTGTGTGTGTGTGTGTGTGTGTGTGTGGTGTGTGTGAGATGCAGGAGTCTGGGGTGGGTCTCCCCACTTGCTCTGTGGCCTTGAAGGATGCCCTGGTTTGGGGCAGGTGAGCAGAAAGGGCGACAGACCAGCTGCCTCCAGCCAAGAAGCCATTTTGACCAAAAACAGCCACCAGCTTCCCGCCTAGACGGAACAGGGGCCTCTCCAGTCTCCCACACTCATTTCCCTCTCCGGGGAGATAACAGCCCCTCAGCCCTGGCACCTGGGCCCAGGCCAGGGACCTGACGGGGAGGGCAGGGCGGTGGGGGCGGGGAACTGCAGGGGGTGGGGCTGGATGTGGAGCTCTATCCTCAGAAACCCCAGGCCCCTCAGAAATGCGGACACAGGGAGGGAGGCGGTCCCCTCCCCAAACCCCGCTGGGTCCCTCCTGCCTCCCCCTCGGCTTCTCTCTGAGGAACCGCCAGAAGCCCAGGCCTGGCCCCAGGAGGGCACTGCTGCTTTGGCTTCCTTTGTTCCCTGCGCCTCCAGACACGGATGAGCTCACTTTAATTAGAGCGCTGATCGCCTGGGTCGAAATGGGGTGGGGGAGGGGTGCCAGGTCTGTGGGAAGGCAGCGGCCATGACGCAGGAGGATGCTCTTCCTCCGCCCCCCCCTCCGCCCCCTCTCTCCCTCCCAGGGCCGCAGGCCAGCTTTTCCTGGTAACACAGCAGCAAGGAGGGCGAGGCTGGCAGCCATGGGGTCACCAGGCTGCTTCGGGTTCCCACATGCCCATGGCCAAGCCCCTGGGTGCCACCACTGGTTTCTCCTCCTCCTCCTCCTTCTACTCTTCTTTCTCTTCCCCTTCCTCCTCCCCTCACTCCTCCTCCTCCTTCCCCCCTCCTCGCAGCCCACAGGAGCTGTTAGAGTGCCATTCGGAGAGCAGAAACCAACCCCTCAAATCTAATTAATGAGCCAAAGGGCATCTGGCAGGAGATCCGTCCACGGCTTAGCCTCACATCCCAAGTCCCGGGAGGAACGCGTGGCTGGGACTCCCAGGGTCAGAGCACGGCCACATCAGCTGGCATGGGCTCTGGGAGCCCCCATTTCTCTGTCGAAGGGGCTGGTACCACAGACGGTTTAGTAAACATGGGCGCTCCATTGGAGCCCGGCTGTGCCCCCATCCCCACCCCCTGCCCCTGTGTGTCCAGGACCCAGTGTGAGCCCTGGGCACGGCCCCCGCCTTCCCAGCATAGCCCTGCAGCCCCCAGCCTCCTCGTCCGTTCTCTTCCACGTCCCATCTTTGAATCCTCTGCTCTGGGCCTGCTGCCCTGTTCCCTGTGTCTCACAAGTTGTGTTACCTCTGCCTCGGGCTCTCACCGATTCCCTGCCACCAGAACCCCCTCCTGCCTGCAGCCGCTCGCACCTGGGGCTCCATGCAGGCGCCCCTCCTCCTGGAGAGCCCGGGGCTGGGGGAGCGCTAACTGCTTCCCACACGGAACGTGTCGCCCTAACGGGGAAGGCAATGCCACTGCCTTCTCACCTATGTCACCCTGACCTGAGGCTCAGGTGAGCAGGACTTAGGAACCAGGCCTGGCTGGGGTGCTGTGAGGGGCTGAATTGTGTCCCCCTAAAAGCCACGCCGAGGTCCCGAAGCCTGTGACTACTTCCTTGAAAGGACAGTCTGTAATCAGTTAGACTGAGATCCCCAGGGTGGGCCCTGACCAGTACCAAGTGTCCTTCCACAGCAAGGAGGTGCCCGACATGGAGGGAGCGGCGATGGGGGTGGTGGAGGCAGAGAGTGGAGTGGTCCACCTGCCAGCCCGGCTCAGAGGAAGGCCACAGCCCCCGAGGGAGAGACGAGGAGGGCGCGGGCCAGCATCTCAGAGGGAGCGTGGCCCTGCCAAAGCCTCCACTTCCGACGTCCAGCCTCCAGGCTGAGAGAGAGAATCTGTTGTTTGAGCCCGGTTCACAGTTCCTGGCTACAGTGGCCCACGGACTCAGGCGACACCCAGCTCCCCAGCTGACGCAGGGCCTGTTCGCGCTTCGGTTCCTTGTAAAATCAGGATCATGATTGGTACCAACCTTCTAGGGTGTGAGGACTGAATGAGTTAATGGTGTGAAGCCTAGCACATGTGTCAAACACAAGGCCTGCGGGCCAAATCCGTCCCGCCAGGCCTTGCAATGTGGCCCGCACCGCGCTGTCATCACTGCACTCCGCTGCGTTTCCATCACAATGACAGTTTATGACTGTTCAGTAAACCATTCGGCCCGCGATTTAGGCTGGATTTTAGATTTTGGCCCCTTCTCTGATTGAGTTCGACACCCCTATTCTAGGGTGTGAGGACTGAATGAGTTAATGGTGTGAAGCCTAGTAAACAATAAATACTATCTAAGGATGTGTTATTATTTATAGGCCCGGTGCACAAAATTTGTGCACATTAAAAGGGGGACCCAGAGTCAAGTCACCATTTACCCACATGTACCTCAAAATTGCGTGAGACCCAGCCCCAGCCCCCTGCCCTGCCCCCCCAATTGGGCTATATCCAGACCCAGCCAGTCCCACCCTTGTCAAGCCCCACTGGGCAGGGGGCATAACCTCAGGTCCCCTAGCCTGGTGCCAGGATGGGGGTGGGCCTGAGGTGCCCAGTTGGGGCGGGAGGAGTACTTTGAGGTTTCCCATCAAGCCCTGCCAGGTGGGGATGCGGTCTGAGATCCCCTGTTAAGTCCCCTGGGTGGGGGGCATGGCCTGAGGTTCCCCAGCCTGGCACTGGGGTGGAGGAAGCAGCCTGAGGTCCCCTAGCCCAGCACCAGGACAGGAAGCCCACCTTTGAGGTCCCCTGTCAAGCCCTGCCGGGTGGGAGCCGTGGCCTGAGATCCCGTCAGCCCCATGGGGCAGGGAGGGTGTAGTCTCAGGTCCCTGCTGATTGCTCATTAAGGCTCCTTCTGGGTGCAGCCATCTTTGTGATGGAGTGACAGTTAATTATCATATTCCCTCTTTATTAGATAGGATAACTGATGCTCAAAAATTTGTATTAAACTATAACAGATGAAAGGCATTCCAGAGCCCGCTGCTTCCCTTTCCTTTGTCCTCTGCAGCTGCCGTTGGAGTCTGGAAACTGAGTGGATTGGCATTGTTTGTGCCTTCCCAGCATCCATCCTCCCTCTTCTGGTGACAACACCCTGCTTTTCCTTGGGTAACCCCCATCCTCAGTTCTCTGATCATGTGGCTCAGCCATGGGGGACCCCCCTCCCATTACGAGAGAAGGAATCTCTGTTGTTAGAGCCGCCGGTTCGAGGTTCGGGAACGTGGCTCAGGGATGGACACGGAGACCCAGGTTGGTGGGGTGACGTCAGCCCTGGCGTTCCCACTGGAAGAGAAGCTGTCCTCCTGGAAGGATGTGAATCTGAAGCTGCTGGCAGCCGTCTTCCCACCAGAGCCAGCCCCAGGGAAGCGGAGTGGAGACGAGGAGGGCCTCCATGCCATCCTGTGAACGCCTGAAGGCGCATCTCCCTCCGGACTTGTCAGGTACAGAGAGAATAAACGTGAGTTTTGTCTCCTGAAACGCCGAGATCTGACTCAATGCTGAAATGGGTAGCAGAAGTGGGTATTGCAAATGACAGAACCTCAAATGAGGTGAATGGGGAAGCGATGAGAATACCCCTCGGCAGCGGGGAAGTGCCGGGCCTGGTTTTGTGGGAGCAACCAGCTGGCGGAGAGCCACGCTGGTGCTGGGCTTTGAGAGACGTGGCGGGAGAAAGGACGGGCGCGCCGTGGGCTCAGTGTGTTCCCACGGGGAGGAGATGAGCTTTGAGGGAAGCCGCCCCGCGGAAGAGCAAGGGTAAACGCTGCTTTCCTCACAGCCCTCTCCTGCTGAGCTGAGAGTGGGGCCGGAGGACAAAGGAAGCCTGTGTCTAATCTGTGGAATTTTCCAAACCGTGGCCCCCGCCAGCAGACCACTGCAGGAGGCTGGGCCAGCACCTTCCTGAAGTCAAACCAGGGTCTATTCTAAGGCCACTGGATGCCCGAGGAGCCCACTCCTGGGAACCCAAGGGCCTGGGCGGCTCGCCCTGGAGGCAGCCCCAGGCCCGGAACTCACACCCGAGGAATGGGGTTGCCGAGGGCCGGCAGCTCCCTGCGGGGCGGAGCGACCTCCGTGACGCCGTGAGAAGGGCAGCAGGTGAGGGTCTCAGAGACGGAGCAGGGGCAGCGCCAGGGGGTGTCCACTGGGAAAGCCAGGCCTTGCTCTCACTCGTGAGCTGGACACTGCGGACAAGGGCAGTTCTCATGCAGCTTCTCCCGACTGCTTCTCTCAGAGGGATTTGTGTTGCACTTTTTCTTTTTCTCTCTTCACTATTGTCCAGACATACGTAAAGACAGGGGGTTAATTCATCATTCGTCGTTGCTGCTGGGCGTCTGGACAGCACACCCGGCCTCAGCGAGACGTGAGATCACTGAGCGGTCGTGGGCAGTCTGTGCCCTGCCTTTAGGTTGCCTCTGGGGTGCGGGCAAGGGCAGTGTTTGCACGTGGTTTTGGTGCAAGATGTTAGGTGAAGACATTTTTAAAAAAGATTTTATTTTAATGCAAACAATTTTTTTTTTTTTTGAGAGAGAGATGAAGGGTGAGGGAGAGAGCGAAACACTGATGTGAGAGGTAAACACTGATTGGCTGCCTCCTGTCTGCCTCCTCGGATTGAGGATTCAGCCCGCAACCCAGGCAAGTGCCTGACTGGGACGCCAACCTTTCAGGACACTGGACGGCGCTCAGCCAACTGAGGCACACTGCAGGGCCGGTGAGGCATTCATTGTTGTTGTTAATCCTCACCTGGGATATTTCCCACTGATTTTTTTGAGAGAGTGGGAAGGGAGGGGAGAGAGAGAGAGAGAGAGTTAGAGAGAGAGAGAGAGAGAGAGAGAGAGAGAGAGAGAGAGAGAGAGAGAGACAAGCATTGATGTGAGAGTGACACATAGATTGGTTGCCTCCTGTACTTGTCCTGACCAGGGCCAGTGGTTGAGCCTGAGACCTAGGCATGTGCCCTTGACCGGGAATCGAACCTAGACCCTTCAGTTCACAGGCAGATGCTCTACCTACTGAGCCACACCACCCAGGGCCTGGGGGAGGCATTTTGAATGCCTGGGGAGGCTGGTCTGTCTTGTTGGTAGTGACAGTGCAGGATGGTGCGGGATGTAGTTGACATCCAGGGTTTGTACTGGCCCGATACCCCTCCTTGCCTCTCCTGCGCTCAGCACCCTTCTTTTCCTGGGGCAACAGACCTTCCCAGCGGTTACATGAGCCGTGTAACTCCTCAGCCTGCGGCTCCTCCAGGACCCGCGTTCCTCGGTCCAGCAGGAGAGACATGCCATCCTACAGGAGCTCAGCAAGTACTTCCTCAGGAACCACCCCTCAAGGCCATGACCCTGAGAGGGAAGCTGCTGGGAGCAACTTTAAAAATATACATATTTTATTGATTTTTACACAGAGGAAGGGAGAGGGATAGAGTCAGAAACATCGACCAGCTGCCTCCTGCACACCCCCTACTGGGGATGTGCCCGCAACCAAGGTACATGCCCTTGACTGGTTGGAACTGAACCTGGGACCTTTCAGTCCACAGACTGATGCTATATCTACTGAGCCACACTGGCTAGAGTGCTGCTGGAAGCATCTTGCTCTGGTGAAGCGGAGTAAAGCGGGAAGGTGCCCGAAAGCCAGGGCAGAACGGGAAGGGAGAGGGAGAGCGGCTCTGACCGCACCTGCCCAGCCCCTGGAGCTCTGGAGCCTGCATTTGCCACTGAGCCAGCCAGTGAGAATGGAGCGTCTGCCGCTGCAGCGGGCAGAGTCTGGTCCTGTAAGAAGGCACGTTGGAGCACAAGGACATGGAATTTCGTGTGGAGCAGCTCTTCCCCTGACTGTGCTCAGAGGTCTTAGAAAACTCATCGCCAGTGGCTGTGTTTCCACAGCTGTGCGAACCCAACAGAAACTCGGACCTGGTTAGCCACCGAGGCGTGGACATTTCACCCTTTGACTACAGGTAGCGTTGTCCCTCTGCAAGGGGTGTGGGGGTGGATAGAATCATCACTGACCTTTGTTAGGTAACTAGAGGCCCGGTGCATGAAAATTCATGCACTGGATGGGGGGGGTCCCTCAGCCTGCCTGCGCCCCCACCCCAACAATCCAGGAGCCCTCAGGGGCGGGAGGCAACCCGGCAACAAGGGAAGGCATTGAAGTTTTTATCTCTCCACCCTTCTCCCTTTCTCTCTAACAATCAATACAAAACCCACATTTAAAAAAAGTATCAATGCTTGATTCTGCCACAGTGGGATGCCATGAGCACAGTCAGATGCAGGTGTGGTGATGGGCAGACGGCCACTCAGTTCCCCACCGAGGACAAGGCACCATCTCCCCGCTGCCAGGCAACCGCTGAAGGACGACCCCCAGGTGGGCATCTCTCGTCCAGTGACGAGTTCGTAGGGAGAAACTAAAGCTGAAGCCCTGTGCCTGGTTCAGGACAGCGGGAGGGGCTGTTCTGGTCCCAGAATTCCCGGGCGGTGAGCACTGTGGCAGTTCAGCGATGGCCTCACCGGTCTGGCCCCTCTGACCCCCTCCCCAATCGGTGTCACTGTGAGAACCCTTCCCAACCAACCGCTCTGCCCGGTGTCAGCTGCAGCCCTAGGCGCCTGCCATGAGGAAATGACACCTCCCCTCGTCAAACCGACTAATGTCCTCCTTTCCGAGATCTTGCTTTGGCTCTGCAGTTATCCGTGTCTGCCACCGTGGGTCAGAATCGCGCATACCCCTGCTTCCGCCCAGTTCTTCCAGGAATCCGTGCTTCTAGCTGTGACGCTCTGACCCGTCTGGAGGTCACCCCGGGGCAATGTGTGCAGTGGAGTCTAGTTAAAGCTCCCCGCATACAGCTGGCCCCCAGCACTCCTGGGGAAGCCACCTTCTCCATGGAGTTTGAATGGTGTGTGATTTGACTTCACAAGTAAAAAAGTCTGAACGTCTTGAGAGTATTATGCTAAGCGAAATAAGCCAGTCAGAGAAAGGCAAGTATCCCACGATCTCACTCATATGTGGAATCTGATAAACAAAATAAACTGATGAACAAAATAGATCCAGAGGCCTAGATGCCTGGAACAGACGGACAGATCTTGAGGTGGAGGTGGGGGGATAGAGGTGGGTAAGAGGGGATGGGAAGAGATGAATCAAAGACACAGACAATGGAGTGGGGAAGGCCTGGGGTGGGGCGGGAGCCGGGTGGAGGGGGGCAAAGGGTGGGGGTGAAGGGGGCATCTGTAATACTGTCAACAACAACAAAAATGTCTGAACATCTTAATTTGGGATTTGTCCAAGTTAGAAGGTCCAATTGAGGCAGAACCACCATGTAGCCAGCAGGGGGCTCTGGTGCATAAGAAATGGGCTAAGTTCCTCCATTACATGGTTGGCTTTCTCCGAACAATTCTGACTCAGGCAGAGCCAGGCTTCCGCAGCTGCGGGCTGGGCCCATGGGTGAGGCCTCTCTGCTGTGCGTGGTGCAGCCTCCGGGGGCTGGCGGAGGAGAAGGTGCTCCGCTCTGAGCATCCCACAGAGCAGCCGGTCTACTAAGCAGGGCGTCTCCTGCTGCAGAAAGGCTTAGACAGAGGCTCCCGAGATGCCTCAGCGGCTCCCAGAGACCCGAACTGTGGCAGTCAGTGCATTTCGTCCCGCGCGGCCCTTTCACGCAC
The DNA here is from genome assembly GCF_014108245.1 of Pipistrellus kuhlii. Taxonomy (NCBI): domain Eukaryota; kingdom Metazoa; phylum Chordata; class Mammalia; order Chiroptera; family Vespertilionidae; genus Pipistrellus; species Pipistrellus kuhlii. The sequence goes on along the minus strand of NW_023425590.1, from coordinate 629,619 downwards.
ACAGCGGGTCCCTGTGGAAGGGTGGGCTCTTCAGCCCAGAGGGAGGCGTGAGGGACATTCTCCTTGGCCCTCATTTCCTGGAGGCCTGGCATCATTTCGGTCACTAACTCCAGGAGCGCCGTCAGCCCGCTCGGTCCCCGGGGCGCAGCAGTGTGCCCGCGGTGCGTGAAGTGCTGTGAGGAGGCCGCTCCCAAAGAGCCCGAGAGGACGTGCTGTGCCCAACCCCTCACATCCACCGCCCCTTGTCAGGGAGGTGTCCCCTCCGTGGGCTTCTGCTGTCCTTGTCCGGGAGCCCCCATTGCTCCCCTCCCACCTACACCCCTCCAGGCATAAGAGCCAGGGGCCCCTTCTTTGCTCGGAGCCAGGAGCACTGGCCTGGGAGTCGAGGGAGCTGAGGTCCAGCTTCGGCTCTCTCTCTGCTGCCTCGGCTGTGCAAAGTTCCTGGAGTCACTTCCCTCCCTGGGCCACCCCCTGGCCCCACTCCTCGAGGCTCTTCCTGCCGTGGGGCACTGCATAGCTGTCACACAGTGTGACCCACGCTGCCTCTAAGAGATGCAGGCCCATGAGGGAGCGTTCACACTCCGGGCCGAGATTCGGTGAGTCCAGCCGTGTGACCTTTGACTAAGCCTCAGTCTCCTCATCTGTGAAACAGGGGTCACAGGTCACTCCCCGGAGGCTCCTGTGAGGATTGAGTGAGATGATCCCTGGTGAGCTTTCCCCATCGTGGCCAGTATTTGGGCGTCTCTCCCCCCTTTCTCCCAGTGAGTTGCAGGCCCTATAAAGCAGGCTCCTGCTGTTGGTAGTTTTACCTTCCACGTCTAGCCTGACACACAGTGGGGCTTCAGGAAGAGCGGAGAAAAGGATGAAATCAATGCCAACACCACTCCTGGATCACTACATGGACACGAGTCTGCATAGACGAAGGGACGGGAGCTGACGGGACTTCTCTGGGGACCAAGGCTGACCTCTGCGTCCAGACACGCGCCTGGCAGTGGCCTCCTCACTGAGGAGCACGGCTGGCAGACGCCGACCTGTAAGAGGAAGGAAAGGCTCTGACTGAAGAGCAGGTGGGTTTGCCTGGCCCCTCCCAGCTCAGCCTCCCCTCGGGCCTCCCGCTGTCCTGTGAGCCGAGGGCATGGCTCTGGGTTCCCCCCGTGGCCGCACAGAAAAGAAGCGTATAACACACAGCGTGAGCCCTCCCGCCCCCATCCACCCGCCACCCATCCTTAGGAGACGCGTCAGAAACAGCAGAGCCCCCTGCATGGACGCCAGCTCTGTGCTGTGGTTTATGGCGGCAGAAATACGCAAACAACTAGAAAGATGCCGCAGCTGGGACACTGGCACAGCCCCGTAAACTGGAAAATCCACCCGATGAAACACTGGCTGCGAACACGGCCATAACTCGGGGCGCGGCTGCAGCTCAGGGAGCCAGGGGAGGAGCTCCGAAGCACGGCTTCATTGGCGAGGAGTGTGGGGCACTCGGATCAAGTGGCAGCTGCCCCAGAGCTGTGCTGCCCCATGCAGCCCTCCTTCCTCATCGTCTTTCTTGCTAACACAGCACTGCTTGTGCAATAGGAAGCCGGAGACTAGTATTGTTTTTTAATGCCAAGGCATAACTGGGCAGTTTGTCTTCCTTTTCCCCGCATTCAAGCTGCTTTATAAAAGAGCCCGCTTGCATTCAAGTTGGAGGAAGTATGAAACGGTGCATTGTGTATGCGTGTGCGTGTGTGTGAGAGCATACCTGTATATACATGTGTGTGTGTGTGTGTGTGTGTGTGTACACATGTGTATGTGTGTGCCGGCCCAACACCTCTGAGAGGCCAGTCCAGGTGACCCCCAGCCCTGCCTCTCTCTGCCTCCCTTCTCCAGTCTCATCCCTCAGCCGGGGGATGCTTCCACAGCTGCCTCTCCGGCGCAGTGTTACTGAATGTGCAGGCCGGCCCGGCCTATTCTTAGTGCGGGCGGATTCTGTGGAGAAAAGTGAATTCCATCGGCTCAAGGACAGCGAGCTCAGGCCGCGCAGAGTGCCGGGAGAAGCACGCGCTGCGGGCCTTGTAAGACAACCGGGCCTCCCGGACAGGGCGAGGGTTTTAAGAAAAATGTTAGTAAGAATGTCAGGGTGCAGCACAACGACGGTGACCTTGGGAATGAGGGGGACCTCAGCTTCGGCAGCGTCTCTGCCACTCTCCCGGTCGATGTACTTGACTGCAGTGGTTAACCTGGCGAGGAGCACGGGAATGGAAGCCTCATGAATGGCATGGAGAGCTTCCACGTGAGCAATGAGAGGAGGGAAAATGAATGGCAGCTTCTTGCTCGTGTGACTGAAAACTAGGAACCAGAAAAACGAAGCAGGTGAGACAAATGAGAAACATGAACAAAATCTAAGGAGCAGGAGACAGCCTCTAAGGCACATGTGTCAAACACAAGGCCCGCGGGCCAAATCCGTCCTGCCAGGCCTTGCAATGTGGCCCGCACCACGCTGTCATCACTGCACTCCGCTGCGTTTCCATCACAATGACAGTTTATGATTGTTCAGTAAAGCATTTGGCCCGCGATTTAGGCTGGATTTTAGATTTTGGCCCCTTCTCTGATTGAGTTCGACACCCCTACTCTAAGGTCACACAGCTGTGAATGTCTGGGTTTTGCCACTCAAAGGCAGAGTCTTTCATGGCGGGGCAGAAAAATAAGGTCCAACTGTATGCTGTGTCGAAAGAGCGATGCTTCAGGTAGCCCTCGATGCTTAAGGAGAATGGCGATGGTGAATGGTTACAAGCTAAAATACAGGCATCAACGGGCTTCATCTCTTCCACAAATACACATCTGAACATGGGAACAGATGAAATATTTCACTTACAGGAGTGGTAAAAACTCTAAAGTATTTGGAAGTAAGCAGAGTCAGGAAGGACAGGATCCCTGTGAAAACATCAGAAAACCTCACTGAGGGATGTGAAGATTGGATCTGAAGGCAAGAACGCGAGTGAGAAACAGATACGCACCATGAAGAGAGGAGGCGTGACATGGAGTAATGTTCCCACGAGAATGTCAAAGTCTGCGTTATTTCTGGGGTTTGCTACTGAGTAATATAAAACGTAGACACATGTGGAAAACCAAATGCCGGATGATTGTCCCCACACATACGCCAAACAGGTGTGAGTCCCGGGAGAGACCATCGCCGACACATCAGAGCTGTAGACGAAGAATGAATGGGTCGCCTTGCCTGATATCAGAACACCTTACAAAGCCATTGTAACCAAATTTGTTTGGAATTGGCTCAGGAACAGGTTTGAATGTATGTGCTTACTGATTTCAGAGAGGAAGGGAGAGGGAGAGAGAGATAGAAATATCAATGAGAGAGAGTTATGGATTGGTTGCCTCCTGCACGCCCCACACTGGGGATTGATCCTGCAACCGGGGCATGGGCTCTGACCAGGAATCCTGGTTCATAGGTCAATACTCAACCACTGAACCATGCCTGCTGGGCTAATATGAGACTTGAATATATAACACAATGGTGGATGGGGAAATGGACCATCTAAGTGGTACTGGCTCAATGGGCTGTCCGTTGATAAGAAAACAAAACAGAATCTCTATTTTTAGATCATATAAAAATTTAGGTGGATTATAGACTATGTTTTAGAAAGATAAAATTAAAAACTTGCAAGGTTAACCATAGGCTTGATCTAGGGTTTGGGAGGAAAATCTTTCTGAACCAAAACCAGAAACCTGGATGTTATAAGAGAAAAGGTGGACATATCTAAAGCTTTTAAACATACACGCAACAATGAAAATTCAAAGACTTTCATGAAAATGAAATGAAGTTCATGAAAAAAGTAAACATAGAAATGGCAAATTTGGGGAAAATACTTGTGGCACAGCCTACCGCTAACGTATATGCAATACACTGAGTGACCAGATTATGATGATCTCTGAACACATAATAATCTGGCCACTCGTGTGTGTGTGTGTGTGTGTGTGTGTGTGTGTGTGTATTAGAGGCCTGGTGCATGAATTCTCGCATGGGTGGGGTCCGGTCAGCCTGGCCAGGGGGAGGGGACATGGACGGTTGACCAGCCTGCCTGCTGGTCGAACTCCTGGTCGAGGGGCCAATTTCATATTAGCCTTTTATTCTATAGGATAGACACTGAGTGGCCAGATAATTGTGCATTCAGAGATCATCATAACCTGGCCACTCAGTGTGGACACAGCATATACTGGACGAGAGCAAACACCACAGGAAAGGGACCCCTGGAATAACAGCTCCCACAAGGACAAGCCCACACGGCCAGAGCGTCTCCAAATGGTCCTCGAAAGGCACCCCAGTCCACAACATGCAAATTCCAGCCACCACGACGCGTGGCTCCTGGGAAATGTACCAGCGGAGAGCTGCTGCCAGAGGGCATGTGAAAGGCTCGCTCCTGCTCCTTTCAGGAGAGCCATCTGCCAACATCTGTTCCCATAAAACATTCACACGCCTTCACCTCACCACCGCGCTCCTGGGAATGCGGCTCTCCCACAGAAAGGAAGCCACCAGCACGCAGCTCGTGGGGGCGGACAAAGCATCTGGAGGGGAGCCGATGCCTTCCTGGGCACCCTCCCCCTTTTAAAATCCTCACCCGAGGACATTTTCCCATTGGTTTTAGAGAGAGTGGGAGAGAGAGGGAGAGACAGAGAGAAATACTGATGTGAGAGAAACACATTGATGGTGGCTTCCTGCACCAGGGCCTGGGCCAGGGATGAGCCTGCAACCGAGGTGCGTGCCCTTGACCAGAATCGAACCCGAGACCTTTTGGTCCATAGGCAAATGCTTTCTCCCCTGAGCCAAACTGGCTTTTAACCGGGTCCCGTGGCACTGCCCGTGGGGCCGGCTGGTGGCCTGGGAGCCCTCCGCAGAGCGGTAGGGAGGTGGGTGCTGACTCCGAGCCTAAGGTCAGAGGGCCTTGCCCACCAGGCTGAACTGGACTCGGTCTGCGCTGGGCCCTCATGGCCACGTGATGAAAGGGACTGGACTGGGGAGACTGTTTACCTCCGTGGCTTCTTCTCTGCTGCCCGAGGTGTCTTAGCAGAAATGGCCCAGACGGTCCCACCCACAGGCTCCAGGAGGACAACCTTTTGAAGCAGAGGTCACCATTCACCCCACTGCAACCCCCATTCCCTCTTCGGGCCCAGGTCTCACCAGGTCAGGGCTGGACCAGGTGCTGTCCACGCTGGAGCCCGCTTCGGTGCCGGGGGCAGGGCTGGGCATTGCCTTCTGGGAACCGAGGACAAGGTGCACTCTCTCTGCATGCACAGGGTGGGAGCTGTTAGCTGTGAATTTGGATGGACGGATCAACCTGATGCCCCGGCCCTCGGCACAGACCTGTTATCAGAACCAAAGTCTGACTCCATCATTCAGTTCACAGGTGACCTCCTTGGGGCCCTCAGTGACCCACGTGGCTGCCTTGGAGGTCCTCCCTGAGCCCTCACATCCTGTTGCTTACCTGCCTGTCTCCCAAGATGGTCAGCTCCTGGGGGGGCCGAGGGTGTCCCGTTCACCTGGATTGGCTTTGAGTCCCGCCCTAACCACTTCCTGCTGGGGGGACGTGAGCCTCCGATTCCTCATCCTTCCCAGCCGAGTTTCCCGTTAAAGACGCACAGCAAAGGCTGGTTACAGACGGCAGCTCTGCCCCCTCCCGAAACCCTTCAACATCGCAGCCAAGGGATCGTAAAGGAGCATTAGGTCCTCGGAACCAAAGAGAGAGAAGAAGAGAGCGAGCAGTGAGCCTGGCCTCTGGAGCTGGGAGCTGCAGAGCTCCGGGTGGGATGTGAATGACTCAGCAGTCTGGGGGCTGCAGGTCCGGAGTGAGTGGGCCTGAGAAGGGGCGAGCACTGCAGAGCGGGGGGCTCCGGGAGTGTGGCGGTGGGCAGGGAAGTTGGGGTGACTCGGGGTGGGGAGCAGGAGGGCTGGTGAATCGCTCAGAAGCAGACTTCCTGCTTGCTTCTGCCGCTCATATCTCCCGGCATGCCCTTCCCGCTCCCACAGAAGACAGGAGCCGTGTTCCCTGGGGAGAGTCAAGAGAGGCGACCTGGCCGGCGTGGCTCAGGGCTGAGCATCCACCTATGAACCAGGAGGTCAGAGTTCAGTTCTTAGTCAAGGCACATGTCCAGGTTGCCCAGTGTGGGGGGTACAGGAAGCAGCCCATCAATGATTCTCCCTCTCCCTTCCTCTCCGAGAGAGAGAGAGAGAGAGAGAGAGGGGGGGGGGGGGGGAAGAGAGAGAGAGAGAGAGAGAGAGAGAGAGAGAGAGAGAGAGAGAGAGAGAGAGAGAGGTGTCCTGGACTTGGGTTGGCAAAGATCCTACGGGAAGGGGAATTCAGCGAGCATTGCAGATTGAGGGAAAGCAGCAGACGGGTCTGCCTTGGGGCAGCGATAAGAGCACACATCTGTGGTAGAACTGCACAAATATGATAAAACTGACTACACCTTGGTTTGCTGCCTGGCTAGTGTGGCTCAGTGACTGAGGGTCGACCCATAAACCAAGAGGTCATTGGTTTGATTCCTGGTTAGGACACATGCCTGGATTGTGGGTTCAATCCCCAATAGGGGGTGTGCAGGTGATAGCTGATTAATGTTTCTCTCACCAATGTTTCCCTCTCTCTCTCCCTCTCCTTCCCTAATTAATAAAAATATATTTTTAAAAAACTTAGTTTTGCCGAAACCGGTTTGGCTCAGTGGTAGAGCGTCTGTCTGCGGACTGAAGGGTCCCAGGTTCGATTCCGGTCAAGGGCATGTACATTGGTTGCGGGCACATCCCCAGTAGGAGGTGTGCAAGAGGCAACTGGTCGATGTTTCTCTCTCCTCGAGTTTCCAGCTCTCTATCCCTCTCTCTTCCTCTCTGTAAAACATCAATAAAATATATTTAAAAAAATGAAAATAAAAAAACTTAGTTTGCTGCCTGACACATATTAGAACTACAATTATTTTTTAAATGAAGTATCTCTTTGATTTGCGTTCTAAGTAAACCGTGTTTACTGTTGAATTGGGATAATACAGATGTAAGTTTGAGTCCAGCACATTTTTATTGTCCACCTTTTACTCTCTTATTCTCTGAGGAAGTTAATTAGAAGGATGCCCAGCAGCTGCAGACTCAGCAATGCTCATCGCTGGAGAGCTGCTAACATTTCTGATCTGCGCCAGCCTGCGTCTTTTGAAGGGGAGTCGGAATCAGCCCCAAGAGCACAGCGCTTGTTGAGACAGACACGGGACTTGGCACGTCACCTCTGTGGTCTGTGTGGCCCTTGGGGTCTGATTACTGCTTCACCTACCAGTAAGTAAGTCAGAGAATGGTGGGAACTCAGACATTTGCTTGGTAAGGGAAGGTTGTAGTTCTGACTAAAATATTTTACTAAATTTACAGAGCATCTACACTAATAAAAGAGAAGTATGCAAATTGACCATGCCTCTGCAATGCCCACCAGCCAATCAGAAGTGAGTATGCAAATTGACCCACCAAAGATGCCAGGTTAATTTGCATACACAGGCAGAGCAAAGACTGAAGGTTCTGCCCAAGTGAAGACTGAAGACTGAAGAAGCTTGGCTTCCACACTGGGGCCGGAGCGAAGGGCTGGGTCCCGGGTGCTGGAGGAAACTGGTGCTGGCAGCTGGGGAAGGAAGGCCTCTAGTCCTTGAAATAGAAATTCATTCTTCTTCTCAACCATGAACAGCCTGCTTTCAAACCAAAGAAGAAAGTAAAAGTGATTAATACTGATCCTTAATGATTCTAACGGAAGATGATCTTTTCATCTAGAGAAAGGGGCTGCCAAGATGGTCTCTTCCAGAAGGCCGCTGGGCGAGGCTCTGCTATCTGTGAGAGCCCTGATGATCTTTCCCCCTTCGCTCCAGAAAGAAACGAGGAGTCCTCCTGGGAAATCCATCAGCTCAAGAGACAGGAACTAAAGACTCTAGATCTGGGATTTCGCCTGGCTGGGTTGCTCAGTGGTTGAGGGTCGACCTATGAACCAGGAGATCATGGTTAGATTCCCGGTCAGGGCCCATGTCTGGGTTTCAGGCTCCATCCCCAATAGGGGGGGGGGGGGGGTACAGGAGGCAGCCGACCCATGATTCTCTCTCTTCCTTGAAGTTTCTATCCCTCTCCCTTCCTTTCTGAAATCAATAAAAAATATACTTTTTTTTTTTTTTTTTTTTTAAAGCTGCATTTCCCCACTCGAGCACACGGCCGAGCTCCCCGCCACTAAGACTTGCAGTCAGCTCTGAATGAGGACTTGTAACTGCTACTGACCAGCTGGGAAGCGGTGGGGACCCACCCCGGCAGCAAGCTATTAACCAGACCAATGAAGAGGCCACGCGAGGACAGGAGGGCCAGGCCGTGAGGAGGGAACTTCCTGTCAGTTAGCCCTGCTGCCGTGGCCGTGAGCGCCCTCGCCGTCTCCGTGGTAAGGAAGAACGCTTTAGGACGAGGGAACGGCTGTCACCAGCGCCACTCCAGGGCCCCAAGAGGACTCTGGGAAACGGGAAGATCTGAGAGCAGAAAGAAACACCCCACCGAGGGGCAGCAGGGTAAAGCGGAAAAGCCTCCTGAAAACTAGAGCGGAAGACAAAGGTCGGCAGGTGGGAACTAAGTCAGCCGATTCCAGGACTAGTTGACGAGGCCCCATCGCAATTCCAAAGCCAGCAGCCGCGAGGAAGGAAAGAGACAAAGCAGAGGCTGAAGGATGGGGGGGGGGGGGCGAGGGGGGGGGACAAGAGGCCTCCAGCCAGGAGAGTGGGTGCAGGGGAAGGAAGCGGTTGAGCGAAATCTCCACATGCTAGTGAAGGCGGTCAGAGGTCAGCTGGGTGGCAGGGGGAGGGAGGTGAGGGCAGATGGGGCAGGGCAGAAGGCTGGAGGAGGGCGGGGTGGGGGTGGGGGACTCTTTAAGGTGATAGATCACCTGGTGTGTTCGGATCCACGGGAGATTTACAGACCTGGAGAGTCCAGGTCTGAATGAGTGACAAACATAAAAAACAGACAACAAGCGAAGGGTGTGGGGGAGAACCAATGATTGACAGTTCAGTTGGATGAGAAGGACACCAGGATGGAATCAGGTGCTTAAGAGACTGATGGGGGGCGGGGGCAGACGGAGGGGAGGTCAGAGAATCGGGGAGCCTCAGCACACATGCAGGGTGGGCTGGGCGAAGGAGAAGGGGTTGGGGGTGGGGGGCTGGCTAGCATCTGGGTGCAGGCATCCAGGACCAGGGAGGGCTGTTCTCCCTCCAGAGCTGCCCATGGGGAGCGCCTGCTCTGCAGGAAGGACCTCGGTAAGTCCTGGCTGCAGGGATGTGGTCTTGGCGAGCAGCGTGGAGCTGGATCGGGGGAGGGGGGGGGCGCTAGGCTGTCAGTTCTGTTTCTGCAGCGAGAGCTCTGAGGGTGCGTTCTCCCAGCCACCGACCAAGGAAAACAAGACAGTTTGCATCGCCCTGAGGGACATGGAATGACACAATCGCCTGCCAAGGTGAAGGCAGGAAGGCGTGTGTGGGTGCGAGAGGTGGTGAGAGAGGCCAGACCCCATGGGGAGAGGGACTGGGCAATGGCCACGCCGCAGCCTAAACCTGACTACCCAGGTGCACGTGGGGCGGGAAGAATCGGCAACGGGAGTGGAAAGCGGCTGTCCCTGAGGAGCAGGGCAGCGAGGAAGGAGGAGGAGGCGCCAGCGGCAGGGGCGTGGACTGTAAAAGCTAGGATGAGAAGCCGGGCCGAGGCCTGGCCCCGAGGAGTGCTCAGGACGCAGCCGTCATGGCCATGGGCCCCCTGCACCCAGGGCCTGGTCCACAGGTCTCACCTGGGCTCGGTCCAGTCCCTCCCTGAAGGGCAAAGGGGGCTTGTTTTTGAGGTTCTTCAGGAAGCGATCAGAGCCTTCGAGTGTCCACCCGCCTTCAAACCTGCCCCCTCCCGGGGCCTGGGCTGATGCTTCCCTCCCCGTCAGTGTTTCCGTGTGGGCAGCCTCCCTCCCGCCCTCCCTTCCCGAGTGGGTCGAGTCTGTGCTGCAGAGCAACGCCCTCCGCCGTGCGGGAGGAGAGGCCTGTGCCCTTCAATCAGCAGCGCGGGGGAGGGGGGCGGGGGGGGAGAGGCAGAGCTGGGCTGCGGTGACGTCAGCCCACAGAGGGCGGGCAGGTGAGGGGGGCAGACTCGCTGCAGCATCGCCCGCTGTGTGTGAGGAGCGGAGGGGTGGGGAGAGGGAGGCCTCAGCACACCTGGGATCCGCTGCCATGCACCTGGCGTTGGAGGGGAGGCCTGTCTCAGCCCCTCCCCAGGGGTGCCCCTGAGGAGGCCTGGGCCTGCCGCCCAGCTGCAGCCTGGCAAGGGGCACCGGGGCCACCCCGCCTGCTTCCTTAGCCCAAGTCCCATGGCACTTGCGGAGGGAAAGTGTGAGCTGTGTGGCTGGCGGCTGGCACAGGCTGATGGCAGCAGGCACAGGGCTCACCTGGCCCCTGGACACCCGCTTCCGGGACCGGCTCCGTGCCTCTGGGGGACTGAGCAGTCTCCTCCGGTTCCCGGGGCTCAGGGTCTCCATCTGTGAAGTGAGGGTGTCCTCCTCCATCGTGGCGCCTCAGGCTCCTCCCTGGGCAGTGCCCACGGCAGCAGGCCAGCCATGGCCATCTGCGGGCGCAGGGCTCCAGGCTGTCACCCCTTTGGGCTCGGCTGTTTGGGATGGTCCGCTCTCTACCCCTTGAGTGTCAGGCATAGGGATGGAGGGCCGGCTGCGGACAAACTGGGGAACCCTACGTGGGGCTTTCTGGGGCTTCCTAGGGCGGGGGAAGACACGGCGCCCCGGGGAGGAGGCTGCGCGGAAAGAGGCGGCCCGTGCCTGTGGGTTACCATGGCAACAGCAGGTGGTGGGAAAGGCAGCAGAGGCCCAGAGCGGCTTTCTTACTGCGTGGGAGAGGGACAGGAGGAGGGCGTGGGGAGGAGAGACGAAAGGAAGGGGAGGCTCAGGGTGAGGGCAAAACTCCCCTTTAAAACTAAAAAATCACCCCTTTCAGCAAGCCAGCCGGGCCTGTTCCTGACCGAGGCAGCAGTACATTTCCACAGCCGCAGTGCCTCCCGCGGCTCCGGGGGCGGGATTCCTGGAATGTTGGCGCCAGAAGGAGCCTCCAGGCTCCAGGGTCAGGTCAGGAGGGAGGGCTACAGAGGAGGGGTGGGGCCTTCGGGAGCCCCCAGCAGAGAGAGGGGGTTCAGGTAACAAGCATGGCTCAGTGGACAGAGCGTCAGCCTGAGGACTAAAGGGTGCCAGTCTTGATTCCGGTCAAGGGCACAGGCCCTGGTTGTGGGCTCAATCCCCAGAGTGGGGTGTGCAGGAGGCAGCTGATCAATGGTTCTCTCTCATCATTGATGTTTGTATTTCTCTCTCCCTCTCTGAAATTACTTAAAAAAGAAAGAAAAAAGAAGAATGTATTGTATTTGAAAACACAGTGGCTTAAAAAAAGAAAGAAGGAAAGGGAAAGTCTATTCCCTGAGCACCTACAAAGTGCTGGCACTGGCCAGGAGTTTCCGCACACATTCACTGGCTGATTCTTTGTGGCTAACTCTTTTTAACCCTCTTTTTGCACAATAGGGAAACTGAGGCTGGGAAAGAGCACCAGAAGCTCATCCACCATCGAACACTCATGTCAATGCTAGCTCCTCTGCTTCACCCCGGCGGGGCCTGGTGGGGCTGGAAAGGCTGCACCCTCGGCCTGAAAGTGGGAAAGGAGGAGTGTCTGTGATCTCTCCCCAGAAGCCCGGGGCTGGGTCTTCCAGGGGAGAGATCAAAGGTCACGCCTTTCACTGGAGCCAGCATTGGAGCCAGCCAGTGTGGACAGCATTCCCCAGGCATTCCCCAGGCTTGGCGGAGGAGAGCAGAGTGTGGTGCTGTACACAGGCTGGCAGGGGCCAGAGCTGGCATCCCTGACACCCCAGAAGACAGGAGAGGAGTCCGCTGGGCAGCTGCCTTCCACTGGTCCGTGGCACGTCTCCAGGGAAGAGACTGTTGTATTGGAAGGTGTTGCCGGTGTGGCTCAGTGGATAGAATGTTGGCCCATGGACTGGTGTGGCTCAGAGGATAGAGTGTCGGCCCATGGACTGAAGGGTCCCGGGTTTGATTTTGGCCAAGGGCACGTACCTCTGCTGTAGGCTCAATCCCTAGCCCTGGTCAGGGTGCATGTGGGAGGCAACCAATCGATGTTTCTCTCTCTGTGTCTCTCCCCTCACTTCCATTCTCTGAAAATCAACGGAAAGATATCCCCAGGTGAGGATTAACAACAAAACAGCAAAAGAAGGTGTTGTTGACACAGTCCTCTGTTTGCTAGTGCAGAGCATGGGGGGGTCCTTGGGGAAGCTGCTTTTCGGGGATTCTTGCAAAGGGGAACATCATTGAATGGGGACTTATTGCGACAGAACAGAGATGCTCTGGAGAGTTGTCATGTGACAATATCGGGTCTAGTAATAATTAATGTCGTTTTTAAACATTCGTTTAAAATCTTGCTTGGCGTTGACTTGTATTGACATAACCTTCAAACACGTGGTATCTACAGAACGTGTGAAGTGCAATTAACAAGTTTTGCTTGAAAAAGTTTGTGTTTGGTTTGGTTTTTGTTGCAAAACTAGGGCTAAGAAGATGGCGGATGAAGAGCATATTCGGCACTGCATGCTTTACGAGTTCCAATTAGGAAGAAAAGCAAGTGAGGCTGCAAAAAACATCTGTAGTGCTCTTGGTCAAGATGCAGTTAGCGCCAGAAAATGCCAGCGTTGGTTTGAGAAATTTCGCGAGGGAAATTTTTCGTTAGATGACAAGAGTGGTCGAGGCCGTGTGTCCAATTTTGATCAAGAAGCTCTTCAAGCTCTTTTGGTGCAAAATCCTCAAATTACCCAACAAGAGCTTGCGACAACTTTAGATTGTTCACAAAAAACAATTTCTAATCAATTGCGTGCACTTGGCAAAGTCCAAAAGTTTGGAAAATGGGTTCCTCATGAGTTGACCGACAACAACCGTAATCAAAGAGTCACAATTTGCAGTTCGCTCCTCTCTCGTCAAAACCGTTTGCCGTTTTTAGAGCAAATTGTTACTGGAGATGAAAAATGGGTGCTGTAAGTTAGATAATTTGAAAAGGCGGCCTCAATGGTTGGACAAAAATGAGGCTCCGCAGCCCATGCCAAAACCTGACTTGCATGCGAAAAAAGTGATGTTGTGTGTTTGGTGGAATTTTAAAGGAATTCTTCATTATGAACTTTTACCATCTAACCAAACCATTACAAGTGCAGTGTATAGTGCCCAATTGGAAAGGTTAGCCCAAGCTTTTTTTTTTTTTTTTTTTAAATCAATCTTTATTGTTCATATTATTACACAGGTTCCTCGTTTCTTCCCCCCTCCACCAGGTTCCCACCCCACCCTCTGCCCCCTCATCCTCATCCATTGGTGCACAGTTTATGTTCAGTCTCTTCCTCCCTCCCTTTCCCCGATAGTAAATCCCTTTTCAGATAGCAAATCTGTTACTTAGCATTTTCTCATATCAATAATACCTCCACATGCCCAATGATACACTTCACACAAAAGACGTTTCCTAATAGGACAACCAGCCTCATCCAGGCCCCACCCAAGGCACTCACAGATCAACACCCCAGGACTATACTAACTCAACACATCCAGATCTAAGCCTTCATCACTTGATTCAGCAGACCCTCAAGTTCCCGCAAAAGTTTCCAGCCATGTCTGAGAGGCAGTCGTGGGGCAGGGGCAGGTGAGGAGCGAGCTGTTTTGGGCCAGGCTGCTCCGGGCCTGGCCTCTGTTGCTCTGGTTTGTTCCACAACCAGCTGCTCCGTGTCTGGTCACTGCCGCTCCTGACCCAGTTACTCTGGACTTGGCTGTTGCTGCTACAGGCCTGGCCACACCCGACTCAGCTGCTCTGGGCCCAATTGCTCCGGGCCCGGCCGCTCCGGGCCTGGCTGCTCCCAGCCTGTCAGCCGCTGCTCCGGACCTGGCCGCACCAGACCCGGCTGCTCCGGGCTTGGCCGCTCCCAGCCTGGCAGCCGCTGCTCCGGGCCTGGCCGCACCAGACCCGGCTGCTCCGAGCCTGGCCGCTCCCAGCCTGGCAGCCACTGCTCCGGGCCTGGCCGCACCAGACCCGGCTGCTCCGGGCCTGGCCACTCCCAGCCTGGCAGTTGCTGCTCCGGGTCTGGTCCCTGCTTTCCGACCTAGTTGCTCTGGACTTGGCTGTTGCTGCTACAGACCTGGCCACACCCGACCCAGCTGCTCTGGGCCCGGTTGCTCCGGGCCCGGCCACTCCGGGCCTGGCTGCTCCCAGCCTGTCAGCCGCTGCTCCTGGCCTGGCCGCACCAGCCCCGGCTGCTCTGGGCCTGGCCGCTCCCAGCCTGGCAGCCGCTGCTCCGAGCCTGGCCACTCCCAGCCTGGCAGCCTCTGCTCCGGGCCTGGCCACACCAGACCCGACTGTTCCGGGCCTGGCCGCTCCCAGCCTGGCAGTCGCTGCTCCGGGTCTGGTCACTGCCACTCCCGACCTAGTTGCTCTGGACTTGGCTGTTACTGCTACAGGCCTGGCCACACCCGACCCGGCTGCTCTGGGCCCGGTTGCTCCGGGCCCGGCCGCTCCGGGCCTGGCTGCTCCCAGCCTGTCAGCTGCTGCTCCGGGCCTGGCCGCACCAGGTCCGGTTGCTCCGGGCCTGGCCACTCCCAGCCTGGCAGCCGCTGCTCCTAGCCTGGCTGCTCCCAGCCTGTCAGCCGCTGCTCCGGGCCTGGCCGCACCAGGTCCGGTTGCTCCGGGCCTGGCCACTCCCAGCCTGGCAGCCGCTGCTCCTAGCCTGGCTGCTCCCAGCCTGGCAGCCACTGCTCCGGGCCTGGCCGCACCAGACTCGGCTGCTCCGGGCCTGGCCGCTCCCAGCCTGGCCGTCGCTGCTCCGGGCCTGGCCGCACCAGACCCGGCTGCTCTGGGCCCAGTTGCCCCAGGCCCGGCTGCTCCGAGCCTGGCCGCACCTGGGCTGGATGCTTTGGGCTTGGCTTCTGCTGTTCTGGGCCTGGCTGCTCCCAACCCGGCTGCTCTGGGCCCGGCTTCTTCGGGCCCGGCCACTCCGGGTCTGGGTGTTCCTGGACTGGCCACCCTGGGCTTGGCCGCCTCTGCCTCAAGCCTGGCTGCCCCTGCCCCAGGTCTGGCTGCTCCAGTGCTGGCCGTTGATGCTCTGGTTCTGGCCGCTGCTGCTCTGGGGCCTGGCCGCTGCTGCTCCGGGTCCGGCTGCCACTGCCTTGTGCCTGGCCACTCTAGGTCTGGTCGCCGCTGTTCCAACATTCTGTCCCTTTTTCTTTCTTTCTTACTTTCTTTTTTTTTTTTTTTTTTTTTTTTTTTTTTAAAAAAAACGCATTTATGTTGCAATGTTGGCTGGTGAGTTGAGTTCTGACTTAGTCTTTGATTTTTCAAGATATTCTTTGCATTCTTTCTTAAGTAATTTTACTATCATTTGCTCTCACTTGATTTCTTCACATTGAGAACTTCTATGGTTTCTTCCTCCCCGTCCTGGAATCTCAGCAGGTTGGCCTGTGGCACCCCTTTGTTCTCCGCGGGCTCCTGAGCTGCTTCAGCCTGTCGCCAGGGTTGGCGCCGCCCAGGAAGCATCCCCGGTCCTTGGCTCCGTTGCCTGCGCTCAGCGGTCGAGGGCTCGGGGGCCCCCCCCCCCCCCCTGGGGGCCCCGTCGCCCGGCTCCTTGCTGGCACCCGGCTGGCCGGTGTCCAGCGGGGGCTCCTGCTCCTCGTCGCAATCCTCCAGTCTGGAGCTTTCTTTCTCTCTCCCGCTAGGGGAGTCCAGGACCAGAGTCAACAGACTGTCCTCTGCGCGCAGTGTGCGCCACTCCGGGGGCTCGGCCTTTCGCCGCTCTCCCAGGACTCCACCTCACAGCCCAGTCTCCCACTGCCCAGCCTGGGTCCCCAGGGACTGGCCCAGACCGGGAGTTCGGGGCGGTCCGGTCTGAGGCTCAGCACCGCCGGAGGCTTTGTTTCTTCTGGCTAGGGTAATCCAGCATCAGAGTCTACATTCAGTCCTCTGCGCACAAAGCGCGCGACTCCGGGGGCCCCCGCCTTTCGTTTTTCCCCTGGGATTCAGCCTCCCAGCCCCGTCTCCCCCTGCCGGAGCCTGGGTCCCCAGAATCTGGCCCATAATGGGGCTCAGCGCTGCCGGTTCGGGGGTTCAGCCCAGGCTGGGAGTTTCATTTCCTTCCTGCTAGGGAACGCCAGGCAGCATCCAGCCCTCTCCTCCTCTCCGGCTGCGACCTCTCGGTGCGCGCGTACGTGCGAGCGCGCAGCATGTCTCCGTACCTTAGGCTCTTTTTTCAGCTCCTCTGACTTTCCCTCTGGCTTTCTCCCACCTTCCTATTGTAGAGTTTTCAGTCAGTCGACCACCTGTAGGTCTGGGCAATGTCCACTCTACATTTTAGTTGTATTCCATTGAAATTGTTGTGAGCTGCTGCGGTTAGGTGTCTACCGGAGCAGCCATCTTGGATCCTCTCTCTTAGCCCAAGCTTTAAGAGAAAAAGAACCCGTGCTGATTAATCGGAAGGGCGTAATTCTTCACCACGATAACGCACGACCGCATACTGCAAGAATCACTGCTGAAAAACTGCGCCAGTTGGAATGGGACGTTCTCCCTCAACCTGCATATTCTCCTGATATTGCCCCTTCCGATTACCATTTGTTTCGTTCTTTGCAAAACTTTCTTCTTGGAAAAAAATTTAATAATGAAGAATGCCTCAAAAATGCATTGACCGAATTTTTTGCATCAAAATCACAAGAATTTTACAACAGGGATTAAAATGCTTCCTGAGCGTTGGGCACAAGTAGTAGAAAACGGCAACTATATTGTTGATTAAATTTTGTTGTATTATTTAAATAAATTCGATTTAAAAAAAAGTATTAGAAAACGACATTAATTATTACTAGACCTAATATTATTTTTAGGGGTGAGGAACGGAGAAGGAAGGACCCGTCACGAACTAAAGAGTGTGGAGCTTGGCTGGTGTGACTCAGTGGTTGTCAGCCCATGAACCAAGACATCCCTGGTTCGATTCCAGGTCAGGGCACATGCCCGGGTTTTGGGCTTGATCCCCAGTAGGGGGCGTGCAGGAGGAAGTTGATCTATGATTCTCTCATCAATGTTTCTATCTCTCTCTCCCTCTCCATTCCTTTCTCTCTAAAATTAATAAACACATATTTTCTAACAGGACGTAGACACTGAGACCCAAGAAGGTTCTGTGACATTCTCAAGGTCATCCGAACAATTGTGGCCAAGCCAGACCAAAACCCAGTTCCCTGACTCTGAGCCGGGACAGGAAGCAGGAGGGCCTGGGGTCCCGAGGCAGAAGGCTGACGCCTGTGAGACTCAGGGGAGCTCCCTGGGTCACCATCGATGGCCCAGAAGTTACTTGGTCCCAGCTGGTAGCGATGGAGCCAGGATATGGACCTGAGTCTTCAGATTTCCAGTCAGAGGGCCCAGCCACTTACTATCCCTGAAGTTGGCATATAAGCTCCCCCACGCAACTGTCAGCTCATCCCGAGGGAGTATTCCCGCTAAATCAAAGTTCTGAGTAGATGGTGTAGGGGACCCTGGTCCTATAAGCCAATGTGTAAGCACACTTTTCCTGTATTTGCAGTACTAATTGCCATATTTTGAGGCTATTTGCCAAGTAGAAGCCAGAAGCCAGACGTTAATTTCCTAGCTATTATTATTATTTTAAAATAATGGCTAGCACTTGCTTTTATTTATTTATTTATTTATTTGTTTGTTTGTTTATTTTTCATCCTCACTCAAGGATATTTTTTCCATTGATTTTCAGAGAGAGTGGGAGAGAGGAAAAGACAGAGAAATATCAATGTGGTCCAGGCAGGGGAGGAGTCTGCAACCAAGGAACGTGCCCTTGACTGGAATCAAACTGGGACCCTGTGGTTCACAGGCCAACGCTCTATCAAATTGGCTAGGGCCCCGCCTATTCTTGAAGCTAAGAATGTTGCCTAGAACGGAGGCATCCATCCAAAGTTGGAAGAAGAAGCCTAGGAAACAGACCCACATGGAATCCTTTCCTGGTGAGGATGGCGAAGGGGAGGGAGGGGTAGAGGGAGCATCCGGCTCTCAGAGCCAGCAGAGCCCAAGGACACAGCAGCTGCGTCCTGCTTGCAACATCTGCCAGGCCTGCCCCAGTGGCCATGCGGCCCCAGTGCGGGGCGAGGATTTGGATCCTGTTCCTGGACATGTGGCCTCCAGACCCAGGCCCTGGCTCTCTGAGCTCCCAGCAGCTCCTCATGGTCTAGAACACATGTGTCAAACACAAGGCCCGCGGGCCAAATCCGTCCTGCCAGGCCTTGCAATGTGGCCCGCACCGCGCTGTCATCACTGCACTCCACTGCGTTTCCATCACAATGACAGTTTATGACTGTTCAGTAAACCATTCGGCCCGCGATTTAGGCTGGATTTTAGATTTTGGCCCCTTCTCTGATTGAGTTCGACACCCCTAGTCTAGAAGCTCCACTCCCACTGACTGGACAGAGTGGGCCTTCGGGTGTATAACTGAGGGTCCTAACCAGCTCAGTTATCATCATCATCATCATCATCAAATAACTTGAGAAAAAAACTGTCCTGGTATCTTTTCAAAAATATATTTATATGACATTGTTGACCCAGAAACCGCTAGCTATGCAGGCCTAGTAGGTGTTCATCAGCAATTTGCTGGCTGCTGGCTCATGGGTAGAGAGAGGGATGAAATTCCCATGACAAATCTTAGCACAAGCCACTCACCCGTTCTGGGTGGGTGTTCTCATTAACACATTTCAGGTGCCTATGACAGAGGACCCCATCCGAGTGGCTTACACAAAAAACAATGGCTGTAAACTCCTCAAATCTTGGGAAGGATGTGGACATTTAAATACTTTCAGCTCAAAGGCCCCCAAGTAAGGCCAACCCCAAGAAGATGACCTTGGGTCTATGGTCCTCAGATTGTCAAAAGGCCAAATGCACCCGGCAGAGGAGTGTGTAGAGGCAGAAGGTCATCTCACATAACCAGACGTTAGAGTGGAGCCGGACCTAGGAGTCAGCCTTGCTGAAGTGGGAGGCTCTGACACCCTCGGCTCCTTTCCCTCTTTCTCCCCCAGCGTCTGCTCCATCATCTTTGCTGGGTTGTTCTCGCGTGAAACCCCCGTCCATGGTCACAAGATGGCTGAGCACTCAGACAT
Source organism: Pipistrellus kuhlii (assembly GCF_014108245.1). NCBI lineage: Eukaryota > Metazoa > Chordata > Mammalia > Chiroptera > Vespertilionidae > Pipistrellus > Pipistrellus kuhlii. The sequence goes on along the minus strand of NW_023425590.1, from coordinate 610,393 downwards.
TGCAGAAAAGACATCAGCACCCAGTCACACAAACACCTCTGCCTCCACACACTCCCGCTGCGGAGTGCACTTGGCCTTTTGACAATCTGAGGATCATAGATCCAAGGTCATCTTCTTGGGGTTGGCCTTGCTTGGGGGCCTTTGAGCTGAAGGAACTTCAATGTCCACATCCCTCCCAAGATATGAGGAATTTACAGTCATTATTTTTTTTTTTTAAAGCTTTTTAAAAAAATCCTCACCGGAGGATATTTTTCCATTGATTTTTAGGGAGAGTAGAAGAGAGAGAGAAAGACAGAGAGAAATATCAATGTGAGAGAAACAGGGACTGGTTGCCTCCTGCACGTGTCCTGACCAGGGCCTGGACCAGGGAGGAGCCTGTAGCCTTGACCAGAATCGAACCCAGGAACTTTGGGTCCTCAGTCTGACACTCTATCCACTGAGCCAAACCAGCCAGGGCCGTTATTTCATTAAAGAAGCTCTGTTCCTTTCTCCCATCTCCTCTGGGAGTCCCAGAACGTGTATTAATTGGCTCATTTGTTGGTGTCCCACAGGTTCCATATGCTTTCTTCACTCTCTCTCATTGCCAAGAGTTCAGTTGACTCAGCATCCACTTTGTTCGGCCAAGGGCTGTGGGCCTTTAAACGGACACTGGCCCCTCGTGTGAGCACAGGTCCTAGAAAACAGCCTGCAGAACCACATGCAAATGACGTGACTTCCCAACAGCCCTGTGGTGAGCAGTCCCCCTGCTCCCCAGCATCTTCCCCCTGCATGCCCTTAGCTAACACCCTATGGCATTGACTCAAATCTGCTCTTTTTGGTTTGAATTGACTGATCTGAACTTAGCATAGGACCTCCCCATCCCCGACACCACCACCAAGAAAAAACAAACAAAAAACTCCACCCACAGACCCTAATAAAGGCTTGTGCTCTCTCTCTGGCTGAACCCTGCCTTGACCTTGACCTTTCTGTGCGGCCCTGTGAGAGGTCCCATGTATTTCCCTGGGATCTGTGAGCAATGAACTTCTTTACCTCAGTTTCCCTTGTGGTCTTTTGTTGAACTGTGGCTCCCCGTCCGGCATCATGGGTTCCTCTCAATAAATGTCACTTTAACAGAGTTATAGCCAATTACTCTAACTGGCTCTTTTCAGATGGCTTGTCTTTGAGTTCTCTGATTCTTTCTTCTGCCTGTTTAAGTCTGCTGTTGAAGCTCTCTGTTGAATGTATTATAGTTCTGTCATTGTGTTCTTCAGTATCAGGATATCTCCCCTCCCCTCCCTTTCCCTTCCCATCCCCTTCTCTCCCCTCCCCCGCCTCCTCATTTCTATTTCTTTGTTAAATTTCTCCTTTTGTTCATGCATTGTTTCCTTGATTGCATTTCATTGTCTATTTATGATCTCTTGCATCTCATTGGGCTCCTTTATTATTTTGAATTCTTTGTCAGGCTGTTTGTAGATCTCCTTTTCTTTGGGGTTGGCTGCTGTAGCTCTGTTAGTTTCCTTTGCTGTGTTGTGTTTGCCTGATTCTTCACCATCCATGTAGGCTTGTGTCATTGTTTATGCACTTGAGGATCAACTACCTCTTCCAATCTTTATAGATGGATTTTGGCAGGTAAAGCCCTCTCCTGTCAGGGCCCCCAGCTGCTGGATTGTCTCCAGGATTGCGGTGGCGAGGCTGGAGCTGGGTCACAGTGGGACCCTGATTGGTGGGTGTGTCTCCTGCTTGGCCACTGAGTGGACAGGTCTGGTGAGTTACAGGGGATGGAGCCAGGCCATGGCTGCTTTAGGGGCCACAGTGGGAACTGAGGTCAGCAGACTCGTTCCACGGGGCACAGGTGGGCGTGACTCCTGTAGGATCCTTTGTGGGATGATGTGAATTGCAGAACCAGGGCCCAAGGGTGCTGTCGCTGAGTCCGCAAGGGGATGAGTTGTTTCTAGGTCTGTAGTCAGGACCATGGTCAGCAATGCTGCTGCCCAGGCAAGCATCTACCTTTCAACAGGACTCTCCTTGATCTCTGGCCCACCTGGCTTTCACAGCCTCCCGCTGGACCCCACAGCTCCTGCAGAGGCACTGCTGTCATGGGTGGCTGCCAATGATTGTGGCTGAGAGGCACATAGGCGGGGGACCCCTTTGCACCATCTTGCTGATATCACCCCCTAAAGTATCCCTTTTGGAGGTGAGGTTATCTTTCCCTCTGTTTCCCTCATCCTATGCTCTTTCCTGAATCAGTCACAGAAGGGAATGGGATGACCAGGGTGATGGGTCCCAATCAGGAGTCGCGTCTGGGCTGGGAAGACGGGGCCTTCTCTTATCTACGGCCACCAGAGCCCCGGAGCGGGCCGCGGAGAGGAAGCGGGGACGACTTTGGGTGGCCTCCAGCGTGTTCTTGCAGTCACCAAAGCCTCTCCCCCTTTTCTTGAACTTGAAGCCCGGAGAGTGGAACAGGCCACACGGCCGGCTGCTGGGAGAGCTGGGATTTGCCTGTGATTCCAAGTCAGCAACCTCCCAGGTCCCTGTGGGGGAAAGCGCTCTGCCTCAGCTTCACGGTTTACGCAGAAGCTTTGCTAAAGCGAGAAAAATCCCTCCGTGTTGACATCGCTCATTGCAGGAGGCGGGAGGGAAGTGGGGGGAAGGAAGCCTACCCTCACGGGAGCTGACCGCATGTTACAATAACCTGTGTAAGGGAGAGAAGCAGCTTCCCGGGACCGGGGAGAGCCTGGCTCTGTGCTGCTGAAATGTTTACTCTCCCGTCTCTGCTGGCTGGGCCGCTGCTGCGAGGAGGGAGGGAGGAAGGGAGAGATTCAGTGGGACTTCCTCCGGCAGGAACGCCTGTCTGTGGTTCGCTAATGGGCTCCTTGGTGTGCTCGTAGGCGATGTATTTCTGGCAGAATTAATTCCTGTTTAGAGGAGAGACTATCAGCTGCCTCTTCTGGAGGGAGGCGGGTAGATCTTGCGAACCTTAATTCTGTGTGGCTGGGAGAGGTCCCCCAGGCCCAGGGATGAGCTGGCAAAGAGCTTTGGGCTTTCAGAAAGTTTTGTTTCTGACTCAGTAAGTTCCGTTCACTTCAGCTCCCACATACGGCGGGCGTCCTGGGCCGGCGCTCTCGGGGAGGCCTGTCTGTCCCGAGGGCTCCCCCGTCAGCCGAGGGAAGGTGCGGACAGCCCAGACACATGTGGTCCAGCACAGCATGGCGGTGGGGCCGTGGTGTCCTCAGAGGTCACCACTCCTACCCGGAGGTCTAGGGGCATGGAAGGAAGGCTTCCTAGAAGAGGAAGTGTGGGGAAGGGTGTTTCAGGATGAGGGAACAGGAACAAAAAGCACAAAAGCCTAAGCTAGGGTCTGGGGTCGGTCTCCCTGGGACTCCATGTCGCCATTGCCCTCCCTCACCTTGGCATTTCTGAGTAACTTTCAGCATCCTGGCCTGCATTCTTCCCAAGAGTTGGGGGTGGGGAAGATGAGGGTCCCTGACAGACTCTCTGTTGTGTTTCCATGGTGCCTGGCTGCCACAGAGTAGGCACTCAATGGATACTTCATTGAACAACTAACATGGAACGTGTGATGGATTTTTCTGAGCAACAGAGAACGACATACATACACATCATCTCCATCCTTCTCCTTGAGGACTGCAGGGGCTCTCACCTTCCCGCTCAGAGTCCATTCTCCTGACTCTCCTGTCTCCTTTCCCCATTGTCCACTGAGCCCCTAGTACTTGTCAGGTACCTTAAAAAAAAATCAATTACATATATATATATATATATATATATATATATATATATATATATATATATTATTGATTTTCTTTACAGAGAGGAAGGGAGAAGAATAGAGAGTTAGAAACATGAATGAGAGAGAAACATTGACCAGCTGCCTCCTGTACACCCCTCACTGGGGATGTGCCCACAACCAAGGTACATGCCTTGACCAGAATTGAACCTGGGACCCTTCAGTCTGCAGGCTGACGTTCTATCCACTGAGCCAAACCTGTTAGGGGCTCAGGCACCTTTTTAGCACCTTGTACACATGAGCTCATTACATCCCTCCAGCAATTCTCTGAAGTAGGCACTAACATGAGCATCGCCTTCATCTTACAGGGGAGCAGAGGAGGCACAGGAAGGTTAAGGGGCCAGGGCAAGGTCATCCATCCTCTGTATCAGCCAGGGTTCTGCTGGGAGGTAACAGACACAAGCTGGTAAATGAAATCACAGTTTGTCAGGTTCAAACATGTGAGATTGCCGACATTTGATCATTGTTGGCCTTCACAATGGCCATTTTACAAGATTAAACCGAATACAAATGTAAGGACAGAGAGTTCAGGGAAAGCAATTGGCGATGACGCATTGAGTGCCGCGGGGCGAGTAGCTGAGGGAGCTGTGGCCACCGCTGAGGCAGAGGAGGGAGTAGGTACCTGAGCCCGCGGGTCAGCTGGGCATCGGAGAGATGTGGCCTTTGGATGAGCCCATCGCGGTCCATCAGGGGGGGACCCGGGGTCTGGGTAAACTCCTCACCCTGCCTGTCCACTCCCTCCATCTCTCCCGGGGCTCCCCATTAGCTGAGCCCAGCTGGACATGAGAAGTCAGGGTACCTGTGGCCATGGCCCACAGTGTTCAGCCGTTTGGAGCACAGAGTCGAGTGGGGAAGGAGAGAGATCTGAGAGACAGCCAGCCATTCAGCAAGTGATGGACTGCAGGCAGCGCCCGACAGCCTGGCTCCGGGGCCCGTGCTGGGAGCCAGCCCCTCTCGCTGGGACCTGGGTGGAAGAGCATGGTCTACAGAGTGCCTGGTGCACCTAACGTTCCTCTCAGCTTCTGAGACCTTGGGCTCATCTGCGAATTACTAGCCGCTCTTATTCCTATTTGGTTTTTAATGAAAGAGCTGGTATTAAGTGTGCCCTGGGCTGCAGCCCGCTTTTGGCAGTCTGTTCTGTGGAAGTTTAATATTTCAGAGGACATACAAGGGCCCATGCCATGGGTCATAAATATTGTAGAAGCTGAGGCTGGCTGTCGGGATGATGCTACATCTATGAACGCCGATGGCATCCAACCAATTGAGGGACTTCACTCAGACCACAGGATGTTGACCCTGCAAAGAATCATGGGGCCAGGAATCGAAAAGCCCGCACTTGGAGGAAACTTTCAGATTAAAAACACCAGGTTCTGGGCCAACCCAGAGTCATTAGGCAGTGGCAGAGAGAGGGGAGTGTGTGTGACGGCGGTGTGTCTCCTGACCGCCTGTCCTCACAGATGGAGGGGACCCCCCAGCCCCCCACTGTCACAACCCTCTCTGGAGCTCTGACCTCCCACATGGCCTGGAACCCAGGAGGCACTGCGCACGTGCTGAATGAATGAATAACTGAGTCCACAGACCCTACTTTTCGGAGGAAGGGCTCACTGGAGGTCTGGAAGCTTCCACTGAACACTGCTGTGTCCGTTCTGTGGTGCAGTGAGGGGGTAGGGAGTGGGGCGCCAGCTGGAATTCTGCGGCCTGAGGATGGCAAGCAGGAATGGGAGAGGATTGTGCGCTGGGCCCCCAGGTCCCATGTGTGATTGTAGTCTCCTGAGGCCAGTCTACCCCCTTTTCCGTCCCAGGGGTCAGCTGCTGGGATTCCCTAGCAACACGACGCCAACATCCAAAGCCTTTGGTGTCGGACCATCTTGGTTCGGGTCCCAGCTTTGTCACTCACTGGGCAAACGACTGACCCTCGATGTGCCTCAGTGTCCTTGTCTCTGGGATGAAGCAACTGAACGTTTCCAGAGATACTATGTTCAGCTTGCTGGGCACGTCTTCAGTGAGGAATAGTGTCCCTCTCTCCCGCGTCAGGCTCTCTGACCTAAATCAAGCTCAAGTGCAGAACTCTGCGTGCCGTTGCCGCGCAGACGAGAGCTTGGCCTCTGTCTGTTACCACAGCTAGCATCACCTACCCTAGCCAGCAGGCCAGAGCCGGGAAGAGCCGAGTTTGAACTCTGGCTCTGCTACTGCTCAGTGATAGCAACTCTGGGCAGGCTGCAGGGCCTCTCCTTCTCCCCCTCTGTGGGCCGGGGGCAGGGGAGGGGGTGCAGGGCGACGGAGCACCCACCTCCCAGGCAGCTTGCAGTTCTGAATGAGAGCCCCTCGCGGTGCCTCCGGTGCTGAGCTGCCCGGGGTGTGCTCATGGGCTCCGCTACAGGAGAAGGGAAGTAAGGGCGAGCTCGGGCTGCTGACTGAGGGCCTCTGGTCCAGCCCATGGATGTAGACAATCCGAAGAACCGTCGCGGAGCCGCCCTGACCACTGCAGAACACCCCCCCCTCAGTCACTGTAACCTGAGCACCCTGGTCAGGCCCCGGGGTCCTGCAGCCTAAGGGAGAGTCTCCACTCGACAGTGGCATGCAGGCGTTCCTTTAAAAATGCAGCTACACAAAGGAGTGGGACCGAAGCACGAAGACAGACACCACGAGGCTGAAGAAAAGGGCACCGAGGCGGTTTCCATGGCACCTTTATTGTTCGCTCTGCCACTGGCCAGCATTTCCATACAGTTTTCAGAGCCACACAGACCGGCAGAGCGGCCCCCCCCCCCCCCGACACCACGTTCCAGCCAAGCCCAGCCTCTCCCCGCGTCCTCACGTGGGCGCTCCGCGCTGTGTCCTCTCACGGGGAGCGGAGGGGGGAGGTGTGCAGAGCTGGCCCTCAGCAAAGCCATCCTGACCCCAGGCCGTTTCCTGAAACGTCCCCCATCCCCCTCCTCGTCTCCCCAGCAGCCTCCAGCCCCACCGGCTAAGGCATCAGGCCAGCCGAGGCTTGTGTCCTGGCTCCCTGCTGGGAGCCTCGTGACCTCAGGGACCTCTTCCTGACCTCGCAGAGCCTCCCTCTTCTCCAGGGTCCCTGCAGGAACGCAGCGACTTCAGGACCATGGAGGGTCAGGCTGCCGCGTGCCCTGGGCCCCAGCTTCCTTCCTTCCTTCCTTCCTTCCTTCCTTCCTTCCTTCCTTCCTCCTTCCTTCCTTCCTCCCTCCTTCCTTCCTCTTTCCTCCCTTCCTCCTTCCTTCCTCCTTCCTTCCTCCTCCCTTCCTTCCTTCCTTCCTTCCTCCCTCCCTCCCTCCCTCCTTCCTTCCTCTTTCCTCCCTTCCTTCCTCCTTCCTTCCTCCTTCCTTCCTTCCTTCCTCCTTCCTTCCTCCTCCCTTCCTTCCTTCCTCCCTCCTTCCTTCCTCTTTCCTTCCCTCCCTCCCTCCCTTCCTTCCTTCCTTCCTTCCTTCCTTCCTTCCTTCCTTCCTTCTTCCTTCCTTTCTCCCACGGGGACACCTGGTGAGTCGCCCTCAGGGCCAGGGGCACAGGGGCCTTTGCTTATAAAGGAGTCTGTCCCCTTAAAAGAGCCCAAGCGATGACTCTCGGAGAGCGGGGCCTCAGCCCGCACACACGGCAGGGACACCCCTGGTGGCAGACCTCTGGGCACCCCTCGAACTGAGGCAGGCGGCTGCTGCTTTCGCCCACGGGAAGGCTGGTGCTGGCCAACCCTCTTGCCAGGCCACGTGGCTGCGGCCGGGCCAGGCTGCCTCGGGGAGAACAGGGAACTTTCCCGTACTCAGCCCCCCTGCCAGGGGGAAGCCCTTCACGTGGGTGTCACCTGGAACGTTCAGACGCCCAGCGCCGTGTCCAGGCGTGTCCTCACAGCTGGAAGTGAGCTCTCACGGGGAGTCGGGGGTCACTTACCCCCCACCTACTCTGAAAAGGACCCAGGCGGCTCGCTAAGGAAGGGGCCACCCACCTACCGCTGAGCACCCCTGCTCTGTCCACCTCTCACGGCACCCGGCCGCTAAAATCACAATCTCGTCCCGAAGGGTCTCGGGATCGGAACCAGGCGCTGCCAGCTGCGCCTCCCCCAGAGTCCTTCGCCAGCTGCTCGGGGTCTCTCCCTCAGCTGTGCCCCTGCGTGAATCCCGGGAAGGATATGGTGCCTCCACGGTCTGCATGCTCACGGTCACGTCTAACTCCAAGCAAACACAGCCGCTCCACGGGCAGTCTTAGACATGCACCGGCAAGGCGCGGCCGGCATTATGGGAAATGTCCGAGAGAGAGAGAGAGAGAGAGAGAGAGGGAGGGAGAGAGAGAGGAGGTGGAAGACTCAAGGTCAGAGGAACAGGACGGGAATGACTACACAACAGGACGTCCGCACCCCAGGGGTCAAAGCGGACAAAACCAAAGGAAGCGTGAGGAACCGGGAGGGCCTCTCCACGTCTGGTTCATGCTAAAAACGGCACATTTATTAAAAATAGATATTTATAAACCTCGATATGAACAGATGCGCATGGCAAGCCGACGGAAAGGAGCAGAGCCCGGTGTCTCCCCGCAGCCCGGGGACACTGACGGCGGCTGCCTGCCCACGGCCCTGGGGCTCTTCCTACTCGGCAGCCGTGGAGCGAAGACAGAACTCGGGTCCCGGGAGACCCACCGTGCACTGCGGCCCACGGCCCTGCTCCTCGCTCTGAGGACAGGGGATCGGTCAGCCATCTGGGCGTCGGGTTTTGGCGCCCATCCGCTCACCGACGGTGCCAGAGGCCGGTCTCCTGTCCCTCCGGGCGCCCTGCCGCAGACCCGGAGTTCCTTGCTGTGGGCCGGAGTGATTTGGGGTTCATTGTGCTTTAGTGGCCGCTCCTGGCAGCAGGACGGGCTCAGTTTGGTGACCTTCTACCAAGTTCGAAGGTGCATCTGGTCGAGTGGCAGGTGTGGTCCAGTGCGAGGCGTGTAGGTCAGGCCTGCTTATGTGCTCGGCGTCCGCTCACCGGTGTGTCCGCACGCCGGGGCCCCGTCTCCGGGCCATCCCGGCACGCTCACAGCGTGGTGTATATGTACACGAAGATAATCACGACCAGGTTGAGGATGGTCCCGATGATCCCCAGCATCGCCAAGACGCTCTCCTCTTTGCTCTCTTTCTCGTGGCCCCCCCTGTCCTCGTCGCCGCCGCTCGTGAGGACCATCTTGGTTGCCAGTGTCTTTATCTTCCTCCCCAGGCTAACCTGCAGCGGGAAAGAGGCAGCAGAAGGGTTACCGCCGGGCCGATCGGTGGGCGTGGGGAGTTCATGCCCAGGGTCTAGGTCACGGGTGGGAGGGACAATCAGTCACCTAGGGATCCAACCTTGGGACTCGCTGCTCTTGGCTTAGCCCTGGCGTCCGGCCTGGGTTCCGCCCACTCTATGGAGAGCTGGCTCACCCCTCTTCCTTGGAGCCGAAAGGGAGACAGCCGCGTGGCCATCCCACTGGCACATGGCAGTGGGGTTTGCCCACGCCACGCACTGGACCACCCCTGTGCGCACCCAGTGGGTAAGGGGCATCCCTGTCGCGCCCCTCTGAGCGCTGGCTGCCATGTGGGCAGGCGTGGGTGGGCCCTGCGGAAGGCAACTTACTGAGACCGGATTGGACAGTCAGGGGAGAGGAGCATACATCGGTACGACCATTCTGGAAGGTTCCTTGGCATGGCCTGGGAAAGTGAAGAGCATGTTCTACAACAGGGCTGGGCACCTGTTCTCCTGGGTGTGCCCCTGGAGACAGGCACAGGGGTGCTCTATGAGCTGTGACAGCCGAGGACAGGAAGCTCCCAACGTGTACCACGTGTGCACAGAGGGACACATGTGGCCCAGACAATGGCCATGGCCACACGGTGGCGCAGTGTGCTGCAGGGAGGGGAGGGACTATTTCCCTGCCGGGCACTGCGTTGCTTCCGGTGTGAGGCCATTGTTCTGCTGTGACCATTCCTGTCCACGTCCACTGGCAAGCATACGTGTGATCCCCCAGCCCCGTGACCCGTTTTATAGGACTTTTTTTACAGCAAAGTTGAAAATACTTTACAGGGATCACCCAGACACTCCATCTAGTTTCCGCAATTAACACGCCCACTACACTTGCTTTGCCGGCTTCCTGCCGGTGTGTCTGTCTGTCCATCTTTCGCTCGGGTGTATTTAAAGGGAAACTGCACATGTTATCGCTTCCCCTTACACACCGAGCACGCGCCTATCGGCTGGGTCCTGCATCTGTTTGCAATGTGTGTCTTTTGAAGTAGAATTTATACGGGGTGATGGCCCATGGGCTACCTGCCCGAGAGGGCCGGCCGGGGGCAGGGGCCAGGTGCGGTCACATGTGGGCCTCAGTGGGTTCTGTAAGCAGCTTTCCCACGTGGCGGCGTCTGCTTCCTTGTTTGTGAGCCTTAGATCCACTCCCTCTTTCCCTGGGGTGACGCCAGGGCCCAGGTTTGCACGAAGTCACCGGGAGGAGAAAGCACATAAGAAAGCCACTCCCTGCTCTGCTCTGGACAGATGTCTCCCCCCAGGCACACCCTCCCTCTCTCTCTTTACAATCCTCACCCGAAAAGATGTTTTCATTGACTTTTAGAGAGAGTGGACAGGAGAGGGAGAGACAGAAACGTCGATATGAGAGAAATACATCGATTGGTTGCCTCCTGCAGGCACCCTGAGCAGGACCCAGGCCGGGGAGGAGCTTGCAACCAAGGTACATGCCCTTGACCGGAATAGAACCCGGGACCCTTGGGTCGGCAGGCCAACGCTCTATCCTCTGAACCACACCAGCCAGGGCCGCTTAGCTCTTGAACGGGTGTCTTGTTTCTTGTTCTCTTTCCTTAGCTAGACTTTGAGCCCAGAGGGGGCAAGCTTTTGGTACCTCCAAGCAGGTACCCAGCATGGACCACACGCTCAGGGGAGGCGGGCGAGGAGTGGCCAGACTGTGGAGTGAAGTGGCATTGCCCAGGGCTGCGGGGCCGGGCACAGACGGCCCAGGTCGGTCTGAGAGAGGCAGTGATGCTGCCCTTAGAGCAGAAGACCGCCGCTGCGGACTCTCAGGTGGACAGAGCGCCCGCCCGCCGGAGGCTGCGGCTCCCGGACCTAATTAGCCTCCTCCCCGGGGTGACCGAGGCAGCGCCCCTCGGGAGGAAGAGGAGGAGCAGGAATAAGCAGGTCAGCTCTGGCGCTCTCCGGGGACTCTGCGGGCCCAGCAGAGGACTTCGCCTACGCACCGACGAGCTGCCTTCCAAAAGGGAGTTTCTCAGGGGCGGGAGGCGACCAGAGCTTCTCCACAGAAACCATGCGGCTGCGGAACTGCGGGGCGGCTTCCCTGTCCAGCGGGGCCAGGAGAGCCGTGGGGGCATGTGGTTGTCTTTGGGGAAAAGGGTCTGGCCAGGGTGTGGAGGACGAAGAGCAGGGAGGAGAAGGAAGGAGGCTGGGGTGCTGGCATGAAAAACAGTAATAGGAACAGGAGGGGAGCAACACCCAACACAAATCAGAGAAGCTGAGGCCGGTGGGCAATGCAGGAATGTGCCTTCCCCCACTCACTCACTCACTTACTCGCTCATCCCTTCTTGCCCAGGGTGAGGAATGACTGCTGGCAGCCACCGGGCTCTCAGGGGGTGATCAAGTTTAGGTTTCGGTGATGGCCATGCGACTCTGTGCTCTGCTGAGCACTTTAAAGCAGGTGAATTGTGTGGTATGTAGGTTGTATCTCAACAAAGATAACTTACTTCACAAGACAGCCTTCGCAATAGTCTCTGAATATAAAGTGCAGTACATCTAGCAAAAGTGTGTAAAAGCTCGAGGAAGACTATTGGAAAACTTGACTAGCAGACAGAAGGGGAGGCCTGCGTAGAGAGGGAGATGGCCCACCTTCGTGGAGTGCCCGATTCAGTAACCTAAAGGCCCAGCTCTTCCTGGTCTGGTGAGTGGCTGCGGTCCCAGTCACGGTGTCCCAGGCTGATTCTAACGTGTACACCTGGGAGTCATTTAATTTTAGGAGAAACTTGTTTCTCAAAAGAATGCCAGTCCTGGAACGAAACCTGGGCCCCTGAGTGTGCTGAGGGTACCACACGGTCACCCAGTGCCCAAAGCCAGACACAGAGGCTCCCCCATTCTCTCCACCACTCGCTGGCTCTGGAGCTGCTGAGGCTCGGGGTAATTCCAGGGCTTGGGCGAGGAAGTTCATTCTGACCGTATGTGCAAGGATGCGCTCCCACCTGGACATTCCGACACGCCAGGAGCCACACGCGTGGACAATGGCGGTCGCTCCCTGGAGAGGAGGCTCCGCGTTGGCCTGAAACACAGTGTCCCCAGGGACCGAGGGAGGCCTGGGCTCCAGTGCACACCCCACACCCCGAGGCACCCTGAGCTGAGCCCTGCTGAGCAGGAGCAGACAAGGCCTTCGGTCCTCAACCACCTCAGGACCTAGCAAAGGGAAAAGGCAAACGGGTCACTATGGTGATGTGAGCCCAGGGCATTGTGGGAGTCTGGACCTGCCTGAGGGGCCAGCCATCCCTGGAGGAGGGGGGGGACACGATGTAAGCTGAGACCTCTAGGCCAGCTGATGTGACAGCGGAAGGGCACCCTGCCTGGGTAACAGGTGCGGAGGCAGCGAGTGCGCAGAAGGCAGCCCTGGCCAGGAAGCAGCGGTGAGTGTGGGAAGCGCTGAGGCTGCAGGCGAGGAGGAGACCAGAGCAGGGGCTCATGGGAACCAGGCAAAGGGATTCTGGGATTTATTCAGAAGAGGCAACGGGGATGCAGGTGTTCGTTTTGTATTTACTTCTCCAACTGTGCACACACGCTGTGTATACTCTTCTACGCGCGAGGTACTTCCTCTGACATTTAAAAACCACGTCACTCCTAAAATCAACCCAGTGAGGGAGGGCTGGGACAGGCTGCCCCCGCTCTGCCGCGTCCCACAGGGAGGCTCAGGGAGCCCGCGGGGGCTCTCTCCCGGGGACAGGCCCCCGGCGCCCAGGAGGGCTCCAGGGGACAAACTCCTCCACGCGTCCCCGCCCCGCCCAGTGGCCACAAGGGCGATGGCAGCCAGGGCACCGCTGGGCCTGGAGCTTCCTCCCAGAGCCTCTGAGAGAGAACACCAGGGAGCAGCCTGCTCGACAGAGGTTATTATTATCAACAACAAGCAGCTGTGTCTCGTCATCGCCGCCCTGTGCTGCACGTGGCTCCGCACACGCCTGTGGGCACGTGCCCAGGAGCGACTTTCCCAGCGACACCTGCGGGCACCACCCGCAGCTCAGCAGCAGCGCAGCATGTGGCCCAGCCGGCAGCGCCCGCCAGCCCGCCGCCGAGTTCCCCATCACCGAGCGCCTCCTGTGGGAACGCCCGGCCACTGCCGGCCCCGCAGCAGCACACACACACACACACACACACACACACAGAAGTAAGTGCTATTTCCGTTCCGGGGACAAGGCATTGAGACTCAGATAATTACCGCACACCCACACGCACCAGCACCCACACCAACACCCACAGGCGCCAGGGATAGAGCGGTGGCTAGAACCGAGGACTCATCGAAAACTGGGTCAGGACGGAACCCAGCAGCCGGTTCTGCTCGCTGACGATGCTGGTCTGGCCATTGCCGTCGGATGAGGGCCTCCTTTCCACGTTTGCACGATTTACATCCACAGACACAGCCCCAGCACGCGGGCTCCCGACCGCTCCGAGGCCATCCACACCCACGCCGGGCAGAGGCCTGTGGAGGGGGCGGAAGGCGCCTCCGCGGAGAGGGCCTCGAGGCTCCCCATCTGACCTCTCAGCCAGGGAACACGCCATCCCGCCGCCGACCACAACGTGGCCAACGTGGCCGCCGCATCTCCACGGGCGCCTGCAGGAACCCCCACCTCCCACCAGGCACCGCTCTGGTCAGCGCCCACGGTGGGAAGTTCTCACTTCACTGCTAAGCCCGTGCCTCCGGAGCTAGTTCCCGGGTCGCCTCCTGCCTGGCTCCTCATGTTAAACGTAAAGGACAGAACCCATCAACCGTCTCTGGGGATCAAGAGCAAAGGAAACGATGACTGAAGACGCTGGCGGAGAAGGCCCCGAGAAGGAATGCCAGGCGTCTCTACCGGCTCCCGCCCGGGAGCGTGCTCATCCCAGCCGCCGAGCATGCACGCAGCACAGCCCACAGGGCCGCAGGTCCTGCCTGCTTTCCTAACGGTGCGCCTACTGCGCGCCTGGCCTCTGCCGGCGGCGCCTGGGCCGTCCAGCCCTCTCCTGGGAGCACTCAGCAGCTCGGGGATCAGGGCCACATGCAGGGCTGAGGACGAACGGGACCCTCAGCGCTGTAAGGAGTTAGCCCAGGATGGCCTTCCCTGCTGGCCCTGGGCCACTCCCAATTCTTCTTTGCAGGAATCTTTCCTTAAAGGGCCAGAGAACTTAATATTTTCCGACGTGCCAGCCCCCACGCCACCCATTTTGCGCCAGGCTCTGTCTCCTAAGATCCTGACTCCCATTCCTCCCAGGATGCCTTCTGTGCTAGAACAGGACAGACTGCCCTGTCCACGCCCTCGCCGCCTCCTGCCCTCCCTCTGTCCCCGGACCTCGGGTCTCCCCCAGCCCTTGGCAGAAGGCCGTGACAGAACTCCCTAGAGGGCCCCTGCGCCCCTCCCTGGCCCCCCCGCAGGGGCCACCGTCCGCAGACTTCCCGCTGACCCCGAACGCCTCTTCCTGCGGTCACGTTCGTGCAGCACGTTTCCCCGGGGGCCCCTTCCTGGCCCACCCCTGCCGCCTTTCCGAGGAGCCGCTCCCCCCGCGGCCCGAGAGCCAGGCTCCGTCTGTCACGATGGTCCGTTCTGGAGCCAAGCCCACCGCCTCCTCCGGAGCCGTCTCCCAGACTGCAAGAGAAATACCCGGGCATTTCTCGAGTGCCCGGGGTAACTCATCCACACGACCTCCCCTCCCTCGCGGCCCTGCGGGATGCTCAGAAAGCGAGGACACTCGCCCGGGCATCGCGGAGTCGCCACGCACCGGCCATGTGGCAGCAGCCGCGTCTCCATGCACTGGAGACCCCGCTGCCTGGAGGCAGGACAGAGGCGGCCAGAGGCCCCTGCCCGGAGGTGCCCGCGATGTGGACGGGACAAGAACAAGGTGAGCTCACGTGTCTGAGCTCTGTGCCGCCTCACTGAGCACAGCTGCCCTGGGGGTCCTGACTGAGCGATGCACCAGGTGCTGCCCGGAGCCCCGAGAAAGGACGTCAGGGCCGCCAGGGGCAGCCTGCTCCCCAGAACACGTGGTGTGCCCAAGCCGCTGCCCACTCGCTGCATCTGGGCATTGGCAGGAGCCCAGACAGATGCCACGGCGAGCGGCACAGCCTGTCCCCACAGCTCCGAGCCGCAGCCGCCGACGTCCTGGCAGAGGAGCGGAGGACACGGGGGTTACGGGGGCAGGTGTGGGGGACAGGTGAGACCCTGGCCGACAGCACCGAGGACCCACAGAGCCTCTGACAGGGAGTGGCCACCATGGAGCAGCCCCTGCCCCGGCAATCTCTCGTGTGGTGAGGTGAACTGTGTCCCCCCAAAAGATAGGTTCTCGTCCTCACCACGGGTACCTGTAACTTTAAAAATATATATATTTCATTGATTTTTTTTTTTTTTTTTTTTTTTTTTTTTTTTTTTTACAGAGAGGAAGGGAGAGGGATAGCGGGTTAGAAACACTGGATGAGAGAGAAACATCAATTAGCTGCCTCCTGCACACCCCCTATTGGGGATGTGCCTGCAACCAAGGTACATGCCCTCGACCGGAATCAAACCCGGGACCTTTCAGTCCGAAGGCAGGCGCTCTATCCATTGAGCCAAACCGGCTAAGCATAGGGCACCTACAACTTTCTCTGAGTCTGTATAGATGTCATCGAGTTACGATGAAGTCATACTGGGTTAGGGGGCCCCAAATCCTTATAAGAGAACAGAGCGGGAGTTCGGGGACAGAGACAGAGAACAGGCATGCAGGGAGAGGCACGGAACGACAGAGGCAGAGACGCAAGTGATGCAGCCTCGAGCCAAGGAGCCCGAGGGTTGCCAGCCACCCCCAGAAATGGGAGGGGCGAGGCAAGGTCCTACAGGGAACCTCCCGAGGGAGCAGGGCCCTGCTGACCTGACTCTGGATTTGTGGCCTGATGGAGCAAAGCAAGGACACGTGACCACAGAGCCAAGACCAGAACCCCCCTCAGCTGCACAGGCTGTGCCTCATGGGCTGGGCACTTGGCAGCAGTGGGACCCCCATTCCCACCCCCAGGACCCAGGCGGGGCTCCCAGGTAGCCAAGCCTCTTCCTCGCCTGTCATTCCGCCACGAAGCCCCGCCCACCCCCACAGGGCGCCCCTGGCTGGGCAGCCGAAGGGCTTTCTACAGGAAGCGCCACGTGTGCCTCCGTCTGTGGACCAGGGCGCGTTGGTCTAAAGGCCTGGGGTTTTCTCCGAGACCGGAATCAGCACTCCAAGGCACGGCCACTCTGGCGGCCGCCCCGGGGGGTGGGCCTCGGGGTAGCGGGCTCCCTGCAGAGCCGGGTGCTCAGGAAGCAGCCGGTGTGGGCGCCTCTGCACACGCCAGACACCCGCTCCCTGAGAGCGTCTGCCGGCACAGATGTCTCATTTGCAAATGTTGGTCCACACCGCAGGCTGGCAGGAGGGCTGTCTTCCTCAGTCACAGGCTGAGCCCCAACCTTGCCCAGCTCCCACACGCTCCCAGACTCCGCCTGGGCCCCTGGCCGGTGCCCGCTGCCCTGGGCTTCCAGGCCTGGCTGAGCCGACCCCTCCCCCGCACCGGCAGAACACCTGTTTGTCCCGCAGTTGGTGTGCCCATACCACAGGCTTCCTCTGCCAGGGATGGAACCCCACCTCCCTCACCACAAAGCACCCTTTTCTAGGGCTCAGCAACCTGGAATGAACCCCACCTTCCCCTGGCTCTCTGTGCCAGTGGACAGGGCCATCACTTCCTGAGGCAAGCTGTGATGGGGCCCCTAGGAGATGGGGGGCTGGGCTGTAGCCAGCCTGTGGTTACTGACCCCCCACAGCCCCCCGTACCCCCAGAGTGGGCCCCCCCCCCCCCGTGCCCCCAGTGTGGGCCCACACATGAGGTCAGGGCACAGACCAAAGTCCTAGTCATCTTTGGCAAAATGAAAAGTCCAAGAACAATACATGATTTTATATAACGTCAATTAATTAAGATTATTGAATGGAATTTAGAAATAATTTATTTTCTAAATCCTGGTGTTAAGGGCTTCCTGTTTTTCTGAGTGCGCATCCTATGATGATGCTAACGGAGGGCAGGTTACAATCTGACTCTCACACCAATTCCCCGACCACAAGCTTCCTCGCCGTGTGCAGCCAAAGCCCGGCCCCTGCAGCCGGGCCGTGGGCCGGGCCAGGCATGGTGTGTGGCGGCCACTGCTCTCCCAGCGCCCCATGCCCTGCCCAGGGGCCCGCCCATCACAGCTGGGGAGAGGCAGCTGGCCCTTCCGAGGGACCCGGCCCGCCCGGCCGCAGGCCAGAGGGCCCACCCCAGCCAGACCAGCTGCTGGTCTCCGGGGAACCGAGACCCCAGGGAGATGCACTGACAGGTGAAGTAACACGGGGTCCCAGCCCACTCCTTGGCTGTGGGCTCTGAGGGGTTGAGAAAGCCCAGGCTGCCTGTGTGTGTGTGTGTGTGTGTGTGGTGAGGGGGATTCCCCAGGGGGGGACCTGGGGCTCCAGAGAGAGAGGAAGGGAGATGCCTTGGCTGCCGAGGACTTCCCAGTGTGCGCCTCTCCCTCAGGAGGCCACGGCTTTGCTCTGGTTTCCGGGTCGGACCCTCCCCTCTATTCCTGTGGAGTCTTCTGTCTCCGCCCCCGAGGCCCACGCTGGCACAGGGCGATGGCGGAACACAACGTTTCCAGACGGATGAGAGTTTGATCGTAAGCTGGGTTGGAGGGTGTGAGTCTGGGTCTTGCCAATCAGGGTGCCTCTGGCCTCGGGCAGCGACCGGGAGAGGGGAGAAGCCGGCCTCGGAGCCCCGCCTCTGAAGGCTCCTGGAAATGACCGAGCACCTTCCAGGGCTCTGTGCTCTGAGATGAGCCGAAACCAGACGGGCAAGTCTCTGCTCAGGTCCCGCAGCCAAGCCCGGCCCTTCCCTGCAGGCCCGGGGAGACAGGAGGCCCAGGACATGGGGACATTCTGTTCCAGTTCCCGGACTGGCCCCGGGGACAGAGACAAGAGCCGGTTCCGTGCAGGGGAGGAGGGTGGCCTGCAAAGGATGAAGAGTGGAGCAGTGTGGGCAGGGAGAGAGGGAGGGGGGAAGAAGGGGAGGAGGCAGGGAGGGGGGAGGGGGGAAGAAGGGGAGGAGGCAGGGAGGGGGGAGGGAAGGAGGGGGAGGAAGGAGGGGGAGGACAGGGAAGGATAGGCAGGGAGGGATAGGCAGGGAGGGGGATGGAGGGGCAGGGAAGGGAGGAAGGTAGGCGCATGTCTCCATTAGCTGGCAGCAGGCACAGTGCCAGGGCCCATGAAAATGTTTCCATTTCTTATAAAATCGGAAGGACAAAGTAAGACCTTTCACTTAGAAGAGACTTTTGATGTGTTTCCAGGGAGGAAGTGGTCCCTGGAGGCAAAGTGCCCAAGGCCCCAGAAAGTGAGGCCTGGCCCGGTGAAGGCCTGGGAGGCCGGGGGAGGCCAGGGGAGGCCAGGGGGTACGGAGTGGGGCGGCCTGCATCAAAGTCCCCTTGAATGGAACACATGGACCCGGGCTCACACAGCTTCTTGGAGAGGACCCCAAACTGGTGAGGGGGTCCCCTGCACGGTGAGGGGAGCCCTGCACGGTGAGGGGGGGACCCTGCACGGTGAGGGGGGGCTCTGCACGGTGAGGGGGGCCCTGCACGGTGAGGGGGGACCCTGCACGTTGAGGGGGGCCCTGCACGGTGAGGGGGGCCCCTGCACGGTGAGGGGGGAACCTGCACGGTGAGGGGGTCCGTGCACGGTGAGGGGGGCCGTGCATGGTGAGGGGGGGCCCTGCACGGTGAGGGGGTCCGTGCACGGTGAGGGGGGCCCCTGCACGGTGAGGGGGGCCCTGCACGGTGAGGGGGTTGAGGGGGGTCCTGCACGGTGAGGGGGGCCCTGCACGGTGAGGGGGACCCCTCCTGGCGGGGGGAAGGGGTGCAGGAGTTGACAGAGCTCCGGTTCCTGCAGCCAAGGTGCTCAGGACCCCACCCCGAGTCACATCCCCCCGCCCCCGCTAATGCCCCCTCATGCGAGGCCCTAGCCCTGCGGTGCTTAAAGCGTGTGACACGGTTCACCTCCTTCTGCCACACGGGCTCCCGGGGAACAGACATGCCGGAGCCTCCTGATTTCTGAGGCTCGGCCACAAGGAGCCACGGACACCTGCTCCCGCTCGCCTTTTCTTAGGACAGACACGGGGCCTCGTCGGAAGGAGCCCCGCTGGGCCGGCTCCCCGTGCTCCCGGCCGTGTGCACGCTCCCAGCCCGGGGCCGGGCGGGGTGTGCGTGAGGAACCTTCCGGATGCCTCCAGTCCCAGCCGCTCTGAGCTCACGGGAGGCTCAACTATAATAGAACAACCCCGCTGAGCCCAGCCCCCGGACCCGGGATAAAAATGAAGACGAATAGGGTGGGAAGCCACCGCGTGGAGACTTTCATACGCACAACCAACAGCCTCTGAGCCTTAGTTTCCTCATCTGTGGAATGGGAATAACAGTGACTTCTTTATCACGCTGTTGTCAGATTAAGTGAAAAAGTCAATGGCAAGGCCTTCCGCCCAGGGTAAGCACCGAATGTGAGAATGGTGGCTGCCATCCATTGTTCTTATGGCCAAAGCAGGGCTTGGAAAACGAGCACAAACTGTCCAAGAATCACACAGTGAATTAGAAGCTCCAAGGTTTGACCCGGAAAACAGCTTCAAATAAAACAGCAGGCCCCCGGGAGCGGCGGTGAGAGCCACCAGCCTCACGGAGTGACGGGCTCTCCACCTGGGGGCGCTGCGTCCCCCCCAGGGAAACCAGAGGGACTGGGGTCACCGTGAACTCACAGAAATCACCACTGCACCCACACATCTCCCAAACGGTTAGCACCCCAGCCCAGGAGGGTCGTTTCATCGTCTGCTCTCCTCTTTCCTTCAGACACGAGCAAACCCGGGGTGGACCTGTGACGTGTGCGGGCGGGGAGATCACGTCTGCTCCGAGCTGCAGTACGCAGGAGCCGCTCCAGACTGCGTACCGAGCACACGGGCTCTCCAGGAGGGAGCCTAACCCAGGGAAGTCCGTCCAACCCCCACGCCGCGCAGGGCCGAGGACGGGCCAGTACTTGTCCAGAACGGATACAGCCTTGACGGTTTTACTGCTCTGAGGCGAGCCAAGCCAGCAGGGCTGCTGCGGCTCCTCGCCGTTAGGGAGAACCTGCTGAAGGGGGCAGACGTGCAGCCAGGAGAGGCTGGCGGGTTCCCATGGCCCCAGCCCCTTTCCTGGCCCCTGAGCCTGGGCAGAGGGCTCGGTGAGCTCTGTCCGTGGTGCTGAGGTCCAGGGGCCAGGCAATGCACAGGTGAGACACAGAAGCAGATGCCCCAGGGCAGTTTAGGCTAAACTCCGGGCACTACCTGGAGCTTGGAAAGCCAGGGTGACAGGCTTTCCGGGACAATTTAGGGGCTTTATGCCACCCAGGCCTCTGAGCAGGGCCTCGGCCTCTCCTCTCTCCATGCCGGATCCTGAGAACACGTCGGCTCCCTCCTGGCATTAAGCAGCCACAGGAGCTTCAGCAATCAAACGGATGGCCAAGGGCCAGAGCACACACCGCAGGGTGTCACGCCCAGCGCCCTCCGGCCCCGGGGTCCCGGGACCCCAGCTCCGGGCTGGTGTCCGGGAGGAAAGGCAGCGGGACCAGAAGAGAGTCCCCCGTGCCCGCCCGTGGCCAGGCGGCGCGTATGCACGGTCGGTCTCCAGGGCGATGTCTGCCAGCACGGCCTCGGCCGGCTCCGGGGCTACAACTGCCTCCAGCATGTGTGTGCCCAGCCCCCAGCCCCCCCCCCTCCCCCGTGTGACCCTGGGCCAGGCGCTCCCCTCGCCGGGCCTCCCCCTTTGCTGACCCAGAAAAGGGGCCGGGGAGAGGGGAGCCGCCTGCCTCTCTCTGGCCCACATCCGGGCCGGGAACTCTCCTGCAGGCGCCTTCTTCCAACCGCCCGGCTGCCGCGCTCCGGGCACGACTTGGCTGCCAGCCTGGCCCGGAGAAGGCTCGTCGCCAGGACAGACACCCCAGAAGTGGCTCAGAACTTGCCCGCTGGCCCGCGGAACAGGTCTCTCTCTCTCTCCCTTTTCCCCTTCGCAATGGGCAGGTGGAGGTCAAGGACGGAGGTGGGATCCCAGGGACACTCTTCCCCGTGGACCACGTGCCCCACGTGCCCCGCCAGCTCTGCAGGAGCCGCCCGCCGCAGCGTTTGTTCATTTCCAAGCAAACGGGCACACGCTCCGGCTGCCGACACTGACCCCCTTTCCCGCCCATTAAGCCGGCGCCCTGGATTCTCGGCTGCGGATGTAGGTCTGGGGCACCGTGTGGAGGCCAGGAGCAGCCCGAGTGCGCCCGCAGAGGTCCAGCTGGGGCACTGCCCGCTCCATTTCCTACTGGCCCGAGTCCACGGCGGCCGGGCAACAGGTGCCAGAGCCGCACTGCCTCGTTCCCGCCGGCCCCGGGGGGGGGGGGGCGGAGCGGGGTCTGGGCAGCAAAGCACCCAGTCGGTACAGACCAGTGAAGCCGGTGCGGCCAGCGGAACAGGGCAGAAATCGCACCCACAGGCAAGCTCATCCCTCACAGCGCGCCGTCTGCGGCCTTTTACACACCATCCCTGCCACGTGGAAGCTGCAGGGACCACCAACAGGACCGTCTTTCTAAAACCCACACTCACCGCAACAGCTCCCTCGGCTCCCCACAGCCTGCAAGACGCTCACCTGGCACTCAGACCCCTCCGGTGGGGGCAAAACGGCCACCCCTGAGCTTCCCCAGCCGGAGGCCACAGCCAGCGCCACTCGCTCCTCCGGCCCCAGATGCCGCATTTCTGCCTGACAAGCTCCTTCCTCATCGCTCAAGGCTCATGTCAGTGCCTCCAGCCTCCCCTGTCCACGCCCATCGTCCCCTCCTCTGCTTCCCAGCTTCCACCCTAATTAGCCACAGGTCGTTACATAACACGCTCCCCCGGCCGCCTCATCTGCGGAGACAGGGAACATCTTGTTTACCTCCCGCCCCCCCACGCCACCGGCCGGCCTCTCGCCGGAGGCTGGGTCACGTCCCGGCCGCACCGGCAGAAGGCGGATGCTCAGAGTGGAACGGTCCTCCCTGAGGTTCGGGGAGGGCACCCCCCGGGGGACCCGGAGGAGGTGAAGTCCTCACGGCCTCTCTCAGGCCGATGCCCCGCAGGGCGGGCTGGCTCTGTACTGCGCCATGTCCTGACCTCGTATCCCGTCTGCCACCTCCTTGTCATAGACCTGCACCCCGTATGCCCTCGGCTGGCCCTGCAGGGGAGCCCACCAGACGGCCCCTCTCCCGCCTCCTCACCAGGAGGCCCCCGGTCCTAAGCCCCGTCTGCCTAGCCCACACAGCAGCAGGGTCACTCCCGAGAAACTGGCCACCGCCCTTCCCCTCGGGGCTGGAGAGGCCAGAGGAGCACGGCCAGGCGCCGCCGGCCCCTCTGCATGGGAGAGAGAGCAGGAGTCGGAGACGAGGCCCGATTCCCCGGGGGGCACGTCTCCCGCGTCCTAAGGGGCCTGGACGGGGCCTGGCCAGGGCTGGCGCTCTCGGGCATTGGTGGAGGAAGAGAGAGGGGGGAGGGACGGTGGGACCCTTGGGTGAGCAGCGGCTGAAGGAACTGTGCAGCGAAAGCAGTGGGGGTAGAGTTGTGGGGGGCGGGGGGCTCAGTCTACTTCTAGAAACTTCCTCTAAAAGCAGTTTCTAGAATGATGTGGACAACCTGCTCCAGAGGGGAGCCGCCCTATAAAATGGTGCCTGGAGTGAACAGGGCTGCCCCGAAACCTCTTGTGCTGCAGTGCAGGGGCTGAGATCGCCCCGTGAGCTGGAGAGCATCGTCTGTCTGTCTGTCTGTCTGTCTGTGAAGGGGGCCCAGGCGGCGTGGGGCAGGACGGCGGCTCCCTGGGGCCACCCCAGCCCCCAGCCCCCGCCTGGTCAGTCCCCGGTCCCACGGGAGCTCACGGGGGGACGCCTGGCGGCCAGGTGGCTTTAGGCCAGCCCGAGGCCGTGTGGCTCGCAGGGGAGACGCGAGGGGCAGGGAGCAGACAGGCGGTCAGCGCTGGGCCGGACGGTGCGGGCGCCGGGGCTTCTGAAAGGCCCTGCCACTGCTCTTGGGGTTCGGGGAGCACGGGGAGCTCTGAGCAGGAGGGGTGGTCTTTGGAAGGGCCCCTCAATCCTACCTGAAAGCAAACCACCAAGGGCAGAGGGGGGCGGGTGGGGGGAGAGATGCAGACGCCTGGCTGGGGGTGGGGTGCACAGTGCCCGCTGGAGGGGCCGCCTTCTCAGTATTTGGGGGCGGGAAGGAGCAGGAAGTCCCCTCCTGTGGGGACTGTGGCTCTCGGGGCTCAGAGGTGAGAATGACCCCGGAGGGTGTTAGAAACCGAGGTTCTGGGTCCAGGAACCAGAGCCGGTGTTAGTAAGCTCCCGCGCTTTCCCAGGCTCAGCCTGAGGCCACCCTTGTCAAAACGCTGCGGGGACCCCGTCCCTGCACCTGACGGCCAGGAAACCAGCAAGGGCGGCGGAGGGAGGGGGCACAGCTTGTCCCCTGGCACCCCGGTGAGATGAGGGAGAAGGCCCGGAGCCCAGCAGGGCACCTCGCTCTCCTTGCTCCAGTGCAGCGGCCACGGCTAAAGGGCAGGGGGGCCGGGCCTGTGGGAACAGGAGCCGCGGCACCTTCTGTCCCCCAGGGAGCCCGGGGCCTGGGGCCCAGAGCAGAGGGGCAGCCTGAGCCTTTTTGAGAATCTGCTGACAGCCAGCACCTGCTGAGGGGTGGCCGGTGGGAGTGGATCCCAGGGATGAGGCCGGACCGGGAGGCACAGCTGAGGGCGGAGAGGGCTCCAGGCCGGCACAGGTGGACAGAGCCGCTCTCAGGAGCAGGCTGGAGGGCAGCAGCCCCAGTGTAGGCGCGGCATCGGCATCCGCAGGGGATTTCCCCAAGGCAACGCGGACCTCTACGGTCCCCTTTGGTAACCACGCGCGTCTTTCTGCTCCTGCGTTCCGCACGGAGAGCACGGTGCAGGCTTCCACGCCCCCCTGAGGCATGGCCTTGCAAAGCTGGGCTTCCTTCTCCAGCAGAAGTCCATACGCCGCTCCCAGCGGGCCAGTGAGAACGACTCGCATCCATTGGTCACAGTGCAGTCTGCTCCTCAGGCACTTCTACTTTATTTAAACATATAAAACTTGCTGTGTTCATTAAAAGGTGCTTCTCAGCCTGGCCAGTTTGCTCAGTGGTTAGAGCGCCGGCCGCTAACCAAAAGATTGGGGTTTCACTTCCTAGTCCGGGGCACATACCTCCACTGCAGGCTTGATCCCCGGTCCAGCGCATGTGGGAGACAACCCATCAACGTGTCTCTCTCTCATTGATGTTTCTCTCTCCCACCACCTCCCTTCCACCTATCTAAAAGCGACAGAACCCAAAACCGGTTTGGCTCAGTGCTAAAGCGTCGGTCTGCGGACTGAAAGGTCCCAGGTTTGATTCCGGTCAGGGGCATGTACGTTGGTTGCGGGCACATCCCTGGTAGGGGGTGTGCAAGAGGCAGCTGGTTGGTGTTCCTCTCTCATTGATGTTTCTAGCTCTCTCTCTCTCTCTCTCTTCCTTCTTCTCTGTAAAAAATCAATAAAAAATATATTTTAAAAAACAAACAAATAAATAAATAAATAAAAACGACAGAAAAATATCCTCGGGCGAGGATTTAAAAAAAAAAAGGTGCATGTCAATATTATCCCATTTCCTGTATCAAAAGGCATAAAACAATCTCCAGGGGGAGTCACGTTCAAGGCCAACATGGACGTGAGCGGTTAACTGTGGCCGAACGAGAGGGCTGAGGTCAGGATAGCACTGAGACCGAACACCAGGGGTGACGGCACGGGAGGCCTGGGGCGCCTCTGCTTCCCGCCTCGGGTGCTACGTGAGGCACCTTCACAGGCCGGGCGGACTGCCCTGGGCCCCGCGGCTGGGCGCACCGGCCCGCTGGCCCCGCACCGGGCCGTGCTCAGGCTCTCGTCAAGCCCTCAGGCAAGTCCGCGGCCGCCACTTGGTGCACCGGAGGCTCCACGGGGTCGGCGCTCATTCACACCTGTCAGAAGCGCACAGGAGGACAGCGCAGAGGCAGTCCTCGGTGCGGGAAACGGACGCCACATCCAGTAACTGCCCACCGCCATCGCCGGTCAGAGGCGGGGCCTCCTGCCTCCCTGCCCCCAGAGGCCCGTCCAGGTGGGCAGGCCCCTCGGGGAAGGTCAGTGGGTGCTATCTGATGGGGTGGCCCCCCGGGTCAGACAGACAGAAAGGCGTCTCTAGTCGTGGCTGGAAACCTCCCCCCTGCATCCCGGGAATTCCTCGGCGCTGCAGGAGGGCCTTCGCCTCCTTCCGCGGGCTCTTCCTCTCCCTCCTCCAGCCGGAGCCCGGGCGGCATCCTGGAGGAGGAGCTCCGCTCTCACAGAAGCTCCTGCTCTGTGACGCTGCCTCAGTGTCCCCCTTTGGGACGTGCAGGCGAGCAACGCCTTCTAGAACATTCCGAGGGCCAGCGGGTCACGGCTTCCCTCAGAAGTGACCAGGCCTGAAGGAGCCAGTTCAGCTCCACCCCCACCCCAGCACCCACCCTTTTGGGGTACCAGTTGGCTTATATCTGAATATCTTTAAACTATAACACAGTGGACACAAATTTTAAAACAATCAAATGGCCTCGCTGGTGTGGCTCAGTGCCTAGAGGGCCGGCCCTCACAGGAAACCAGCCCTCAGGTTCGATTCCCGGTCAAGGGCATGTATCTGGGTTGCAGGTTGGATCCCTGACCCCCGTTAGGGTGCGTGTGGGCGGCAATCAATAGATGTATCGCTCTCACATTGATGTTTCTCTCTCCCTCTGTCTCCTCCTCCCTTTCACTCCCTCTAAAAAAAAAATCAATGGAAAAAATATCCTGGGGTGAGAATTAACAAAACACACACACGCAAACACACACACACACACACACACACACACCCCACAATTCAATGTCCTCACGGAAATCCCGGGGGATTTGAAAGTCTCTCGATAGCCAGATCACCCCCATCTGTTACGCCCGCTTCCTCTGGGTGCCGAGGTGTTACCGAGAAGCTCTCTGGATGCCAGCAGTGGTGGGAACAAGGTGCCAGGGTGCCGGGAAGCCCAGCAGAGTGCACCCGAGATGGGGCGAGGTCCTGCCACTGGGAGATCGTAGGGGTCTGGGCAGCCCACTCCCGCCCTCGGAGCTGGCTCCTCCCGAGAGCAGGAGTTGGTGGTGAGGACAGAGTTTAAGGACCCGGCTCCCTTCTCCCACCCTGTCCTCTCCTCCCACCCCATCTGACAGCGGCTGCAGCTGCGAGAAGAAGCCTCACCCCAGACCCAGACCCCGGGCCTCAGGCTGCGGGCAGCCTGCACAGAACCCCGCACAGCCACCAGTGCCGCCCCGAGGACTGCTCCCAGGCCCGGCCCCTGCTCAGTGCAGGCGCTCACGCAGGGCTTTCCACTTCCAAACAACCGCAGATAGTCACCGCAGACTTCCCTCCTCACCTCCAGGAACAGCCCGAGACGGGCGGAGACTCCGGGTCCCCTGGACCGCCAGCGCGCCAGCCCATCGACCTGCATTACATAACGGCGGCCTCTCGGGCCCTCGCGGGCCCCGGCTCACCCCGGCCCTCCAGACGTGGGCCCGAGACTGACTCCCCGGGCGAGGGCTTCCTGACGGGGACGCCGGGACGATCGCCTCTACGATGCAAGTTTGACTGCCAGCCGCCCCCCCCCCCCCCGCCCCCCGAGTCCCCACTCAGGGTGCGGCGAGGCACCCCCTGGTGGCCCGCTCCTCGCTGTTTGTGTGGCTGTCTAATTGAAGCCGTTACGTAACCGTACAGTATGGAGCACCCCGGCGCTATTAATAACCAGCTGCACCCACACGCCAAGGCCTCGGCCAGCTCCCAGCTGGAGGGGATCGCCTGGGGCTGACTTACACGCATGCACAGAGACACAGCGACACACGCAAACCTACACGCACACTGCCTGTGTGTGCACGGAGACAGCGACACATGCAAGCATACACGCACACTGCCTGTGTGTGCACCAAGACCTACAGCGGGGCGTACCGTGTCCCCGGCCGCCAAGCCAGTGAACAACAGTCAGAAACATCTGCAGGGCTTTCCGGCCCTGGAGGCTGCGGTTTTCCTCGGCACCCCTCACGGCACCCAGGCCGAGGGCTGGCACCGAACACAGGTTCCAGCACCAACCCGGACACTCCTGGGCCGGGCACGCCAGCTCCTGCACAGGAGTCGGAATGAGGCTGCTGCCGAGGGCGGCGCCTTGCCGTTCCTCTCCGTGTGCGACCCAGACCCGCCCATCCTCCCCCAGCAACCGAAGGCACCCGCGGCGGACTCCGCAGAAGGCCCTCTGTGCGCGGAGGGGAGAGCCACGGCGTGGAGGTCTCCCGGGGAAAACGTGGGCTTCCCACAAAGCAGCACCGAGGAGGAGGATGGATCCCGGTGGCGCATGTTTACGCCGGAGCGGAGCGGAGGATAGATGGCAGCGCGCGGGTTCATTATGAATGGGAGAGCCGGGCAGGAGGGAGGCTCTCCTGAGCAATCCGGTTTGGATACGTGACATAAAAACCACCCTTCCGTACGTACCCCCTCCTCCCCAAAAGAACCCTAAGGGAGACCGGTTCTCCGCAGTGATTTCCATTCGAAACCTCACGGGCTCGTCAGGAGGAGCTGAGAGGTTGACGTGCCCACAGGAGGCAGCACTTGTCCTCAGCCCCCACGCACTGGCCAAAGGGGAGCTTTGCTCTGGTTCGGTGAATTCCAGTCACAAAGTGCACCGAGAGCTTAGTTTCTGGGAAGAAGGTGAGACGTGTTCATGTCACGTGGGACTCAGTAACCCTGTGAGAGCTTCGTCACCCCACGCTGTTAACACACCTAGGACAGCCCCACCAAGGGCCCTGGGTCAGGAGGATGTCTTTAACTGTCACCAACAGGCAAAGACGGAGCACCCCGTGGCCACCGCCTCAGACAGTCCCTCTCACCGATCACCAATATCGCCAGCAAACCACAGGGGGAGGGGGACGCTCTTCCCTGGCCTGACTGCCGAACCGAGGCTTCACCAGTGCCGCTGTGCGGGGCTCTCTCCGGGAGGGACAGGCAGGCGCCCCGCCGGCAGCTTCCCAGCCGCTGGACGTCCAGCTGGTGCTTTGTGTGGCCTCCGTTCCCGGGAGTGTCCTCTTTCCAGGTGAACCGCCTAACCTCCTCCTCGGCCGGATCCGGCACCTCGGGCCTGCCACAGCCGTGGCGCTGGAGCCCAGTAAACGCCCACCGAGCACCGTCCGGCGGCACCTCCTCTGGTGCAACCTGAACCTCGCGGCTCCCTCCCCGCCACGGCCTCCCCGGGGAAATCAGCAGCCCATGCGGAGCGGAGCCATCAGTGCAGGGATGTGCTGACCGGCGCCCGCCCCAGCCCAGGCTGGCAGCCCACGCGGGGCCCACCCTCACAACGGCTCCCGGGGGGCGTCTGAGAGGCCATCGGGTCCAACTCTGCTCCTCGTACCTACCAGACAGGCGAGGCCCCGGGTGCTGAGCGGCTTTCCCTGCGACACGGACCCTGCACACGCGTGCAGACGGCCCAGCCCGGTACGTGGTGACCCAACCGAGGAGGCGGCCGCTCAGCCTGGGCCAGGGGGTTCTGCATGGCCTTCCGTCAGGGCCCATCCCACCTCCCCGAACAGCCCTGCCCTTTCCCTCCGGCCTGGGCGGTCCAGGAGGCTTGTCAGTGGGGACCGAGATGAAATGCCGTCAGAGCAGAGTCCTGCCCGTGGCCATCGGGCCCGCCCCGCTCCTGTTAGGTAACCATCTCCATGCTCACACGGCCGGGAAGGGAGCCTCCGTCAGCCCTCGCCCCGCAGAGTGGCCAGCACACGGGTCTGAGGCAGGCATGTGCGGGGCACGCACGCATGCCAGGGGCACACCGGAGGCAGCAGACACTGCCCTTTCCACCCTCCAGGTGGCCGGGAGGAGCAGGGTCCCGGGAGGCAGCAGGCAGGGAACATGCTATCCTCCATCGCAGGGAAGCAGCTGCCCACTCAGTCCCAGGGGGAGGGTCAGCAGGATGGGAGGGAGGGGTGGACGGAGACCGCGGGCCCAGCCATTCGCTTCCTCTCCTCACACAAGTGTTTGCACACACGGGGAGCCTTGGGGACCAAGGGGCGGAGGAGAGGAGGGGCGGCGGGTCTGTGACAGAGGGGTCAGGCGGGGGAGAGGAGACAGCACCCCGGATCCCAGCCTGGTCTCCCACCTCATGGCCTTGTGACCTTGATTAAGCCATCCAACCAATCTCCCTGGGCCTCAGTTTCCAAATCTGAGCCATGGAAGGAGGGAGCCTACCTCCTGGGGTGGTTTCCATGTGCAGGGCCCAGCACAGCCTGGACCCCCATGACGGGGTCACCAGGCCTGAGCGCCCCCCACCCGCCCCGGTGCACAGGCACAGGAGCCTGAACCCAGGAGCCTGAGCCCAGAGGCGTGCAGACCGCCTCCTCCGGACCAAACAGGTCTCCCTGCGGGGCCAGCCTGCCGCTGGCTGCCCTGATGGCGGAGGGAGCGCAGGCGGGTTTGGAGGAGGAGATCCAGGGGCTCCATCGGAAGCCGGGGCTCCGGGGGGAGCAGGGCAGGGGCTGGGGGCGGCCCCGGCAGGGCAGGGGCTTTGTTCCCGGGCGGCGCAGGGCCTGGCTTACCGAGCAGCGCATCCGGAGGCGGGCGGGGGGTGCGCGGGGCACGCAGGAGCCACAGCCCGGCCCCGGCCCGGGGCGCGGGAGCCGGAGGACGGCGAGGACGGCGAGGCGGAGCGCGAGGAGGCGGCGGCCGGCTCCCGCCTCATGCTCCCGGGCGGCGCGGGCTCGCGGGCCGGCGGCGGGGGCTGGCCGCGGGGCGCGGGGCGCGGAGGGCGCTGCTCATGCCGCCGCCGCGCAGACGGCGAGCCGGGCGCGGGGCCGGGGGCTGCGGGAGGCGCCCGGCTGCTCAGCCCCGCGCGGGGGCCCGGCGGGCGGACCTCGTGGCGGCAGCGCCGGGGCGGAGAGAGCGTGCGGGCGCCGCGCTGCCACCCGCGGGCCGGAGCCGGGCGCCCAGGGACCGCGCCGGGCGCCCGCAGGCGCGGAGCCCAGAAACTTTAGCGCGGGGCCGG
Organism: Pipistrellus kuhlii; assembly: GCF_014108245.1. Classification (NCBI taxonomy): domain Eukaryota; kingdom Metazoa; phylum Chordata; class Mammalia; order Chiroptera; family Vespertilionidae; genus Pipistrellus; species Pipistrellus kuhlii. Next base: position 580,244 of record NW_023425590.1, on the reverse strand, counting down.
CCCCGCTCCGCCACAGCCCGGCCCGAGCGCCCGGCCGCAGGAGCAGCGCGCACCGGGGAGGCACCGGCCGGCGCGGCGGGCGGCGGTGAGGACCAGGGGGCTGCGCAGGAGGCCGCAGTCTGCGGGGAGGGGTCCCGCGCCTCCCGCCGCTGACGCCGCGGGCTTCCCCGGCGCCGGCTGCGGAGCCAGCCGTTACCTAGCGACCCGCCCGGAGCCCCGCTGACGCGCGAGGAAAGGCTGCGGCAGCCGCGGGGAGGGGAGCTCGCGGGGGAGGGAGGCGGCGGCGCCGAGCTCCTCCCTCCGCCGCCTCCGCGCCCGTGAGCGCGCGCCCTCCCCCCGAAGTCTGGCCCCGGAGGATGGGGTCCCGGCTGGGCGGGGCGGTGCGGGGAGGCACCGGAGGCTTCGCCCCGACCCGCTGCGGCAGCAGGTGGCGGCGGCCTGGCCCACAGGCAGGGGAGTGGCCCTGCCGGCGGGGGCGCAGGGAAGGTGCTGTGTGTGTGTGTGTGTGTGTGTGTGTGTGTGTGTGTGAGAGAGAGAGAGAGAGAGAGAGAGAGAGAGAGAGAGAGAGAGGGAGGGAGAGAGGGAGACGCTCCCACCCACGTGCGCACAGGGGGACCGGGGACGCAGGTGAGGAAGGGCAGCCTCCTTCTCTGGTCTCCCCCCCTCCTCCCCTCCCACCTCCTCTCCCCCCTCCTCTCCCCCTCAGGGGCATTTTGCTCCCACGCTGGGTTTCTCTTCATGGAGCACAGGTGGCTCAGCCCCCTGCTCCCAGCTCCGCCTTCCTCCCTGGCGATCACCTCCCCCACCCCAGCCCCATGGCGGCTCCTGCCACCCGTGCAGGGTCCCCTATAACCCGCTCCCAGGAGCCATCCTGCTTCTGGATTTAGGGCTTCTTAGACCGGAATTCAAACCCGCTCCCTTCCAGTGGCCTGCAGTGCTGGAATGTTCTCCAAGCTACCTAATATCTCCAGTAAAATGGACTCTTTGTCCCCAGAGCTCATAGCTGAGTGCTGGCACCCCGATGCTCCAAGGACTGCAGGTGCCCGCTGCAAGGTGGGAAGCTGTCTCTCCACCACCCGGGACCTCACCAAGCACATACCTCACAGGCCAGGGGCCAGGGGCGCCCCTTCCTCACAGCTCCTACCCAAGAGCAAGGCCTGGGGCCCCTGGGGCCTCAAGAAGAACTGGGTGCAGAACCGGGCCTCCTGGTTCTCAGGCTCCCCACTATGGCAGCAGGGGGGTGGTCTCTCTTCCCCACTCCTCAGAGACCCCCACTCCCGCTGTCTCCTCTCCCTCAGAACTAAGCCCGCACCCTCCGCACCCGCTCCTCTCACTCCGCCTCTGGGAGGACTGTGGGGAGAGGGAGGCGGGAAACGGACAGAGAGAAGGGCACCATGCCTTCCCCAGATCACGTGATCTTGGTGGGTCAACAGGGCCGGGCCTTGGCCCCTCCCCGGGGGCTTTGGGAGACCCCAGGCCTGAGGCTGCGGTGTCCTGGTGAGAGGACACATTCTCCAACTATCATCACGTTTGTGAGATGCCAGTGACTCCTACTGACAAATCCTGCGAACTCATTCACACAGGCTTGTGTCCTTAGAAACCAAGGCCCAACGACAGCACTCTCTTGGGAAGTTACTCTGCACCCAGCCCAGGTGCAGGATATCAGACCCAGCATCTCCTGGTGAAACTGGGAGCGGAACCTCTGACTTGCCTGTCCCGGGGCTATGGGTCCTGGCAGCCAGGCAGCGGGTCCACAGCAACTCCGGGGGCCTGCTTCCCAGGCCACACGGCAGAGCTCCAGACTCCCATCTGCCGTGTCACCTCATGTAGTCCGTAGCCCCGGGCAGACGCTAAACACCTGAGTCACCAGGGCTGCGCTTTTTCTTCTTCTTTTTTTAAATATATTTTTTAATTAAAATTTTCCAGAGTGGAACGGAGAGGGATAGAGAGCTAGAAATGTCGATGAGAGAAACATCGATCAGCCGCCTCCTGCACAACCGCTACAGGGGATGTGCCCGCAATCAAGGTACATGTCCTTGACCAGAATCGAACCTGGGACCCTTGAGTCTGCAGGCTGATGCTCTATCCACTGAGCCAAACCGGTTTCGGCAAGGGCTGCCCATTTTCAAGGTGTCCACCTGCAGAGCAGGGGAGGAACACCTCCTCAAATTTGTAAGGTGTAAAGTATTTCTAGAGAGTGGACCAGAGTCCTGAGTAGGGGCAATGGGGAGTTGAGAAAATGGAAGAAATAGATGCAGAGAAAGCTGGGGTTGGGTGGGACAGCCGTCCTCTGATGGAGAGACAGTGACCCAGCACGTTTATTATACACAGTATAATTCTAGGAAGTTTTACTAGAGTTTCAAACAAAGGAAATTATGAGAAATCGTGGTTAAAGATCAAGCTGTAATTTTTCATTCTTGTGGCTTCTTTGTAATAGTCACTCCTGGCTAAGCCCAGATAATTGCACCTGTTCTTTAAGCCTGGCTGAACTTAGATAATGAAACCCACCCCCTGGCACCTGCGCTAATGGTCAGGCTGACAACGTACCTGCCTCTGGCACGGTGCGTTTCCAGGACGTGGCTCTGCCAACCCCACTAGACTCAGCTAACAATAATTAAAGAAATGCTCATGTGCCTTCCCAGGCGCACTGTAGAGTCTACAGTATGGAGCATCCACAGAAGGCAAGCGCAGTTGGGGCTTCAGGGGTATAGAGAGGAATTGGGTAAGCTCCCCATCCTCCAAATGCTCGTAGGGGCAGGGATGCAGGGCGTGCCTTTGCTGGCTATGCCAGGCCTAAGGGTTTTACTCAAGAGCTCATCATGGCCTCCCCAAGCCTGTGCAGTAGGGCCGTCACCCTTTCCTCGAGGCAAGCTCGCCGTGGTACCCACCTTCCCCCCAGTCACACAGCTGGCAAACGACGGACTGGGGAGTTGCAGACCGGTCTCCCTGGCACCAAAGCCCACGTTCTCAACCATTACTCTCTTCTGTCTGCCAGGAAAAAGGAAAGTGGAGACAGTAATGGTATGGAGGTGCCTACCTGACATTTAGGATGATGGTGAGACATGTGTGCAAAGTCCCCGGGCTAGTTCCTGAGCAGAGGACGCTCTCCACAGAAGCTGGCTGTGATTTTCATTCCTATCAAGCCACAGTTTCATTCTGAATGGATAAGATCTATCTTATGGGACGGCGACTTACAACCATTTTTATCTCATGGCCCACAAACTAATTACTAAAATTCTGCAGCACACCAAAAATATATATTTTTGCCAATCTAACAAAAGGTAGGTATAATTTTTATTGCTTTACTAAAGAACAATAGTAGTAATTACCTACTCTTTTTGCTCCAACATGACTTTTTTAAAAATCAGGTGTCTGTAGTTGTATATAAGGGTTTCTGCTACCAAGAATTAACCAATCAGGTGCAGCCTTATCATGCAGCGTGACCAATAAGATGCAACTCTATTATAGGACCTATATATTTATGGTTCAAGACGGGCCATTCACACTGGGCAGCTATTTTTGTGTTGGCTGCTGTCACTCTTTAATCTGACAGTCTAGGGGAAAAGAGGTCAGTGGCCTGGCAAATGGGTGGTCAGGTAGCTTGTGGTTTAAGGCTGTTCACAGGGCCCCGGTGGGAAGTCACAGTCCCAGGGAGGACTAAGCACTGCTCAGGGCACAAGCAAAAGTGACGAGTTCTGCCTGCAGGGCTGTGGCCGGCTCGGCAGGGGAGGCGCCACTGGAGCTGGGTCTCCTGAGTGGGCGCTGGGTGGGTGGAGGGTGCAGGAGGAGGAGCAGGAGGGTCAGGAAAAATGTTTAGGTAAATCCATAGCTGTGACTCACCCTCCTATTTGGGGAGGAAAAGCTGGGGAGAACTCCCATGGACAGAGCCAGACAAAGGCAGGCGCTCCCATGGGTGAAATCTGCTGGAAACCTTTTTACACCCAAGCCTCTCCCACCGGGAAGGACCCCCTCGGTGTAAACTCATTGGTGAGTAGCTGGGAGGACCCTCTGAGTGACCGATATGCCCACAAGGCTCACAAGTTACAGTGTAACAACAGCGCCGCTCTGAGCCGGTCAGCTTCGTTAAGCTCCCCTTGGGCTTTCAGCTGGACAGAGCACAGCCTGGGGGAGCTGTCTCCTGGGCCCCAGCGAACCAGGCCAGAATGTGATGGCCCCGAATTTCCCCAGGCAGTGAGACACGCAACCAGGCGCCCCTACACAGCAAAGGGACCTTGCTGCGATGCGCCTTCTCCGAATGGGATCGCACAGCAAAGCAAATGACCTTTAGGAAGGAAACATGCATCTGTGGCCCATCACTGTCTCTTCCTCAGCCAGATGGCATGCACACAGCTTCCGTTTCCTGTCAGCACCGTTTCACAGACACCTGGAGGGGAACACAAGAAGAAGTTCCGGTCTCCACAGCCGGGGTGCGGGAACAGCCTCTGACCCCAGGAGACCAGGAACAGCACCTGCAGGGCCGCTTCTGTCAACTACCTTCCCAGGGTCTGCATGAAGCAGGGCTGTTTCTGGGCCCCGGCGGCCCCCAGCTCCCACCCACCCCCATTCCCACCGCGGAGAACCCCAGGTGGGAGTTTCCTGAAGCCACTGTTGCTCTGAGTGTTTATTCCTTTCCCCAATCCAAGTAAAAAGGCGTCACATTCCCTGGTCCTGCGGCTCTCGCTCTCAGGTGACAGTTAGAAATCAAGGTGTTTGGCGGCAGGTTGCCACCACGACAGGGCTTCCCCATGGAGAGCCAGCCACCCCTGATGGCTCTTCTCCTGGGAGGCGTTCAGATCTGACTGGGCCCTGCCACATCCACGCCCAGACACTTCCTCCTGCTCTGAGCCAGAGCCATGCTCGCTGCCCTCTAGGGGAGGCCTCGGTGCCTGTGTGTTTACAGAGAAGAATTTTAGAAGACCACCACGAACCATCTCATCTCAAGGTGTAAATAGGGAAGAACCCCCTTCCGGGTTAGTATGGGTGTTGGCAGAACTCAGGTCCCTGTAGCCCATAGGACTCCGGGTCTTCGTTTGCTGGCTGCTGTTGGCCTGACCCACCTTCTCTTTCCATCTGGCTATTGGCTGGAGGCTGTCCTTGCTTTCTTGCCACCTGAGCCTCCCAGCATGTTCACTGGCTTCATCCAAGCCAATGAGAGGAAATATGCCAGCGAGAAAGACGCCACAGCCTTCTATAATGTAATCCCGAATGTGCAGCCCACACCTTGGTCATATTCCTTGGGTGAGAAGCAAGTCGCAGGTCCTTCCCACGCTCAGGGGAGGAGACTACACAGCTTGTGCATGTTCGGAGGTTCAGGTAGTTGAAGTTCATCTCCAACTCTGACCAGCACCCACCTTCTGAGTCGAAGAACTAATTTCGGAACAAAGCAAACAGAATAAAGGCAGGAGACCTGAGGCTTTTGTGGGCCCACATTCCAATCCTACATCAGTCTCAAAAGCTCTATTCCTACAAGTTATTCCCTTTTCTCACAAAAGGAAACAGCTTTGTGTCTGTTTCACCCCCAAAGATCCTAACTTAGAGATCATTGTATTTTTAGTGCCTGGCACAGCCTCTGAAATAGAAGACGTGGACCTTAATAATAGTTTGTTGAATCATACCACAAACCCTGCACCTCGCTCACGTGTTTTGGCAATTTTAAGTCACAAATCATAGGAGACTGGAGCGTAGAGACATCTTGCTCAACTTGTTCATTTTACACTCTGAAGAAATTGAGATGGAGAGAGACCTGGTGAGTAATCTGTCCCTGATCACACAACCAGTCACACAATAGAGCCAGAACACGATTCTAAACGACCACTGTGACCTTGGCCCTCCCAGTGAAGAGGAACCAGACCCCAGAATGAGAGGTTCAGACCATGGACAGCGGCCCACGGACGCTGACTGTGCATTTCAGCCTTGCCTGTCCAATGGTTTCCTGGGTCCATGAATTAAGGATTAAAATAAAAACATTTGGTACACAGACTAAGAAATTAGCTAGGAAAATCATTCGTTTTAATGTAATTTACTGTGTGTGTGTGTGTGTGTGTGTGTATGTGTATAAATCATGTACCATATCCCTCTTTGGTTATGGGTACACAATTTTTCTTAATTTCTGTCAAATAAGGAGTTAGATTGGTTGCTATTTTAACAGGGTTTCAGTGATTCTTGACAATCATTTTGTTTTAGGGGGGGAAATCAACATTCTTGCAGTTCAACAATCTAAAAATATGCTCGAGGAAAATTATCTTGTAGCCTCACGCAGGATGGCTGTCTTTTTTCGCTGAACAATGTTCTTTGTTTCTGCAGACTCATGCACGTCCCTGGCCGGTCAGAGGGGTGGAAATGTTTGGCTTGCTCTTTTGAATACTTGAAGGGTGTCAGCATGCATTTTGGCACAGACGGGAATGGCCTGCCAGGGATTCTCTTTACAGTCCTTGAAAGAGTAATCCTTCCAATTCGTTTGCTGTAAAATATTGAACATAAATGCGTTCAGCTGAAAAATATTGCCTGGATTGCACATCTCTGGTTTTTAGGCACATTCGGGGGGAAGTGTTTTGTAAACCTCAAGGCACTGCACAGATGCTCATTACCCTGGTTAGAAGTCTTTATTGAAATTTGTTTTTATGAGATGACAGGGGAAGAGAGACCTTTCCTATTTGTCAAACACACCAAAGGGAGCTGCAAAGAGGGTTAAAAATTGGATTTCAGTACAAGAAGCTGGGGGAAGATTGCTCTAGAACTTGCCTGGTGGGGCTCACATTGAGGTTAGCAGGGGGCGTGTCCCTCTCGCCCAGCAGATGTCAAACGTCTGGAGGTCAAAATTGTGCAATCCATCTTTCTGTCAGCCCTTTCCTCACGCCAAGTGCCAGAGTTCCAACACACGGCCCTCACTTTGAAATGAACGCCTTGCTAAGCCATGTCCCTCAACCTACGCCATGATGTGTGCCGACCCCACTCCCTAAGCCGTGATGCTGAGAGTGTCTGCTCCCTCTGCAATCCCAGGGTAAGCCCTCAACCTCGCTGTCCCTCGGTTTGCCCATCTGCAACATAGGGTCTCCGTAGCCACAGCACCAACATGGGCACTCTGCTGAGATGCTGAAAGGAAGGAGTGCCACTGAGTCCCTGACACCTTGCCCAGTGCCCGTGGTGTTCCTGTTCTGGGGAGGCTCCAGGGTCCCTGGTGTTCTGCTTGTCTGCGGTGTTTCAGGCTGAACATCTTTGCGTGGTTCCTTATGCCTCACCACTGCGGGTCCCTCCAGAGCCCTGAGCCACCCCACAGCCAGCGGTGGGATTCTTGTCTCCAGAAAGACTCTTGTCCATCTCATGCATTTTGCAGGATCCTCTCCCCTGGAAAGCCGCTTTCAAAAATAAACACGATTTAGAATGACACGTTTCCCCGCCTCACGGCATTCCCACGGGCCGCACACGGCTGGGCGCGCAATCTGCCAGGGGTTCCCCTTGGGCTATAAATAGCCTGTGTGTGTGTGTGTGTGTGTGTGTGTGTGTGTGTGTGTGTGTTGGATTCATTTTCTCTGATCCTAAAGCCCATGGCTTCTATTTATAGCCGCAATGCCACTCACTACTGCTGAGGGATTCTAAAGCTAAGCTTCTGGAACTCAGATGTGCTTGGCCAGCTCTCTGAGGATGCAGGCAGCAGAAGGGTCTTCGCATTAATTCCGCGCTAGCTCCCAGTTGCCCCCAGGTCTCCTGCCTTCAACACGCGTTACATTTGCTCCCGCAGAGGTTCATTAATTCATTCATTCCCTGAGAACTTGCTCGGGGCCAGCCGCCCCGCTGTGCTTTCAGGAAATGGATAGAATGTTCCTGGCATCCCGGCCCAGCGGTGGAGATGCCCGATGAATCCATGATGAGACTGACGATACCATAGCACAGGTGTGAGTACAGGCCCTGGGACCCGGGAAGTGCAGTTAGTTCCGTGAGGGCAGCAGGAGAGCCACGGGGCTGGCTCGGGGCTGAGCATGTGGTGTTCGTTGGTGTGGAAAGAGCTGCTTTCTGGTCCTGAACTAGAAAGCATGCAGCCAGAGAGAGCCAGGGCGATTTTGGAGCCTCTAGGAAGAATTATCCTAGAAGGATGCAGACTCCTGCGCTGTGCCAGCACAGCCAAGGGTTCGGTGAGCCTGAGGGAGGGCCTGTGAAGGATGAAGAAAAGACAGACAAAGAGAATAAGCTGGGTCTAGATGGATCTCCTGTGCCTGGATGAGGCCACAGAGAAAGATCCAGACGGTAACAGGAGCCCCATCTTCGATCAGAGGAGGCATCTGTGGAGCTGGGTGTTTCCCGGGAGACTTTAGGGCACACACTCAGGTCTGTGGTGAGGCTTCCCTTTGACCAGCCCTGTGTCCTCGGCAGAACCAGCACGGGGGCCGGCGGCTCCGCAGTGCAGCCTCCAGGCATGGGCGCTCGAGCGGCCGGGCTCTGAGGGGGTGCCCGCGGCTGCTCGGCCCTCTTAGTGCCCACTGAGCTTTGCAACGGCTCTTTGCTTCCAGCACCGCCCACGTGCTGGAGGAGGAACCTGAGGCGGAACCTGAGGAGGATGTAATGCGTAATGTAACCCTTGGAGGTGGTGGACAGACTCAAGGCCAAGGCCTGGGCCGTGCCTGAGCTGAGAACCCTGCGTGTGTTTGCAGCTGCAGAGGAGTGGAGGCCAGCTCTGCCGGGTGTGCACCTCAATAGCACACAGCAGCACCGTGTCCCCCAAGAGCTCCGGGCGGCACCGCGCTGTCAAACCAAAGTGGGGAGGGAAAGAAAGGCCCCGAATGACATGGTGGGACAGAGGGGCAGCAGCTGTGCCCTCTGAGACACGGTACTGCCAAGGCCTTCCTGCACCTCTTCCTCTCGGCCCTTGGCGTGGTGACCTCGGAATTGTTCTTCCCTGATTTCAGAGTCTCTACTCTCTGCTGCTCTCTGACCACTTCCTAATGACCCTCCATTCACCATCTTGCATCCCCAAGGGTCATCCGTAGGACCCTCTTCGTTTCCTGCCCGCTCTTCCCTACTTAGGATGCTCTCTAAGTCGATTTAGCAGGATTCTTGCTCATACTCCTCACAACGATGGACCCCAGAGGTCAGTCAAGGCCCCGTGGAGAAGAGGGCTCAGAGGACCCGCGCTAACATTTGGTCGGGAGAGGGTCCTTGTCATTGCTCAGCACCCAGATGCAGGGCAGCCTTGCTCGGTACAATGAACACCAGTCACCCAGCCCCAGGGAAGGCCCCAGGACCTGGCCGTGTGTTTGCAGCTGTGGAGGGCATGGCGGCCAGCAAGGTTCCATGTGCCCAGAACCTTCCATATCCACAGGACAGAGCCACCAGGACTGTGGCACCAGGCCTTTCTCTCTGGGCCCCACAGCCCTGGAGCTGATGGGACATAGAGCCCATCCATTGAATCTTGCTGATCAGGGCGCTGAGGTTCGCAGGGGAAGATGCTTGCTTGAGCATCGGGCAGGGCCTTGCCGCTGACTGAGATTGGGTTTCCCTGATCACAAGTCCCCTAAGATCTAACGAAGCATTCAGCCACCCAGTGGGTCTCTTGTCCATCTCCCTGCTCGGCACCCATTCTTTCCTCTTTGGTGTCAGCATCTTTAAAAATCCTTGGAAAACTAACCTTCTCCATTCTCAACCCATGGCTGAGTTATCTGGATCCAACTCCATTCACCATCTTGCATCCTAAGAGGTGGGAGTAGCACCATGCCTGGCAGGCCAATCAGAGCACCGCATGTTCCTCTGGCCATCGTGATTGGTTTAGGAAGGAGCACATGGCCCAAACCAGACCAATCAGAGCCAAGGAACTGAGCCAGGGGCCGGCCAGTACAAACACCCTCTCTAGGTGCTGGTGGAAGAATGGGGTGTAAGCTGCGGCTACCACCACCAGGGGGAGCCGGCCTGAGGAGGGAGCCTGCATAGGACAGGCTGAGGGGGTCCACGTGGAGTCAGCCCTTCTCCCACCCCCAGCTTGGGAAACCAAAGAAGCCCTCGCTGGCCTCCCAGCTCTTGGTGGCTCTGGAGTCTGTCTGTGGGGATGGTTACTGCTTTGTTCCAGAAGGTTCCTCAGCGGGCAGTCCTTTACCCGGTGTCCTGGGAAAGCCCTGAGCAATCCCAGCGCAGCCACTGCACAGGAGATGGTGTGTGTTCTGGGTACTGACGCCCAAGGCTGTTTCAACCATGGGCAGGGGATCGTGTGCTGGGCGAGGCAGCACCCCTCACGGAAGGCTTTTTGCCCAAAATGTGGGGCATGCTTTCCAGATTCCTCCATGAGAGCAGTTTGTGCTGTCAGCTCTGCTGCAGAGCTCCCGGCTGGAGGCCTGGCTGCTCTGTGGCCTGCACCCCAGCCTCCTCCCTCTGCTCCCCCTTCCTTCCCCAGGAGCAGATACAGGGGCACCTTACTAACACCCTGCATGCTCACCTCTGAGACGGCTCCCGGGAATCCAATTGCTGCCACGATTGAATGTTTCCTCTCGTGGCATCTAGTGGGGGACAGGAGAGCTTGGGGCGAGGGGTGGGGGGTAAGCGCCCACCTAGTTGGGGCTCTGGGAGGGCGCTGTCAGGAGGTACAGGACCTCCCTCCTGTCCTCCAGGGGGGAGAAGGCCGGGCCGCAGGCAGCAGCAGAATTGGAAACCGGCTTGCGTGGCCCTCTTAGTAATTCCCATGTGCACCCTCAAACCTCAGAAAGCCTCTGCCGTTACAGCTGCCGCTGACGGTGCTTCTCGTCCCTGTTTGGCCAGAAACTGGAGGCCAGCTCCCCAGGGGGTGGTCAGAGCTGGCCAGAGGCGACGACCCAGGTCCGAGCAGCAGCTGCAGTGAGAAGTGGGGGCTCACGGCGGGCAGCCGGCATGCCAGCCCCACTGCCCTCTAGCTTCCGCCTGAGCCTGGAGGGTCTGCGGCTAAGGAAGGGCCTTCGGGAGGAGGAGTTTCCCTGGCAGCGGGGCATGGGGGCATTTGAGTGACGCTGACTTAGGCACTTTGCTGGCCTGCACAGGAGATGGCCAAGGCCCAGGAAGACAATGAGCTGCCTGGCAGGTGTGGGGAAGGGGGCTGCTATGTGAAGGGCACTGAGAGAGGGCAGGGAGGCCATCGCCATATCTCCTCTGTGTGCCCGGTCTGGGCAGGGCAGGGCAGGGCAGGGCAGGGCAGGGCAGGGCAGGGCAGGGCAGGGCTGGGCAGGGCTGGGCTGGGCAGGGCAGGGCAGGGCTGGGCAGGGAAGGGCAGGGCTGGGCTGGGCAGGGCAGGGCAGGGCTGGGCAGGGCAGGGCTGGGGACCATTCTGCCCTGGGGTATCTGCACTGGGGGGTGAAGGACTAGGCTCCCCCAAAAGGAAAGGGGGGGGAATGAACCATCCCAGAAGCTCAATGTTCATTAAAGGCTGCAGGCTTGGGTGTGTGTGTGTGTGTGTGTGTGTGAGCGAGAGAGAGAGGGGGGGGGGGGGGGAGGGCAAACCAGGCTTCCTGGCTCCCCGGTCTTTCTGGGACCCTGGCCGGGGGCAGCCTGTCCCTGTAGGACAGAGGACTTGCTGGAGGCTGAGGGTCTCCATGGGTAAACTGAGGATCATCAGGCATGTGGTGAGACCTCACGTCAGTCCAGCGGAGGGGGCGTGAGTGCTGCTTCCCAGCGGGAGGCTGAGCTGCAGAGACGTAAGTAAGCGGCCAAGGTCACACACGCAGCCAAGCTCGCCCTCTGCCCGGCCTGTCTGCCCCGGGCCCTGCCCGCCCAGCTTCCCGCCCTTCTCCCGCCGTCCCCACTGAGGCAGCTCGCTGGCCCAAGCCCATTTGCCAAATCCAGCCGCTGCCAATGAGTGATGGGCGCTCCGGCCCGGCCTAATGCACATTTCTTCTTCTGGAATGTTCCCTCTCCAGGGAGCTCGCGGCCATTAGGGCTTTCATCGCAGCCTTCGCCGGATACAGGGCCCCTGGAGCCTGGCGCAGAGGGAGCAGGGGTGGGCCTGGGGCACCGCCAGAGGTGGAGGGGTCCAGGCGGAGGAGAGTGGGGGCGGCAAGTCCATGGCCTCGGCTTCTCTCGGGGAGAGGGCGGGGGGAAGAGAGGGGGAGGGAGAGGGGGAGAGAGAGGGAGGGGAGAGGGGGGATTGCTGTTGGTGGGAGGCTCAGGGAACCCCTTGCAGCGTGTCTCCTGTTTTGTCTCCGCAGCCGCGCAGGGAGGCCCACTCACCATCGTGCTTCGGTGAGGAGGAGGCTGAGGCTCGGAGGCTAAGGATCTGTCCCAGGCCAGGCTGCCTGGAGGAAGAGCCGCTGCTTTCCTGGCCTCTGTCCTCCTGCTAGCCACCAGCAGCTGGCCTAGGGCCCGCTGGGGCCCACCGTCTTCCCACAACAGGGAAGATTTGTGCTCTGACCTGGGGCCGGAACCTGAAAAAGCCCCGCGCCTGATCGAGTTTGACTCATATGACCCCGTGCCCTGCTTCACACTCCCCTGGCAGGACTGTCGGCAGGGAAAGAGCTGAGTGAGAGTCCAGGCGATCCACCCCCCACCTCCACCCCCACTCCCACCCCCACCCCACCCCCACCTCCACCCCCACCTCCACCTCCACTCCCACCCCCACCCCACCCCCACCTTCACCCCCACTCCCACCCCCTCCCCACCCCCACCCCAGTGCAGACACTGTCACTGTCCTGATTGTACCCATGTGAGCTCGAGGGCTCTCACAGCAGAACTAAGCTCTAACCCAACGTGTGACGCCAGAGCCAGCGCTAACCACTGCCCTGCGTGGCCTCCACTGGCTCAGTCCTTTGCACAGAGGAGACACACTAGGCGTGTTTGATGAGTGACTGAATGAGAGCCTGGCTGACACCCTCCTGACTCAGGCAGCCGACGTCAGTAAGAACAGGGATGACTCCCATGGCTGCGAAGGTGGGCAGCCCACTTTCCTGGGGGTCTGGCCCCGCGGGAGTTACCTGCTGTCGCTTCCTCTCTCCGTCTTCTGTCGTCGTCACAGGAGAATATGCCGGGGTTGGCCTGCTGGTCCCAGGAGGGAGGAGAGACACCGGGAGCAGAGCCCAGCCCAGCTGGCCACGGGCACATGGGTACCAACAGCAGAACCCGCTGCTGAGCCCCGCCTCGCTCAGAGCCGGCACCAGCCAACGCCTGGCTGCGCTAAGCCCCCGGCTTTGGCAATGACGCGTCGTAGAGCGGTCGCTGTCTCGGGTGACCTGAGGCAGGTTACGGACCACACCTGCGCCTCCCCTTTCCATCTGTAAAGCGAGAATGAATGCCTGCCTTCTGATGTTCTGAGGACCAGAGGAGACCACATCGGCAAAGCACTTAGGGAGAGGCCTGGCTCGTAGCAAGCCTCCACGTCCGTTTGTCCAGACCAGTGGTCGGCAAACTCAATCAACAAACTGAGCCAAATATCAACAGGACAACAACTGAAATTTCTTTTGGGAGCCCAGTTTTTAAAACTTAAACTCTATAGGTAGGTACCTTGTTATTAACTTAATTAGGGGACTCCTAAGCTGGCCTTTGCTAAAAACTCAAGGGGCCAAAGAGCTGCATGTGGCTCACCAGCCGCAGTTTGCCGACCACGGTCTAGTAAAACACATGCCTTCCCATGTATTTGAATGATGCCTGTCTCCCCCACGTGCCTGGGAGCTCCTTGAGGTCAGAAGCCACACCCGTGTGCCCACAGTGTCCCCAGGACTAGCGAGCACAGCGCTTGGCCCTAGGAGGCAGTGCAGTGTTGAATTGATAAAGAGTTTTTTCTGTCCATAGTAATTGTAAGACCAGAGATTGAACTTCCTTTTGCATTAAAAACCCCCACACACCGCCATTTAATGAGCACTTACTAAATGCCAGGCTCCATATGAAACGACTTTAGACACGTCCCTCGGCGGGGACTCTCTGTAACACACCACCACGGCGTTTACACAACTGAGGACCAAACAACTGAGCCGCACGCTCCCACAGTTCTGGAGGCCGAGGCCCAAGATCAAGTGGCAGCACGAGCTGGTTCTGGTGAAGGCTCTTTTCTTGGCTTGATGATGGCGGGGGGGAGAGAGAGAGAGACAGAGACAGAGTCAGAGACAGAGCGAGCTGTCTGGTGCCTCTTATTCAGACAGTAATCTCCAGGAGACCCCGGGCTCATGACCTCATCTAAACCTAGTTACCCCCACGGCCCTCCTCCCAGTCCATCCCGCCAGCGGTTTGAACACATCAATGTGGGCGGCGGGTTGTGACGGGGGACACAGTTCAGACCACAGAACACCCCACGTAGGCAGAGCACTGCCCTCGCAGTGGAGACAGGGAACAGGCTCAGGAGGTTAAGCCATTTGCCCAAAGCCTTGGGGCCGGGAAGCAGCCGGTTACCCCAAGCCCGAGACGGAACCCTACTTCCTTTCTCCACCGTCACGCCTCATCTCGGTGTGCAGTGTTTGCGGACGGCAGCTCTGAGCGAGGAGAGGGAGGGCCCGGCGCCGGTATCCAGAGGGGTCGGTGTGAGGGGGCAGACTCAGCCCCAGCGGAGCAGGCCCAGGGGGAACGTGTAATGAGAGAGAGGAGCGCCCCTGCAGGAGAGTCTGCTGGCGTCTGGCTGCCGAGGAAGCCCCGCGTCAGCATGTCCTCCCGGCAGCTGCCTCCCGGTCCCCAGCAGGCACTTTCCGCCGGCGCTTTGCTGGCCACAGCTCCCCCAGGGCCACTTCCGGAGCAGAACACAGAACAGGAGGCGGCGGCCAGATGAGATGCGTCTGAGGCGTTCCTCCCCGCAGGCGGGCGGGGCGGCTGGGACTCGGTGGCTGAGAGGCTCCAAGCTGCTAAGCCAGGGGGTTGGGGGTGTGTGTCTACCTCGAGGGACCCCCAGGGGATCCCGACAGGACATGGCATCGTGGCGGCTTCTTTGCCCCCCCCCCCGCCCCCTTCGCTGGCATCACACTCCCCTCCGGGGCCCTTGGCAGAAGGCGGGGCTGGAGGAGGCAGCCCTGTCACCAGGAGGCAGGAGTCTGGGAGTTGGGTGTCCACGGCCAGCCGTGCAGCCACGCACAGTCCTGGCGCTCTGAGCCCTCGTTTCCCCATGTGGAGCCGGGGGGCTCTGAGTGCTCCGGGAGCTGTCACTCAGGGTCCTGAATAAACAACCACGGAAAGGCCTGCGCCTTCATGGACCACCTTCCACACCGAGGTCCAGGCACAGACTTCCCTTTTCGCACACAGTCTCACGTGGTCTTTACGAACCCCCGGGAGAGGTCGTCCAGTCGATTCGCTCTTTGTTTTACAAACTAGAAAACGGGATCTCAGGGGAAAGGAATCAAACTTTCTCTCCGTGACAGTTGCTTACACAGTGGGGCATCCACGCAGCATCCGTTTCCGCCACCTCCTTCCTAGAAGGACGCTCATCTCGCCCAGGTTAACCCTCTGGGACGTGGCCACATCCCGGATCCAGATCTCAGATCCATCGTCTCTAAGCAAAGCAGCGCCCTGGGGTTCGAGGGCGATGCCAGGGGGATCCCGTTGGTTTGCAGTGGTCACCCAGTTTGTGGGGGTCTCCTGAGCTGATGCTGGTGCCTGGCCTGTGGCCCCGGGCCTGCAGGCAGCCCTCCGGTGGGCCTGAGGGCGCCCCCCAGGGTGGGCCCGCGTTTGGCAGAGGGATGGAAGAGGCTGAGTGGCTGATGACCTTGGTGCTATTGAACCACCCTCCCCATGGCCTGTCCTCCCTCTAGACTTCCTGTCTGGTCAGATAATCAATTTTCTTTCTTTCTTTCTTTCTTTTTTTCTTCTTCAATTCAGTGGAAACCTGATGGATACAGTCATAAATGCAGATACGATATAAGTCACTCCAACTCCAGACTCATGCTCTTTCTAATCAGTACCTAAAGGATAAAGATGCCTTGCCTGTCTCATTAAATGACTTAACAAGCATTTACTGAATGACCACAAAGTGTGCAAATTTTTCACAGGAAACTGTTTAATTTGCATCACAGCCTGGGAAGGAAGGTTAACTTGTGCTTACGGACACGCAGGGACTTTCAGTGACAGGTAAAGGTGGCATAGCCAGAGGAGGCTGAACGTGGCTTCCAACCGAGATATCTGGGTCCCAAGCGGGTTTCCTCCCCGGGCCTGCTCCATCCCAGGGAGATCGCCAGGAAGCCACGGAATGGAATGGGCTTTGCTCCCAGCTCTAACTTCCCCCTGTGCTCTCCAGAAAGCTGCCCTGGGAACAAACAGAGGGCTTATCACAGGCCCTCTCCCATCCTCAGGCCAGGTGAGAAGGGCCTCTGAAAGTAAGGAGGAGGCGGGGCCCGAACTACTGCTTCTTTCCCATCATCCCTCCCTCGGGGAGCTGCTGCGGGAACTCTGCCGAATCTCTAGTCCCCGATGCACTTCCTCCCGGGGCAATGGCTTCTTCAGCAGCACGAGTTCATTGAGCACCTACTACATGCCACAGTCGGCTCTGAGCGCCCAGGGGAGGCCCGCTCGAACACGAAGGTCTAGCTGCCGGGAGCCTCCCTCCCAGGGGGTGCCGGCTGGGGGTTAATCTTTGCTGGGCAGCGTTTTCCAGTTGCGCAGGGCTGTGTTTGGGGGCACCTCTCATGCTTCCCTCCCTCTTGCTTCTCATTGTCTCCTGATGTCACTTTCTAGCAAGGCACGCCCTGCCCCCCTCTCTGGCCTCCTCCCCCAGCCCTCCCTGCCACCGGCCTTCCAGCCCAGCCACAACCATGCCTTACCCCCTTCCGTCCCCAGGAAACTCCTATGCATTCTTCAAAACCCAACCCAATGTTATCTCCTCAGGAGAGACTTCCAAAATCTGGACTGAGAGAGCACCCCGAAATACCCCTGTGACCACGGGGACCACAAGAACACGCGCTCCCGGAGGCGGACACTGCTGCTCGCTGCTGGGCCCATGGAGCCTGGCCGTCGGGCACGCACTGAGTATGTGCTCAGTCAGTGCAGGCGTCAGTGCAGGCGTGAGCGAGCACACGCAGCACCTCCCCGACCGCTCCTGGGGTGGGGCTGACGCACCTGCTCCTCAGTCTGTGGACGACAGGGAGGAGCGGGCCTCTTTCCGGCATCTGTGACCGGGAGTGAGGAGGCGTGAGGGGCGCTGGGCTCACGGTGATAAACCCAGCCGGCGTGCTCACCGACACGGTGACACGCATCCCATGCCCCGTCCGCCCTGACTCTTCCAGAGAGCACGTGAAGCACAGGAGGCCCCATACCAGCAATTCTGCAGGAGCCGTGTGACCTGGGACCAGAAACAGCGGATATTATATGTCACCGGGAATACAGGCCTGAGAGCAGGAAGCTGCCTGGCCCTGCCTCCGTCACAGCTGAGGGCACAGCCCGGACAGGAGGTGGCCGCAGAGCTTCCTGCCATCACTGGCCTGCTGTTCCGACCAAAATGTTAATTGTTTGTTTGTTTGTTTTCATCCTCAGTCACTCACTCAGTCACTCATCCATTCACTCACTCATCCATCCACTCACCTATTCACTCACTCCCTCCCTCCCTCACCGAGTGTGGGCTGAGCATCGTCTCTGTGCTGAGCCCCGTGCTGGTGCTGGAGTTGCACAGCCTATGGGAAGGCCACCGAGTCGGCATCGGCCTGCGGGCAAATTCTAGCCCTGCTTCTCCTCTCTGGGGTCCTTGGGCAAGCCACGTCCTTCGCGGAGTCCCAGTGCCGGTGCCAGGCCAGGGCACACTGCAGGACACCTCACTCTGTCGCCACCCACCTGAGCTCCAATGGGGACCCCAGGCTTCGGGGGCTTAATCGCTTCTCTGATAACCATCCTGGGCCATAAGCGCTGACAGCGGCCCCGGGTGGGCGGTCTGACACTTGGACGGGTTGCATCTCCTCTGGGGAGCATTGCTGCTGCTCGGGGAGACAGGAGCCCAGCCCTCGCCTGGACAGCGAGAAGGGAGCTGTGACAGCAGCTGGGATGCAGCAGCTGATAAGGTGTCCCCTCTTATCACCTTAAGCGGAGCTCGAGTGTCAGAGCGCCTGGTGGCAAACGCCAGTGTCCTCCTGCAGAAGCCGTCAAAGACCCCGCGGCTTGGGGAATAAGCAGAGATGCCGAGAGCAACCGCGGATGTGTCCGTGCACGGATGAGACTGAGCCGCCGGCAAACCGCACTGGCCTTTCCCCACCCTCCCCTGCTGTGCGGAGCCCTGCGGGCCCAGCTGGGTGAGGACCATGGCAGACGAGATGATGTTGGGAAGGACCTTAAACCCCTGGGAACAAGAGGTTTCGTGTGAGGGTTACCTGAGGAAGTGAGTTTTCAGTGTCTGTGTCGGGAGAACCCTTGGAGCCAGGCTTCTTAATCCCGCCTATAGATTTGACTCACCTGGGAGCTGTTAGGAACTACTGGCGCCACTCAGTAGTTGAGTGTCCACCTACGAACCAGGAGGTCACGGTTTGATTCCCAGTCAGGCTCCATCCCCAGAAGGAGGCATATGGGACATGATTCGCTCTCACCGTCGATGTTTTTTTCTTTTCTTTCTTTCTCTCTCCCTTTCTCTTCCTGTCTGAAATCAATAAAATATACTTTTTAAAATCAATAAAATATATTTGCTAGGTTCCCACCTCTGGGTAGGTTTATTTAATTGGTCTGAACTGAGGCCTGGGCATTGGGTGTGTTGTTGTTTTTAATGTTTTTATTGTTTTTCAGAGAGAGAGGAAAGGAGAGGGATAGAGAGATAGAGACATCGTTGAGAGAGAAACATCAATGGGCTGCCTCCTGCCTGCTCCCTACTGAGGATCGAGCCCACAACTGGGCATGTGCTCTGACCAGGAATCAAATCGTGACCTCCTGGTTCATGGGTTGATGCTCAACCGCTGAGCGACACCCGCAGGCCAGGCTGGGCGTTGGGTTTTTAGGAGCTTCCCAGGTGGCTGAAATTTGTAGACAGGGCCGGGAAACCTGACCCTGAGTCTGCCTGCCCACGGGAGGGTTTAAGCCTATTTGCCCCCCTGTGGAGGGAGGATGTGGGAAGGCGGAGACTGCACCCAGGGAGCCTGGCAGGAGCCTCTCCCCGTGGCCCGTGCCCAGCAGCATTTTCTGATGATCCTGGGACGGCGGATCGCAGGCTCCGTCCCGCACTCCTGCTGAGCCCGAGCTGCACTTGAACGAGGTGCCAGGTGGCCCATGCGTGCGGAAATCTCCAGAAGGCTGGCTTGGCGCCTGCATTGCAAGGGCCCACGCTGGAGAGGAGGGCCACTGCCCCCAGGCAGGAGAGCGAGGAGGCAGAACAGGAGGCGGCAGACAGGTGTGGGATGGTTGGGGGGTGGGGGGGCGGGGCTTGGTGTGAGCGCCCAGGGGGAGTTGAGATCAAGCACATTTCTTATCTGGGCCCCAGCGGGAGCACGTGCCTCTGGCTGCCTCTGGCTGCAGATCTGTGGGGGAAGGCTGATGAGTTTTGGTCTTTAATTCAACTACATTTTGCACATCCTCACACGGATTGTGATCTTGTAACTTCCGTGCTCTGCTTGGTAAGGAGCAGCGCCTGAAAGCCCTGGCTAGATGCAGTCAGCAAAGGAATGTCTATCACGAGTTCTCGCATTTGAAAGCAGGCGCCGGGGAGCTGCTTGCACCCCCTGTTCACACCCCAGGGATTGCTGAGTAAAAGCCAACAAGCGTGTCTCTGGCTCCTGGCCCCGGGCTCTGCTCCACGCCGCGGGTGGCGCTGTGCTTTGTGCCTCCTGGTCTTGGCGGTGGGTGTCCACGTGCTGCATTGCGCCAGCTCAGCCGGGGACCGTGCTCCCCGGGGGCCTGCCGTGGTTTGGATGAGATCAATACTTGTTAAGAGCGCTTTTTCATAATAATGCAATTATGTAAAAACAGTACAAATGGTTAGGCTGAGGCATCAATTCCATGTTCTGCAAGCCCGGGGGGATGGGGGTAAGGGTGGCCCTGGAGACTCCTAATGCAGCTTCTGCCCCTGCCGCTCGCTGTGTGACATGCCAGGCGTTCCTCCCTGGTTTCAGGTTCCTCCCCTGTCCCAGGCAGCACCCCATGTGACATTGGTTCTTTCTTTTCTTTTTTATCCTCACCAGAGGATATTGTTTCATTGATTTTTAGAGACAGAGTGGAAGGGAGAGGTAGAGACTGAGAGAAACGTTGATGTGAGAGAGGCACATGGATTGGTTACTTCCCACATGAGCTCTGACCAGGGCTGGGGATCGAGCCTGCAACACAAGTACGTGCCTTTGACTGGAATCAAACCTGGGACCGTCAGTCCGCAGGCTGATGCTCTACCCACTGAGCCAAACCAGCTAGGACTCAACCACTGTGTTTCTATTTGAAGTTGGTTGTGAGTGACTTTCTTCCTTTTTACATACATTTATAAGGAACACTGTATGGAAGAGGTGTGTGCATAAAATAAGTGGGTGTGTGGTGAGCCAACATTCAATAGCAGGTGCTGATGAGGAGACTGATTCATTTGGAGAAAGCCATGAAGAATGAGTTGGGCTCCAGTGGGCAAAGGTGGGACAAGGCCAGGGGATGGTGCAACTTCGCTCATTCATTCATTGACTGGTGCTAAATACCCACCCTGTGTTGAGGACAAAATGATATATATCACCTCTGACCTTCAAAGAACCCCCAGTCTGTTGCAAGAGACAGAACTACTAAGAAGGTAAGTGGTGTCATGGAAATAGGGTCAAGTCTGAGGTATGTAGCAGATGGGGGGAGGGGAGGTAAGAGGTAAATCTTTGGGGAGGGCTGAAGAAAATGGGCCATGGAAAAGGTTAGGTTTGAATGGACCCTTGGGAATTAGTTAGAGTTGCCACATGGAGAAGGACGGAAGAGGGTTCTGAGCAGAGGAAGCAGCCTGGGCAAAGCAGGAAGCTGTTGAAGGGCAGAATCTGGGAAACATGGTGACACATGAGCACAGAGGGCATGATGTGAATTGGGGGAGATGAAGATGGAGCGGTAGGGAGGTGCTCTATTTTGAAGAGTCCTGTGCGCCCTGGAAGGAACCTGGACCTCGCCAAGGGCATGCGTCGACTAGATCCGAGCCCTAGGTCACTCCAGCAAAATGAAAGAGGGAGGATTACATCAGAGTAAAAAAAAGCACAAGGACATTTGGCTGAGAGGCTGACGAATGCGTCCCGGGGAGAAATGAAGGCAGTTGAACCAGTGCCCCTGGCATGAGGAGGCAAGAATGATGGTGATCAACCTTCAGAACCATGGACAGTTCCTGCTGTGCCAATACCCTTTTGCCAAAATACTTTATAAATCTTTTTTCCAATTATTTTAAAAATAGCTACCATTTATCGAGTGCCAGGAAACTTCCATACATTATGTCTTTTGATCCCACATAAAAATTCTGAAAGGCGACGGTCTTTGGCTCCATCTTGATGTTGAAAAAAATAAAAAGAGTCTTGCTAAGCAATCCCTGTGCAGAATTCCACAGCTGACAATCAGCACAGCCAGAATTCCCCTCCTGGGGCTGATCAACGTCACATGAGGCTACCACCAACACCTAGACGCCAACTCTAAAGTGGTAATTAGTTGCTTTTCCCATTTTCGTTAATTAGAAGTACACGGTTCCAGCCAGGCGTTCTAATTGGTGGTCCAGAACTGCCACTCTCTATTCACTGCTTATACGTCCCACCTCTGCCGAAGACACGTGGCCTTCCTGTTGTTGGTGTTGCTTTGTTGTAACACTGAGTAACCGCAGGGATATTTATGGTGTTTAAAAAATATTGAGTTGCAGAAACCGGTTTGGCTTAGTGGATAGAGTGTCAGCCTGCAGACTGAAGGGTCCCGGGTTTGATTTTGGTCAAGGGCATGTACCTTGGTTGCGGGCACATCCCCAGTAGGGGGTGTGCAAGAGGCAGCTGATCGATGATTCTCTCTCATTGATGTTTCTAACTCTCTATCCTTCTCCTTTCCTCTCTGTGAAAAATCAATAAAATATATTTAAAAAATAAAAAATACTGGGTGGCTCTGGCCACCCTTCAATCCTCTTTCAAGGGTCCCCCGGGAGCTGGGGGCCGTCAGTGAGAACCAGGGTGCTGGCAGGGTAAGAGGCGGAGCAAGAGGACCCTGGCACTCTTGGTACAGTTTATAAATGGGCCTCCGCTGGAAAGCGGAGAGAATAATCGGCCCTCCCGCCTGCTTTCTCCATCGTGCGTACATTTCCTTCCATTTCCACAAAGTCAAGCCCGTGATTATTCTCAGCTCCAATATGAGCTTGTCACTGAGTGTGGCATAGAAATAGGTTATGACACATAAATGCCTGATAGAGCTGTTGCCTAGTACCCGGGTGGGGGTGGGGGTGGGGGCGGTGGGATCTCAAGGAACGTGACACACAAGTGAGGGTTCTTTCATGATGTGTTTGGGGGTGCCGCTTGTTTCTTGCCGCGTCTCCCTAAGACTTTGCAGCTGTCCCCTCCCCCTTCACTCTGTCCTGCACACAGAACTGGATAGGTGTTCAGCGGAACAGCTCTAATAAAGTGACTGCCCGGCTTCCAGACCTCAACGGCTCCCCATTACCTCCCAATATAGCTCACAGTGCCTAGGTGGGTACTGCAGGCCCTTCACAATTAGCCACAGCCTGCCATTCTAGCTTCATAACCTGCTGTATTTCTCAGTAAACATTGTGGGTTGGCCACAGGAGCCTACCTTCCGTTCTGCACATCCCTTGCGTGGGAAGCACAAATGGCCTCAGCCTCACCTCCTCATCAAGACAATCCTGTAGGCAAGCGATGGGCGAGGCAGGAGCTTCCCAGGCCATGGCTCAGGCTGCCTCCTTGCTCTCGTGTCCTTTGCCCACACAGACACGTGCACGTATCAATGTTCGCTGCACTAAAAATTACCACAGAGTCAGTATCTTTTTAAAAAAAAATTTCATTGATTTTTTTTACAGAGAGGAAGAGAGAGGAATAGAGAGGAATAGAGAGTTAGAAACATCGATGCGAGAAAAGCATCGACCAGCTGCCTCCTGCACACCCCCTACTGGAGATGTGCCCACAACCAATGTACATGCCCTTGACCGGAATCGAACCTGGTACCTTTCAGTCCGCAGACCCAAGCTCTATCCACTGAGCCAAACCGGTTTCGGCCAGAGTCAGTATCTTAATGCAACACACACGTATCATCTCAGTCTCTGCAGGTCGGTCAGCAGCACATTTCAGCGGGGACCTCTGGTCAGGGTCTCTCACAAGATATCAACCGAGGCATTAGCCCTGGCTGCGGTCTGCTCCGAAAGCCTGACCGTGGAAGAGTCCACTTCCAAGCTCATTTCCATGTTTGTTGAAAGCGTTCAGTAGCTTTCGGGCTCTTGGACTGAGGACCACAGTTAGGAGCGATTGATTGGTCAGAGGCTGCCCCCAATCGCTTGCCTTATGGGCTTCCCCAATGTGACCACATGTTTCATCAAAGCCACCGATGAATGGAGTCAGAAAAATGTACTTGAGTCATAGAAGTGACTCCTATTCGTTAGAAGTAAGTTAGTCAAGGAGAGGGAATTGCAGAAGGCCACAAACCCCGGAAGGTGGGGATCGCTGGGGACTATCGTAGAGGCTGCCTACTCTATAGCTTATTGAAAAGTCACCATTCCCCTAAAACATGAATCAAATCCTACCTCTGAGATCTTTCCATGTGTAGCAGGCAGTGTTTCCGGTAATGCCCTCAGTAAGACTGGGCAGGGTAGAGAGCAAGGGAGTCTGTGGGAAGGGGGTTTGGTTCTTCACATGCAAGCTCCCCAGGCAGGCATGCGGGCAGCCATTTCTGCACATAAAAGAATATATGATTTATTTATTTATTTGTTTGTTTGTTTGTTTGTTTTTTGTGGGGGAGAAGGCTAGAGAGATATAAACATCGATTAGAGAGAATCATTGATTGGCTGCCTCCTGCAGGCACCTTCCTGGGGATGGAGCCCACAACCTGGGCATGTACCCTGACTGTGAATCAAGCCGGTGACCTCTTGGTTCATGGTTTGAAGCTCAACCACTGAGCCACTGCGGCCGGGCCATTTCTGCATTTTGCAGATACACGTGCGACCTCACTCAAAGACATAACTTCATCACCCACACCATTGACTGAAAAGCTCCCTCGGAGTGTCAGCCGGCAAATGGGCAGGGGGATAGTGGACTCAGTGGCCAAGCCCTATCCTCCGGGGGCTCGGAGCTGAGCGTGGAGGACAGACCTGAAACGGACACGCCCCTGCTGGTCTGTGCGGGGCTGTGCACGTCATCCTGAAGCAGGGACTTTCGGCAGGGAGCAGGGCCAGGAAACTCCCAGGAGTGGTGGCCTCCATGCTGAGCCTGGCAGGCCTGGTGGGCAGGCGCAGAGATGGGGTTCCTGCAGGGCCAGCGAGAGCGAGCACAGGGCAGCTCGGAGGTGAGTCTGTAAGTGCAGGTCTGTGAGGAGGCCCAGGTAATGCGGTCTTGTCTGCCAGCACAAGGAAGAGGGCAGGGAGGCTGCTGAAGGGTGAAGCAGGGTGTCCAGGCCAGCTTTGTGGTCATTAATCTGGGAGGGGGAGGGAGGTGGCCAAGCCTGGCACCAGGGACCTCTCCCCTGGAGGGTGAGCCTTCTCACCTGGAATGCCCGAGGCCGGGGGACTCTGCAGTCCTACTTGTCGACAGAGGTAGATGCACGAAGTCCTTCAGCGTGAGCAGAGGTTATCAGAAATACCCTGCACACGGGGAAAATAACCAGCTTCCTCCGCGGGGCTAAAAATACCGCGACTTCCGGCTGCAGGCCGCTCCTTCAGTGAGTCTGACAGCGCGTCAGGAGCCCCTGTCAGCCCGGTGTTGGCTCCGCCAGGAAGAGCCCGGAGGAGGGAGCGGGAAGGGATGTCACTCACCTGCCCTGACAGGTGTCCTGCTGGGACAGCTCTCTCCGGCTGCAGGTCCCCAGGCAGGAGAGGCCGAGGCAGAGGCAGACGCTGCACTGGCTGGCCTGCTCTTTCTGGGCCAGGCCCGCCACCTCCAAACACGAAAACTGGGGCCTTTCCGGAGCCGCCCTCATCGTGCCCGGGGCTCAGAGAGCGCCCTTCCCCACCCGCAGGCCTCTGCCAGGCGTCTCCATGCTGCTCCCGGGCAGGTGGAGGGCAGAGTGGAGGGCAGGGGCCTGTGGGAAGGGGATCTGGCTCCTCACAGGCCCCTCACCAGGGGGAGCAGGCAGGCCGGTCTGGGGAGAGGAGAGTTATAGGTGACGCGTCCCCCCCCACCCCCGGTCGGAGCTGCAGTAACCTAGTGCAGTTGGACTGGAACCGGGTTCGAGTGTCGCTTTTTCAGCAGCTGGGGGCTCCTCTGATGTCGAGGAGACGCAGTGCACAATGGTGAGGCGGGCAGGTCCCACGTACATCGGAAGTCCCCAGGCCTCACATCTATTGACTATTGGCAGCATTCCCCTACAAAACCACTGGGGCTGGCAGTGGTTTCGCTCGTGCGTGTGTGTGCGTGTGTGTGTGTGTGTGTGCGTGTGTGTGTGTGTGCGTGTGTGTGTTAATTGCTAAAACTTGCTGAAGGGTATGTGCCCTACGGCACTGTGTTGCACATTTTTCAAAACGTACAAGAGACTACGACTCATTGTCCACGTTCCTTGGGCCCTGATTGCTCCCAACGGCGCACGAGGACAGGACGCCTGTCTTTTTGTCTTCCCGCTGGGACACGTGCCGGCCGGGATCTCAGGGGCCTGAGCGCCTGCGTGTGCAAGGCAGGGAGCTGCGGCTCCGCTGCTGCAGCCATGAAGGGAGGGGTGGCCCCGGCTCCAGGCCAGCTGGCCCTCTGCCCAGCCGGCGCTGTGTGCAGAGCACCTTCAAGCTGCTTGGGGGTCTCGGGGTCTCCCTGCCACGTCTGCAAGAGGCTGAGGGCATCCGATCTTGCAGAGGCAGGACGTCTGTGATTAGATTCTCTCCATAATTTAGGGTGACACACACCTCAGGGACATGCCCCAAGGAGGAGGCGGCCACCGTGGCAGCATCTGGATTCTGGGCTTGACTTGGCTCCTCCCTGGCTGCCGGCACTGCAGTGAGTGGCCAACCCTGTGGCAATGACCCTCACCCCGTAACCCTACCCCTGGGGGCGATAGCAGGAGACTCCAGGGCTTCCTAGTGGGGACGCATTTGGCAAATGGTGACGTGTCAGATGCACAGAGGGGGTGCTCATCGCTCAGGACCCGAAGGTCTCCCTGGAAGCGGATGTTTATTTCCACGAACGTCCCGGATGCAGACCCTCCTGCTGGGGCCGCAGTGTCTGCGTGAGGCGGGGTCCTCTCTGCGCACAGCAAGGCTGCTCACGTGGTGAGAACTCGGCGTCTCTGCCGGCAGCCACAGGCCTCGGGGACGAGATGGCTCCTTCTGTCTGACCCTGTCTAGCTTAATTGGGAGTCTTACCCTCTAGCACCGTGGATGGCAAACAGGCTCGTGAGCCACGTGTGGCTCTTTGGCGCCTTGAGTGCGGCTCTTCCACAAAATACCACGGCCCGGGCCAGTCTATGTTGAAGAAGTGGCGTTGGGAGAAGTTTAAGTTTAAAAAATGTGGCTCTCCAAAGAAATGTCAGTCGTTGTGCTGTCGATATTTGGCATACAGCTGTCTCCATTCAATCACGACCCACCCCGGACTGGAGCAGCCGGTTGGTGGGGCTGCCGGCAGATTACTTCCCCGGTGTCCAAACGGACCTCGCGGGAGGGGGCTCAGACGGGAACCACGCCATGCGTTCCACTTTGTTTTATCTGTAAAACCTGGGTTTTCTCTTCCCTGGAGCCTTCTGGAGGTCCCGCTGTGATTCTCACACCGTGAGCCCCCGGGGGGCCGGGAGCAGGGCTGCCTCTGGCAGACTGAGGGGGGAGCCGGCACGTGGCCCCTCTGGGAGCCTCACCCCAGGGTGCAGAGAGGCAGCCGGGCAGTGGCGGATAGACCAGCGGTGTCCCACGGGGCAAGGCCTCCCTCGTGGGAAAGGAACCCTTTCGTTTCTCCGAGTCATTTCTTGGCTGTCTTACCGAGGGCGGAGTAAGCCTCGGCGAAAGAAGGCCACTCGCCCGAGGACACCACGTGGTCTCGGCCAGGACCGCTGCCTGGGTCCTCACTGCTCACCGTGGGGCCCGGGAGCCTGGGAGAGCCTGGTGTCCACCGAACCTGCTCTATGGTGCCTGCCGTCACTCAGACCCTCCGGTGGCCGGTGCTCCTGCATGCTGGGCAGCCCGGCGACTCCAACAGCATCCAGCAGGGGGCACCGGGCAGGGCTCGTTTGGGAGTGGCTGCCTGTGGAGGGATAGCCGGGGCCAGGAGCTTGACAGCTTTGCAAGATGCTCATATGCTCATCTCACGTAATACACACACAGCCCCGAAGGCAAAGCAGGCAATTCACCCCATTTTGCCGATGGAGAAATCGAGGCTCCAAGAGGTTAAGTGTGCTTGCCCAGAACCGCACAGCCAATAGGTGAGATCTCGGACACCAACGGCGCTTTTACCATCATTAGGGCGAGTGAGGTCCTCGGCGTCTTTCTGTGTGTGTCATCTGAAACCAGGGGGCCGGAAAATGTCTTCTTCTCGAAATGACGAGCTTCCTAACCAACAGTTATTGTCTTAGCACGCCCAGCCCGGCAGCCTGGGAAGCTGGGTCTGTCCTCGCACCGGACAGACCCGTGTGCTGCAGCTAAAGGCCTGTCAGGACAGTCTCAGGCTTCCAGAACAATCGTGATGCTAGGACACGGCGTTCCCGAATCCTCTGTCATTAACACCTCCCGACAGCCGGGTACATCTGCGCAGTTAATGAGCAAACCTTTGTCCTGGCTTCCTCAGCACTGAGGCTGACGGCTCCTCTGTCCCAGAACCCACCCCGGGGCCCGCGCTGCACGGAGTGGCCCATCTCCTTGGCTCCTCTCGGCTGTGATGGTGTCTCCAGACTCTCCCCTGGCGTCTGCGAGGGCCTCGCCAGCCGGGAGGAGTCAGGACGTACTGCAGAGCGTCCCTCAGCTGGAGTTTGTCTAATGCTTTGCCATGGCAGCCCCTCTGTCACAGGGTGGGGGAGACATCGGAGTTTCTATTCTTTCACTACTTGAATATTGTTAGTATTTATAACAGCTGCCATGCATGGAGACCTTCTACGCAGGGTGCTTTGTGATGTTATCTGGTCTCATCTCCCAGACACCTCTGGACACGGACTGCCATCCCTCCCTGAGGCTCCCCTTACCACCCCCACCCCCCCAGAGCAGGGCTGTCTGCAGAGGGCGTGAGGGTGGAAGCAGCATGTGTGTCACCAGCTGTCTGCTCCAAAGCCGGTGCCCCCTACATGGAGGTGTCCTATGACAGACTGTGCCTGTTCCTCAGGGTTCTGGATTCGAGGGATCCAGAGATTCCCGGGGAGGAACGACAGAGGAAGAGCACAGAGTCACTGACGGGGAAGAAGCTGGTGAGACCCCTGTGACCACCCAGCAC
Source organism: Pipistrellus kuhlii (assembly GCF_014108245.1). Taxonomy (NCBI): domain Eukaryota; kingdom Metazoa; phylum Chordata; class Mammalia; order Chiroptera; family Vespertilionidae; genus Pipistrellus; species Pipistrellus kuhlii. The sequence continues at coordinate 551,913 of NW_023425590.1, read as the reverse complement.
ACAGCTCCTTCCTCAGCCCACCCATACAGCCCAGCGACCCCTGGAAACTCCTCCCCTGGCCCCTGGCCCCTGGCCCCTGGCCCCAGGTCCGGGACTCCAGCTCTGAAGACCCTCGGCATCAGCTCCTCAGCGCCCCTTCGTACAGACAAGACGACAGAGGTCAGAGAAGGCACGAGGCTTGCTCAGGGCAAACAGCCATGTAACGCCGGACGCGGTGCTGGGATACAGGTGCCTGGTTCCTAAGTCATTGCCCCAAATGACCTTAAAAATAAGCATGGCAACCTGGTTACCCAGGGGCCAGGACGCGGGCGTTGCCATGGGGATGGCCTCATTCACCATTCACTCCTACTCCGTTCAGGTGCGGCCTGCAAAGGGCCCTGCGGATGGACGGGAGGTGAACTCTCACCCTGACTCACCCAAGGACTCGCCCTCATCCCCACAGCGAAGCTTCTAAGAGCCTGTTCTCCCGGATCCTGCTCCTGCGTCGTCAGTCTGTCACAGCTCCCACCCTCACCCCCAAACCCCAGCCAGCGCCGCAGGGTCTTGGCTCCGGAGCCCTGAGTTCCAAATTAGTGTTGGCTCAGGCTCCGCGCTCATCAGCGCTGACACCCAGCGCTCGCCGGGGACAGGAGGGGGAGGATGATGGATTGCCACCAATTACTGCCCAGCCCGTGGCGGGGAGCCATCCCCCTGCCCCTCGGGGGGCCGCGCTGGGCAGGAGCTGGGTGGGAAGCAGGAGGAATCTTGACATTCTGATCCAGTGCCGAGTGCATGCATCGCAGGGCCCCTTTCGCTCCGGGGCACGAAGGAAGAGATTAAATAAACTAACGGACGCGATAGCACTTTCTAAACCGTGAAAGGGTTGTGAAAGCACCAACTGTAAAATGTTATGTAAATGCAGCTGAGCAGAGCGGAGTGCGGGCCAGGCTGCCAGGAGGGGGCGGTGGGTGCGGGGCGCGCTTCAGAGCTGAGGACAGCAGCTGCGGGCCAGTATTCCCAGCTCCTTTGTGAACCGGGTTTATACATTTTGCTGTCAAGTGACGGGTTTTTTTTTTCCCCCTCTCTCCCTCCCCTTTTGAAGAACTTTCCTCTGCAGCCGCCTGTGCTGCTCAGACTCTGCGGCTTCCATTTGAAAGAACATGCTGACTCCGAGGAAAATTTCTCCCCGCTCCCTTCCCTAATCAAAATATAGTTCTATAGGAAATCGGTTCAATTGTAGCCAGCAAGCCCCAGAGCACAGAGATGATCCCGTGAACTGCTACGTAAAGAATTAGGCAGCATTCTAACGAGTATTATTACCAGGGATTACATGGCTTCTTCCCTTTGTCAAAACCCATGAGAATCATACACTTAAAACGGGTACATTGCCGAAACTAGTTTGGCTCAGTGGATAGAGCGTCGGCGTGCGGACTGGGTGGTCCCGGGTTCAATTCCGGTCAAGGGCATGTACCTTGGTTGTGGGCACATCCCCAGTGGAGCGTGTGCAAGAGGCAGCTGGTCTATGATTCTCTCTCATCGATGTTTCTAACTCTCTATCCTTCTCTCTTTCTCTCTGTAAAAAATCAATTATATATATATATATATATATATATATATATATATATGTATTTAAAGGTACATTTGGCAGTAAGTAAAGTAGATCTCAACAAAGCTGAGTTTTTTTTAAAGCCATACGTACCTAGGGACAGTTTTGGTGTTCCCCCCACCCCCCACCCCTAATTACTGTTGGTTACAGTGAACCTAACGCAGTCCTCGGTGCAGGCTGTTCCTTTCCACACGATGTTCTTGTCTCAGGCCACAATCTCAGGCTGGAATTCTGAGGAATTCTGACATTGCAGACAAGCTTTTCATGCAAAACCCCTCTCTGAGAATCTCCCCCTGTTTTGTAGCTCTGTTTGTCAAATTAAAAGCCATTCTTTTCTGTAATTACTTCCTGCTGAGCTTTGTTAACACGTTTCATCAGGTACCGGAGAATTTTGCCTGACTCTCTGCCACATTCTTCCCGGGGCAGATGCTCAGAGAGGAAACTTCAAGACGGGTTTCAGGGGTGCTGGAGGGAAAGTGTGCCCACTACCCACCTACACACACACACACACACACACACACACACACCCGTATTCCTAGGAGTGTGTCCTTTCAAGTCAAGCATGATAGGCTTTTCCTCTGACACTGCCTGGTGTTGCGAGTCCAGCATTCTCACTGATCTCACTGTCTGGTGGGAACCCTTGTTCCTTACTCTTGTTATTCCCACCATTGAGGGGGGGAAATGATCCATGTAACTTCCCATTTCCTTCCACTTTGTCAGTGGCCTCTCCCTGCCTCCTTTCCTCAGCATCACTAGGGGCTGAAGCGACTCTCCTCATCGGCACATGGGGAAGACTAAACAAGCAGGCTCAGGGACGCTGCTCCAATCCCCACCCTGGGATTACCCTGCCACAGAGCGTGTCCCCCGTGTCCTGACTGACCCCTCTCCACTGGGACCCAGTGCCCTGTCCACTTTAGCTACTCGGACTAAGTGGTCAGTTTAATGCTAAGCCACTTACCCAAGGACATAAGTCACATCCTCTAACCAGTGCCTGCAACATCTTGATTGATGGTCAATCCACCTTGTCTTTTGGACAGGGAAGGGGATGTCCTTAGTGAGCTACCCTCAAAGACCGAACTACTTACAATACACGGCAGTGGGCAGGCAGGGAAGTCGCAGTGCTGCCAGACAAGCGGAGTGTGACCATGAAGACTTGCCTCTTGGTCTTTCTGAGCTCCATCTGTCAAACGTGGAGAACAATGCCAGCATCACAGGACAGGTACGAGCACCGAGATAACGGACGGGGAAGAGCTTGGGAAACTGTGGTGACTTCTATACATAGGAGCCACGCCTACACCTATCTGCTGCCCACTGAGGCTATCTGTCCCACAAAATGCATTTGTGGAAACTGAATCCCAATGTGATGATGTGGAAGGTGGAGCCTCTGGCAGGTGATGAGGTCATGAGGGTGAAGCCTTCACAAACGGGATTAGTGCCCTTAGAAAGGGACCCCAGTCCTGACCAGTTTAGCTCAGTCGATAGAGCGTCAGCTTGCAGACTGAAGGATCCCAGGTTCGATTCCAGTCAAGGGCTTGTACCTTGGTTTTGGGCACATTCCCAGTAGGGGATGTACAAGAGGCAGCTGATTAATGATGCTCTCTCATCGATGTTTCTTACTCTCTATCCCTCTCTCCATAGCACTGCACCTTCTGGTTTGTGTCACGCCATTCCATTCTTTCCCAGGATTCTCCATGAGCCCCAACTCCTCTTTCCATCCATTCAGTGTTATTCCTCACACTTGTTCTTGGCCCATGGCTCTTTGAACTTCACCCTCACCCATGCCTGGGGGTCCTTGCTCAGTGCCATTGTTCAAATCACCAACTAAATATGGACAATTCCAAAGATTGTGTCATCAGTCCGAACTCCTTCCACGAGCCAGACTCAAATCTATGTGCACACCAGCTCCTTTCCCTGTGACATGTCATTGGCTCCTCAGACTCAGCATGTCACAAAGCTCTCTCGCTTAGCTGGTGACATCTGTGTGGTTTAATCTGGGAGTCATCCTTGACTTTCTCCTCTTACCCATCTCATCCAATAGTTCTCATTATTCTGCCTCTTAGATATCTCTGAAACCATTCCCTTCCTCATTCTCTCCAGCGTCTTATGCATCTTTAATGTCTCTCCCCCAAATTCCTGTGCCCCTATTCTCACTAGTTGCCCACATGCAGCTTCGTTTCCTTCTCATCACCCTCCACATGGATAAAGATACACCCCAAGAGTCACTCTCCTTCATTATCCTTTCAAAGGCTCTGGCTTGCCCATAAATAGTGTCTGCCAGAGTTCTAAATACAGACTTTTCAGGATATTAAAAATGGTTAGCAAGCCAATAAACTGAACAGTTTTCTTCACTGTAGGACTTTCCAGCCCCTAGCGCCCTACTTTTTGTAGGGAATCTCTAAGACATTACCCACACACACGTGGCCTTAGGACATGTTCCTAAAGAGCTTGTCACGGGATTAGTTTTCTAAGAAACGTGTTTGAGAACCTGAGTCTATAGAATACAGTCAGAGCTCCAGAGCCAGGCATCCAAAGTCCCATTGTGTCCACCGAATGGGTCATCCTAGTCTTACTCCTGCCACACTGTGCCTCGGCTCCCACGCTGTGGAAATGGCAGGCGCATCCCTGCATCCCTCCCTTGTCACCCTGTCTCCCCACTCCTGGTGATGCTCAGGCTGTGCTCCCTGTCCTTTTAGTCTGTCTTCACTCCACCAATTCCTAATATAATACTTCCTTGTTGCTGAGCATGGCTGTCACCAAATGCAGGAAGCTCGGATCCTGGACTAGACACCCAGAGGAGACAAACAGCTAGAGGGGAATCACAGAGGACCTAAGAAATGCCCAGTGAGTTTCCAGGACTGGCCGGGCCCCATCCTTCCTTTCCAACCTTCTGCTCCACGGGATGGTGACAGCTCAGACAGAATGCACAGCCACGCTTTTCCTTAAACACAACGGAGGCACAACCAGATGCCTTGTCAGAAACGTAGTGTCTGGTGATTCGCTCCTTACGGAGAGCAGGAGAGAGAGGAGCAGTGGCCTCACGTCCACACTCTCCCTCGGGAACTCTCGAGATCACAGTTCTCAACCGAGTAGATCCAGGAACTCCCCAGGGGGCATTGCCAACATCTGGACACAGATTAAGTTGTCAGAGCTGGGGGAGGGGTGCTACTGGGACTTAGTGGGTAGAGACCTGTACACTGCCCGCTGCCCACCATCTGCCTCACCTGCCATCCCATAGGTGACTCTGCGGAGACTTGGTTTGGTGGTCAGGACAGGAGGCTTCCAAGCGATGAAGATCCTCTGTGTCCTGAGGTTCTTTCTTTGCCAAGTTAGCACTCTTCAAAGCCATGGCTAAGCATTGCATTTGCAAATCACCGAGTTAGTTCAAAATTATATCAATTCAAATAAGATCTAACCCAAGCCCTAGTTTAGGCATTCACCAATCTGCCAACGGAACCATGCTGAGCACCTTCTGCCCCAAGGCTTCCTGCTCCAGCTCGAGTTCCAAATGAGGAGCCCTCTGGTGGGACACAGGCCCGAGGAAACAGAATGTGCGGGTGTGGAGCACGTGGAAAAGACTGGCCAGGTCCGTGCCTGGCTCCTTTCCTCCTGTGCACAGCTGGACCCCCTTTCCCAGCATCCTCGGTGGCGGGGTCCTGGTGCTCCAGACAAGAGGCCCACGGTGATACAGAGTGATGGGAGTCACTCCCAGGCTGGCCCCTGAGAACCTCTTCCCTTTCTCCTAGAAGAGGACTCCGAGACCCCAGGGGATGGCACGGCCACAATATGGAAGGGACACTGGTCGTCAAATGGATGGGGAGTTTCCCACGGGAGAATGGATGGGGGTTTCCACGGGTGACATGTCAGCATGTGTTGTGCTAAACAATAGAAATGCGGGGATTTGTGTGCTCCAGCAGCTTGTGTCACCTGTCCCAACACCACATATGTGCCCACCATCCTCTCAAGAGAAACTATTCTCTCCTGCAGCTCCATCACCCTTATCGAGACCTTTTTATTTTTGTTAATCCTCACCAGAGGATACTTTTCCATTGATTTTTTTAGAGAGAATAGAAGAGAGTGGGAAGGAGAGTGAGACAGAGAGGGAAACATCAGTGTAACTCTGTCACATCCATTGTATCTCTCTCACATCTATCGGTTACCTCCTGCATGTGCTCTGACCAGGCCAGGGGTCGGATCTATAAGCAATAGGACCCCTGAGGCTCTAACCACTGAGAAAACTGGCCAGGGCTGCTTACAGAGGCCTTTATCACTACACCTGAGCTAGTGGTGTTCCAATGTGTTTCAACACGAATGTATTTGTATCTGTGCCTGCGGTGGTTGCCGCTGGCTTTCTTGATAGGAGAGCTTTACAGGTGGCGATCTGACCAGGAGGGGAGCTGGGAGACTTGTCTAGGAGCTGACTGCCCAGCAAATGCCCTGGTCACTGCCAACCTACAAAAGGACGAGTTCCAGACACATTGTACAAGAGTGAGAACTGCCAGCGGCTCCACCTAAAGGGAGGGCAAGGGCCTCCCTCGCAGATGGCTGTGATGGTTTAAAGCACATGTGTCAAACACAAGGCCCGCGGGCCAAATCCGTCCCGCCAGGCCTTGCAATGTGGCCTGCACCGCGCTGTCATCACTGCACTCCACTGCGTTTCCATCACAATGACAGTTTATGACTGTTCAGTAAACCATTCGGCCCGAGATTTAGGCTGGATTTTAGATTTTGGCCCCTTCTCTGATTGAGTTCGACACCCCTAGTTTAAAGTAAAGATTCTGGGGTAAAAACGGAGTTTAAATCTAGCCTCTGCCACTTACTCTTTGTGACATTAAATAATCCCCATAATCACATTTCGCTTGCTTCTTCCTCTAAAAAATGGGGACCTTTCGAGCACCTGCTCCGTGGAGGAGGGGTTGAGAGAGAACGAACAGCTGCATTAAAAAAAGAATCGCCTGAGTCAGAGGCACAGAGGAGGGAGATATGCCCGCTCATTGTTGACTCAGCGGCCACAATTAATTTCAGAGATGCACTGCACTGGCTGTTTTTCCCGGGAAGGGCTCTCCTCCAGACTTAATTAGGAAGGCGAGTTCAACACCCTCCCAGGGCGCTGCTCCTCTCGCGGACTCCCCCAGAAGCTTTTACAGACCGGACGCGGCTTGGTTCAGCTCGGCGATGGCATCGCCCTGTGTCCTTGCCGCAGCGATGAGGCCTGTGCTAAGGAGCCGCCGATGCTGGGGAAAAAGACCAGGACAGCCGGGGGCCTCCGGGGTCTGGGGGGCTGTCTGGAAGACGGTGGTCGGCTCAGGGCTGCATCCAGAACTCTGGGGGTGATCTCCAAGTCGCAGTGGGGAACCTGAGGCCTAGGAGGGGTCCAGTTGCCCAAGGTCCTCAGCAGCAGGCCATGGGTGTGACTCCAAGCTTCGCTCTTACGCAGCCCGAGTCCAGGTGAGAGCGCCTGGGTCCCCCAAGGCCCCCCCAGCCCCTGGCCCGGTCCAGAGCAGCAGAGGAACACGCTCTGGCTCCCCCGCGGCAGGCCTGGGTGCCTGGGATCCGGTTCCAGTCTGAACCCTGATTGTCACAGGAGGGGGCCGTGGACCGAGGAGCGCAGTACAGCTCGTGCCAAGCGCTTCCAGAAAAGTCACCTCCAAATCCAGGGAAGAGACGTCAGATGTGTCATCTCCAACTGCCTTATCGCCACGTGCTTCCTACGGGCGAGGAAACTGGGCAGTGAGAGGTTAGGTGACTGGGTCAAGGTCACTCCGTTGGCCCAGGATTCAAACTCCCATTGAGCAGCCTTGATAGTCCACACCCTAAACCGTGACAATGGCCAGAGGACTGGGACTCGGGGCCGGGAGGTGAGGTCGCTGAGGAGATGGAAGAGACGGAATTCACAGCCAGGTCCTCGGGGGCAGGGTCAGTGGCCTTGTCCACACACACACACACACACACACACACTTTCGATAAGGACCACATGCTTGGCTACCATATTTCATGGTCTTGGGACAATGAGAATCCAGGCCCCTCCATTCATCTAGGGAAACTCTCTATTTTTACTCAAATCCATGTCTTCTCCCGCCAGGAGTGGGGTGGCTCACAGCATTGTGCCTGGCTCTCTGGGAGGGGGTCCAGGAGAGGAGACCTAGTGGGAGCGAGCATTTCCCTCCGTGTCTGGAATCAGCGGGCGTTATTGCAAGTAGCAATCCCTTTCAGAACTGAGGAATCCATTTTTTCCTGTAGTCCAAGATAAATCTCTGTGGAAGGAGGACATGACCACAGGTAAAACTGAGTCTGTTTGGTCTCACCCGGGGACAGCTCTGGAATGCCAATGAGCCAAGCGCTGCTGGCCACCTGCCCTGGAGCAGACACCCGCCCCCAGCGCAGGGGTGAGGAGGGTGCTGTCCTGCAACGGCCCCACCTCGGGCCCTTTCGGGGACAGGCGTGACCCTGTTCCCTCTACAACAGAATGAAGACAATACTGGTTCGTTCTACCCCGTGCTTTCAGACTTGACTAAGCCACAGAGGTAAGCTCCCGTGCAAAAATACAACCAACTCCTGCTGCTGTGTCCCCTCCTCCCTCAGACTCAGCACCCACTTCCTGTGACAAAGCTAAGGGAGGGACATGTTAGCTTAGCTCTGCCACTTACCGCCTTCGATGGACAATCGCCATTCCCTTCTCTGTGAAGCAAGGACACTAATGGGACTCTCTGTCTGGCATTGCTGTGAGGATGAAGTGAGCAAAGTCATGGTCAGCCTCTTAGTTCAGAGCAGCGCCCGACACAAAGCGAACAGACGCCGACTGACAGCGCAGCGCACTCAGCGCCTCGACTGTGTCTTCATTCCCTGAGACCGTGGGCCACTCCGGCACAGGGGCGTGTCTTTTCTGTTTGAATACACTCACCTCTGAACGGGGTGTGGGCTCCTCCCGCACACCGCCCATGTGGGACACACTGGCGAGGGGACGGCTCTGCTGAGCTCTGGCCAGATGTGTGCAGATGTGGAGGGAGGTGATGTTTAGCGGAGCCTGATTCGCTCAGGGATGGCTCTGGAATGCCAATGAGCCAGGCGCTGCCGGTCACCCCGCTGCTGGAGCACCACCCACTCCCAGCGCAGAGGTGGGGAAGGCTTTGGGCCACATCACTCCTGTGCCCTGTCCCAGACTTCTCTCTTGGGTGTCCCACTCCTGGGCGGTCATACTTGTGTAACCAGGAAGTTAACGCCCTTTTTGCAGCTCTAAACCAATGGGATAGAAGCTGATTTCCCTTCCCCTAAACCCCCTATTTTCTTTACCCAGAGGAACAGTCCTGAGAAGCATTTTATAAAGTGACTCAGAAAGCCATGCGACCTGTCAGTCACATGGTGGCCAACTTACTAGCTCCTCCTTGCTTTGGATTCTTGCCTTCCTGCTTCAATTCCCAAGCCCTCATTCCTGCTCTCCGGCATTCCATTCTCTTAGGGTGTATTGGGGGGGCGGGCGGCGGGGGGGCTAAGGCAGTGGATGGCAGCCCCACCCACACTGGTTTCAGGAAAGATGAAGAAAAGATTCTTCCTTCATTACTCCTCCCACTCCATCCATACACACAACCAGATAACTTTTTTTCTGTAGATTTAACTTTACTTCCTGTTGATTCTACTGGATGGTCTCCTGGTTCAGTTTGACTTCGTGTTGATTCTATCCTACTTCCTGTTGATCTTACCTTACTTCCTATTGATTCTACTGGATGGTTTCCTATTGACTCTATTTCCTTAGTAGCTTTTTCAACAGTTCATTTCTCACTATCCAGCTGCCTCTGCCTTGCCACCATCATTCCTCCCCCAGCACACAGCAACCATCTCCACGGTCTCCCTCCTTCCAGCATTCAACCGGGCAAGATCTCACAGAACTGTATACGGTCTGCTCTGCAGCTTGCTCTTTGCCCTCAGCCTGGCTGCAGGGAGACAAAGAAAATCTAGAGCCAGGAAGGTAATTTAGGCGGCTGCCTCAAGATGCCCAGGCAAGAGGTGGTAAAATCCCAAGATGCAGAGAATTTGGCAATAGACATTTTGCGTTCACCCTCCATCTCCTGTTTCCTGGGAGTCCTGCACCTTATGACATGGCGCCTCCAGGATTCAGGGGGAGTCTGATGAACCAAGCACATTCGGCATTGGGGGACTCAAGAACACACTGTGAGCTGACTTCTTGTCCTCAAACAAAAGTGCTGCTTCATCCAGGCAGGGCCTGGAGGCGCCACAGGGAGTTAGATGAATAAATGGCATAACGAGCTTAGACAAGCCCCCGCCCTCCCTGTGAAGCACCGGGAACCAGTGCCCTCAGCCTCTGCGCTGAGGAGCAGAGTTCCACTGTGAAGGACAGGGCGGCTGAAGTCGCTGCTTGTGTATATTCGTCACTGTCACCACGGTGACTGGAGGGAGGGAGGTCCAGCAAAGGCTTGTCTATGGTTAAACCCAAACTATAATATTCTGCTTAGTTAGAAACTAATAACGACCTTTTTCTTGGAACTAACATTTTTATGCCAACCATCATATTTAACCCCCACAGTCCTCTGACGGGGCATTCTTTTCTCCATGTTACAGATGAGGAAACTAAGACTCCTCAGAAGAAAAGGATCATACGGTTACGTCCACTTCATTCCACTCTTCATTCCCACTCTGCCTGCTGGAATGCCCTCTCAATCTCCCTCTTGGAGAGTTATCCCGGCCGGCCGGGAAGACTTCTCTGAGTGGAAAAAACAGACTTTCATCACTGACCCACTTCTCAAAACTTATTTTTACCTAGACCCAAAAAAACCATTCCTTTTCATCCCAAGCCTGCCTGTCCCTGAGGCCTCTCCAGCACCCCTTCCTCCAAGGAGGTCCTGGTGCCCCTCCAGGCTGCACTGGCCACTCCTACATCCCAGCTCCATCGCTCCTAAGCCTGTGCCAACCCTTTGGTTCTTCACTGTCAGCATCCATTGATTTCTCTTTCTTTATTGTTTAACACTTGATGGCCATTAGTGCTTATTCTATTTAAAATAAATACCTGTTGCCGATACGGTTTGGCTCAGTGGATAGAGTGTCAGCCTGAGGACTGAAAGGTCCCAGGTTCGATTCTGGTCAAGGACATGTACCTTGGTTTCAGGCACATCCCCAGTAGGGGGTGTGCAATAGGCAGCTGATCGATGATTCTCTCTCATTGATGTTTCTGGCTTTCTATCTCTCTCTCTTCCTCTCTGTAAAAAATCAATAAAATATATTTCAAAAAATAAATAAATAAAAATAAATACATGTTAACTGAAGTCCACCATACATACAGCCAGTGCAGTGCTGGGAGCACAGCGCATGTTGAATGAACCCAAAATGAACACAGCAGAGCAGCCAGCGCGCAGCTCAAAAAAGAGAATGTGAGCAATGCCCATCCCCCCCAGGATTTCCCCTCACTCCCTTTCCACGACCCTGCCCCTGAGGTAACCACTCTCCTGACCTTGAGCAGTGAAGCTTTGCCTCTTTTGTACTTCGCATGAATGCACTTGTAAGTGCGTACCCCTTTGAGTCTGACTTCTTTTACCCACATCATGTCTGTGACTTTGCCCAGGGCTATTGCTTTCTCTCAGCCTTGTGTGTGCGAGATTCATCTTTTTTGTTGTATGTGGTTGTAGCTTATCCATTGCTAAGCTGTATACTATTGTGAGACTATACACAGTGGAGTGAGTGCCATTCAACCATTGGTGGGAATGAGTGCCATTCACCATTGGTGGGAATGAGTGCCATTCGACCATTGGTGGGAATGAGTACCATTCACCATTGGTGGGAATGAGTGCCATTCACCATTGGTGGGAATGAGTGCCATTCACCATTGGTGGGAATGAGTGCCATTCACCATTGGTGGGAATGAGTGACATTCGACCATTGGTGGGAATGAGTGCCATTCACCATTGGTGGGAATGAGTGCCATTCGACCATTGGTGGGAATGAGTGCCATTCGACCATTGGTGGGAATGAGTGCCATTCACCATTGGTGGGAATGAGTGCCATTAGACTATTAGTGGGAATGAGTACCATTCACCATTGGTGGGAATGAGTAATTTGACCATTGGTGGGCTTTTGAGTGCTTTCCGGTGTGCACCTGTTTCGAACTTGCTGAAATGAACATTCTGGTACATGTCTCTGGAGGACACGTACACATGTCTGTAGGTATGTACCTGGGGATGGGACTGTTGGGCCATGGCATGCCTGTGTGCAGCTTTAGCAGAAATTACCAATTTTCTAACATGGTTGTGCACATGCACAGTCCTCCGCAGGGCATGGCAGGCCAGCTGCTTGCAGCCGTGTCAGCACTTGGTCGTGTCTGTCTGCTTCCTCTTGTCCACTCTGGTGATGGCGTTGTGCTGTCTAATAATGCTTTTAGCTTGCGTTTCCCTGATGTCTCGGGAAGTCGACTTTACTCTCATGTATCTCTTGGCCATTTGATAACCTCTTTAGTGAAGTCTCCGTTGAAGTATTTTGCCCATTCACCTAAGGACCCCTCTTTTCACATAGATTTGTGGGGTTCTTTACAGATGCCGAATGAGAGGCCTTTCTCAGATAAAGGTACTGAAAGCACTTCTCCCACTTGGTGAGTCGCCTTTCTGCTCTTTTACTGTGTGTCCTCACCACCGGCCCTCTTCCACTGTAACACGGTATAAATGCACTACCTTTTCCTGCATGATTAGTGATTTTATGTCCCACTTACTAAACCCGCCTCCTTCGGGTCATAAAGAGGTTCGCTTCCATTTCCCTCTAACAGCTTCACTGCTTTGTCTTCCTCAGTTAAACCCACCAGGGACACTGTGTGAGGACCGGATGGAGACTCGTTTTGGTTCCGTCTCTGTCTCCGGGCACCACCGCGGAGGAGACAGCCCGTCCCGATGCTTAGTGTCCCCTCTGTGAACTGTCCTCCGAGCGCTGTGCCAGCCCACTGCCCAGCGTTCCTACCCTTGAACCCACCACCCCGTCTCCACCAATTGCGCTTTCTACCTGGCCGCCCGCCAGCTCTGTTCGTTCTCTTCAAGGCAGCCTGTCCACACGAACCTTAAACGCTGCATGTCCAGCCCTGGCCTGGCCTGGAGGTTCAGTTGGCTCAAGTGTCATGGCAGTCAGTCACGTTACCTGATAAGAGTCAGTGAGAGAAGATTTATTTCCAGTTAGTCTTCTCTCTTCAAGAAATCAGAACCGATATCAGAGTCTGGAGGGAGATTTTCCACTCAGAAAAAAAAATGATGTTTTTACGTCGTGATAAAGAAGAGGGAGAGCCAGAACCGGTATGGCTCTGTGGACAGAGCATCAGCCTGCAGACTGAAGGATCCCGGGTTCCATTCCGGTCAAGGGCATGAACCTTGGCTGCAGGCACATCCCCAGTGGGGGGCGTGCAGGAGGCAGCAGATGGATGTGTCTCTCTCATTATCGATGTTTCTAGCTCTCTATCCCTCTCCCTTCCTCTCTGTGAAAAAGCAATAAAATATTTTTTTTTAAAAAAAAAGAAGAGGGAAAACTTAGCTAACAAGAAAACAAACCACATGATTGGTAGCTCTTTTGAAAATATGTTTTTATTGATTTCAGAGAGAAAAGGAGAGGGAGAGAGAAATAGAAACATCAACGATGAGAGAGAATCATTGGTCAGCTTGCACACCCCACACTGGGGATCAAGCCTACAACCTGAGCCAGGAGGTCACAGGTTCAATTCCTCATCAGGGTACAGGCCCAGGTTGTAGGCTTGTAATTTTGCTGCTGTTAATGAGTTGTAATGTAAATACCCCTGGGGGATGGAGGCCCTTCCGCTGGCCTTGCTGCTCTTCTCCTCCAGGTGAATGTCGCTGGCATCCGGCGGGTGAGGTCCTTCTGCTTACTATGGCTCTTGGCTCTCTGTTCCTCCTTCCATAGTCACACCCCCAGTTCCCGTCCCAGCTCCTGTCCTGAGGGCCATTCATTCAGAGGACAGATGTCATTTCCCCCTGAGCCTGGGTGGGGGCGAGCGCTCAGTGGCACCAAATGCCCTGCTGCCACATTCTAGTTCATTCTTTTGTCCATGGCCACCCCACTCCCTCCTCCTCCCAGATGTGACTGAAGCATAGTAACCTCCATCTTGTATAAAAAACTGCTGTTTGAAACTCTCTGCTATTGTTAGATAGTCCCTCGTTCTGAAAGCTCTGTCATTATAAACTCTGTCACTTTAAGACAGTCTGTTATTCTTTAAAATGACTTTGTTTTCTGGTTCAAATAATAGAAAAAGATAAACTTAACCGTCTGACCTTGCAAGCTAGCCATCTGATGTAATAGACTAAAATAGACTAATACTGATAATAATTCCAAGTACTAACTCATTATGTATTCAAAGGTAAAATTGTCTGTAACAATAACTCACACAGAGCCCTTTGGATTATCTGCAGACAAAGAGGCTCAAAAAGTATAAATATGGAAAACCTTCCTGTAGGGGTTGCTCAGAGATTTTGAAAAAGACACCTCCTTCTGGGCTGCGCATGAATAAACGACTCCTGATCAATTGGCTCATTGAGGGTCTTTCATCTCATTCCATGATTTACAGCACAACACGACTGTCACTGGAAATGACTCCCGCCTTGTCCCGTCACCGCCTCCGGATGGCGCCCCCTAGAGCGTACTGCGCTGCTCTTGCTCCTTCCACTGAATGTTTTACTGTTGACCATTTCTCTTTATAAACCAGAGTCCGTTTGAAAATGTCTTTGGAAAACATCTAGAGTTTGAGAGAGACGGAGAAAACCTAGCTTGTCTCTTCCACTGTTGGTTGTTTTGCTAAACAAGTTTTCCAATTTATCATTATTTTCATTTTTTGTTTGTGAGTCATAAAAATATTCTTACGTTTTTCTTTCATCCGTTTTAAAATGGTGTCCCTCGCTTGCCTATCTCCAACAAAAATGGCAGAAATAAAAATATAACCCCAGAATGAAAAACTCAGCAGATAAGCTAAGTTGCATAATGGATACCAGTCGAGAGAAATGACTGAACTGAAAAATTAGTCTAAGGCAGTCTCCCCGGATGTATCAGCTAAAGAGAAGAAAGAATAAACATAGGCTAAGACATGGAGGATGAACGCAGAAATGTTTCATAAGAATTCCAAAAGGAGAAAATGAAGGAAATGAGAACAGGCCCCCTTTGAAGAAATACTACTGAGGATTTTCCAGATCTGCAGACAAACCAACTTAGGTTTCAAGGGCCAGCACAGAGGCATGGGCTGACCCAAGCCAAGAACTGCCTTCGAGCAGTTCGGCTTTGCCCACGGCCGCCAGGTCCTTGGAGAAATGGGAAGCAAAGCCCCTGCCAAATGAGAGCTCCGAGCCAGGAAGACAAGGGCCTGGGTGCCGGGTCAGCCACTTACAGGGGCTGCCTCACCGCTGTGAGAGAAGAGCCACATGCTAACCTGACAAGCTCAGGGAAGGCCTGCGTGGCAGTTTTGCAAACTCAGAGACCAAAAATAACCGCAAAAGATGGTTTGAAAATTTAATATCTAACTACAAACAGGTTATAGTGGGTAGTCATGTCCCAGATATTTCACCTGACAAAGATCAACTTCAATGTCTTTACTGAGCCCATCGGCCCTCCTGCCTCTAAGATAACTTATCTGTGAGATGTCTGGGTAACTTGTAACTTCCTTTTTACCCAGGACCCCTCAACAAATGGCCTCAAGACATTCCCTCATGGTTATTGTTATCAAGTTAATTGTCAACTGTTAATTACGTTACAGTATCCTGTATCCATCTCTGTAAAAGAAGCTCAGGTCCATCATTTCACCTTTTACCCTACCCCAGAGGTTTCCCTGCTTCGCTCTGTCCCACCTCCCTAATCTATCACCAATGAATTTCATGTAACTCACCTACGTCCCTTTCCTCTGATTGCAATGTATAAATATAGAAATGTAACCCGCCATTCTCTGGAGCATTATTTCAATCCGTTGAGGTTCTGTTTCCCAGCATATGTCGACAGTTTGGCTCAAATAAACTCACTAAAATTCTTTACAGGTTTCAATGGTTTTTTTTCGTTAACACTGCAAATACAGATCATTTCAATAAATGCAGACAAGGCACCCAGTACAATGCAACACACACTCACAGGAAACAAAAAAATCTTTCCCAGTTGGTGAGGCTCAGTGTTTGAGTGGTGACCTATGAATCAGGAGGTCACAGTTCATTTCCCAAGCAGGGCACATGCCCAGGTTGTGGGCTTGATCCCCAGGGGGGCCTGTAGGAGGCAGCCGATCCATGGTTCTCTCTCATCACTCATCTTCTATACCACTACCCCTCTCGGAAATCAATAAAAACATATTTTCTTGAAATCTTAAGAAGCAGGACATTCCTTAACTGATAAAATACAGCTACTGAAACATCCTGCTCTACCATCACACTTACTGGTGCAACTTGGGAAGATTCTCATTAAAGACAGGAGCAGGCAGCAAAGCCACCTTCACTCACTCCTGCAAGTCAATGCGTTTTAACAGACTTCCAAAGGCCATAAGACAAACAGACAGAGTTAGAGAGTGAGGACAAGAGAGGAAGACAAATAGACAGATATAGGGGAGGAGAGATTGGAAGGGAAGAGGGAAAAAACCATCTCGTTTTTAGATAAACCAACCATTAAAACGAATATGAGTTAGAAGGATGCAGGGTACACAGCCAATACCAGTGTTCAATAGCCTTGCTGTATGCCAGGAAGTAGCATTAAAAAAAATTCCATTCACAAAAGCAGCAAAACTATAAAAATGCTAGAAGTAAGGTGAACAAGATATGCAATGCTTTTATGGGGAAAGTTATAAAATATTATTAAAGCACAGGAGGCGCAGTGCACAGAATTCATGCATGGGTATGGTTCCTAGGCAGTCAGGGCTGATCTAGGGGGTGACCGGCAGGGCGATCAGGGAGCCCCCTCTGGCACCGGCCTTGGCGGGCCTGGCATCACTCTCTCACTGGTCCTGACCCCTGCCATCATCGCCAGTCGCCTCCCTCTGAGGTGTGACTGGTGGGGTGATCAGGGATACCCCTTTCCCCACTGGCACCCGCCTTGGCTGGCCTGGGGCCTGCGGGCTGGGGGCAGCTCCCGCATTGAGCATCTGCCCCCTGGTGGTCAGTGCGTGTCATAGTGACCGGTTGTTCTGCCATTTGGTCCATTTGCATATTACGCTTTTCTTATATAGGATAAAAAGGGTTTTCCTAAACTATACAAATTCAGTGAAATACCCCAAATCCCTAAAGTATTAACAAAAAATTCAGAGATGCAAGAGAGCACAATTTTGAAAAGAAACAAAAAGAGAGCCCTACCCTACCAAGTATCTCAATTCAAACTCACAATCTGTTACAGCGTGGTTTTAGCACAGTGGCACACTAATGGGTGAGAACCGAGCCCAGAACAGACCCGTTTCCACACAGGAGCTTGGTATTCCATAGTGGCGGTGGCAGAAATCCTACGTGGACACATAAGGTACTCACTAGTGTTTGGGAGGCTGGCTGAAATATTTGGAAAAATTAAGATGCAGCTATCACTGGCGGCCAGTGGGTCCCGGCTGCCTGTCACTACCAAAGTCACTTCGGCAGGGACAGGGCTGAATCCTGCATGAGCGTTTATCCCAATCCTGCGGCAGCACGGAGAGCAGCAGGCCACCCACAAACGTCTGCTCTGCCCCTCCCCAGGAGGCAGCTGCATATTGGGTAGGAGGACGGAGACTGCCTGGGGGAGCGGGCTAAGGGGTGAGAATGGGCAGTTTACAGGGAAGGGGGCTGGAGATTGGCCAAGGCCTGCAGGCGTGCAAAGGCTGGGGCCCTCAAAGGGCTGGGGACTCTGGTTTGTGCAGCAGGTTGTCCATCTTCCCCCGATGACGGCGGCCCCAGGTGGGGGAAGCGCTGCCTCCAGGTGAGCTCCCAGCCGCCGGGATAGCACGTGCCTTCTTTAACCAGAACACAACCACCACGGTTAACAGAGCTGACTGACACTGACAATCAGCTGGTCCCCAATATTCTATTTCTGCCCCACCACCACTAGGGTCCGACCCAGGATATAAACATGGAAACTTCGTTACGTTGAGAGAGAGAGAGAGAGAGAGAGGGAGAGAGAGAGGGAGAGAGAGGGAGAGAGAGAGGGAGAGAGAGGGAGAGAGAGAGGGAGAGAGTTGTGACTCAGCGGGTAAAGCCAGGATCAGTCCCCAGTTTGAGGACAATACCCGTGTCCCAGATACTTTCTTCCTCGAGAGAGGAGCCTCCATCCCTTGGGAGAAAAGCTGTGGCGTCCCTTCTACCCTGAGCTCCCCTGACCACCAGCCCGAAGGACCTCAACGACGGCCCAGGTCCAGGAATAAGGAAAACCGCTCTCCGCGGCTGCTTGGAAGCCTCCGCATCTCTCTCTGCATTAGAGTTCCTGTGTGGGCAGGATCTCGGACCCTCACCCTCCTACAGCCCGGGTCACTGGCCTCTGAGGGCAAAAGACGGGTCGCAGCAAATGAAACGTGAGCGCTGGGGACGCAGCGCCGTGCGGGCGCGGGGCGGGGAGTTTCCCGTGAGAGCTGGCGGCAGGAGGAGCTCCGGCACTCCCGTAGCCATTTCGTCTGATAGCTCTTGTTCCGCCTCAAACACAGATTCAGATCTCAGAGAATCGGTCCTCAGCCAGGCTGCTCAGTGAACCACTGAGGAGCCCCTTTAAAGAAAGGTGCTGCCCACGCCTCAGCTCCATCCCGGCGATTCGATTCGGGGCTCGCTGGTCGGTGACCGGGGCACCGGTGCTTCAGACGGGCTTCCCAGGTGGCCCGGTGAGCAGCCAGGGTGCCTCCACCTGCTGAGCCCTCAGGGCCACTGTGGCACCCAGACCGTGATTGTCTTTTAAGAGGAAAACACTTTGCATATGAGAAGTGCTTTTAACAGAAGATAGATAACCTGGAACTAAATGATACCAACACTCACTCAGCTCTGTGTCCCGTAGGAAAACCCAGAGGGCACTGGTGGGAGGCAGCGGCTCAGGCAGCTCTCCCCTCCTGATCCGCCCTGCAGACCAGCAGCCACAGAGCCACCCACACGGGGACCTTGTGACCATGCGGATTCTGCCTCGGGAGGCCCGGGGGCTGGAGGTTCCGGTTCTCAGAGCTCTGGGTGATGCCGTGGGCCGAGGTCAGCAGGCTCCGGCTCACACTCATGGCGGGACTCACAGCCCCTTCTCTGGAACCAGCTGATGGGGTGGCTTCCTCTCCCCGAAGAATTCCCCTGGGGTCCTGACAGCCGAACCCCTCTGCTCAGAGCCAGCGGCTCTCCTGAGGGAGCTGAGCCATCCCTCCGGCTAACCGTCCCCCCTCCCACGAGGCAGTGCTATGGGAGGCCAGAGGCTGCTGGGTCAGATTCCGGCTCAGAGCCCTGGGCGTGGGCCATTCATGACAAACGTGTGGCAACAGCCAAGGAGGGCAGGTGTCCTGGGTCTGAGTCCGAACTGGAGCCGAGGCAGGCATCAAAGTGCCAGCTAACGGTTCTGTTCGTAAAGCGAGTCCAAAGAACTGCTTTGCGGTACTTTCTAAGCAAGACAGCCGAGCGAGGTGCCCTGGGACTGACCCGGGCGGGAGGAACAGACAGCTCCACGCGAGGCCCAGAGGCCCTGGGGCCTGGGAAGGCGGACGCCCCGCTGGAGAGGCTGTCTGAGGTCACACCGCACCGTTCTCCCTCCCATGGGGAAGGCTCCGGCCTCCACAGAAGCTGCCCCACGAACCCCGCCATCCTCCTTCACTGGCCGTTCCTGAAACCCCCCCCCCCCCCACACACACACACACGATCTCCTAAATCCTCCACAAGAACGACGCAGTCTCTGTGAAACTGCAGAGAATATTGTTCCTCCAAAGGCGGGGTCACGTTCCCAGAACATTCAGGAGCGTGGCCCCCTAACGGCCTGGTTCTTGCCCCGTTACTTGTTCCTCTGCGGCCTCCTTAGGAAAGCAGGGCAGGTGCAGGAGCTCGGGTCCCGGAGCCACGGATGTGGCTGGGTCAGTGGCCCCGTGGCTCCTGGGTGGCCCTGCCCTGGTCACACGAGGCCCTCCCAGCAGGGCTGTCTAAGCTGGACTGGCACTCCCGTTCTCAGACTCAGGGCTGAGGCTTGCCCAGCCTGCAGAGCGCATCCCTCTGGCTCTCTGGGTCTGGAGTTAAGAGCCATCAACAAGGAAACCAGCGTGAAAGCCACAAACGTGAATGTTGTTAAGTACCAGCCCCAGGGGCTAGGCTGGGGAACGCTCTGCTGGGCTGGTGTCTCCTCCCCCCACTCCAAGCTTTACTTGGCATTTGCTTCCTAGTTGACGCCCCTGGTGAATCCAATTACATCTCCATCACGGGGGCCAGGCAGAGCCTCCGGGGTCCTGGACGGTCTGGGCAGGCGGAGAGCCCAGACCTGCCTCTGCTGGCCGAGACCAGCTCTGCGGCTCCTTTTCCCTCTCAGGGCCTTGCAGAGACCAGGCTATGTCCCCGCGGCCTCCTCAGGGGGACAGGAAGGAGCTGGAAGTAGAGGCGCCAGAGGCTCCAGGCCTGAGTGGGCGTGATGAGGCTGGGGCTGGTTTACGAGGTTCCCCTCAGTCTTTATTTGCTTAATTGCCTTAACGAGCCCGCGTCACTGGCTAACGAGGGGGCATTGTTTCCTTGTTTGTGTAATTCACAGGGCGACATTTCGGTCAAGTAACCCTGGACTTTTCAGTCCCTCTGGTCTCGCTGGTCTGGGGGGCGCAGAGGAGGGTTTTCTTTGAAGTGTGTGTTCTGTGCAATGTTTTCACTCATGAATTCAAAGCCAGTGAAGAGAAGGCCATGTTTCCACACCACCCGCTTTCACAACTGCTCTGGGATGACCCAGCAACGCGGGGAACAGGCAGCCCTGGGTGTGGGGGGGCTTGGTGGTGCGCTTTGCCAAGGAAAAGGACTCTGACGCCCACACCTGCAGGCTGGGCTGGAGGTGATGTCCCGAGCTGGGTCTGGTGCAGGCTGGCCAGGTCTCTCCTGATCCCCAAAAGGGGGTGGGGGGAGGGTGCTGGCTCTCGGGGGGCTGGTGTGGACTAGGCGTTCCAAGCAGAGGCTGGGAGTCCCGGTCTGGGGTGTGGCTTGGCGGGCCATACACAGTGGCTGACTCAGACAGTGGGGTCCCAGAGGCGGATGAAGGGGCACCGCGCCCTCAGGGAGGGTGGGTGCAGAGGGCGAGCTGGCTGCTGGGCTGAGGAAGTCCTGGGTTGGGGGCTCACCCTGTGCTTCTGGGTGCTGCCAGGGTCCCCGTGGGCAATGAGGTCGGGGTGCAGCGCTCAGGACCCCGCTGCTGCCCCACCTGCACCCAGCCTTAACTGTCCCGCGCCCCGCCCTCCTCCGCCCTGCCGCTGGGGGGCGCCCGAGCCCATCCCGCTATAAAGCCTCGGCCCGCGCCCAGGCCACAAGCAGGAGGCTTTGCCAGGCTGCAGTGCTGCTCCTGCTCTTGCTCCTGCTCCTGCTCCTGCTGCTCCTCCTCCTGCTCCTGCTCCTGCTGCTCCTCCTCCTCCTGCTGCTCCAGCTCCAGCTCCAGCTCCAGCTCCAGCTCCAGCTCCAGCTCCAGCTCCCGCTCCCGCTCCCTGGACCGCGGAGGTGCCATGAGCGGCGGGGCTGCCACGGGCGGCGGGGCTGCCGCGGGGGGCGCGTGCCCGTTCACGGTGAGCCGGAGCCTGCACCCCGACCACCTGTGGATCTGGCGGCCCAACGTGTACGTGGACGAGATGGACCGCACCTGGCTGTCCATCACCATCGAGGTGAGGCGCCTGGGCTCAGGCAGCGGGGCGGCGGGTGGCAGCACCCCCTTTCCCCCCCACCCCCCACCCCACCAGGCCTGGTGCCAGGGACGCCCCAGGCGGTTCCCGCCCCCCTCCCACTCCCGGAGCCCGGTGCAGCCACCCCCACCCCCGGAGCCCGGTGCAGCGGGCGGGAGGCGGGGCGGGCTGCGGGCTGCGGGCTCCCAGGTGGAACCCTGTGAGCCACTGGGCTCTGGGGCGAGGCGCGCTCCCGGGCGGGGCAGAGCGTGGGAAACGGGGTGCTGGCCAGGGGATGGGGGCCCCGCGCCTCTGAAGTGCGTGACTGTTGTGATCCTGGGGGAAAGCGGAGTGCTCTGGGCTCCAGACCCACCTGTGAATGGGAATGACGCCTAAAGCGGCGGTTTCCAGCCGGGCCCGCGCACACGGGCGCCGCCAGAGCGGTGAACGCGCGCCCCGACCCAGTGCGGGGGCGCGGCCTCTGCCCTCAGATTGTCGGGGTGACAGCAGCCGGCTCAGCGATGCCGTCCCTGCGGACGGTGGAAACTATACCCTCCTTTCTCTGTCCGGTCGGCAGAATGTGTGTTCATGAGCCGCACAGTGTCAGTGCGGGGTTTGTGGGCCGCGGGATGGGAAAGGGTGAGAACGCTGCTCTAACGCATTCACACACGTGGCCCATCATCGGAGTCTGCCCAGGGGAGCCCCGGAAATCTGTGTTTTAAAGGGACCCCTCCACAGACATGGTCAGCCGAGTTAGGGACCCCCCGCCCCAGAGTTTGGGATATTTCATTCGCCCTTTATGCTTTGGGAAAAGCAAACCCCACGAAGGTGTGCAGAGAGGATGGTCCTATAAAGGCCGGTGCCGAAGCGATGCTTTATGTGTGATGACTTAAGACGGAACTTCAGTTAATGTTAATGTTTCTTAAAGGAATATATCTCATTCTGGCCGGTGTGGTGAGGTGGTTAGAGCGCCAGTCTGCTAGCCAAGGGGTCTCGGGTTAAATTCCTGGTCAACGGCCGGTGCCTGGGCTGCAGGGTTGGGATGTGTGGGAGGAGCCAATCCGTGCGTCTCTCCCCCCTCCCGCTTCCACTCTGGGGAAAATGGCCTCAGGTGAGGATTAACAAACAAAAGAAGTCTCTTACAATATTTTCCACCAGGGTTTTCTCAAAGAAACTTGGGTGAAAAATGCCGAAACTCCTTCCATATGTAAACTGAAGTAAAATGAATGTATGAAAGCCAAGTTCAAATGTGTAATATTGGGCCATTTATGTCATAGTTTAGCAAACAACAAAAAGGTATTGATACTGAAACCAGTTGGGCTCATTGGA
Organism: Pipistrellus kuhlii; assembly: GCF_014108245.1. Lineage (NCBI taxonomy): Eukaryota > Metazoa > Chordata > Mammalia > Chiroptera > Vespertilionidae > Pipistrellus > Pipistrellus kuhlii. Next base: position 529,252 of record NW_023425590.1, on the reverse strand, counting down.
TAGCGTCAGCCTGTGGACTGAAAGGTCCCAGGTTTGATTCCGGTCAAGGGCATGTACCTTGGTTGCAAGCACATCCCCAGTAGGGGGTATGCAAGAGGCAGTTGATCAATGATTCTCTCTCATTGATGTTTCTAATTCTCTATTCCTCTCTTCTTCTCTGTTAAAAAAAAAAAAATCAATAAAATATATATATTTTTTAAAAACCTAAAAACTTTAAAAAAAATTTTAAAAATAAAAAAGGTATTGATGGGGACTGTGTCCCCATGTTACGGAGGAGGAAACTAAGGCAGCGGGGTAATGTAAGTCTGTCCATCTGTAATGTAAATGTGAATCTGTGGAAAGAAGTGCTGCTTGCTGGTGAGGTAATGAGGTTGGCACTTGAGGCTCTTGACCTCCATCTAAATTTGCATCTTTAGTGTCATTTAAATTTCCAAAATATACATACCTTAAAAAATCAAGCTAAACATTTACTTTTTAAAATGCAAGTGTTTGAAGAAAATTGAAGTGGATTATCTTTTAAAATCTCTAGCTGGGGAATATCTTTATCATGGCACCAATACCACAGAGCAGAGTTTTTCCACATACTCGTTATCAATTCTGCACAAAACGACCCATTAGCAAACCATGGGTCAGGACTTGCTACTGGCTGGCCAAAGGATGGGGTCCCTGTATTCTTAATATGTAAACGTTTACTTAAAGCAACACACCAAAGGTGATAGGCAAACTGACCATGGCGGGAGGACACTGGAGACTACACACTAAGGATGTATGTAGTAAGAACAGTGATTTCCACACTCAGACCTTGCAGGATGAGCTGAATTACTTCTCTTTTTAAAAAATATATTTTATTGATTTTTTTAATAGAGAGGAAGTGAGAGAGATAAGAGACATGTCTTCGTCGATGAGAGAGAAACATTGATCAGCTGCCTCCTGCACACACCCTACTGGGGATGTGCCCACAACCAAGGTACATGCCCTTGACCGGAATCGAACCCGGGACCCTTCAGTCCGCAGGCCAATGCTCTATCTACTAAGCCAAACCAATTAGGACTGAATTACTTAACAGTGAGTTTTCAATTATTTCACAGACAGAAAAGTTTTAAAAAACTATTTCCACTTTGGAAAAATAGTCATTGAACAAAAAAGAGTGCCTAAAAAGTGTGTGTGTGTGTGTGTGTGTGTGTGTGTTTAAATATATTTTTATTGACTTCAGAGAGGAAGGGAGTGAGAGATAGAAACATTGATGATGAGAGAGGATCATGGATCGGCTGCCTCCTGCACACACCCTATTGGGGACTGAGCCTGCAAATCTGGGCATGTGCCCTGTCCAGGAAACGAACCCATGACCCCCTGGTTCAAAGGTCAACCCTCAACTACTGAGCCATGCTGGCTGGGCCAGCGTGCCCAGTGCCTATGCCAAGCATGATGCTGGGCGAGGGGTGGCAGTGAGTGTGACAGAAGCCCCCTCCTGGTGAAGCTGGCATTGTCCTGAGGGTCAGAAGGACCCCAGACCATGGAGGCCGGTGGTCGGTGGTTGGTGTGCAGGGAATGGAGGCTGGTGGTCAGTGTGCAGGGAACAGAGGCCGGTGATCGGTGTGCGGGGGAACAGAGGCCGGTGGTTGGTGTGCAGGGAATAGAGGCCGGTGGTTGGTGTGCAGGGAACAGAGGCCGGTGATCGGTGTGCGGGGGAACAGAGGCCGGTGGTTGGTGTGCAGGGAACAGAGGCCGGTGATCGGTGTGCGGGGAATGGAGGCCGGTGGTCAGTGTGTGGGGAATGGAGGCCGGTGGTCGGTGTGCGGGGGAACCGAGGCTGGTGGTTGGTGGTCGGTGTGCGGGGAATGGAGGCCGGTGGTCGGTGTGCGGGGAACAGAGGCCGGTGGTCGGTGTGCAGGGAATAGAGGCCGGTGGTTGGTGTGCAGGGAACAGAGGCCGGTGATCGGTGTGCGGGGGAACAGAGGCCGGTGGTTGGTGTGCGGGGAATGGAGGCTGGTGGTCGGTGGTTGGTGTGCGGGGAATGGAGGCCGGTGGTCGGTGTGCGGGGAATGGAGGCCGGTGGTCGGTGTGCAGGGAACAGAGGCCGGTGATCAGTGTGCGGGGGAACAGAGGCCGGTGGTTGGTGTGCGGGGGAACGGAGGCTGGTGGTCGGTGGTCGGTGTGCGGGGAATGGAGGCCGGTGGTCAGTGTGCGGGGAATGGAGGCCGGTGGTCGGTGTGCGGGTGAATGGGAGTGAGATGAGAGGCAGCAGCCAGCGGGGAGTGGGTCTTCAGTGAGACCTTGGACAGTGTGGATTTGCATCTGCCTGTCGTGTTTTGCCCGGCACTGTATTTAACCCTTTTAGGACTCTGCGTGAGATGCCCCTGATGTCTACCATAGAATTGGATTTTGCTGAAATCGCCTTTAGAAGACACTAGAGGCCCGGGGCACAGAGTCGTGCTCTGGTGGGGTCCCTTGGCCTGGCCGGTGTGGACTGGGCTGACACCAGATCTCTGACATCCCCTGAGGGGGCCTGGATTGTGAGAGGGCAGTTCTCAGGTGACATGGAAACCCCAGAATCGGCTCCCTCCTTTCTGGTTCCGGGTGTGTCACCTGAGAACTGCTGCTGCCGAGTGACCACAGCTCAGCAGCTCCTGCGTTGAGCTTCTGCCCCTGCTGTCAGTGTGCGTCACAGCTACCGGCCTATCTGCCAGTCACTGAGGCCAGTGGTCGGCAAACTCATCTTTCCACAGAGCCAAATATCAACAGTACAACTATTGAAATTTCTTTTGAGAGCCACATTTTTAAACTACTTCTAACACCACTTCTTTTAAATATACTCACCCAGGCACTGGCATTTTATGGATGAGCCGCATGTGGCTCGTGAGTTACAGTTTGCTGGCCACAGGCTTAGGCAATCTATACTAATAAAAGAGAAACATGCAAATTAACCATCACTCTGCTACACCCACCAGCCAATCAAGAGTGATTATGCAAATTAACCCAACAAAGATGGTGGTTCATTTGCATATGCAGGCACAGAGCAAAGACTGAAGACAGTGTGCAAGGAAGAGTGAGGGAAAACAGAAAGCAGGGCGAGGGCGGCGGCAGCAGTGGGAGGGAAAGCCTGTGGGGTCAGTGGGCTTCACTTCACAGGAAGCCCTGTTCTTGCAGGAATCTTCCTGCAATGAACTCTAGCTTTATGTCTAAAGATGCATTTCAGCAGATCCCTGCCTGAAAGGAAGGTGTGAGCCAGGGGACCCGTTCTTCTGCCAAGGGCTGTTTAGATAGTTATAACATCACTAGTAGCGCTGCGCAGATCTGTGCGCCATCGGTCACTGCCGCCCCCCTGCAGCTCTCCGCCGCTGCCTCACCCTCAGTAGCTCCCCTCGCCGCCTCCCCCCATAGCTTGCTGCCCCTCCTGTAGCTCTCCGCCTCCCGCTTGTAGTTCGCTGCCCCACCCTCTTACAGATTCATGATCCGGTTGTTATGCGGTCAGTGGTTATGCCTCACGGTGTATGGATAACTCACATATTCCTCTCTTATTATATAGGGTTTGCAGGCCGTACAAAACGACTGACCTCATTTATTTATTTATTTATTTAGGTTTATTTTTATTTTTTTAATAAATTTTTATTGTTCATATTATTACAAATGTTCCTTCCCCCCCCATTGCTCTCCTCCACCAGGTTCCCACCCCACCCTCTGCCCTTTTTCCACCCCCATTGTCCTCATCCATAGGTGCACAGTTTATGTTCAGTCTCTTCCCACATCCCCCTCTCCCCTTTTCCCCAAGAATTGTCAGTTCACTCCCCTTCCATACCTCTGATTCTATTATATTCAACAGTTAATATTGTTCATCAGATTTTTTTTTTAATTTCCTTGGTTTTTAGATCCACTTGTTGATAGTTATGTATTTGTTGTTCATAATTTTTATCTTTATTTACTTTCTCTTCTGAAAGAACTCCCTTCAGCAATACATATAATTCTGGTTTGGTGTTGATGAACTCCTTTAGCTTTTTTTTATTAGTGAAGCTCTTTATCTGACCTTCGATTCTGAGTGATAGCTTTGCTGGGTAGATTATCTTTGGCTGTAGGTTCTTACTATTCATCACCTTGATTATTTCTTGCCATTCCCGTCTGGCCTGCATGGTTTCTGTTGAGAAATCAGCTGACAATCGTATGGGTGCTCCTTTTTAGGTAACTACCTGCTTTGCTCTTGCTGCTTTTAATGTTCTCTTTTTGTCTTTTGCTCTTGGAATTTTAATTATGATTTGTCTTGGTGTGGTCCTCTTTGGGTTCCTTTTGTTTGGAGTTCTGTGTGCTTCCTGGACTTGTAAGTCTAATTCTTTCACCAGGTGGGGGAAGTTTTCTGTCACTATTTCTTTCAATATGTTTTCGATATCTTGCTCTCATCTTCTGGGACCCCCATAATTCTGATGTTGGTTCGCTTGAAGTTGTCCCAGAGGTTTCTTATATTATCTTCAATTTTCTGGATTCTCTTGCCTTCTAGCTTCTGCAGAGGAGTGTCTTCTGGCTCTTTATGTTCCAAATCTTTGACTTGATTCTTGTGATCTTTCATTCTGTTTTTAGGACTATGTATAATATTTTTTATTTCAGACAATGTATTCTTTATTCCTTGTTGATCCCTTATCATTTCTTGTTGATTCCTTATTAATTCTAGTTGATTCGTTTTCATATCCTCATAGGTCTTATCTATCTTTTCTAGGAAATTCTTGAAAAACCTTATAAGCGTAGATTTGAACTCTATATCCAGTTGCATTTTGTCCTCCATTTCTTTCGTTTGTGATCTATTTCATCTCGACATGTTCTCAGCTTCCCTGATGGGGCAGGGTTTTAGGGTGGAGCCTACAGCCTTGGCTTCTGTCAGCCCCGCCCTATGCGGCTCCTGAGTCTCAGGGTCCTTCAGTACTCGCTGAAAGCAACTCTGAGAGAAAGGTGCCCTCGATTTTCGCCTGCTACCCAACAGTCTAGCCTCTCCCCCAATGAGCTCGGTATTGGGGTTCAGTTCAGTTGGAAGTGGAGTTGGAGGTGGCATTCAGAGCAGTCCGGAGCTTTTGTCTCCTTCCTGTCAGGGCAATCCCACAGCACAGCCAACCGTCCCTTCTCTGCGGGCAGTGTGCGCGCCTCCGGGACCTCCTTTCGCTGCTCCCCCAGGGTTCCGCCTTACAGCCCGGCTCCCTATGGATGAGCCTGGGTCCCCGGGATCTGGCCTAGAACTGGGGTTCAGAGCAGTCAGAACTGGGGCCCAGCACAGTTGGAACTTTTATATCCTTCCCACTAGGGAACGCCAGCTAGGCACTCAGCCTCCGTCCTCTCCGCGCACCGCGTGTCTCCGTACCTTAGGCTTTTCCAGCTCCTCCACGCTTCCTTCTGGTTTTCTCCTTGCTTCTCATTGTAGAATTTCCAGTCAGTCGACTTTCCTGTAGTTCTGGGTAATGTCCACAAAATGACCGACTTTAAAATGAGCCTGCCATAAGTGGTCAGACGTTTCATTAACTTCCCGGTGCCTTGGCAGGGCCATACGTATTAGGACGTTCCCCACCCTGGCCGCGTAGCTCAGGGAGGATGTTCCTGGCAGAGGACAGCGGGTGCCAGCGCCCCCTGCAGTGAGGAGGCCCGCGTGGCCGGGACGGAGAGGAGGTGTGGACAGGCAGTGGGAGGGGAAGGAGATGGGCTGGCTCCGTGGGCCTGGGGACCACAGCCGGGATTCCAGCTCGTTCCGCCCGCAGTGGGAGAGCATGGGAGAGTGTGGGGCAGGAAGAGGCATGGTGTGTTTTTTGGATCCCCCCTCCCTGCCCTCCCCCCCGGCTGCGGTGCCAGGGACTGACACTGTGGGGCACATGTCAGACAGGTGGTGAGCCAGGAAGTGCCCCAGTGGTCCAGGTGGGAGATGGCGATGGAGGGGCAGTGCTGGGGGTGGCTAAAGCGGTCCATCCGCATCCCCGGGCCTGGAGTCTCTTGTTTAAAAGGAGGCGAAGGACAAAGAAAGTCTAAGCCCCACATCCGCTGACACAGGCACCAAACCGCAAGGGGAAGGCGGCTCGGGCCCCACGCCTGCCCTGGCCACTCCAGGCTTGCCGGGAAGAAGTGGGCCTCGGTGCCCCTGGCTGGGGTCTTACCGGCCCAGCAGGTGCCTGAGAGGACTGTGCGGGGCTGGGGGCTGGCCGTCTGGAGCCTGGTACCCAGCACCTCGGGGGCCCCTGACCCAGAGGCGCCTAAAGGTGTGCCCGCTCTGCTCTTCTCTCCAGACAGAGACCAGCCTGCAAGTCCTCCTGCGCCAGATCGAGGTCTCCCGCGGGGAGGCCCTGCAGCCCAGCCGGCTGCCCCCCAGCCGGCTGCCCCTCATGTGGCAGCTCTACCCTGGCAGGCGGTACCGCTCCTCCGACTCCGGCTTCTGGCGCATTGTGTACCACATCGAGGCAAGCGTGCACCCCTCCTGGCACCTGCTCCCCTCCCCACCCCTCCCGGGCCCTGCTCCGGGCCCCAGGCCTGCCCGTCTGCCCCAAAAACCAAACCAACCAAAAGAAGGGGAGGGGTTTACCACCGCAGGTTGGTGAAGGGTCAGGCTAGAGAGGAGTTAGGACTGAACGGCCAGACTGCCTTCTGGAGTCTCTCCCCGAAGTCCCCTGGGCCCAGGGGGGCCTTTGGGTGGGCACCCCTGGGTGGAGGGTGGTGGGAGGGGTGCCTGCCTGCTGCTCCATGGGGCGGGGCGGGGCGGCCAGCCAGCAGCCGGGGTGGAGGAGACCTGGCCGCGCCTCTGAGTCCCTTCTCCTCTCTCCGCAGATCAACGGCGTCGAGGACATGGTCCTGGAGCAGCTGCCAGACCCGTAGCATGAGCCACGCGGGGTGAGCACCTATGGGGCCTGGCACCCGAGTCAGAAAGGAGGGGCGCCCTCCCCCCCCAACTCCGCTGCCCTCCGAGGGCCCCGGGGTGGGCACCCTTGCTCTCTCCCCATTCCCTTGGGAGCAGCCATTTCTCAGCAGCCCCCTTAGCGACGGGAGACGCCCCTTGGCTGCTGGGTGTGGAGGCTGCACAGCTGCCTGTGGGGGAGGCACGTGGCTCGTCCAGGTCGCAGAAGCAGGCACCACACCCAGGTCTGACACCAAGCGGCCTGCCCCTGTATGATCCGCCGGGCTCAGACCCCGCTTCGGCCACGCCTCTGGGGTCCAGCCCTGCATGCTGTGCAGCCAGCAAGACTGGCCCCAGCAGCTCCGCCCCCACTGCCCTGCAGCATGTCCCCCTCTTGCGCCCCTCCCCCCACCAGATGGTTGCTTTGCCTTTGACTCTGTCTTCTTTTTTTTTCTTTTACTTCATTTTTTCTTTTGATTTTTTTATTGATTATGGTATCACATAATTGTCCTCATCCCCTCATTCTCACCTCAAACCCCTCCCCACACATGCCCCCACCCCCCTGTTGTCCGTGACCAATGGTTAGGCCTATATGCATGCACACAAGGCCTTTGGTTGATCTCCCCTCCCTGCCCCCCCCCCCCCCCCCCCCCTTCCCTCTGAGGTTTGACAGACTGATCGATGCTTCCCTGTCTCCAGGTCTGATTTTGTTCATCAGTCTCTGTTGCTCATCATTTCCCCTAGATGCGTGAGAACATGTGATACAGGAAATACACTTGTAAGAACCGAGAATGAGACCAGCCATATGGTCATGCTGAGAGGTAGTGACTGGGTCTGGAGTGAGTCTCTTACACTGTCTTCTCTGTCCTTGCTTTGTCGCAGGTGCTGCGGTTCCCACGCCCCGAGCCGCAGTCCCCTGGCCTGCAGGGGTGTCCATGCTTCTGTGAACCTTTTTACCAGCCCCTTGTCCTGTGCCCCTGCCCCCCCCCCCCCCAGCGGATTGGCCAGAGAGGGCGCCGCTGCAAGTGCCAGGCCCTGCCTGAACCCCGTCCTCCGCTGCCTGGGGCCCCGTGCTCTCTCTGTCCCTCCCTTCCCAGCCACTCCTGTCCTGTGCTCCCCCGGGGCTGCTTCCCCTCCTCCTCCCTCTGCTCTGCGCACCTCTGGCTGCGAGGCAGCGGGGCCTACATGCCTGAGCCCAGGCCGGCCCCGAGCCCCTGAGCCGGCTCTCCCGTGGCATGTACGTGTGCCTGCTCACGGCCCTGCCTACAAAGGTCCCACCTGCCGCGCAGGTCCACGCCGCTCATGGGAAGGCCTGGGAGGAGCCGGGCTCCGTGCTCAGCACTCGGACGCTTGCGGGTCAAGCGTCCACAGCCCCTGACCTCACAGGAGGCCAGGCCGACGAGCCCCCCTGGAGGCTGGAAGTCCCCCCTTTTATAGGCACCCACACTCCTAGACGTTATGAGGTTGTATGGAGCATGAACACTTTGTAATTTAAACTGATCGATTAAATAAACTCATCTAACTTTGTGCGGAGGCAGCTTTTGTCCTGGCCCGAGGTACCCGAGCAACAACGTCAGTCACCAAATCGGAGGTGGGAAGGGGAAGAGTACCCACGAGGAAGCGTATTCTTTCACTTTGGAGATGAGGCTGGATTTTTTCCCATGTAATTCCGCTATTCAAAACCCCGGGTCCTTCCAGCTGAGAATCCCTGGAATAAGTCACTTCAGAGTCTTGGTCAGCAATTCCTGGTATTCAAGACCCCGTCTGCCTGGCCTCCCCCTCCCCCTGCCGCCCAGCCAGCCGTCTCCTGCGCTGGCACTCACCAGGCTGTCCTGGCATGGCCACTCGCAATCCTGGCAGGAGGTTCTCTGCTCTGAAACGGTCCCTGGCCTCCCAAGACCAACCAGAGTCACTTTCCCACTCCTATGACCTGCAGCCACAGCCCAGCCGCCCTGTGCTCGGTCCCTCCTGCTTCCTCCTCAAGATAGCTGTCCCTCCTCTCCCTCTGAGCAGGTAAGCAGCCCCACCTCCACCTCCCCCCCCATATTACAAAGGGATGCCTCCTGCCTGGCCAGTGTGGCTCAGCTGGTCGAGCATCTGTCCCATGTATTGTACCAAGAGCTTCGGTTCCTGGTCAGGGTGCATTCCCAGGTTGTGGGCTCAACTCCAGTAGGGGGCGTGCAGGAGGCAGCTGATTGAAGTTTCTCTCTCACTGATGTTTCCGTCTCTCCTTCCGTCTTCCTCTCTGTCTCTAAAAAAAAGAGGGGGAGCCGAAGCCAGTTTGGCTCAGAGGATAGAGCATCGGCCTGTGGACTGAAAGGACCCGGGCTGGATTCCGGTCAAAGGCATGTTCCTTGGTTGCGGGCACATCCCCAGTGCGGGGTGTCCAAGAGGCAGCTGATTGATGATTCTCTCTCATCGATGTTCCTGACTATCCCTCTCACTTCCTCTCTGTAAAAAAAATAAAATAAAATCAATAAAAATATATTTTTTTTAAAAAAAAAGAAGGGGGAAAAAATCAGTTACAAAGGGATGCCTCCCAATAAACGGAACCCACTCTGTGTGACACACTGCCCCTCCCACGTATGCCTGACTTCAGTCCTCAGCTTCACCCCAGAGTGAGGAATGATACGGGAGGTTAAGGATGTGGTCGGAGATTTGTAGGAGAAAAGCCCACTTCTCCTGTTGTATATTGTCTGCCCCGTCTTCCCGCCCAGCACTGGGCGGGCACTGGGCCCTGCACGTGACGGCGTTTGTGTGCTTGTTTTAACCCACCGCCTGGCACGGCGCCTGGCGGGGTCAGTTTGGTTAGCTGGGCTCTCACTAGACGGCCCCTTTGAGGGACAGAACAGAGGACGGCCGCGCAAGGAACTCCGGGCTCAGCCAGTTGCCTCGTTTTAGCCGCAGGAAGTGGAGAGCTTCTGCTGGAGCCGCCCCCCATGCTCGCAGGCCGCTGCCTGGTGGCCCGTGTGCACTGGAGGCGGGGCCTGGGGGAGGTGGTCAGGGTCCGGTGAGGACGTGAGGGTGGGTTTCCCATGATGGTACCGGTGCTCTCAGGAGAGGAGAAGAGAGAGAGACCCCGGCACACAAACACCCGAAGGAAAGGCCGCAGGAGGACCCTGTGAGAAGACGGTTGTCTCTACACCAGGAGGCAGGCCCTCGCCAAACACCCAATCCACCGACACCTTTATCTCCAACGTCCCAGCCTCCGGAACTGCGAGAAATAAATACCTGCTGTCCCAGCCACCCCGTCTGTTGTGTTCTGTCACAGCAGCCTGCTCTGACTAAGACAGTCCCTGTGCATGTTCTTTTGTGTATGAAAACTTTGACCACTGAGGGCTGCAGCTTGAGCAGCAAACAAAGCAAAGGTCCTGGTCTCACGCAACCTTCATCGTGGGGAAAAGTGAACAAGAACGTGGAATGGGGAAGAAAAAAAAAAAGAATGGAATGTGCAAAGTCCTTCAAAGAAAACAGAATGGGAGCCTGGTAGCGAGTTGCGTAGGGTAGTACAAAGGCCACTTTGGCTGGATAGAAAAAAATGGCTGGCTCACGTTTTCTTTCTCGGGTATCTGTTGCTCCATTTGCTCCATTGTTTCAGCTCCATGGTATTCTGTAACATTCTAATGCCATATAAGTTACCTGGATGTTTTACCTTATGCCAGAGGATTTCTATTCTGTTAGGTCTAATAGTTTTAGTAGACCGTGCCTTGGAGCTGACTATTCTGGTCATGTGTCCCAGGAACATCGTGTCCCCTTTAAATATACAGATCCAAATTATTTTTGTTTTCAGGAAAGTTTTCTATAATGGTTGCTTATATTTGTTCTTCTGCACTACCTTTTCTTTCGTGTTTTTGAGGGTTGGCTTCTATTGTGCTTTGAGGGTTGGCTTCTATTGTGCATATGTTGGATCTTCTTTGCCTTTCTTCTATATCCATCATTTTCTCTCAAATCATTTTTATATTTTCCTAGTAAATCTGTTTGTGTATCACGGTGATTTCAGGGGGTTGGAAACAATGCCATTGACACCACCTTGCCCTGATCCTTCTTGTGTCTTAAAGTGTTAATGTCATTGTATTTTGCTTATAAAACAACTTTACCTAGAGATATGCTCAGTCTGAAAGATGTTTTTCCCATCTTCTTACACCAGATTCATTCATTTGAATTAATCCAATGAGTTCAGCATCAGTGAGTAGATTTCTCTTGAGGTTGGCGAGTGAACCTCCTACCAGCATTTACAAATTTAAGTGAGAAAATTTTCCAAGGAAATGCGCCCACAAATAATTTACTATGATGGCCAGTCTCGGTCTTGAGGTGAAAAGGCAACAGCCCTTGAAACTGCTAAACTGAACCTTTGGATAATGTGAAAGCCCTTTGCATTTCTCAGTAATCACACTTATAAACTCCACTTTGGAACCTGGTCCCGTTGGTAAGGTACTTACACAGTAGGTACATTGCTTGAAGTGTCGATTGTGTGGGTCCCTGGGCTTGGAGGCCAGAGATGCTGAAATCTAGGGACCTTACCTGGTGCTGCTCTGACACGAGGGTACCTCCCCTCAACACTGGTCTCATCAGCCCACTAACCAAGGATGCCAAGAAGCCATGTCCACCCCACCTTTCTGTTTGGATTCTAGTGAGTGTCTCATTTCTATTAATACTCTCATCCTTACGAGTCATGAATAACCATAGGAAACCTTCACCTTGGGAGAAATGCAGATTTAGCTTATCTTGTAGAAGAATAATAGATTCTGGTCATAATTTGATAATCCCACCTGGTTCATCATGAAATCCCCTGTCCTGTGATCTATACATCCGCTGGGGCACTGTCCTTGTAGACAGGATATGATTTAGCTGACCACCCCTCGCCCACCTCCGTATCCCCCTTCACTGCCTCTCCAGGGATTGCAGGGGATCTCAGTTCTCCCCATCGCCCCTTCCCCAAAGCTCAGCATCGAATGGAGTGTGGATTCTGGTTGATCTCCAGGCATCTCCTCCGTGTCCCATGCACATCACCCACCTCACACTGGGCGCCACTCTGGCCTCTTCACCATGGGCTGCAGGCGACAGGCTCCGGGGCATGGAGTCAAGTTTGAGGGCTGGGGAGGTTTGTGGGTTAACATTCTGACTATGCCTTAAAGAGGGGCGTTAGACGCTCGTTTTGAAAAATCTACAGCATCATCCCTCTCCTCTCAGGGAAGCAATCCCCTCCTCTTTCTGAGCTCCTCCCTCCCTGACCCCACCCCCTTGGAGGGGAAAATCCATGAATGCTGGAAAAACTAACATTTTTACTTTATTATGCAAAACAACAAGGCTGATTGGCTTGGGGCTAGCTTTTCTTCATTCTGTGTCTCCGATGCCTCTCCCCTAGGAGGCAGAGCTGCTGTGACCAAATGTGGGGTCTCGGTTCTCTCCCTTTTTCTGCCTCCTTTCTTCCTCGGACACCTCTCAGAGTGCTGGAGCTGGGAGGAAGGAAGAAGGGGGCAGAGTTGGTATAAATGGACCCCACGGACGAACTCTTACTACAGACAGGCCCGAGGCAGGTGCTCCAGGGGTGAGCAAAGGCCAGGACTGAGAATAAGCTACTTGGCTGAGAAAGGGCCCTTCCAAGAATCTACCCCTCCCAGAGGTATTACTCAATAGTGTCTCCTTGCACATCAGAGAACGGGCCTGGAGAGATTCTGTGCTTCGCCCACAGTTAACGGAGCTAGCAAGCAGCAGGCCAGGCTTAGAGCAGCAGCGTGGCCAGCTATGGCTGGGCAGACTTGGAAAACAGACATGCTCGGATGAATCCCAGTGGACTTTTAACTCGGACCCACAGTGCTTCATCTCTGAGCCTGTTTCCTCACCTGTAATCAGATACGTACATTCAAACCTGTCTCACAATGTTCTTTAAATATTAAATCCGCTAATGGATATAAATGCCTGGCACCCAGTAGATGCAACACATTTCAATATTCCTCCTTTATGATACTTCCTATATTTCATGGAGAGTATCATTAACTGCATTCTTTTAGATACATATGTTTTTTACTGATTTCAGAGAGGGAGGGAGAACGTGATGGAAACATCAACGATGAAAGAAGATCACTAATCAGGTGCCTCATGCAAGGACTACACTGGGATCAAGCCTGCAACCTGGGCATGTGCTCTGACTGGGAATCAAACCGTGACCTCCTGGCTAGCCACTGAACCACGCTAGCCAGGCATTAACAGCACTCTTAGAGAAGTCAAAAACACTTCTTATTTTTATTTTCAAAAACACTTTTTAAAGGTGGCTACTTTAAAAAATATAACCACAAGAAATATTGAGGGACAAATCAAACACCAATACCTGTTTTTCTTTTAATTAATACAATTTAAACAGGAGGTACAGAATGGCTGCTGGTCTGTAGCTGAAGAACAATGCGACTTGCTCTGTTTAAAGCAACAACCACACACACACACACACACACACACACACACACACGCACACATGCCGTAACCCTTTGCTTCAAGACACAGAGTACTCATCTGTGCCACATCCTAAATTCCATTGATCCCAGTTTTTAGTATTTTTTAAATAATTATTCCTTTACTTTTATTTTTTATTTTTAAAATAGTTCGTTATTGCTGAAAATATTACATATTATGTCCCCTTCCCTCCCTCATTGACCCCCTCCAGCCCATCCCCATCCCCACCCCCTTAGTATGTTTAAATGTACGCAGTTACTTCAGTGTGAGGAGCTGGAGGTCACTTGCCCACTGGTTGGCGATGAGAGCCCAAAGGTATGGGATGCTGCAGACTCACAAGGTTGGGTTTTTGCCCCAACGGCCTTCTCACTTGCTGCCAGCTCCTTCTGCCCTGTAGCCCCCTCCTCAGTCACGAAGGGAGTTGGACTGGAGCGTACTGACAGTGTAGGAGTGCGTGAACATATGACCCTCCTCCGAGCCCTCAGAAGAAGCGACAGGCCTTGTGAAGACATCGGCTCAGAGACGTGGCTACTTGCCAGAGCGGGCAGCCCAGATGCTGCCAGGACCCGTCCTGCCTCGGGCTTCGTCCCCCTCGGTCTCTGTTCCTGTGCCTGGTGCAGGGATAGCCCCCTGGTGAAGGTGACCAGATGTCCCGACGTCTGGTCACCTTACTCCTGGCACACTTCCAGCTCAGAGGGATGGGGGTGCCCTTGTGACCAATGGCCCAAGAGAAGGACAGCCGGCACCAGAGGAGCCAGGAAAGGCCCTCTATGACGCAGCGCTGCTCGCCCAGGGGGCTCCGGTCCAAAGCCTGCCCTGTGGGCGGGAGGTTTTGAGAGAGAGATCTGTGGAAACCCCTCCGAATCCCTCGAGGCAGGGTTCAGGTTCTGGAGAAGGCCGCACACAAATAAAAAGAGACTAAAAAGCATTAATTTGGGAAATGGGGGCCAGGCAGAAGCCCAAGAGAGGACTACTCCTCGCTCTGGCATTGCCATCCCTTTTATTAAGATTATGGGATACACACTGAAACCGGTTTGGCTCAGTGGATAGAGCATTGATCTGCGGACTGAAAGGTCCCAGGTTCGATTCTGGTCAAGGGCATGTACCTACCTTGGTTGCAGGCACATCCCAGGTAGGGGTGTGCAAGAGGCAGCTGATCAATTATTCTCTCTCATCAATGTTTCTGGCTCTCTCTCCCTCTCTCTTCCTCTCTGTAAAAAAATCAATTAAAACATATATTAAAAAAAAAAAAAGATTATGGGATACACCCCTATTCCTCAGGCAGGAAATTCCAATGATAGCCAATCATAAGGCCAACAGGTGGAGGCTGCTTAACTACCAATGTCTTAACGGTTAATAACCAAACAATGAGGGATTAGCCCTGACCTTTCAGAGCAATTAAGGTTGACCAGCCCTCAGGATTCCCTGTTCACAACTCTCTGCTAGCGAGACAATGATGGGCTTCCAGGCAGATATCTTCCTGTGGGGCCCTCGGGGTGGGCTTTGCAGTCCCCAAAGTCAGTTAGAATGGGGAAGTAAGCCAGGCTGTGAGCCCCCAAAGTTGTTCCCCTGTTTTCCTTCTCACCTGATGGGTGAGCGAGGGCAGAGATGAGGAATGCAGGAAGAGCCCGCTGCGGACAGGCCAGCGGGAGGGGAGGAAGAAAAGGCATCACGTATAGGAAATCATAGCGATATAGGGTTTGGTACCATCCACAGTGTCAGGCATCCACTGGGGAGGGAGGGTGTCTTGAAAGATCTCTCCTGGATAAGAGGGTTGGGGGCTATTGTGATCACTTTAAAAGCCATGCTCACCTCCAATTGTCCTACCCCACCCATGGCCCAGTTATTTAGAGAATCCATTCCTTTCCCCCTGAACACTTTCCTTATGCTTTGGGAAAACGTACTAAAATATTGTGTCCGGGATTTTTTGCACGCCCAATTTAGTGTAGGAATGGGAAATACTTTTAGTGTTTTCCACCGAAAACATTCTGGACAACCTATTTGAAGGTTGCTAGGGAATGTGTTATATTGTTTGAATTGTTTGTAAGAACCTAAATGACATGTTTAATTCCTGGATAAACTTTGGCCAGATCACACTGAAAACTCCGGGTTAGCAGAGGGTCTGTTTCTACTGCCTGCTTGTTCTCTTGGTTTTCAGTTAGTACATAGTCTTCCTTTTTTGGAGTAATTAAAAAACAAAACAAATATTGTGATAAAAGTACAGGAAAGGTTCTAGATAATGTTTTCTTCCCCGCCAGGTGGCGTTAACCCTTTCTTCAGCGGGGCAGACAGAGTGAAGCATTGAACAGCTGCGTTCCAATAAGGACGGGACTGAGTCTCGGTTCGGTTGCAGTTCTAACAGGAACCAGTCTATGTGCCTCCTGTCTGCCCTGTGTCTATGGCGCGGCTCTCCCTCGGAGCTGGGCAGGTGACTGTCTCAGCCCAGAGAGGCTGCGGAGCTTCTGGTCTGCCTCTGGGAGCTTTGGCTTTGCTTGTTAGCATCCGGCCTGAGCCACTTCCCTTTAAAAAAATATAAAATATATATATACTTTATTGATTTTTCACAGAGAGGAAGAGAGAGGGATAGAGAGTAAGAAACATCGATGAGAGAGAATCATCTTTCAGCTGCCTCCTGCACACCCCCTATTGGGAATGTGCCCACAACCAAGGTACATGCCCTTGACTGGAATTGAACCTGGGACTCTTCAGTCCGCAGGCCGACGCTCTATCCACTGAGCCAAACCGGTTAGGGCAGCCGCTTCCCTTTGTGCCAAGCCCTTGGGGAGCCTTGTGTGTGAGATCCCTGAGGTCTCCTCATGTTCCAGCTGCCTCGGAACCAGCAGGCGCTCACAGGAACCAGCAGGCGCTCACAGGAACCAGCAGGCGCTCACAGGAACCAGCAGGCGCTCACAGGAACCAGCAGGCGCTCACAGGAACCAGCAGGCGCTCACAGGAACCAGCAGGCGCTCACAGGAACCAGCAGGCGCTCACAGGAACCAGCAGGCGCTCACAGGAACCAGCAGGCGCTCACAGGAACCAGCAGGCGCAGGGGCAATGCTGCTGTCAGCTCACCAGTCCGCTGGGGGCCTCCGCTCCTGCCGGACTGTTCTCAGGGCTGGGTGCAGGCTCCAGCCAGCGGGGTGCTGCCCGTTCACAGGCCAGGGAAGGGGGTGGGCGACGGGTGCGGATGGTGTGATGGGCTCCAGTCTGTTGGCCCAGAGGGAGCCTGGCCTCTCCGGGCGAGTTTCCTGGTCGGCGGGGGCTGGGAGCTGCCAGTTCTTTTATTAGCAAACCTAGAACATGGCATTTCTCCCAGGACAGCAATTTCCCCAAAGGCGGACAGCCGAGAGCCAAATGGGGGAAGCAACCCTCCCTGCGCCCACCGGCCCAGCTGCTGGCGCACAGTCTCCGTTACTGATTTCCTCTTGGCCAGAGGCGGGGGTGGTGGTGGGGGGGGGTGGTGAGGGCGGGGGGGGGGGCGGTGCTGCACTCACCCCCGGCAGAGCCCGGCTGGAGCGGAACCACCGGGTGAACTCACTGGCCACAGCCACTCCTCCCCCTCCCCTGGAAACAGTGCCCACCCTCCAGCCCCACCACTCCCTTCCGTTGGCAAAGGAGCGGAAAGCCAGGGCACCGGCTCCCAGCCGGGGGCAGGCAGGCCCTGGTCTCCCACCGTCTTGCTCAGACGCCCATTACCGCATCTCTCCCTCGGCCTGGCCCAGGCAGGGGTGGGGCCGGCCGGCCGGCGGGAGGGCGGGAGGAGGCCGGCAGAATCCTGTGGCCTGGCCCTGCCACGGCATCGGGAGTGGGTTGATTCAATGTTTGACCAAATATAGCCGGCTCCTTTTCCTAGGTTGATACGTCTGTATCAGTTTTTTAAATTGATAACAAAGAGCATCATCTATTTAAACTCCTGCCCGAGAATGATGCTATAAATACCCACATGGTCCTTGGCAGACAAAAGGTTCCCGCCCCGAGTCTGAGGGCATGTGGGCTCAGGTGACCGGGACCATCCCGAAGGCTCTCTGCCTTCCGATCTGCTGGGCCCAGGCTCTGCGGCGAAAGGCAGCTCTGAGCACTTGCAGAATGTGGGGCCTGCGGCGAAGCACCCTGAGCCGACGCTTGGCGTTAGCCCTCCGCCTAGCCTGGCCTTGAGCTCCCTCCTTGGCCTCTCCCAGCTTCCCACTCCCCTGCAACACGGGCGCCCTCCCCTGGGGAGGCTGTTGTGAGAACGGGAGCACCTGGGGAGCCGGCCCTGGGAGGGCCCAGGTGACAGAGAGAAAGAGCTGGAAAGCCAGCTGCCATTTCCCCTTCATCTCCCTGTTCCTGGCGTGGGACCGGACCCAGGAGGGGCCCGTGAACCCTGGCTGCTAAGTCCTTTCATCAAGTCGTTTCCTGGTTCAAAACCGCTCCCGCCAAGTGCCACCCGCACCCAGAGGTGCGCTGGGAATGGCCCGCCCGCCCGCCCTCGGGCCTCCGCCTGTCGGACCGAGGGAAGTGCGCTTTGAATGAAGGAGTTCACCGCCAGGCAGAGCCCGGAGCTGGAGCGGCGGCCGGGGAGAGGCGGGGCCAGGCGGGAGCGGCCTGCGCCCTGCGGCCGGCCTCTCGCTCCGTCTCCCGGAGTGGGAGGTCTGCTCCTGGGCAGCCCGGTCCCGGTGGGTGTGAGACCGGCCGGTGCCCGCTTTGTGCTGTGACAGCCATCTTACAGAAACGAGGACAGGAGAAGTCCGAGGAGCCAGCCAGGAGCTTCTGACCGGCAGCAACAAGTCAGACACACTGCGGCTGAGGCCTGAGCCCGGCCCGCCCTCGGCCGGCCCCACGCCAGGAGCTGACATTCAGCCTGCGCCAGGGGTCCTGGCCGGCTTGGAGCACTTCCGAACGTGGGGAAAAGCTTGTTTGGGGCCCAGCCCAAATGTGGGACAGACGTTCGGGTTCAGTTACTTTACCCGACTGATTTTTTTTTTAAATGAAACGTTCTTGACCAGCAGTGTCTTTTCAAACACCCCGTGTCCCCTCTCCGGAACCGCACAGCCTAATGAGGGGCTGGCCCAGCTCCGCATTGCTGTCCGCCTAACGGTCACGGGAGCCCGGGGGAGCGTGGACGGAAATGAGCCTCGCAGCCGCCCTCCCACACTCCACACACCCACGGGACATCTGGTTCTGAGCTCGGAGGTGCGGCAGAGAGGTGCGGGCGGGAGCATGAAGATGGGCGGCCGCTGAGTGCCGACGCAGGAGCCCGCTGCAGGATGTCTGCTGGCTGTGACCGCGGACGCGCCAGCCCCCTCCCCGGGCCTCGGCTCCTCCTCTGCGGAGGGGCGGGCTCCTCCCTCCGGCCCCCCTGAGTCCAGCGCGGGTCTGTGAGACACACTCGCCGCCCAGAGTGTGTAAACGTGGACATGGAGACACACAGGACAGCCAAGGCGAGGTGTCTCTCGTCCGTCTGGCCAGATGGGAGTCTCCCGGGCAGGCGCGCCCGCAGCGGTGACCGCCAGCTTCTGTTCCCCGTTCCTCATGGGCGGGGTCTTCTGGGGCGCACAGTCTCCCTAAGTTTCATTACCTCTTACAAGCATCGTCCTTCCCCTCCAGGCTAAGCCCCTTGTCAGCGGCCCCTCCCCGGCACCCTGCTGGCCCGGACTCTCCAGGAGTGAGCTTGGTCCCGCCCGCAGACGGCCGGAGATTTTCCACTCCGGGTTCCATGCCTGGCCTTGACACGGACCACCACTGGCCTTGTTCCTAGCGGGCCTGTCTCCTCACCCTCGGCCTCCGGTGCGTGAGGGACCAGGAGGCGCTGGGAGACGGGCAGCCTCAGGTTCCATTCCAGATCGGGGGCCTTGGGGCCAACCTGAGTTGGACAGCTCCCTCCCCGCCCCAGTCTAGACCAGGGGCACAGCCCCACCCCTCCATGGGCAAGGGGCACCGTCTCCCGCGGACACAGGGAGAAGCAGGGCCGGTGCTGGGAGGGTGGCCCTCCCGACTCGGGGTGCTGGGACTCTGGCTGAGAAGGGCCTCCCAATCTGGCAGAGCTGTGGCGGGAGGCCTGGCACCAGGGAGCTGTCACCGGCACTAAATTAGCAGCGGGAACCTGAGGAGGCTGTGCTGCCCGGCGGTGCAGGTGCGGAGTGGGCGCCGTCTATTTTTACCGGGAGCGCCATGTCCTGTCACACAGTCCAAAGGAGGTGCCCCGTTAGCAGGCAGGGAACGCGGCAGCTCTGCAGAGAGGTCTGCACTGCAGAGTGTGTGCACGCACATGTGTGTGCGTGGATGTGTGCAAACGTGTGTGTGTACACATGTGTGTGCGTGATGTGTGCAAACGTGTGTGTGTGCGCGCGTGTGCGTGGATGTGTGCAAACGTGTGTATGTATGCACACGAGTGTGTGCATGTGCATGCGTGAGCACCCACAGGTCTCTCCAGAGAAGCCAGGGAATGCTACCACAGCCATTTCCAGTCCCTGCTGCACGGGATGGGAGCCCCTGCGGACCGCATTCTCTCCCTGGATCTCCCAGAGACGGGCGAGGGTCTGGAGAAATTGCACCTGTCTGTTCGTACCTGAGGCCTCAGGTGCTTGGAGGCGAGGGGGCTCCCAGCTGACAGTGGAGGGCGGGGTGACCACACCCTGAACCAGGAGGCCTCTGCTCCATCCCCCGCGGCTGGTCCATTAGCCCCGCCCAGACAGAGGGAAAGACTTCTCTCTGAGAACCTGTGCCAGAGAGGGCGCTGCTGCTCCTGACATCTGGGGTCCCCCCTAAACCCCTCAGAAGTTGGGCTTGTTATCCAACATCCTTCAATGAGGCTGGCTAGATGACACCCATGACACGCAAAGCACTCGCCTTAAAAAGCAGCAGCTGGGCCCCGGCTGGTGTGGACCCCTGCGCCTGCCCCCCTCACTGCCTCTGTGGCTTTCCCCAAAGGCCGCTGGGCCGTGTCCCCGGCTCTGGTGCAGTGGGCAGGCCGGGCGCTTCCCTCTTGTGCCTAGGAGGCCACGGAGGCCCTTCGCCTGCTTTACCAAAAAGGCGGGCCTCACCCCTTGTCCGCATCGGGACCATTTCTGGGTGTTGGCGGGAGGGACGACCCCTGGGTCTCCTCAGACCCGTCTGTGGTGCTGTCCCAGGCGCTCGTGTGTCTGCAAAGCACCCAGACGTGCCTGCCTCTGCCGGTGAAGGCCAGGGACCACGAGAGCATCCTCAGAATGCAGCTCGAGCTGTCCAGGAGGAGCTTAAGGTGTGCATGTGCTTTCAGTGTATGTCCTATTGATTTCAGAGAGGAGGGACGGAGAGAGAGAGAGAGACATCAGTGATGAGAGCACATGGATCGGCTGCCTCCTGCATGCCCCTATACAGATCGAGCCCACAACCCGGGACCTCCTGGTTCCTAGGTTGACGCTCAACCACTGAGCTGTGCTGGCTGGCTGCTGGTGTGTTGTGATCCTGTGATGTCACCTCCGGAGCCCACCCCAGGAAGGTGGCCTAGTGCCAGGTTCCTGAGAGAAGGGGCAGGTAGGGCTGGTGGCACCTGGGCGGGCTGAGCAGAGCCCCCTCGCACCGCTCCCGCCCCGTGGCCACCTCACTCGGATGATTAATGTCTATTCCAGGCTCGGCACCCTGCCGCCCCCGCACTCCCTCCCGTGGTTCCCATTGGCATGCTCTGGCAGCGTGCTTGGCACGGCGCTCGCCTTTCAAATGCCCTCGAATTCCTTTGGCTTCTCTCTCCTTCTATTTAAATCCAAACCTACAGCGCCCGCCATGGGGCTCCCACCATCCCAGCGCCATTAGGAGATTAAAAATGTGCAGCAACAGACTCTGCTGCCCCCAGGGTCCCACGTTCCCTCCCCCGCTCAGGAAGCACAGGGCCCTGCCACCTGCCACCGGCCGCGTCCTCCTTCCGAGCCAGGGAGCCAGCGGGACGGGCTTCCCAGCAACGAGGCTGGTGGCTGCGAGCCCGGGTCCGCTGCTGGGCCTGCAGGAACCGGAGAGACACCCAGGGAGGCTGGGAGGGTGGGGGCTCCGGGCAAGGCCCCCTCAACCCCCCACCCCGGGCCTGGAGGCACAGGACCTGGCCCTGGTCCTGCTCTGCTTCCCCCTCCCTGGTCCTGGGCAAGTCACGGCTCCCCCAGGCCTCGGTTTCCCCCTCCCTGAGGAAGACATGGGACTAAACACCCTCAGGTGCCCTCCGCGCCCACAGCCTCTGTGGTCTGCTGACAAGCGAGCAGACCGGGTTCCTGATGGGCGGGGCCCTCGCTGTCGGGATCTGGGGTGATCAGTGTACATCCCGGAGCACACCGGGTGCCGTGTGGGAAGCCGGGGGCTGTCCCAGTCCTGACAGCCACTGTCCCCAGGGCCCACTCCCTGTTCTCTCTGCTGTAAACTCCTGATGGGTCCTTGGAGGGCTAGTGTGCGCTGTCAGCCCTCAGACAGCAGCCCGAGGAGCAAGGGGAGGCATGCCTCCCTGAGTGGGCAGGCTCCTGCGCGGCCCTCCTTCATGTGCTCGCCTCCTCTCTGCAGTGATCCGCCATCACCTCCCTCAAAACAGGAGCACCCTGCCCCAGCCGGTCCGCCATCACCATCACCTGCTTCACGGCTGCCAAGCTGGGCTCATCGTTTGTTAACCATCCAGGCAGAGAGAGGCCGCTAGTTTGATTCAGGGGTTGGGGCACCGGCTTGCTGGCGTGCAGGAGGCAGCAATGTTCCTCAAACATCTATGTCTGTCTCTCCCTCTCCCTCTCCTTTCCTCTCTAGATCCAATAAAAATTTTTTTAAAGGACACACACTGTCCGCATGCCTGCTGGACTCTCCCTTTTCTGTTATTTCTTTTTCTCTGTGACACTCAGTCTCCCCGAGATACGGGACATGTATGTGTTTGCTGCCTGCCTCCCGCACTCCATGTCAAGTCCGTGGCAGCAGGAGTTCCGGGCGGCCTGTGCCACCCTCTGCCCACCCTAGAGTGTGCCTGGCATGGAGAACCGCTCGGCCATCGCGTTGGAACTGGGTTGTGGGCTGTCCCCACATGGCAGCTGCCCAGCCACATGCCGAACACAAATCAGCACCCTGGCCAGCGGCAGCCCTTCCAGGGCTCCCTTCCTCTGGAGGATAGACCTCAATCTCCTTCACCCAACAGGTAAGGCCTTTTATAATCTGGCTGCTGCCGCCCTGGCAGCTCCAACTCCCTCCTCTCCCTGCTTTGCACTCCCCCTTCCAGCAACGCCAAGCTGCTGGGGTCTGTCCCCTTCATGTGTCCCCTCTTGCTGGAAGGCCTTCCCCGCCCCCTTCTCCTACTCATTCTCCCCACCCTCAGGGTCCTGCCCTGCTCTCCTCGCCTATGAGCCTGGGTTGGGCCCCTCCGGTTGTCCCCTCACCCGCTTCCTGAGCAAACAGAATGAAAGTGAGCCGAAACCTGTTTGGCTCAATGGATAGAACGTTGGCTTGGGGACTGAAAGGTCCCAGGTTCGATTCCGGTCAAGGGCATGTACCTTGGTTGCGGGCACATCCCCAGTAGGGGGTGTGCAAGAGGCAGCTGATCGATGACTCTCTCTCATCGATGTTTCTAACTCTCTATCTCTCTCCCTTCCTCTCTGTACAAAATCAATAAAATATATTTTTTAAAAAAAAAGAAAAAGAAAATGACGAACTACAATGTTCGCTGATGACCGATTGTTATAATCGTGTTGCATTTATTTCCCTTACTCGCAGGCACACCATTTCTCTCCACTAACACCAGCAGCGAATATTTTAGCGGCCGATGGCCAGGTCATCAGTCTTGGACTGACTTAGTTGGTGTGCGCAACAGGGAATATTTCGCTTTTGGAGAACAAGAAAAATAGGTTTATTTGCATTACACTTATTAATTTGTGCAGTTATTCAGTGTCTGCTAAGTTATGTTCAAGAAAAAAATATTAATTTTTATTAAAGTGTTCTATTGTTTTAAGTTAACGATCACTCATTTATGTCAGCCCTTTGTATTCAGCATGTCTCTGTTGAAATAAACCTACGTTTCTATGAAAATGGAAGCTTTTGTCTTTTTGCGACCACATACATTTAAAACTTGCTTATTTGGCCGTGGTAGCCTTTGAGTCTGACATCCTTGTTCCAGCAGCTTCGTCCTGGAAAATGCATCCCTCAGCAGCTCTCACCTCTGTCCCGCCTGCCTCCCTCCCGCCCCCAACACGCCTCCTGCAGGGGACCTCCCACCTGGGGACCAGTCCTGGGACACCCTCTCCCAAGGCAGAGGGGAGGGGTGAGCCTGGGTGGGTGCTGATGCTGCCCGCACTCCCACGGAGACTGGGAAGGACGCGGCCCCTGGCACTGCAGGTTCAGCCGGGGGAGACCATGTGGGATGCCCCTGCAGATGTTCGAGGACATGTGCCCCATGTCCCGCTGCCACGGCTGCCACGCTGGTCAGGAAATGCACTGTGGCAGGCGGCAGGCACCCTCCGGCCCCTCCAGAGGCTGCTCCTGGGTCCTCACAGCACAAGCCAGGGGTCCACACAAGAGCCCAGAGGAAACCGCAGGCCTCTGGGTCCGAACACCAGGGTCTCCCCACAGCCCGCACTCTAGGGAGGCATGGCAGGGAGCATGTGAGCTTTTATCACACGGCCCACAACCACCCAGAGTGACAGCAGGCTGGGCATCACACACACACACACACACACACACACACGCACACGCACATGCACGCACACGCACACGCACACACGCACACACACATGCACACCCTCAAGTCTCTGACTCCAAGTCTGCAGTCTCCCCCCACGGCCCCCCAGCTGGTGTTAGGGGCCAGGGCCCCATCTTGCCCCTGTATGTGGGCCCCATTGCAGTGGTGCGGAGCCAGGTCACCGGGGTGTTGAACCACATGCACTATCTTTACATTCCAACAGGAATGTGCGTGTCAGCCAGGACGAGGCCGCACCGGCGTTTGCGTGAAAGGACATCCCCCCACTTCGCTCGGACTGCCAGCAGCTCTGGCGGGAGGTCATGGGCGTCTTTAAGAAAACCCTCGGCCCCGAGCTATGAGAGCGCGGGCAGCAGCAGACCTCAGGTCTTACCGGCGGGGAAACTGAGGCTCGGAGAGGGGGAGGGCCCAGCCGGCCACCCTGAGAGTTCCACCAAGCCAGGCGCTTTCGCTCCCAAGTCCGTCCACAGCCTCCAGAGAGAAGGCCCCCTACGGAGGGGAAAGCAGGATGTTCTTGAAGACTCGTCCACGGCTCCTCAGGGCAGATTTGGCGGCTTTTAAAGTGAAACACTGAGGAGGAAGGTGCCAGAGTGCCTCTCCATGGGAACTAACTGGAGGGACGGGTGCTTCATCTTGGAAGAGGGGCTGGGAAGGAAGGGGGAGGGAGGGGAGGCTGCTGTCCAAACCTGAGCAGACCCTGGGAGAGGGGTCCTACAGGCAAGACCTGCCCTGGCCGTGTGCTCCCCTCCGCCCGTCCCCTCGGAAATCAGATGAAGCTCAGTTCCCCGCAGCCTGCGCCGTGAGTCCTCGGTTCTGAGCCCGTGCTGTGCTAATTAGTGTAAGATGCCAGCAGGGGGTGGAGCCTGGGCAGGAGTGTGTGGGATGCTGCACAACCTTTGTAGCTGTCTGTAAATCTAAATTATCCTATCTAATAAAAGAGTAATATGCAAATTAATCATCACTCCACTATATCCACAAGCCACGCCCATCAGTCAGGCCCACCAGCCAATCAGAGTGACTATGCAAATTAACCCCAACTGAGAAGGCTGCAGCCACAGAGAGCAGGAGGGTGGCTTGTGTTTCCCTGGCAATGGAAGGAGCCAAGCTCTCCACACACCCTGGCGGGCCCAGGCTCCGCTCCAGGCTACAAAGTTCCGATTGTAGAAGGTAAATAAGTCCCAGATCCCAGGGCCTCCGCTTGGGTTGCCAGGGTGTGTGGCTGTCCTGCAAACCACCACAGGCCCCTCGCCCAGGCCACCCAAGGGAATCCCCACCCTGATCTGGGACACCCATCAGGGCGAACCAGCTGGCCCCCACCCAGGTATCAGGCCTCTATCCTATTTAATAAAAGAATAATATGCAGGTTGATCATCACTCCAACACACAAGATCAAGATAGCTGCCCCCATGTGGTCAAAGATCCTGCCCCTATATGGACACAAGATGGCTGTCACAAGATGGCCAGCAGGGGAGGGCAGTTGGGAGAGACCAGGCCTTTACGGGAAGGCAGTTGAGAGGGACCAAGCCTGCAAGAGAGGGCATTTAGGGGTGACCAGGCTGGCAGAGGAGGGAAGTTGGGGGCAAACAGGCTAGCAGGGAGTGGTTAGGGGGTGATCAAGCTGGCAGGCAGAAGTGGTTAGGGGCATCAGAAAGGCATGCAGGCGAGTAGTTGGGAGCCAGCAGTCCTGGGTTGTGAGAGGGCAGATGGACATCCCTCAAGGGGTCCCAGATTAGAGAGGGTGCAGGCTGGGCTGAGGGACAACCCCCCCCCCCCCCCCGCATGAATTTCATGCATCAGGCCTCTCATTCCAAAATAAAAAGGTTATTTCAAAACT
This sequence comes from Pipistrellus kuhlii, assembly GCF_014108245.1. NCBI lineage: Eukaryota > Metazoa > Chordata > Mammalia > Chiroptera > Vespertilionidae > Pipistrellus > Pipistrellus kuhlii. Next base: position 503,461 of record NW_023425590.1, on the reverse strand, counting down.
TAATCATGAGTGAGTGAGTGAGAGAGTGACACAGGCTGGTGTGGCCATTGGTTGGCCTTGTCCTGTGCACTGAAGGGCTGCAGGCTCCACCCCCAGGAGGGGCGTGCAGGAGGCAGCTGACCAATGCCCCTCTCTCTCCCTCTCCCTTCCTCTGCCTCTAAAAGCCAATAACGAATGAGTGAGTAGGTAAACATGTGGTACAGACAGACAAGGGACATCATTCCGCCTTTAGAAGGAGGGACCTCTGCCCCCTGCTGCGCCACGGACCAGCCTGGAGGACATGGTGCTCACAAGACAAACGCTGTGTATTCCTCTTCCTGAGGGCCCAGAGCAGACCAACCCACAGAGACGGAGAATAGAACTGGGTGCAGGGGGGGGGGGGGGGCTGGGGAGTTGGTGTTTAATGGAGACAGTGTTTCAGTTTGCCGACCATGGCCCTAGAGGACCCCCCGTCCCCCGTCCCCCGAGGAGGACAGACCAGCTCTGCCCACGTCCCCCCCACACCACGGCCTCCTCTGCGCCCTGCAGATCAGCCCGGGCCAAGCCTCCACCGAGGACGGCCCAGGCCCCAGGTCCAGCCACAGACCCTGCCTGTGCGTCCCTGGTCCTACGCTCCACCGCCTCCCTTTCCGCTTCCACCTCCCGCCTTCCCTCCTCTCGCCTGGCCTGTCCCTGCCTCCGGCTCCCTGCCTTCCTCTCCTTCCCTCCTCTCTTCCTCCCACAGACTGTCCAACTGGGAGAAAACAGGGGCCAGTCCATCCTGTGTGCCCCTCCTTCTGCCTGCGGGCTGGCCCTCCTGGCTGTGTCTCCCACGACTCCTGACAGTGGGATTAGGCGCCAGTAGGAGGGTGGCGGGTGGACCTATATTCTCTTTTTCCATCCTCACTCACGAAGTGACTGGCCAGAGGGCGAGCCCCAAGGACACCCCCTCTTCCCGCACCAGCTGCTCTGTCTCCCTGCCGTGCTCTCCTGCAAGAGGGCGCCTGACCTTCTGACCTTGGAGAGCTTTCAGCACCGCCAGAGGGACAGCTCCCTGCCCTCCCCAAGGTTCAGACAAACCGGGAAGCTCAGAGGGGCTCCCACTTCAGTGGGGCTGGGGGTTGGGGGGCTGGAGTGACGGTGCCTTCACGAATAGGCAGGGCTTGGGGAGGAGAGTTCAAGGGCAGGGCAGGCGGGAAGGATGTCGAGCGACACCAACACGCTCCCCAAACTCTGCCCGCGTGTGCGTCACTGGGAAGCATTCCCATCCCCGCAGCCGCGGAGGGAATGGAAATATCGGGCGGTAATAAAAATAGCGCCAGGAGGCCCATGACGCGTCTGGAACCACCTGGAAAGTGAGCTGTTGCTGACATTCTGCTGGGGACGTGACCAGGCTGGTCTGTCCTCCGAGGGCGGCGGGGGAGGCGGCGATGACCCCTCACCGCAGGTAGCGGGGAAGACAAGGTCGCCTGGGACCAACGTGTCTCCCCAGGCCCAGAGCCCACCGCGCCCACACCTGCCCGGGTCTCTAGGACGGGGGCTCGCTGTCCGCAGGAGGGTCCTCTGGGGCCGTGGTCGGCAAACTGCGGCTCCAGAGCCACATGCGGCTCCTTGGAAACCTTGAGTGTGACTCTTCCACCAAATGCCACGGTCTGGGTGAGTCTATTTGGGAGAAGTGGTGTTAGAAGAAGTTTAAGTTTAAAAAATTTTGGATCTTCAAAGAAATGTCAGAAGTTGTGCTGTTGATATTTGGCTCTGATGACTAACGAGTTTGCCGACCACTGGTCTAGGGAAACAGTCATTACCTACACGGCAAGGACAGCAAAACCATCATCGTGAAGACCAAGCAGCAGGCCCCCGAAGGCCCTTTATGGAATGGTGACGGGCACATGGGGACAGGATCCAGCGCAGGGTCCCGCCTCCCAGGGGCGCTGCAGGGGAGCGGGGTATGTGTGTGTGTGTGTGTGTGTGTGTGTGTGTGTGTGTGTGCAGTTCCCAACTGGCTGGAGGTTTTGTCTGGTTTCTGAGTTTTTCTTAGCAAAGTTCACTCTTGGTGTGGATTCTCACATTGAGAGGGAAGAGTGGCCTAGATTAACACCTAATTACTCCTCGGTAATTAAATTAACGCTAATGGGCTCCATACGCCTGCCCGTGTCGGAGCCAATAGCTGTCTCCGGCCTGGCGCTGTCTTGTTGCTTTAGCTCTGGCATTTCCGTGCCACCGGTGCCTCCTCAGGGGGCCTGTAGTGGAGGGGCCATGACAACAGGGCGACAGCGATGAAAATAACCAATGCTGCCGCCGGGTGTGGCTTAGCAGCTGAGCATCCACCCAGGAACCCAGAGATCACCGGTTCGATTCCCTGTCAGGGCGTCTGTCCGAGTTATGGCTCCATCTCCAGTAGGGGGTGTGCAGGAGGGAGCCGGTCCATGGTGTTTCTCTCTCATTGGTGTTTCTATTTCTCTATCCTTCTCCTTTCCTCTCTCTCTCTCTCTCTCTCTCTCTCTCTCTCTCTCTCTCTCAAAATCAGTAAAGAGGGGAAAACCGCCAATACTGCTAAGAATTTTATCCTGCGTCCAGCCAACCCTGGACACAGCTCCTGTATTTATTCCTCCCGTGTCATCCTCAGCCACCTGGGAGTAGGGACTGCTCACATTTGGGGTGATGGCGGCTCCGAGCTAAGGAACACGGGGCATGGCCCGGAGCTGGAAAGGCCAGGAAGTGTTCCTCCTGAGAGCCCGCCGACGGGGCGGCCCGCAGACACCCTGGTTTGGGACTTCCGGCTCCTGACGGGGGAGAATGCTTTCTGTTGGTTCAAGTCCCCGGTGGCCCGGAGACACGAGCACGGAGTTCTAGTACACCTCCGGCTGAGAAGGAAAGAGACGATGCAATGGAAATGTGCAGAGATCAACAGCTGTGGAGGAAGGGTGCGTATGGTCTAGTGGCTGGGCTGCCAGGACCGACTCCAGGCCCCCGAGAGGTTTACCGAGAGATGGGGGTTCACAACCAGCCCTCCCTCTGCCTTCTGTGTCTTATAAATGAGGGCTTTTTACAACAAGCGAACTTATAAAGAAGTGCAGGGGCGAAATATTAACCTATTAATACAATGTTTTTACAAAGAAACACAGGAGCCACACCACACACTTCACTAGAAAGGAAATGACGGACCTCAGAGGTTACACCTCCGCGTCCCCTGCCCAGTATGCAGACTCCGGGGCCTGGCCGGGGCCCAGTTACGAAGGGTTTTTGTTGTAAGCAGCTGAGCTTTGGAGGTTATTGGTTATGCAGCAGGAAACGAATAAAATGCCCTGACCAGTTTGGCTCTGTGGATAGAGCATTGGTCTGCGGACTGAAGGGTCCCAGGTTCGATTCCCATCAAGGGCATGTACCTCAGTTGCAGGCACATCCCCAGTGAGGAGTGTGCAGGAGGCAGCTGATTCATGTTTCTCTCTCATTGATGTTTCTAACTTCTATCCCTCTCCCTTCCTCTCTGTGAAATATCAATAAAATATATAAAAAAGAAAAGAAAATGAATAAAACTATTGGATACATGATTGCTTAGAGGCAACATTTTGTTCTCCATCTGCTGGACTCACCCTGGGGAAGAGAGGTGTCTACTGAGCCCCTCACACCACAGCCACGCCGAGACCGGTTTGGCTCAATGGATAGAAGAGTCTTGGGGACTGAAGGGTCCCGGGTTCGATTCCGGTCAAGGGCATGGACCTTGGTTGTGGGCATATCCCCCATTGGGGATTTGCAAGAGGCAGCTGATCGATGACTCTCTCTCATCGATATTTCTATCTCTCTATCTCTCTCCCTTCCTCTCTGTACAAAATCAATAAAATATATTTTAAAAAAACAAACAAACAAAAAAACATGGCCACGTGTGGCACCACGGGGGGAGGGAGGTCAGCAGGGGAGCCTCTGAGGGTGGGATGGTCCCAGCCACGTGTCCACGCGGTTAGGAGCGTGGCCTGCGTGGCCAGGCCCTGCGGTGGGTGGGAAGCCGGGGCCCAGGAGCAGGTGCTGTTCTCAGGATGGAGCTGGGGGTGGAGCCAAACCCTCCTGCTCCCGCTGGCCACCTGGAGGACGGATCGGAGTCAGGGCTGTGGGGGCACGTCCCCCGGCGCCCATCTCCTCCGTTTCTATCCCCCCTCGGAGTGACTTTCGGGCGGCTCCGTAGCCCCCGGGTGGGACTGTACCGCAGTGACCATGCAGACTCTCCGAGGGCACCACGGGGTGTCTCATTCATCGTCGGATTCCGAGAGCCGTGCCAGCGCGGCCCCGAGGCGGAGGCCTGAGCCATGGGAAGGCCGCCGGCTCTGGCAGGCAAGCTGGGCGCACGCGTCTCGCGTTGTAAGCGACGCGTCCCCGGGCGTGAGCTTCACACACTGTCCCGGCCACAGGCCCCGGCTCCCCCACCTGCTCCCGGGGCCACTTCCCCGGCTCCCCCAGAGCAGGAGGCACCGGGAGGGAGGGTGAGGAGTGACTCTGCAGAGGGCGCTGCTTCAGTGTTTTTTTCTTTCTTTTTTAAAAATATATTTTATTGATTTTTTACAGAGAGGAAGAGAGAGGGATAGAGAGTTAGAAACATCGATGAGAGAGAAACATCCATCAGCTACCTCCTGCACAACCCCTACTGGGGATGTGCCCGCAACCAAGGTACATGCCCTTGACCGGAATCGAACCTGGGACCCCTGAGTCTGCAGGCCAATGCCCCATCCACCAAGCCAAACCGGTTAGGGCAGCAGCAGAGTTTCTGAGACGGTGGCGGGTGCTTCCTCTGGGGCAGGAGAGGCCGCAGACGCCCCCTCTGTCCCCACCCGCCCTGGGGCTTTGGGAAAGGAGGGTAGGCTCCTGAGCACCATCTTTAGAACAGCCTGTGGCCCGTGCGCCTGCCTCGGGTGCGTGACTCACATGTAACAGATGCAAAATGTCTAGCTCCGAGCAGGCACTCCTTACAATAGTCGTTTAAAAAGTACCTTTGTTTTTTATTGATTTCAGAGAGGAAGAGAGAGGGAGAGAGAGACAGAAACATCGATGATGGGAGAGAGCCATTGATCGGCTGCCTCTAGCATGCCCCACACTGGGAGGGGGCCCACAACCAGGGTCTGTGCCCTTGAGTTGAACCCGGGACCCTTCAGTCCGCGGGCCTACACTCTGTCCACAGAGCCAAACCAGCTAGGGCTAGATGGTCTTTTTTTAATGCTTTGGCAGCAGCTGAATGTTAGCTGAGCGGGCTGGCTTTTTATAACCTCCTGGCCCATAAGACAGGAGAGCTAATTCTATTATTTCCGGGCATCTTGGATCTGCCTCATTTGACGGGATGGAAGGCAGAGAAATGCTGATTTCTGACTATTCCAAGGACTCTGAGAGCCTGGTGCATCTTTCAGTGGCTCACACGAAAGCTTTGCAAATTGGAAATGAAAATGGTAGCTTTGAACCAGCGTCTCACCGGGAGCCTGACCCCAGCTGCCCTTCTGACCTTCCTGACCACGACTGACTGTCCTTCCCGGCGCTGGGCCCGGGCGCTGCTCCTGCCTGGCAGCCCCTCTGGCGGGCAGCTCGCCCGCGTCTCCCGTGCCTCGTCTCTGCCTGTCCATCCTGCGTTCCACCGTCAAGGGGTGTGGCTGCCACCTCCTCCAGGAAGCCCCGGGGTTTGCTCTCCTTGGCCTGGCTGTAACCCAAGGAGATTTAGACAGCATGGAGACAGTGAGAGCCCATTAGGGGGACAGGCGGCTGACAATTGCCGCAGAAACGAGGGCATGTCATTTCTGGGCACCGCCCTCAGAGGGGGACAGAGACACAGGAGTTACTCCTAAAGCTGGTTTTAAAAAGGGAGGAAGGGACACCTCGCCAGTGGAAGTGCGAATCGAGAGTCAGTGTGCGCCTCCACATATCATGTGGCCAAATACCTTTTTAAAAAATATGTTTATTGATTTCAGAGAGCACCGAAGGAGATAGTAACATCAATGGTGAGAGAGCATCATTGATCGGCTGCCTCCTGCACGCCCCCTACTGGGGATGGAGCCCACACCTGTGTCCCCTCCCCCCCTGCTCTGACCTGGAAGTGAACCAGCGACCTCTTGGCTCCTGGGGCAATCAATGCTCAACAGCTGAGCCGCACGGGCTGGGCTGTGCTTCCTTTTAAAGCAGAGGAATAGAATCCTATCTGCCATACGTGCTCTCCCTGACTCCCGCTCCTAGCCCGGAGGCACTGGGGCTGGGTCACCTGGCAGCCATGTGATGCCACCTGCTCACAAGCCCCTCTCTGAGTGCTCACAGGCGCCGGCCCATTGGGTCCTCAGGTGAGGGCGCCGCTCAGCTCTCGTCATCGACACCTGGACTCGGGCCGAGAAGGCGTGTGAGTGACCGCTTTCCAGCCGGAGAGAGCGGGTGTGGCTCTCAGCATGTGGCTCTCGGCGCGGACATGGGCGAGGTGCGTCAGGGGCGGGACAAGGTGATGGGTGGAGAGAGGAGGACCAGTTCTGGAGATCTCAGGCAGGTGCTGGCAGGCCCGTTGGCACTGGAGGAAGGCAAGGTGTCTGGTTTGAGCAACTGGATGCAGAGGGTTTAGACAAGACTAATCATTGTACATGTAAGACACACGTGGCATGTCCCATGTTCCAGCACACCACACGTCACGCCTGTTCTTCACACCAGGGAGGAAGGACCTGGGCACTCCCCACACGGGAAATGGTGCCCGCCTGCAACACGGGAGTCGGAGGTCCACCAGGGACAGACAGGCACAGGAAGGCCGCCCTGGCTGCTCTCTGGTGACCCAGCCCCTCACCTAAGAAAGAATGGAGTTGACCATCTCCCTTCCGCCTCTCCTCTGTCTCAGCTATAAACCCTATCTCTGCCTTTGCTATTGTTGTTTCCACGTAGAGCAGCGAATTAACATCTCCTCATCACCTGTGTCTGACTTCTCCCTGGCAGGAGGCACTAGGATTATGCCCATTTGACAGATGTGGACACTGAGGCTCAGACACCTGGCTAGTCCGAGAGAAGTGTGAGCCAGGATTCTGATCCTGATCTTCCACCTCTCAATTCCTTCCTTTCTTATTTATTTATTTATTTGTTTGTTTGTTTATTTATTAATCTTTCATTTCTGTGTGCTGCTTGCTGATGCTGCTGGGAAAGGAAGCACTTTTTAAAATATATATATATTTTATTGATTTTTTACAGAGAAGAAGGGAGGGGGATAGGGAGCTAGAAACATCGATCGGCTGCCTCCCGCACACCCCCCCACTGGAGATGTGGCTGCAACCAAGATACATGCCCTTGACTGGAATCGAACCCAGGACCTTTCGGTTCGCAGGCTGACGCTCTATCCACTGAGCCAAACTGGTTTCGGCTCAATTCCTTCCTTTCCATCCTTCCATGCCCTGAACCCTCAACTCTCTCACCCCCATTGCCCTGGAGCCCTGGACGGCTTGCAGAGGCAGAACCACCCAGTCCTAGCCTGTTAAAGGAGGAAATGGACTTAAGGCACGCTGGGCGTTTCTGACAGGATTGTGCTGCCTGGTGACGGAATACACAGAGAGGGTGCACGCAGGCTGTGACAGGGGAAGGGAGCCTGGGGGAGGCACCCTCACGTGGAGGCGCTCAGTCCTGGAGCAACAGCGCCACCTGCTGGCTGCGTGTGCTGTGACACTGCGATCGCAAAACCAGAGCAATTGGGAAATAGCAGCGCAAAGACCCAGAAAAACCTAACTTGATGTTTACTGTCTGGGGTTTTATTGAAGAAGTAGGGGCCCATTGCCCGATATTCATGCAAGAACAGGCCTTCCTTCCCCTGGCTTCACTCCCCGCCGCCCGCTCCCGGCCTGCTAGGGAGCCGGCAAGTCCGTGCTTCTTAGGACTTGCTCCTGTAGTCCCTCTGCCGCCACCTCCTCCCCCCATAACAGGTGTCCCGCCTCCCAGCTGCTCCTCACCTGCATATGCAAATTGACCCAACATCTTCGTTGGGTTAATTTGCATACTCACTGATTGGCTGTGGGCATAGCGGAGGTATGGCCAATTTACACGTTGCTCTGTTATTAGGTAAGATAGGCAAGAGCTTCATCCACTCACCACTTACAACAAACAGAAACGGCTGTTAATTATGCAATAAATATGTGCTGAGCAGCTATCACAACAGACACAGCTTCTGCCCTTTAGGAAGTTGTTTTGGCAAAAGGTACCCACACCATCTCTCTCCCTCTCTCTCTCTCTCTCTCTCACACCCACACACACACACACTGTAGGTACTCCTAAGTAGATATGGTCTATAACCCATATGTGTAACCTGAATAGGGTAGCAGCTAGGGTCATGGGTAGGCTCAGAGCTGCTTGCCTGGGTTTATATGCCAATTTTTCACTCTTTCTTTCTTTCTTTCTTTCTTTCTTTCTTTCTTTCTTTCTTTTTTTTTTTTTTTTTTAGCTCTGTGTCCCTTCTCCCTACCTCAGTACTCTCATTGACAAACTTTTAAATTAATGTTAATATACACTGAGTGCCAGATTGTTATAAACTCTGAACGCATAATAATCTGGCCACTCAGAGTATATCCTATATAATAAAAGGCTAATATGCAAATTGTCCCCTTGACCAGGAGTTCAACCAGCAGACTGGCCAACCGACCATGTCCCCTTCCCCTGGCCAGGCTGGTCTGACCCAACCTGTGCACAAATTCATGCACCAGCCTCTAATACACACACACACACACACAGAGTGGCCAGGTTATTATGCATTCAGAGATCATCATAACCTGGCCACTCAGTGTATATTTAAGATGGTTGTGCTGTCTAGTGAATATACTGAGTATTCCATTAATGTACAAAACCTTAAAAAAATTTAACCGAACTTTTTAAAGTTTAAATTAACAAAATTTTTTCAAAAGTTCTTTGTGGGAACCCTGCCCAGCATGGCCGGGTGCCCAGGCCCATGTGAGTGAGGGGGCTCTGCCCAGAGGAGCCGGGTGCCCAGGCCCGTGTGAGTGAGGGGGCTCTGCCCAGCGTGGCCGGGTGCCCAGGCCCGTGTGAGTGAGGGGCTCTGCCCAGAGGAGCCGGGTGCCCAGGCCCATGTGAGTGAGGGGGCCAGGCCCATGTGAGTGAGGGGCTCTGCCCAGAGGAGCCGGGTGCCCAGGCCCATGTGAGTGAGGGGCTCTGCCCAGCGTGGCCGGGTGCCCAGGCCCATGTGAGTGAGGGGCTCTGCCCAGAGGAGCCGGGTGCCCGGGCCCGTGTGAGTGAGGGGCTCTGCCCAGCGTGGCCGGGTGCCCAGGCCCATGTGAGTGAGGGGGCTCTGCCCAGCGTGGCCGGGTGCCCAGGCCCATGTGAGTGAGGGGGCTCTGCCCAGCGTGGCCGGGTGCCCGGGCCCGTGTGAGTGAGGGGCTCTGCCCAGAGGAGCCGGGTGCCCAGGCCCATGTGAGTGAGGGGACTCTGCCCAGCGTAGCCGGGTGCCCAGGCCCATGTGAGTGAGGGGCTCTGCCCAGTGTGGCCGGGTGCCCAGGCCCATGTGACTGAGGGGCTCTGCCCAGAGGAGCCGGGTGCCCAGGCCCATGTGAGTGAGGGGCTCTGCCCAGAGGAGCCGGGTGCCCAGGCCCATGTGAGTGAGGGGCTCTGCCCAGAGGAGCCGGGTGCCCAGGCCCATGTGAGTGAGGGGCTCTGCCCAGAGGAGCCGGGTGCCCGGGCCCATGTGAGTGAGGGGCTCTGCCCAGCGTGGCCGGGTGCCCAGGCCCGTGTGAGTGAGGGGCTCTGCCCGGAGGAGCCGGGTGCCCAGGCCCATGTGAGTGAGGGGCTCTGCCCAGCGTAGCCGGTGCTCCAAGCGTTTCCCAGACGCAGGGGAGGAAGCGAGGACACAGCCATCTCTGGCTGCGCAGCATTCCGTTCGCTGGGGTCTTAGTTCCAGGTGAAGCCCAGGCCCTGCTTCACAGCAGGTTTCTGTGAGCATCTCTGCCGACCTCAGAGTCAGCACAGGCGTCTTCAACAGAAACAGCCGGTCAAACAGACGACGATGAAGAGGAGCAGCGTGCCCAGCACCCCGCCAAGCAGCCCTCGCCCCGCAGGGCCGCCCTGTGTGCGGCACAGAGGTCAGAGGCCGCCCCAGGGACATGCGAGCCAGGAGGAGGCTGAGCCCAGACGGAAACCCCGCTCTGAGGCTCCAGGGAGGAGGGAGAGGGGCTTGCACCTGTCTCTCTGCAAAGGGTAGGCCCAGGTGGGCTCTGGGGCGGGGGGCGGGGTCTGGGGCAGGCAGGCTCTGAGGAGCAAACTCGGGTGTGTGAGTAAGCCGGGTGCACACCTGTGCCCTCACCAGTCTCCGTGCTGCTTCCTTGGGAAAGTCTTCCCCGTTCAGTCCCAGCCCAGAGGTGTGTGAGGGTGTGGGTCCCCGGGCCATGAGGCCGGCCGGGTGCCGCTGGGTTTGCAGATGGCCCCTCCCAGAGGAGAGTGCTGGGCTCCGAGCCCAGCCCCCTGGAGATCCTTCTGGGGCCGGCTCCCCAAGACCAGCTCAGAGGAACTCCCAGCTTTTCACAAAAGACGGTAAGGGACCAGCAGGGCTGCGCCACCTCCCCTGTGGGCCAGCCAGCGGGTGACAACACTCGCCAATTGTCACCAATGGGGAGCCGAGCCCTGGGCCGCGGTGTGGGTGCTGTTTACTTAGAGTCTCGCTCTCCAGCCCAAGGCCAAACCGCTGGAGGGACCGGGGCCGGGTGCACAGGACACCGTCAGAGGGCGGCCAGGCTCTGGCGGCTCCCGGACAAGGCCAAAGGCCAGGCCTCCGGGGGCTCTGAGCTTCCCCCGCCTGCACTGGGCCCAGCTCTCCCCCCGCCCCCCCAGCCTCCGCCCCTCCGGGCCCAGTTCTCCCCCTCCACACCCTCCGCCCCTCCGGGCCCAGCTCCCCCTCTCCCCCCGCTCCGGGCCCAGCTCTCCCCCCTCCACACCCTCCGCCCCTCCGGGCCCAGCTCTCCCCCCCCACACCCTCCGCCCCTCCGGGCCCAGCTCTCCCCCCTCCACACCCTCCCCCCCTCTGGGCCCAGCTACCCCCTCCACACCCTCCACCCCTCCGGGCCCAGCTCCCCCCTCCACACCCTCCCCCCTTTCGGGCCCAGCTCTCCGCCCCACACACCCTCCCCCCCTCCGGGCCCAGCTCCCCTCCATCCCCCACACCCTCCGCCCCTCCACACCCTCCGCCCCTCCGGGCCCAGCTCTCCCCCCTCCACACCCTCCGCCCCTCTGGGTGCTAGCCGGGATCTGAGCAATCACTCCGGGTCGATTTTGAGATTTACTAAACAATTCTTAAGTGGAAAATTAAACTTTTTAAATGTAAATCAGCTGTTTCTGTGACTTTGCACCTAACCCATTTTTCCCTGTGGGCGGCGACTCAAGGACAGACTGCTCGCCTCTGGTTGAAACTCCCTCAACAAAGCCAAGGTCATTCCTGTCAGCCAGCAGGGACCAGGCCGCAGGACACATGCTCGCTAGGCAGCTCGCTCCTAAGTTCACAGGAGTGCTCCCAGGCCAGCTGCTGCCGCTTTACAACCACAGGCCAGCGATGTCCCGGCAGCTCCCGGGGGACGCCTGCTGGCAGGGCCGTGACCATGAACCCGGGACTCCTGCAGACCTCTGGCTCCGAGCTCACAGGCGTGGGATGCAATTTCTGCCAAGAATGCTTACGAAACAGAAACGATCCCGAAATAAGTTCTTCTATTTCTTTTCTTGTTAATCCTCACCTGGGGATATTTTTTCATTGATTCTTAGAGGGAGTGGAAGGGATGGGGAGAGCAGAGAGAAACATTGGTGTGAGAGAGACTCATTGATTGGCTGCCTCCCGCACCCAATCCGACCAGGGACCGGGGTGGAGCCTGAAACCAGAATTCCCCCGGGCGGGACCCTTCAGTCTGCAGGCCGGCGCGCTATGCACTGAACCAAACCGGGCAGTGCAGCTCCTCCTATGTCTAAGGGGTCTGCTAACAGGGCCCTCGGAGGTTGTGACAGGGACCCAATACGTCACAACAGGTACTGGGCCTCAGGGAGGCGACCCTGTGGGTGTGAACAGACAGTGTGTCTGCTATGACAGGGGCCTGGGGCCCTCTGTGTCCTCATTTCTCACTGTGCGCTCAGCCTGGCGGCCAGCACCGCCAGTGGTCCGCGTGGTGGGACTGCTGGGCACTCGGAACAGGGGTCATTGATTTCCAGGGAGAAGCCCGCCCCGCAGGGCCGAGCCCTTGAGCTCCGAGTTCTGACGACTGGGCCAGGGACTCACTGGCTGAGTCCGTCAGCCACTGGCCGAGCCGCCGAGTCCTCAGTGCAGGGAGGTGTCTGCGCTCATGTGCCTGCTGGTGAGTCCTCACCGTCCCACTTTCCGGATGAACCCAGGGGCACAAGGACAGGCCTGAGAAAAGGCACAATGATGGACAAGGACCGGACTGCAGCGGGCCCAGCCTGGCGTCCACGCAGATGGCACCAGGGACGTGCCGACGCTGTTCTTTGCAAAGGGCAAGGCCGAGACCTTGGCTGGGCGGCGAGCGACAGTGGCCGGGGAGATCCCAGGCGCCCGGCCTTCCTCCCAGTGCCCTGGTGTGACCTGCAAAACACACTGCTCTCACGGGGGACCCCCACCTCCGGAGGCCCTACAGCCGGCACGGAGGCAGAATGAGCGGCTCACACATTGCATACCCCGCGGTTTATTCTGAAAAACAAGCCCGTTACCAAGTCCTCTCCCTCGCCCTCCTTTTCCTTAAAGAACAAGTTACAAAAGGTGCAGACGGACACACTGGCAGGGGATTCGTGGGAAATGACCCAGGGCTCCTGGTTCACACCTGAGTCAGAAACAGCGAATGGCTACATGAGAAGAAACGTTTACAGCAAGAGGGTGATCTGAGCCGATGACAGTGAGCGGTTAGAGGCTCACCGCCCGCACCCGCACACCAGCCACGCACAGCGCCGCGGACAGAGGACGGCAGGCGGCCCGGCAGCCAGCACGCGGAGGCTCCGGGCGGGGCCGCCCTCCAGCGGCCGCGGCTCTGCTCGGCGCCTCACTTGGAGTCCTGGTCTTGCTTTTCGTCCAAAAGGGCGGAGCGGATGCCCAGCTTTTTCAGTTCCTCCACCAGGTCCCCGTTCTGGTGCATCTGCAGGAGGATGTCACAGCCCCCCACAAACTCGCCGTTGAGGTACACTTGCGGGATGGTGGGCCAGTTGGAGTAGTCTTTGATGCCTGCGGGGAGAGAACAGCGGGTCACTGCACGTCAGAGTGAACTGCCCGTGGCAGATGCTCTTACCCGCCCGGCAGGCGGCCCCGGACCAGTGCTCGCTGAGGAGCTCCGCTCCAGAGCTGGGGCCGCTGGAACCCAGCCCGCCGGGAGGCAGTGCGGCCCAGGTGGCCCCTGAGCCTCTGGCCTGGCGCCCTCCCCCGGGCTGTGACGGGACCGGAGTACGGCTCCCGGGGCCGGCCCGGGCGGACTGACAGCAGGAACCTGATCGGCCGTGGTGTGGACGTCACACCAGACACCACGACTAGGAGCCACGCCACAAGTCCCTTCCCAGGAGGACCTGCCCCGTGAGCGAACGTCACCAGACACTTACGATGTCAGGCAGTGTCTGCCTGTATAACTCTGACCGGAGAAACGCCCTTTCCCACGCGCAGGCGGATCCCTCATCCTCTCGGCCCCGGAGGGCGCCCGGGACAGGCGCTCCGGCCCCAGAGCTCACAGGTGAGCTAACGAAGGGCGTCCGGCGAGGGCCACTGGTCACGAGACAGGAGCGTGCAGCACACGGGTGCCAGACAGCGTGGCCAGCAACCATTCTGCTCCGAGCCATGAGGAGACGGTTTTGACACAGTAAGGAGGAAATGTGGTTTCAAAACCCATTCTTTTCCCATTCATCCTCACCATTATACTCATACTAGAGGCCCAGTGCACTAATTCATGCACTGGTGAGTCCCTCAGCCTGGCCTGCTCCCTCTCCCAATCCGGGACCCCAAGCTGGCCTGCATGCGGCAATGGGCTGAAACTGGCAGTCTGACATCCCCCAAGGCAGTGGTCAGCAAACTGCGGCTCTCGAGCCACATGCAGCTCTTTGACTCCTTGAGTTTTTAGCAAAGGCCAGCTGAGGAGTCCCCTAATTAAGTTAGTAACAATGTACCTACCTATATAGTTTAAGTGGCTCTCAAAAGAAATGTCAATCGTTGCCCTATTGATCTTTGGCTCTGTGGACTAAGGAGTTTGCCGTCCACGGCCCCAGGGGATGTGGTGTGGGGCCGGGCACCGCACCTCCACTCGGTAGGTAGCCTGCTGCCATGCAGGCTGGAGAGGCTCACACCACCGCAGCTGAGCTTACCATGAGCTGGGCATCTGCGCTCCCGCTGTGGGAGTGCACTGACCACCAGGGGGCAGGACCTGTGTGAGCGTCTGCCCCCTGGGGGTCAGTGTGCATCATTGCGACCGGTCATTCAGTCACTTAAGCTTTTATATTTATAGAAGATGTTGAGATGAAATAGCCTTTTTAAAATATATCTAAGCAATAAACTTCTGTGCTGGTTATGTTAAAGCAGAGGATGGTCAAAAGCATGGCATAATAATCATGATAGAGTATATGTGACATTTTTTATACTTATATAGGCAGTTATTTTTAAATGGTCAAAATGAGCACAAAATAAACAAAACAGAAGTCAACAGATTTTGCAAACAAAATAAAAACACAGGAACTGGTTCTTCTTACCCTATCATTTATTACCAAACATTTGCTTTCCAAATAAAATGACCAATTTGAGTTCTATCACTGCCTTCTAACCAATAGCAACCCGCCCTAAATGCCGTGCTAGGAAGGCGCGGCGGCCGAGGGGTTATCTCTCTCTCCCAGCCGCACTGGGAAGACGTGGTTGCCAGGTCACAGGCCCCGTCAAGCTCACGCCTTTCTCCCTGAGCTCTCCTCACTGACGCTGTAACAGTGTCAGGTGCACAGCGCGGTGTGCGCATACGCTGTACGTCCACCAGCTGTCACCACACACACAACAACTTTCTGTGTATGTGTGTGATGAGAACTTCTAAGATCTATCCTCTTAGCAACTGCAAAGCATACTTCTGAGTCACTGAGTGTCAAAAAACAAACAAAAAACAGCTAAGCGGTTCGAGGGGACAATGAAGGGCAAGTCCCACTAAGACCAGAATGTCCTCCTTCCACAGCGATGCCAGTTACAATGTTTTCCTTTATGACGAAGGATGGGTGTGGGAATTAAGAAATGTTTAAAGTATGAACTTCTTTCTAATTCTTCTAAACTTCCTTAAATGTCATGTACGTGAACCATTCATACCCATGGTATACCTGCGTTTTAAATTAGCAGCATGCAGTACTGAGCTTCCATGATGATATATACTGTGCTTCTTTGGTGAGCGCCTCCAGCTTCTGACACCAAAAGTGAAAACAAGGTGGTCGCCTGACGGTCACCAGCACCGCACACCTGACCCTCGGAGGGCGCTGCGGAGCAACGGGCAGGCTTTCTTCCACAGAGTATTCTCCGAAACCACACTGACCAGAGCCGAGGCCTGTCTCACTCACTGGCCATCGGGCTGCAGACCATGCGTCCTGACTGGAAGGGAGAGAAGCTGCACCACCAGGACAACCCCACCGCCCAAGCCACCAAAGAAGTGGGCGTTCCCAGCCCCGGAGCATCCGACACTGAGCGGCCGGGGGCCGACTCCCGGCAGGCCCTGCGAGAGCAGCCATGGCCACCGGCTGACAGTTTACCAAAACCCACCTTACCTGCTGCTTTGGTGTTTACATTAACGAGTGTGACAGGCATCTTTCTTAAAAAGCGCGCTATTTTCAATTTTTAAAGTCTGATCACAGGTTTACATATTTAAGGACTATCCGATTCCTACAGAGCAGCAATTTTCAACCTTGCTCACCTCATGCACACACAAACTAATTACTGCAACTCTGCGGCACACCAACAAGTATTACATTGTTTGCCCATCTAACAAGAAAGAAAAAAGGTATAAATGTGATTCATTCACACCGAAGGGCTATGTATTGGCTGTTATCAATTTTTATTTATGTTTCTTAAATTAAATGTATTAGGATGACACTGGTCCTCATGAAATGCGGGTTTCATTTCTTGTCATTTCATCGGACAATCTGAGGGAGCAGAGGGCAGGCGCTCACCGAACAGCCGGGGCTGCATGCTCTAACCGTTCTTGCGCTGCGGGAGAGGGAGGTGAGACCCCCATACAGACCACCGCTCCCCGCGGGCAGTGAGCGTCCCATCGGGTGGGTCAGCAGGACCTGTCTGAACGTGGCTAAGGTCGCTCACACCTCAACTTCCAAAACTGCAGCCTACAGTGATAGTTCTTACAAATGCCACTTGGAATTACTCAGAATCAAAGCTAAACTCTAGAAAAACTCAAACACTATACCAAGAACGGACTGTAATGACACCCTATCATAGTAGACAGGGACAGAAAGTGTTGATGGCAAAGCTACGTAACAGGGAAACATTAGGAGTCGGGCGTTAGGAGGCTGTCTCGTATACACCGACTGCGCGCACCCCCCCCCCCCCCCCCGAAATTTAACACTCCGAGCATCAAGCCAGGAGGAGAAAATGCACTGGATAATTCCCTTTCAGAACTTTCCAAAGGGACTTTCCAAAAGCCTCCCACTTCAGGACACCACTGGTCTTGGTTGGACAGTAGGGTTCAGAGGACCATACACACAGGCCTCTCTTCCTGGCGTTTCTGCGGAGCTTCAGAGTCTACAGATTAACTCCCTCCCTCCTTGGCTCTGGGAACCGGGCAAGTCATGTCACCTATTCCTCCATCTTGCCTGACTCAGAGAGGGCGCCAGGACGGCCTGAGAGGGTCGGAGCTGAGAGCATGGAGAGGGAGACCCTCAGTAGAGGGAAAGCGAAGCCGAGTGAGCACGGCACCCATCGGCTGAGGGTCAGGAGTGAGCACGGCACCCATCGGCTGAGGGTCAGGAGTGACCATGGCACCCATCGGCTGAAGGTCAGGAGTGAGCACGGCACCCATCGCCTGAGGGTCAGGAGTGAGCGTGGCACCCATCAGCTGAGGGTCAGGAGTGAGCGTGGCACCCATCGGCTGAGGGTCAGGAGTGAGCGTGGCACCCATCAGCTGAGGGTCAGGAGTGAGCGTGGCACCCATCAGCTGAGGGTCAGGAGTGAGCGTGGCACCCATCGGCTGAGGGTCAGGAGTGAGCGAGGCACCCATCGGCTGAGGGTCAGGAGTGAGCGTGGCACCCATCGGCCTGAGGGTCAGGAGTGAGCGTGGCACCCATCGGCTGAGGGTCAGGAGTGAGCGTGGCACCCATCGGCCTGAGGGTCAGGAGTGAGCGTGGCACCCATCGGCTGAGGGTCAGGAGTGAGCGTGGCACCCATCGGCTGAGGGTCAGGAGTGAGCACGGCACCCATCGGCTGAGGGTCAGGAGTGAGCGTGGCACCCATCGGCTGAGGGTCAGGAGTGAGCGTGGCACCCATCAGCTGAGGGTCTCGGCCGGCCAGCTTGGGCATGCGGCCTCGGCTAACTCTGCTGCTCTCTAAGCCTGTAACGTGGGAATGACTCTGTGCCTCAGACTTGCTCTGAAGATGGAATAACATACGACTGGTGAAATGACTTAAGCTCCCACAGGGCCAGGGACAATGCTTTTGCAGGCTTTAAAGGGCAGTCTGGAACGTCCGTCTCCCCTCCACCCCCCTCTATTCTAAACCTTTGCGCCAAACCTAGTCCACTTCCTGTTTTTGTAGATAAAGTTTTATTGGGACTTAGCCATGCTAGTCATTTATGCTTTATTCCTGACGCTTTCATGCTGCACCAGCCGAGCTGATAGCTGCACAGACTGCAGCCCCCGAAGACCAATGTGTTCCCCTCGGCCTTACAGAGGGCTAGACGGTATTCTCCGAGCGACGAGCTGGCCCTCGGCTGTGCCACCCCCACCGCCTGGCGCTGACAGTTACTCCCCAGAGCAATGGACGCTGTCTAACTCTCCTCTCTGCGCCCGACACACCCACCGCACAAACACGGACACCTGTTGTCTGACTTCTGACGTGTGCCGGGCCATTGGCTTGTCACTACACTGGGAAGGCTGAACGTATTTTCAGACGCTCAAGAAACACTCACGTTGGGATAACGCTTATTCATTCAGAAGACACTGCTTCCAAAGCCAGGAATGCCATGGGGATCTGAACTGGCAGAAGCTGAGATGTTTCTATGTTTGTAAGAGCCGGGGAGAGGGTTTGCGATAGTATAAACACAAGAGGCTCTGGCTTCTTCACTGAAACACTCACTGAAACCCTGCTCTGCGTAAGCAACAAGCACAGCCCAGGCAGCGGCAAAAGGCATGCTCCCTACTCTCCAGAGGCCAAAACGCTATGTATATATACACCGATCATTATGATGATCTCTGGACACATAATAATCTGGCCACTCAGTGTGTGTGTGTGTGTGTCTGGACCCCACCCATGCATGAATTCACGCATGGGTGGGGTCCAGACAGCCTGGCCAGGGGGAGGGGACATGGGCGGTTGGCCAGCCTGCCTGCTGGTCGAACTCCCCTTCCAGGGGACAATTTGCATATTAGCCGTTTATTCTATAGGACACATGTGTCAAACACAAGGCCCGCGGGCCAAATCCGTCCCGCCAGGCCTTGCAATGTGGCCCGCACCGCGCTGTCATCACTGCACTCCGCTGCGTTTCCATCACAATGACAGTTTATGACTGTTCAGTAAACCATTCGGCCCGCGATTTAGGCTGGATTTTAGATTTTGGCCCCTTCTCTGATTGAGTTCGACACCCCTACTATAGGATATACACTGAGCGGCCAGATTATTATGTGTTCAGAGATCATCATTATCTGGCCACTCAGTGCAGACATGCATGATATCAGCTGTGTTTTTAACCGCCACCACCTGTTGGAAACTAGATCAGAAAGTTGACCACAGAAGGACTCTGACCCAAAGCCTACCGGGACGCCGCCTGTCTCATCAGGGTCAGCCTGACTGTGACTGAGCATTTCACAGGCGGCATCTCCATCACAGACACAGAATACCAGGATGCAGAACTCCCCGTGTGAGCAGCAGACCTGACACTCCTCCTGGAGCACGGTACCTGCACACCAGCTCTAGCTCAGGGAGAGGCAGGACTCGGTCATCACCAGCCTGATGCTGGAATGCAGGGAGCTAGGCCATCTTCCAGGAAGCACCCGCCCAGCCTCCCCATTTCTCCACCAGCCCCCACCAGCCTGCGCCAAGAAGCAGACCCTGGGAGACCCGCAGGCAGAAAAGGTGCTGATGGCAGTGAGGGCCGGTGGAAAGTCACACGTCCTACCAGGAGTCATTGGAGGGACAAGCCTCCCCAAGCCCTAGCCCGCACAAACCCTCCCTGCCTGACTGCATGCCCCTTCTCCCACACCCCCAGGCCCCAGCTCAGACCAGCCCAAAGGCGGTGGCAACTGCTTCCTGTGGCAGCAGCACAGGACGATCTCCAATACCCCGAGCCTTGAAGCTGGAGGAGAACCCAGCCTCAGGACGCCAGCAACTTCAGAATGCTCCAGCTCCTTCTCTGTCCACGAGACAGGCCAGCGTCCTCCAAGGACCCGGCCCCCCAAAAAGTGCCCATCCCCCAGGTTCTCCCTGCACCCCTCCCCATCCCACGGCCCCCGTCTGCAGAGCCGGAGTCAGGCCGCTGACCACTCTCCCGGGACGCAGCCCCAGAGAACTCGCCCCGAAACGCCGATTTCAGCTCCGCGCGAGGATCGTGAGGCGCTGGGACGCTCCCCACCGCCCTAGCTGGTCACGGTGCTGGAGCCCAGATCCTCAGACCCTGTCCAAGTCACTCCCGTTCCCTCCCAGGCCCCTAATGCACCAGGACCCCGCTCAAACCCCCGACAGACCCGCCCGCAGAGCGGCCGGGCCTGCCGCCCCGACCCCGCGCGCGGGGCCTGACCTTGCCGGAGCTGGGGGTCGTCCAGCACGTTGTAGGCCGCGTAGTCGCTGACGCCGTGCAGCCGCAGGATCTGCACCACCGCGTTGCTGAAGCCGCACTGGGGCTGCTCCGGCGTGCCCTTGAGGAAGACCACCACCTTGTCCTTCTTCACCATCGCGTCCAGCCGCTCCGCCGAGCCCCCGCCGCCGCCGCCCGAGCCCGCCGCCCGCACGCCCGGGCCGCGCAGGCCGCCGCCGCCGCTCGCGCCGCGCCCCCAGCGGAGCAGAGCCGCCGCCGCCCGGCCCAGGTACCCGCTCATCCCGCACGCCCGCCGGAACCCTCTACCGAGGCCGGGACCGCGGCTCGCCGCCCGCAGCCTTTCCCCGCCCCTCCGCGGCCCGGCCCGCCCCCCGAGGGCCCTCATTGAGCCGGCGCCGAGCGGCTCTCTGTGATTGGAGGCGGCTGGCTCACAACGTCCAATCCCGTCACTCGCCCCGCCCCGACAGGTTGGAGGTGGTCCTTACGCCTGAGCCTCATCCTAAGGTCTTCCCATTGGCTCTCGGCAGCCGCTTTGCCAGCTGATTGGAGAGAGTGGATGTCCATCAGGGTCACGCTCCACCGCAGAGAGGCGAAACGTGGGGGAAGACGACTTCCCCCGGAGGGTAGAGCGGCCGGCTGGGATTGGTCCGGGGAACTGGGAAAGGCTCTGGGCGGGGTTCCGCCGCCCCGCGGAACGCCGGGAAGGGGTCACTGCCCGAGGAAGGTTCCGGTTCCGGTTCAGGTGGCTGTTGAGTTGCCGGGCAACGCGGTTGGCGGGCTCCTTCGTGAGGGGTGGTAGCTGGACTGGAGGAGGCCTAGGCGCGTCTTTCCCAGCCTCGGTGAGCGAGCCCGGTGCCTCCCTAAGGCGGCGACCGAATGCGGCCATTCATGGCGGGAGCCGGGCCGGGCGCTGGCGGCAGGCCTGCCGGGGCTGCGTCCTCGGGCCTGGCCTCGGGTCCCGGCTCTCCTGGCCCCGCCGCCCACGTGGGAGGGCAGGTCCAGCCCCGGCCTGGCTCCGGCCTCTGGCTCTCCTTTCTTTCTCTAAAGAACAAGAGGAAAACCCTTTTATGTTAAACGTTTGTAAAGCGCTCTCGTCTGAGTGATGGATCCCTCCGGGTTTGGGGTTCGCTGACTCTCCAGCCCACTTAGGCCCCTGGGCCTGGCCCCGGGGAAGGTGCAGAAGGGGCCGCGAGGACGGGACATGGCTCGCCGGACCAACGTTCTGTGAGCAGGTGCGTGCGCGGCGCGGAGCCGGCGGGGGAGAGAGGCAGGTGCGCGGCCGCGTGGGCGTGCGGAGCACAGCGGGGCCCGCCGCTTCCTCCGGCCTCCGGGCACTTCCTGCCCTTCGCTGTCTTTATAGGTGGGCACTGACCGCGCGCCCAGCGCGATGTGGTTCTGTGCCCCTGCGGGGGCGGGGGGGGGGGGAGGTCAGTGGGGTCGCTGCGTGGTCTGCAGTCTTGGAGCCGCACTGGGTTGGTGGTACCCGAGGGCACACCAGACTTGCAGGAAAAGCATACCCCGGAGGAAGCTGAGGCATGACTGCTCTAGAACCAGCCTTCCATGTGCAATTTTCCTCTGATAGTTCCTGGGCACTGTTGCCACGGTGATAGTGACTGTCCGTGTCATTATCTATCCACCAACAGTAAGAGAAGCTTTGCAGTCGAGATATTGTTTGACAGACGGAGTGGTTTCTGTTGGACACTAAGTACTGCTACAAATGATGGTGCTGGTTTTTTTAAAAAGTTGTGTCTGGGGTGACCTGTTGATGCTTTGGAGGTGCCCAAATTCAAAGTCAGAAAGTAAGTTCAGGGGCTGTCAGCAAGGGAATCTCCCAAACAAACCTTCAGTGTGGAACCTGAGGCTGATGAGCTGGAAATAAACTCAGACGTGACTCAGAAGCATTCCTCCGGACCCATCTCATCCCATCTGGGGTATTGGTGTTTGGTAGTGTCCCACTGTGGGACCCAAAATTGATCAGCTTCTTAAAGGACCCCCTCCCCCCCCATCTCTCCTTTGATGATTCCAGGTAGATCAGAGGAGCAGGCACCAGGAGCCAGAAATACACCGGAAATGGCCGTGATACAGAAGCAGAACCAGGAGTCCAGCACGTGGTGCATTTCACAGTAGAGAATACATTATTTCCCAAATCACCTAACTTTTACTCATGCTTATGTTATAGTAAGTGTTGTTTAAAAAAAAAAAAAAAAAAGTGTTGTTTTTTAAATAAATATTGGCGATTTCCTCCTGAAAGTACACATTGTTTATTGCCTACTTAAACCTTTGTGTAATGCCATCCCGTACCTGGAGTGGAATGCGGCTTCCCGCTGCCAGGTGTTCCGTTCACTGAGAACACAGCTGTCACCAAAGATTAGGAGTAATCCTTGAGCAGGAAGAATGCAAAGCCTTGTTTGTCAGACGTGTTAAGCAGCAGTTGCTGCTCACAGAGCATAAGAGCCTGAGTGAACGGAAGCTGTGGGAATGAGCTCATGCTCTTCAGGGGGTTGGGATGGGGAGGCTTTGCCAGCAGCTCAAGGCAGGGAGAGAAATCAGGGGTCTAAGCCACAGGATCGGAACGATACACCTACATTTAATTTTGGATAAAGGAAGCAAAAATAGAAAATTTCTAACAGTCATTTCTGTTTTGAGTTAAAACCACTCTTGGAGTATTGGCTGCAAGCATCACTGATTTTATTTTATTTTTAAAATATATTTTATTGATTTTTTTACAGAGAGGAAGAGAGAGGGATAGAGTTAGAAACATTGATGAGAGAGGATCATCGATCAGCTGCCTCCTGCACACCCTCTACTAGGGATGTGCCCGCAACCAAGGTACATGCCCTTGACCAGAATCGAACCTGGGACCTTTCAGTCCGCAGACCAATGCTCTATCCACTGAGCCAAATGGGTTTCGGCACATCACTGATTTTAAAAAGCAAAGAAAATAGTATTCAAAATATTTCTTTGAAAGCATCAAACTCCTGTATGATTTGGCATTTTAGTTTTGAGATTTCTCTAGGAATTTAACAATAACATGGCACAAATGTACTCTTCAAACAGTTACCAGAAATCTGCACTTGTGCTAAAACATACGGGTGTTTTGAACACGTCAGTCAATAATCTATCCATTTCTGACCTCCCCTGTGGGCACTGGCGGAAAGAGGGGGTGGGAAGCACAGAAGCTTGGGAAAATCCTGGTGTGGTCACAGGATATAATTAGACCCCAAACAAAATAACCCAGGCTTGTGAGCTTGCTGACTCCGGCATCCTAAAAATGTTTTTCTTTCCTGCGCTTATTTATAAATAAGGCTTTACTATATTTGGTAAAATTTTTCCTTTACACGCACTTTTCCAAAAGCGAACGCATGTGGAGACAAAGTTAAAAACCTTGCAAATTCGTCATGGTGTCTTCCCAGATGACAGCCCTAAAGGAGGACCTGTCACTGAGCCTGCATGGCCTTTCTGTGACCTCGGCTCCTGAGCTGCTGCGCCCTGGCTCCCCCGCTGCCGAGCTTCCTTCTGGACATGCCATACAGAAGCGGCGCCGTCCCAGTGGGCACAGCATAATGTAAAGTGTCATTTTAAGGCAAAAGTGGCTGCTTGGGCAGCACAGGGGAGAGCCACACACATTTAGACCCCGAGTTGCAGCAGGAACCGGAAGCCTGGGGCACCTCACTATTGCCTAGGAACCTGAGCCTCACTGCAGCCCTGCATGTGCTGACTCCCCATCTGCCTGGAAAGCGGTGATGTGGAGAGCAAGGCCGGCCGCCCCTGGCCAGGGCAGGAAGCCGCCCATCGCCTCCACTAGCGGAGAGGTGTGGACCAGGAGCCCGGAAGGCTGATGGCCCTTGAGCTCCGGGAAGGGGAAGGGTCAGGGCGGTATAGACAATGGAAGAGGAAGCAACTTTCCCACCAGGTAGTCATGTAAATCCTTATAGTCACACTGATAAGATGGTCTGCCTGTTACTGGAGATTGCCTGCCTCAGGGCTATAGGTGTGTCCCACTTTGAATAAAAGGTTGGGGAGGCCTGAGCCCAGGCGGAGTCCTTCCTCTTGAGCTGGGCTCCCACCTGGCCCCAATATTTCCAAATTACTGTTTCTTGTCTCTCATTTGCATGCGGCCCCTCTTCCTGAGCCAGAACCCTGAACCACGCTGGGCGTGGGAACTCACGCTGGGGAATCTGCTAATCCCTAAGGCAAAGAGCAATGCCTGCTGGGTTTCACTCTCTCCAGTGACAGTTTGTAGGGACTCCTCTGGCCCTGGAGTGGCCTCCCTCTGGCCGGTCCCCACCTCAGTGGGCTCTGCCGGAGACCGGGAGGAAGGCCGCTGGGTCCGGTCCGTAAAGGGAAGGGAGCGGTGTGCTGTCAGTTGGGTTGCTCAGTCTAGGACCTGCCAGGGGAGATGCGGTGGAAACGGATTCTCCATCCGGAGAAGCACTTAGGAAAAGCCCAGAGCCCACAGCGGAACCGTATCCAGCGCCTGGAGTTGAGGTGTAGACGTGGGCCTGAGCCTGGCTTCACGCCCCTGAATTCTTAGGAGTTCTAGATTCTCCGAGGAACTTTCCACCCTGTCTTCCCGGGTTTGTGAAAAGTGTGTGACGGCTGCCAACAGTTACTCTTATTTCGAGACATCTTTCTTAGGGTTGCTGAGTTTAAAGAACGGATCGATTTGTCCTATGCTCCTAAATATTCACCCCAAAATCATAGTCTTCCCCAGGCAGCAGCCGTGTGGCTCTTGAGACAGGTTTTGTGCGCCTGCATTCCTGCGGACCTTCCCCTGACCCTGGGACAAAGGTCCTCGGGTGTTTTGGTCCCTAAGTTGGTGCGAGGGGCGGTGTTGGTGGAGGGCATCTTTTTGCCAGACGTGAGCTCCAGGCGCTGTGCTGCCTCCACCAGCACTCTGAAATCACACTGCTCTGCCCTCCCCCACCAGCAAGTCCCACAGAAATGAGACCCTCCCGTGCTGTCTGCACCGCGATGCCTGGGTGCACCAGGCTCACCGGGGATTGTCGTGTCTCAGAACTAGGAGGACAGACGCACTTTCAGCCTGAAGCCCAATGACCACAGCGGGGCCACAGGCTCCGTGTTCGAAGGTTTCCCTCTCCGTGTCCCCTCGCATCTGCTTTGCAGGGAGGCCCAGCCCCCGGCCTCTGCTGGGCTCTGTCTGGTGAGACCTTGTCTAAGGGAACAGCCCACAGCACACGGTGACACTGGGAGGTAAGTGGTGATTGCAAACACATCCAGGCGGATTGGAGCGATAAGGGAAGGCTCACTCCCCGCAGTCTGTGCAGCGAAGATTGGAGAGCCTGGCAGAGTGTTTCTCTCTTCTGGCAGCAGATGGTTTCCGAAACTTAAGCTGTTACTCCAGCCCAACCCCTCCGGAGACCGTGGGAGCGAAAGCGGGAGGCGGCGCTGTTGCAGGCCTGCGGGGGAGATTTATCTGCTAGCAGAAGTTTCTGGCTCCTCCTGATAATCACCGGTTTGCAGCCGGGCGAGCAGTGGGGCAGCTTTATTAGTTCCTTTGAGCGAGTGCTCAGATGATTTGCCAAGAACCTAAACACTCCTTGTGATGAGTCAGCACTCCACGTGGTGCGTGCACCTTGGGCCTCAGGAATGTAATGGCTTCGGATCACACCTCGCTCTCCTGGGAACCCACGGCCCCGCCCTCTGCAGCAGCCCGTCCCGCAAGGACAGGGACTGCCCACCTCACAGAGGGGAGGGCGGGGCTGGAAATGGGAGGAGACCTAAGCTGTTCGTTTAAAATTGGAGGATTTTAAACATTTTTCTGCTTTTAGGGCCTGAAAAATTCCATTTGTTAATACTAACTTTACGTTTTTTTATAGTGTGCCTGTTGAGATGTAGTTAGTTAGTTAGCGGTTATCAAATTTCAGTGAGCCAGAGTTTTAATAGAAGACTTATAAACTAATTATACTCTGTTTAAAAAATAAAAAAGGCAAAGGGGTCACTTTGCATAGACCTCACTTGCTAAGGGGGGTGACCAGGAGATCTGGCATTAAAAGCCCGAAGAGAGGGTGCCAGTGGGCAGGCTCCCCTGGGGTATGTGGTGACATGCCATTTCCTGGCTAGCCTGCCCTCTCCGTGCAGCGCTGAGTGTCAGTCATTCGGAGACAGTGCGACGGGCCCATCCTCACACCGCGCAGCTGCAGCTGACAGTCCCGCACCGCTGGCTGCCGGGGACAGCCTGGACATCCCCTCACTTGCTTGTGTTAATATCTCAAAGGGTTATCTTGAGAAACCTGGAGCATTTCATCATGAGCCTCTGCCTTACCCTGCACGGCAGGTAGGGGGCGCTGCCAGTTTTCCTTGGGGGGCAGGAAGAGGGGCGGTGCTGAGAGCCTGCAGACACTCAGTTCTCATCCAGGACTGGCCAAGGCTTCCTTTTCTGATGTTACAGCCACAACAGATGAAAAGCAGTCCGAGTAAAAAGTTTCACACCAGGAACAGGAAAGAGCAGTGACTAACAGGTTAATGAGAGATTTTAAAAATGAAGAAGCAGCTGAAACCGGTTTGGCTCAGTGGTAGAGCGTCGGCCTGTGGACTGGAAGGTCCCGGGTTCGATTCCGGTCAAGGGCATGTACCTTGGTTGCGGGCACAACTCCAGTAGGGGGTGTGCAAGAGGCAGCTGGTTGATTTTTCTCTCTTATTGACGTTTCTAGCTCTCTATCCCTTTCCCTTCCTCTCTGTAAAAAATCAATAAAATATATAAAATAAATAAATAAAAATAAAAATGAAGAAGCAAACATCCTGGGATGATGATGATGATGATTATTATTATTTTATTTTTGAAAAGCAGCATTCTGGGAGCATTGGTTTAATCAGGGCCACCCGCTCTCACCAGACACTATTCCTCGGGCCTTGGGGCCTTGTGTAGGGATGTCAGTCACCAAGGAGGCGCTGGTGCCGGCCTGGAGGAGTCGGGCACACGCCATGGGTATCAGGCTGTGACAACAGGCATGCACGTGGCCTCAGGGCGATGTTGGTAAGCAGAGGGATGCCTCTGCCCTCCTCGGCCACAGCCCCATTCTGCCTGTGACGGGCGTCCTGTGAGTCCGCTGTGGGCCGGGGCTGAGTGCTGCGGGCATGCCGCTGGGTCTCTCTAGGCTGCGGGAGCCAGGTGAGAGAGCTCGGCTGACCTCAGGCCCGCAGACGCCACCTGTAGAGCCGCTGTGAGCGCCCGTCTCGTCAGTCCCTGTGCGCAGCCGGGAGTTGCAGGCTGTGCAGTCCTGTTCACAGCAGTGGGGACCAAGCCCTTCGGGAGCCTGGGTGTGTTGTTTCATTTTTAGCCCCTCCCCCGAACCCCCACTAGCCCGGAGCTTATAGTCCACCGGATTCTCTTTTGCGTCCGGCCCTGAGCGTTAGTCATACCCGGCGCTCAGGATGTGCTCAGGGCGTCATTCTTTCTTTTATCCTCCCAAGCTCTGTCACTGGTTTGAGAGAGAATCGTCTACCAGTTGCCTCCTGTGTGCGCCCTGACTGGGGATCGAACCCGCCACCTTCTGGTGTATGGACGACGCTCCAACCCACGCCGGGGCTCAGGGCGCAGTTCCTGCGTGGAGAGCACTCACAGGTGACCGTGCAGGACAGGGTCTCGGAAACCCCACGCTGCAGGGGCCCCTCTGCCTTGGCGCGGGAGGGGAGGGGAGGGGAAGATGGCCCACGGAGCGCCACCAGCTCGGTGCAGATTGGAAAGACACCCGCTCCCAAGAGCCTTCCTCAGGACAGGGACAGGGACAGCAGCAGGGACGTCCCGGGTGGGGCTGGGAGTCCAGCCGTCAGCACTTGGGGGAGGGCACAGGAGAGCCCATGGGGTGGCCCTTTAAGGGAGGCTGGGAAGGAGGGAGAGCTGGGTTTCAGGGAAGTGCTCTGGGCAGGAGGAAGCAGCCAGGGCAGAGGCCTAGAGCAGCAGGCACGTGGCCAGAGCTGCGGCCTGGGAGGCGCCTGTGGGGTGAGGGAAGGTCGCAGAAGTGCACGCCGCCCGTTCTGAAGAGGTGAACTGGGGGGGTGGGGGGAGCCCCCTGTTGAGCTTGAACTGGAGGCTGCAGAGGAGGAGGCCAGCCAGGAGGCTGCGGTCCAGCTGCTGGCCTGGCTGGGGTGGCACAGGTGTTCCAGACCTGGCGGTAGAGCCCACGGCATTCGGCCCCTGGCTGGTGTGGGTGGGCCGGGAGGAGAGAGTGGGGCTCCGGCTGTCCGGTTCCTGGCTTAGCCGCTCGCTGGTGGTCCTGCAGAGGCAGCAGACAGAGCTGGGAGGGGTGAGGCGGCGTTTACTCTGGGGCATTCTGAGCTTCGAGGAATCGGAGGCACCTGATAAGGCATCGGCAGGTCTGACCCTGGTGGTAAAAGGGTTTTGGGCAGGGAGAGCAGGAGAAAGAAGGAAGCAGGAGAGCCTGGGACTGTGTGCGGTCAGTGACTGAGCGGCAGGAGGCGGAGGCAAGAGCTCCCGGGAGAGAAGCCACAGGGCCTGCGAGGGCCAGTGCCTCCTGGACGTGGCGCTCCAGGTGAGCGTGGCTGTGGGCTGGCGCAGGCAGGCCTGGACCTCTCGAGTGGCCCAGAGCAGTGGTGAGTGTCTTCTGGCTGCTGTGTGTGTGTGTGTGTCTGTGTGTGTGTGTATCTGTGTGTGTGTGTCTCTGTGTGTGTGTATGTATGTATGTATGTGTGGGTGTGTACCTGTGTGCGTGTGTATGTATGTGTGTGTCTCTCTCTGTGTGTGTATGTATGTGTGTGTCTCTCTGTGTGTGTATGTATGTGTGTGTGTATCTGTGTGCGTGTGTGTGTGTGTATCTGTGTGTGTATGTGTGTGTGTATCTGTGTGCATGTGTGTGTGTGTGGGGGGGGCCCGTGCTGCAGGCTGCCTTAGAGTTAGGCACTGATTGACAAGGGCCCTGTCCTTCTGCTCAGATTCACCAGTGACACAAACAAGCAAGCATTTCCGTTCGGATGTGGGAGCAGCCAGGCTGCTGAGCGGGGCGGTGACCCCAGGGCAAGGCACCAGCACGGACCTTAGACCCAGGGCCCTGAGTGTGCGCCCCGCCCCCTGCCCGCCCGGGGCTGCCTGCGTCCGCTGAGCCTGCTCTCCAGCCAGGAGGGCCTGATGGCACACCAACCGACCAACCGGACACAGTGAAAGAAGGGCCTTGGCACTCAAGTTCTGTAAGGTCTCCGGCCGGGGCTGTGCTCCAGCCAGGACCTGCCGCGGGCACCCAAGGCAGCGTTCCGGCCAGTGTGCCTGGTTCACAGTGAGTCTAGGGCTTTGTCTGTGCCCAAGACCTGTCACCCAGAGCTGCGGGACCCTTTGGACACAAGCCCTGCCACTGGAATATCGAGGGCATCTGCACCCCAAGGAGGGCTTCCCCAAAGAGCAGAGCCCGCCTGGGTTCTGCTGCCCAATCGGTGCCAAGGCCAGGCCTCTGCCAGCCTGCCAGGGGCTCAGAGCCTCCCCCTGCCTCCCAGGCACGCTGCCTGTCACCGCCGCTAATGCTATCACAGCAGGCCCGCACTCCCGGGAGCCCAGGTTTCTCCCCTCCTGAGGGAAGCCCTCCTATGGCCGCCACTCAGTGCTGTCTGAACGGGAGTGGCTGAGGGCTCTCTCCCTGACCCGCACATCTGCACAGAGCAGCCAGCCCCTCCACCCCCCCAGCTCCGCCAGCTGGGCAGCACCCACCAGAGAGAGACCAGGAGCTTCTCGCTGCTCCCCTCCTCCCCTCCCTCCCCCGCACCCCAGCAGGGCTGGCAGCTCTGACATTGTCAAGGCTGCATTTAGGCTTCAAAACATAGATAAGCCGGGTTCCTAAAATGCTACTGTTTACCCCGTATGGTGCAGCTGGAAGGGCGAGCCGCCGCCTCAGCCCTGGGAGCGCACGGCCCAGCTCGCGGGTTTAGTAACCAAGGAAGTGGGCGTGACGTCCCTGGCACGCACAGAGCAGTTCAGAGAACAGAAACCGCATCTGTTATCGGTGTGCTCAGCCAGCCTCGTGTTCATCTCTGCAGCTGTGCTGCTGTGCTGCTGTGCAGCCTCACTGAGGGCACAGCCCTGCTGCACAGGCATGCACATACATGCACACACATGCACACACCACACACACACACACACACACACACAGACATGCACACTAAAGCTGGTGCCGTTCTTTGCAAAGTAACTTTATTCCTTGTCATAACCTTGGCCATAAAGAACTTGTCACATGCATGAAGCCAGAGCCCACCACTGGGGTTCCGTGTGGCTCTGTGTGAACACGGAGCCTAAGAAGCAGCTGGATTCATCATGACCAGAAAGTGGCCTCCGAGATCGCTGCCTGCCACACAGGGTGCCCGGGGCCAGGGTGCCGGCTGAGGCCAGAGGGCCTAGGTGGGTACCCTAGGTCCGTCATGTGACTGCTGTGTGACAGTGGGCCAGTTATTACCCTCTCTGTGTCCTCCTTTGTAAAATTAGATCATAATTACCATCCACCTGAAGGTGGTGATGAGCAGTAAAAGGGTTAATGTAAGTAAAGGGTCAGGACAGCACTTGGCACCAGTGACCCTTTAATAAAAGTTAGATATCATTAATCTCCATCAGTCAAAATGTAGCTCTATCTCGCCTCCCACACCTTTCCCCAGACACCTGCGTCCACTCCTCCCCGCCTCTGGACGCCTCCAGGAGTCACGCAGGCCTTTGAGGCCTCGCTACCTCAGGGTTTCCGTCCTGCTGCTTCCGTGGGCTGCGAGTCCCTGACGGGGGAACCACGCAGCTGGCTTCTGTTGGGCTCCCAAGCGGTGGCCGGCCCGGGGCAGCTCCCGGACACTCGCCCGTCCTGGGCGAGGCCATCCCGGTGAGTCAGTGGGTAGGAATCGAGGGGCGGTGCTGCACACGGATGCTCTGGGGGGCGGAGGGGGGGCTCACATGGACACGGAGACCTGCGCTACATGCTCATCCAGCCCCCTGCTAAGCGCCCCGCGCTGGAAAGCAGCACCGGCCCTCACGGGGTGGTCCACGGGGGTCAGTCCATGCTGTGACCTCTCCGCAGCCGTACAGGGCGGAGCTCAGGGCACACCGCCGGGGACTCGCCGGTGAGTCACACGGGGTGGGAACAGCCAGTCCCCAAAGGATGCAGACTTTATGATTCCACTTACTTCACTTTATTGTGTGTGTGTGTGTGTTTAAATTATTTTTTTATTGATTTCAGAGAGGAATGGTTAGGGAAAAAGAGACAGAAACAGCCCTGATCGGTTTGGCTCAGTGGATAGAACATCGGCCTGAGGACTAAAGGGTCCCGGGTTCGATTCCGGTCAAGGGCATGTACCTTGGTTGCGGGCACATCCCCAGTAGGGGGTGTGTAGGAGGCAGCTGGTCGATGTTTCTGAGTTGCTATCCCTCTTCCTTCCTTTCTGTAAAAAAAAAAAAAAAAAAAAAAAAAAAAAATCAACAAAATACATTTTTTTTAAAAAGAAACAGAAACATCAATGATGAGAGAGAACCACTGATTTGCTGCTTCCTGCTCGACCCACTCCAGGGATCAAGCCCACAACTTGGGCACGTGCCCCAACTGGGAATCCAACCTCAACCATTGTGCCACACTGGCTGGGCCATTGGTACCACTTTCTTGAAATAGCAGAAGTATAGCATTGAGAACAAAAGAATGGTTGCGGGGTGGGGAGGGGGGGTAAGGAAGGGAAGGGCAGGAGGGAGGAGCATGAGAGCCGTGTGGTGATGCCGGCATCCCGGGGGCGCCGGTGTGCGTGTCTGCACTGTGACGGGGTCGGTGTAGCTTTGCAAGACGCTCCCCTTGGGGAAGACTGGGGGCCAGCCAGCGGACTCTGTCGCTTTGGTGAACTGCTTATATACTCAAGCACCTCACCGTCACAGTGTAAGGAGAGTGAAGGCGTTCCCAGCAGAAGCAGAGAGGGTAGCTTGGTTTGCCCGCTCCTAGGAGAAATACAGCAAACTTCTTATTTTACTTTTAAATATGTTTCTATTGACTTCAGAGAGGTGCGGCGGGCTGTCTCTCTGTTCTCGTGTCCATCACAGAAAACGACAGGTTGCTGCGTGGAGGAGCTGGGAATTAAGAAATATTGAAAAAATAGACAAAGAGGCAGAAACAGATTCAGCAAGCTGGGCGCTAGGTGGGCGCCATCTCTCTGATGGAGAGGCAGCAAGCGACCCCCCAAGCCACGCAGGTTTATTTATAGGCTCAAAGGAGCTTATTTGCATTCTTAACAAGGCCCTAGCATTACTGGATTTACATTCCTAGACCCGCCCCTGCTGACACCTGGACAAGGGTACTCTGCCAGTGCCTCGGGCTCAGCTGACAATTTAAAGAATGTCCATGCGCATTCTCAGGCGGCCCTCTACGGAGAGGAAGGGAGAGGAAGGGAGAGAAACATCAACGATGAGAATCATTGATCGGCTGCCTCCTGCACGCCCCAGCCTGTGCCCGACCGGGAATCAAACTGTGACCTCTTGGTTCCTAGGCGGACGCTCAGCCGCTGCACCCCGCCAGCCGGGCTAGCAAACCTCTGTTCCGAGGGTTTTCCCTTTCAGGAATAAAGCCTGTCCGCTGTACGTCAGCCTTCCTAAGCTACTGCTCATTCCTTGCAGTGGAACACAGCGGTGCTCAGTCGTGCTAAGGGACGCCCTGGCCTGACAGTGAGGCTCACGTTTTTCCAATCGGGGGCAGCGGCACGTTCACAGAGGCAGGAGCTCGGCCGCCCACCGGAGCCAGTCCTGTGCCTGACTCACCGGAACAACACGTTTATTGAATAAACGCAGCGTGATTGCTGTGTCCGGGGGAGAGCCTGCATTCCTCTGGTCCCCACGCTCAGGGTGGAGCTGACGCCTCGCCATCCAGCGGGGGTGTGGGCTCAGGTGCTGGACGGCCGCTGGTGGCGGGAAGCCCACCCACCCGGACCCGCTCAGGAGCCAGGCCGGTGCTCCGGGCACCCTAAAGCACATGGTGAGCCGGAGTGGGGAAGGACAGACAGACACTGGAAGACGAGGCCAAAAGGGAAGCGGAGAAAGACGCTGAGAGCAGGGCCAGGGTGAGAACCAGCCTCCGGCCAGGCCAGGATTTCTCCAAGGGGCACCCAGAAACGATGGGAGGAACCACGTTAGTAGGCTGAGTGTTGACCTATGATCCAGGGCGGATGTTCATTCCCGGCTGGTCAGTGGCACTCGTGTGGTCCTCTCTAGGGGGAGCCGTCTCCTGCAGAGAAGTGGGGCCACCAGTGACCACCCTGGCACTCTGCCCTCTTGCCTCAGTTTACCCGTCTGTACTGCAGGAGGCGGGAGTCCAGGGGAGCGGGTCCAGTGTTTGTTCTGACCCGGCTGTGGAGACCGACCGCAAACAACAGGCACCGGGGCTTGCACAATCAGACTCCTCCCGCTGGCTGCCGAGGCCGGTTAACCGACCACAGATCCAGGCAGCCACCCCGGGCTGGTGAGGCTGGCCCGCCGCCTGAGCTCGCGTGGTGCTGGGGCCGCGGGCGGCGGGAACAGACAGACGTGGGGGAGCGGCGTGCAGTGGAAATGCTGCCTTTCGGGGACCGTTGTTGTTGCACAAACAGCTCCCACTGCCAGATGAGTCAGAGTTTCCGAGCAGCCCAATTTCAGGGCCTCCCTGTGGTTCCCCCTCCGGGCCACTTCAGAGAGGGAGGCCGTGGGCTGGGGTTTCCTGTGCTCCACGGGAGGGGCTCTCCCCACCCCACCCCGGGCCAGCGTTTCCCTCCAGACCAAGTTTTCCTTCCCACCCCTTTCCGTAGCCGTGGGCCATGAGGAAGAACTGCCGTCTTTATGGGCTTCCTGGTTAGGACTCCCCATCCTCCCCCCCCCACCCCCCTGTATGGACTGGCAAAAGGCTGCCATGTAACTGACAAAAAAACGAGGTCTTGTTTTTATGTCAGACTTAAAACAAAGAAAAACAATGGGAAAGTGTTCTGGAGGCACCAAGCCTTGTGAAACTAAAAATAATAACAATAAGGCGACGAACATCTGCCTGCTATTTTGTGGCTTTCAAACTATTTTGATCACATGCATTCCCACCTATGAAATATTACTGCTGCTCCCTTCTGATCGACCGGAAAACCAAGGCTGAGAGGCCGCCTGGCTTGCTGAGGCTCATGCCTCCGTTAGGCTGCAGGGCTGGGCCTGGAGCGGGGTCTCAGCCAGGGAGCCGGCGCTCCGAGCCGCCTGCACAGTGAGTGACAGCTTGTCTCTGTGCACAGCACTCCCTGGGAGGCCGCCAGCCCCTAGGACACAGTCATTGCGCTGACCTCCCCGGGGTGCAATCTTTGCCACACTCTCCGCCACATTCCCGGGGTCTAGCACGCAGTAGGTGCTCGGGAAATGTCTGGTGCCAGGAGCTGCAGCGCCCGCGCTGTGCCCAGAACAGCTCCAGTACCCGGCTGAAGCCATTATTAGCCCCATTTCACAGAAGAGGAAGCGGAGGATGAGAACGAGCTCCAGGCTGCAAACTCCAGCCGTGTGACACCAGGGCTGGAGCTCTGTACTCCCAAGCGGGCCAAACCGAGACCGGTCAAGGGCAGGGGTGGGAGAGGCCCTGCGTGTACGTCACCTGCGGCCCTGGGAGTCATCCTACCTCAATAACTGGGTCCCAAGGTTCCTCCTGCCCGGCTGACACTGGCATGTAACTCAAGGTCTACCCAGTGTTAACTCTATGCTTTGGCACCCTTCTGCCTCCCCCAGTGTGGAAAACACACACACACACACACCCCTTCACTGTCTGGTCCCGGTTTACAGTCTGGTCCTTCTTCTAGGACAGTGATTTCTCCTCTGATCTATTCCACCCGGACAGGGCCGCCAGCCTCACTGGCTCTGGGCCCAGCCCCCTTTCACTGCCGGAAAATGGGCGTGGCCACACCTGACTGGAAGACCTGTCCTCGGGCACCAGTTCCCCTCCCTCTGGGACTGCCACCCATCCAGAGGAGGCGGACCGTCCTGCAAACCTGCCAGGGCTGGGCAAAGGTCCCGTTGGGGCGGAGGGCAGGTCAAAGGGCAAGGCCCCAGCTGACTAGGCGTGGGTGTCAGCTGGGTTAGGGCCCTCGCTGGTGGGGGCTAGCGCACTGGTGTGGGTGGCTGCTGGGGGAGGGGGCGCGGGGCGCCGAGGAGGCAGCACCTCTGGGGCCTCGGGTTTGTGGGGGGCTCTGGTTAGGGGGACCCACATTCCCGGTGGGGGGCTCTGGTTAGGGGGGACACATTCCCGGTGGGGGGCTCTGGTTAGGGGGACCCACATTCCCGGTGGGGGGCTCTGGTTAGGGGGACACATTCCCGGTGGGGGGCTCTGGTTAGGGGACACCTTCCCGGTGGGAGGCTCTGGTTAGGGGACCACATTCCCGGTGGGGGGCTCTGGTTAGGGGGACCCACATTCCCGGTGGGGGCTCTGGTTAGGGGGGACACATTCCCGGTGGGGGGCTCTGGTTAGGGGGACCCACATTCCCGGTGGGGGGCTCTGGTTAGGGGGACCCACATTCCCGGTGGCTCATTCCCAGACGCCTCTGCTCCTTGACATCCTGGGGACTCCCCGAGGTCCCACGCCTAGTGGCGCACCCCTGCCAGGCTGGCGGGAGCTGTCACCGGGCTTGCGCCGGCGGGAAGGGGTGCCCCGCCTTCGCCCCACCTCGGCTCGGAGCGGCAGCCCTGCCAGCCCCATCTCCTCCGATCCGCACGGGCGCGGAGCTCCCTCCCGGATTCAACTTTGATTCAACTTTCCCGGGAAGCCGGCCCCGCCTCCGGAGAGGGGTCTGGGCGGCGCGGCCGGGGCGGCTCCGGAGGGGGGCGGCCTGGGCGCGGGCCGGGGTGGGTGAGCGCCCCGCGCCCCCCGCCTCCCGGGCTCTCAGGCGCCCGCCGGGCTGGGCTCGGTCCCGGGCGTCCCGAGCGCGCGGAGCCGGGCGTCCTCCCGTCCCGGCGGGCGGGCGGGGCGGGCGGGGCGGCTCCGGCGGGAGCTCCCGGGGACGGGGCGGGGCGGGATGGGGGCCAGGGTCCGGCCCTCCCTCCCGGCCCCGCCCCGCCCCGCCCGCCCCGCCCGGGACGCCCGGGACGCCGGGGAGGAGGAGGAGGAGGAGAAGGAGGGCGGCTTCGCGATCTGCCCGCGGCTCCGGCTCCGTGCGAACCGCCCGCGCCCGCGCCCGCGCCCGGTGAGTGGGGACCGGCCGGAGGCGGGGAGGGGGGTCCGGGGCCGCAGCCGGACGCGCCCCGGGATCGGGATCGGGGCGCCGCCAGGCGCGGGGACCCGGGAGCGCGGGGCGGGGCGGGGCCGGCGTGACAGCTGCGGCGGCGGACTGGCCGGCGGGCGGGCGGTATTTTTAGTTTAAACCGCCGCTCCCGCCGCCCGCGGAGCCCGTCCTCCCGCCCCCCGAGGCGCCCCAGGAGGAGCCCCGCGCCCCACCTTTCTCCGCGGCCGCGGGCCGGGCCTGGGGACACGCAGAGCCCGGAGCCGGCGCCGCGCGGAGGGAGCCGAGTCCCCTCGCCGCCCGCTGTGCGCGCAGGGCCAGCCCTCGCCCTCGCTGAGCCTCACGCAGTTCTAAGGAGGAAGGAGCCCCAAACGGATGGGACTCCCCTCGGGGTCTCCACATCTGGATTGGGGACGGGGACCTGGCGGGTCTGGCCCTGGTCTCACGGGAGCCCGGGAGGGGGACGGGGTGGGGGGCCGCCCAGCTTCCAGGCTCCGAGGCGGGGGACTAGGGTGGGGCCATGAGGATTGTATCGATTGGCCCTGGAGCGCTGGCCCGGGCCGCTCCGGACCCTCTGGAGGGCTAGAGTTAGGGCTAAGGTCAGGGTTAGGGTCAGGGTAACTTCCTAAACCGGCAGCCCACAGGGCTCCTGACCGGCCAGGGGACCCCCGTCCCCCAGGAGGGCAGGGGGAGACCTGGGGGAAGGTGATGTCCTCCCAGAACAGGAGCTGCCACGTGCAGGACCGCCCTCAGCCCCTGGGCGGGAGGACAGCCCAGAGAGGGGGGCGACCTGCCAGGGCCGCCCAGCCCAGAACCAGCTGCCTCTCCGAGGGGCCGGGCCTGCCTCCACACAGCCAGCCTGGCACCAGCAGCCCCGGGGCTCAGAGCGGGAAGGCGGGAGGTGCCCGTGCCAGCAGGCGGGTTTCTGTTTCCTGTAACCGTGCCCCAGCGGGGCTCCCACAGGACACGTGTGGGTCTGCGCATTCCTCAGGCAGGACCGCCGCCCACGCACAGCTGTGCCCCTTTCCAGCAGAGGCTCCTCCGGGGCAGCTGGAGCGGGAGGGGGCCGGGCCGGGAGGCTTATTTCGGGCCCAGTGCTCCTGGGGGCGGGGGAAGGGCTGGGGACACATGGCGGCACTGTGCCCTTCAGGGTCTCCATGGGAACGGCCCGCTGCTTTGCATGTCCTCCCCAAGGGGTGGCCTTGTCCGTGCTGGGCGGGGCCTCCACCTGCTGATGCGGAAACCTGGGGTGGGGGTGGGGAGACCCTGGCTTGGCTGCAGGTGACTCCCCGCTGGGGAGGCAAGACGGGGCAGGTCGGTGCCCCTCCGAAGCCTGTGGGGGCCTGGAGGGCAGTGCCCCCCCCCTCACCAGCTATTGGGGGGGGGGTGGCCAAGGCAGAGGCCTGGTCCAGTGTTCCAGTCCTTCCTGGAGGATAATGTGGCACCCCTGGCAGTTGAAGCCTCGATGCTGTCATCTCTGATGTAGAGATCAGCTATGTGCTGTCAAGAGGATCAGTTGAGGATGGCGCCCAGCAGAATGCCCCCCCACCCCCGAGTGGCAGGGACCTCTAGGCTGAGGTTGGGGAGGGGCGTCCAGCACCTCCAAAATGCTTGCAAGGACGCAGCAGAGAGCTGCTCTAGGGAGCGATGAGGCTCAGAGCATTGCAGCGGCTTGCTCAGGGTTACTTACTGGGAAGTAGATGGTGGCAAAAGCAGGGAGGGGGTGTCCCTACAAAAAGTCTGCTGTCACGGCGGGGAGGGGGCTGGGATTGGGCGTCTCAGGGCGGTTCCTAAGGTGCTCACCTTGTAATTATCGGTGAGCACACCTGTTTCATGCACACCTCTGCAAGTAGAGCCTGTTTCACGCATTTAAGCAGGTTAAAAAGAGTAAGGGAATGACAATGCTATGTGGGCTGTCTGGTGGGTGGGAGGGTACAGGATCGGGAGAGGCCTGGGCTCCATTATGCTGTGTCTTTGGGTGGTGGGCTCACGGGCCTTATTTTAAAATATCTTTATGATTCATCCTTTACAAATAGGGACCATATATACACATTATATATGATGTACGTAAACATTGTATATAATCCATCTATAAATATAACAGACTAATGTGCTAAGTGTCCTTTCCTCTGTCTGGCTCGAAAGCCACAGTTTGCTGCTCTGTTGACTAATGAGTTTGCCGACCACTGGTCTGGGTAATGACATCACATAGCAACACCCGGCTTCCTCTCCCTAGCGACTGGCCTCCTTGCAGCTTCTTCAGCCCAGGAACACGACTGCTTTTCAGCCAGGTACGAACATTTCACATTGTAACCAAATGTCTGTGAAGCGTTTTCACTTGCCTCACAGAAGGACTTCCTCACAGAAGTCCTGGAGTAGGTAGATAGGAGACTCAGTGGAATCCTATTTTCTTTTCATTAGCCAGAAAACGGAGACTTGGAAAGCTTAGAAACTTGACCTGACTGAAAAGAAGATTGGTGGACCTTGAAAATGAATTCAGGTTTTCTCACTGCGCAGAATATAGTCAAACACTGTGGCAGTTAAATCTTTTACTCTTTGTTCTCCCTGCGTGATCTACAGTAATAACCTGCTTCGCGTTGATATTTACTGCTGTGTTGCTGACAATTACCTGAAAGAGAAGTTGGGGTGCTTCACTGGGCTGGGAAAAGTTTAACTATTAGTACATCAGAAAGCATGTCTAATTAAGAAAGTTTACTCTCTCTATATAAAAGGCTAAGTTGACTCATGCATGCGAGATACATATAAAGCTCTCGCTGGCGCCAATCGCACACATGTGTTTCGATATGTCACTGTCGATCATGAATTTGGTTGATACTTCTATTATAGAGAAAGGGCGAATAATAGTGATATTAAAATATTTCTTCTAATTAATGTCCTTCAATGTGTACGAATTCTGGTACTGGGCCACTAGTTATATATAATGTTTATAAACATTGCACATATTCTATTATATATGATAGCAGTGATGGTGCCCCTGATATATGTATATTATATATGAACATTATATATAATACATGTAAACATAAGTAATATATCATAAATAAACATTCTATATAGAGTATATACACATTGCATTCTATGCGATGTCTATAAATATTTCATATAATGTATATACTATAGGTTATGTATACACATTATCTATAAACATTACATATAACATATGGTATAAATATGTATAACATATAAACATTATATATAGTGTATATAAAATTGCATATATTCCATTATATATGATGTTATATAAACATTGTATATGTCCCTTTATAGTTATCAAATCTTACCTACAAGTAAATGAAAGGATAGCATGGGCCTTTTCCACAGAGAACACGAGGCTCCACCCACAGTTCCAAGTTAATCTGCTGGATTTAAAGACGCAAACCCACAAGCCCTGCTGCATGGCAGCCAGGAGACTTTTCATTTGGAGAAGTAATCCAACAAGAAGACATTAATGCTTGGGAGCTCAGCTTCTCAGGGTGTTTTTAAACTCTTAGCCTAATGATTTCTGCTTCTGAATCAGAAAATTGTGGCTTGTTTGAGTTGGGAGGAGCCTCAGGCCTGGACCAGTCTGACAGCGAGGGACGTGCCCTGGCCAAGGACAACATTAGGTGCACGAGGAGGGAAGACACCCGGGCCACGGCTGTGAGGGGCCACGGCTGTGAGGGGGGACGGCTGTTTGGGCCACGGCTGTGAGGGGCCACGGCTGTGAGGGGTGACGGCTGTTTGGGGCCACGGCTGTGAGGGGCCACGGCTGTGAGGGGCCACGGCTGTGAGGGGGGAACGGCTGTGAGGGGCCACGGCTGTGAGGGGCCACGGCCTCCTGGGGATGGCAGCGGAGTGGCTGACACCTGCTGTGTGGTCAGTGTGACTGCAACAAGTCGGGCGCTGCGACCTGTGGTGACCGTACAGCTTAGAGCCAACAGGAGCAGGCCGTGGTGAAAGGAGGGGTGTGCGGAGCCAGGATCGCCCTCCTGCAGGAGCCGGCCCCTCCCCCTGTGCAGGCAGGCTCCGTGCCTGTCGCTCTGGTGGGAAGGCTGCCCCGGGCTTCAGGGGGACAGGCTCAGCGTGGTAAGCACCTTCCCAGGTCCCGGCCTGGAGGGAGGGAGAGGACCTCCACCAGAGGAACTGAGAATGGGAAGCGTCTGGTGAGCGGTGCGGGCACACACCCTTCCCTCCCGGAGGCTCAGCTGCCAGGGGCCGCGGGGACCAGCGGAAGTGGAGGGTCACAGGGAGGTGTCCCCCCAGCAGTCAGCTGGGGGAGGCAGGGGCTCCGAGTGCTCGCTTCCCTCCTGGCCGAGCTGGCTCTGTGGGGGGCAGCGGTGCATGGGAAGGGGGAGGGGAGGGAGGGTCGGGAACCCATCCCATTGGGGCTCCGTTTGCCCCCTGGCCGCCTTCTTTCTCTCGGAATCCCAAGTGTCCTTCCGGCCCTCC
This sequence comes from Pipistrellus kuhlii, assembly GCF_014108245.1. NCBI lineage: Eukaryota > Metazoa > Chordata > Mammalia > Chiroptera > Vespertilionidae > Pipistrellus > Pipistrellus kuhlii. The sequence continues at coordinate 462,914 of NW_023425590.1, read as the reverse complement.
CATCCCGGGCACGGAGGCAGCCATTGTCCCTGCTTGTGTGTTCACCTGGCACGTGTGCTCACCTCCACGTGTGCTCACCTGGGCACACACACGTTCACCTGGGCAGTGCAGCCGGGGGCCGCAGCTCCGTGACCAGCTCCTGGGCGAGAACTTTGCACAGGAGGCAGCTCCCTGAGACTAGGAGACAACTCGCTCTGCATGTGCCTGTGTGTGCCTGGCGGGGCTGCGTGTGCCGTGTTCAAGGAGTATTTAGCCCTAGCTGGTGTGGCTCAGTGGATAGAGCGTCCGCCTGTGGACTGAAGGGTCCCAGGTTCGATTCCCAGTCAGGGCATGTGTCCTGGTTGTGGGCTCGATTCCAGTAGGGGGTGTGCAGGAGGCAGCTGATCAATGATTCCCACTCATCACTGATGTTTCTCTCTCTCACCTTCTCTGAAATCAACAATACTTTAGAAGAAGTATGTAGAAGAGGCAGCTGCAGTGGAGAATAAAAATGTCAGCACCACGGAGCCTTCGAGACTCTTGTGCCCGAGCCTCTAGCTCCCCCCGTGGGGACGCTGAGCCCCACCAGCAGCGGTGGCTGGCCTGGGTCTCCGGGTGCCTCCCGCCCTGGGATTGGAGGTGTCTTCTGGCCCCTGAGCCAGTACCTGTTCCCTCTCGGCCCCCTCCCCGAAAGCCCGTGTCACAGCACTCGGGGGAGCGCCCCTCGGTGTTCGCGGTGACATGGCGAGCCGGGCCGGGCCCAGGCCACCTGGCCTGCCGGGGGGCGGATGAAGCGGGAGGGCGAGCCTCGGCCGCTGGTCACACGCCAAGGACACCGAGCGTGTTATGTGCGATCTGGAAGGGCTGAGCCCCTCCCAAGTGGCATTTGCTGAAATAATGCAGCTGCTGACTCACAGGGCGCCTCTCTCCTTGTTGTTTCAAAGAGCCTGGCCCTGCGGTGGCGCCGGGAGGAGCCGCTGTGTCACCGCCGCCCCTGACCTTCCCCGGGGCTGCCCCTGACCTTCACTGGGCCGGCCCTGACCTTCACCGGGCCGCCCCTGACCTTCACCGGCCCGGCCCTGCTTCCTGCCCTCCAAAATGGGAGGGTGGTTAGATCTGAGGTGCGTGAGTCTGAGGCCCTCTGGTCCCCGAACCACAGCCCGGGAATAGGTGCCCACGTGAGCAGGCGACTCCTTGCCCGTCTGTCCCCCGGGCTCCGCCTGGGTCTGAGGATGGAGGCCTGAGCCCCTGCCTGCCTGAGGGGCGTTTCATGCTGACTAGCACCACTGCCCATCTCCAATATGTTTTTATTAATTTCATAGGTGAAGGGAGAGAGAGAGATAGAAACATCCATGATGAGAGAGAACCATTGATCAGCCTCCTCCTGGTCTTTGCCATCTCCCGGCCTGTGCGCCAGCTCCTGCCTCCGCCAGGCCCTCCCTGCTGCTCCCACCAGCACCTGGCTGCGCGGTGGCGCCTCCTCCAGGCCCTCCCTGCTGCTCCCACCAGCACCTGGCTGCGCGGTGGCGCCTCCTCCAGGAAGCCCTCCTCGCCGCCTGGAGGGCTGGTGCCAGGGGCTTTCCTGCGCTCACTGCCCTGGACACGTGACGCTGAATTTTCAGTGTTCCAGTCTGATTCCCCGTGAGACCGTGGCCTTGGGGGCGGGAATACCGGATTATGCATCCTCACGCCCCAGCCGGAGGGCGGTGGCTGTTGGCACCTCAGTGTTCTTGTCTCACTGACAAGGCTGTGCACTCACGGGAGCCTGTTTCCAGCGTTAGGGTGCCTGATGCTTGGGGCACCCCTGCAGGAAGCGGACAGGCAGGTGCTGCGGAGTCCAGCGTGCAGAGGGGAGGGGTGGGCTCGGAGCTGGGGACGCAGCGTCCCCCTGGGGAGGGCAGGGCGACACCCATCCCCTCCCTCTGCGGCGAAGCCCACATCTCGGCCTCCAGGGACTCCAGGCTGGTGTTCATCCTCTCTCCCGCGCCCCCGCTTGCTCTTCCCGCTCGGGTCTTCCTCCTCACTGTCCCCTCTGCCTACAGCGTGCTCCCCTCCCAGCCTCTCCACAGCCCCCCTTTGTCCCCCAACCTCAGCGCCTGGTCCCAGCCTCCAGGCACCTAATGCCCCCAGGGCAGCCCCCTCCACCAGGACGGCACCTGGAACTGTTTGCACCGAGTCTGCCCTCTGTCTCCTCGGAGGGCAGGCTTCTCTGTCCCCGGAGCCTCGCTTCCTCAGAAGGAAAGAGGGGGCACTCGAACCGCTGAATGAATGTGCGCTCGAGTGTGGCAGACCAAGTGCTGCCTGAGGTTTTTAAAAAATACATTTTTACCGATTTCATAGATGAAGGGAGGGAGGGGGAGAGAAACATCAACAATGAGAGAGAATCATTGATCAGCTGCCTCCTGTATGCCCCAAATTTGGGATCGAGCCCACAACCCAGGCCTGTGCCCTGACCGGGAATCGAACCCTGACCTCCTGGTTCGCAGGTCGATGCTCTGCCACGGAGCCACGCGGCCGGGCTGTTTTCTTGCCAGTTTCTCCTGACAGCTGGCACCTGTCCAGCCTCGCTCAGGGCTCCCGGGTGCTCGGTTCTCGCTCCCAGCTCCTCGGGGGCGTGCCCGGGGCCTCCAGGGGCAGGTGCCGGGCGGAGCCGGGAGTGAACTCAGGTCGCCTCCCCCGGAGCCCCCGCGGCGACACGCCCCACGTGGCCTTGGCGGGGCAGGACGTGAGTCAGAACTAGAGACACCGCTCCCGCCGCCATCACAGCCCCAAGGCTCCTCCAGGAAACCCTGGCTGTGTGGCCTGTCACGCGGGCTCAGGAACGCCCGTGTCAGAGCCGGGCCCCCTTCTCACCGCCCGGCGTCTCACTGGCGCGGGGAACGTGGTGCCCACGGGCTGCGGGGGTGGCTGGGCGGGAGCCGGGGGCTGCGGTTAAATTCCTCTCCTCAGGACCAGGCGCTGAGGGGACCCGCCTACGGCCTACGTTACTCGCTCATTCCTCTGTGTGCTGGTTGCAAACTCAGCTTTGCTCAGAAATAATTTTAGAACCGATTTTTCAAAAATTCCATCTCCTGGTGTCTCTTGCCCCCACTTCCTTCTGGGTAAAACCACCTGCATGCCAGGGTGGCGGGGCGGGGCGGGGTGGGGGAGGGGAGAGAGAAGGGGCGTGCCAGGCGCCCCCAGGCTTTGCCTGTGGCTGTGCTCCTTGGGGATGGGGGGGACGGGAGCCCCGGGATCTCCCACGTCCGCCCCCACAGGAGGCGGTGAGTCACCCAGCTCCTGGCTGAGCCATTTGGGGTGGGAGCCAGAGAGGCACATGCTTGTGGCCGGGACTGGCTCTTCCGCCCAGAAGCTGCCAGCCCTGGGCAACCGCATTCCTCACCGCGGACGGACAGGAAGGAGGACACCCGAGCGCCTCCCTGCCCGCCAGGGTGCTGAGGGGCGGCGTCAGGTGGGTGAGGGGGGCGCTTTCCACACTGTCCCACCCTGGGGACGCTGACTGGGAAAGAGGGAGCTCGTGGGGCTGCAGGGCCCCAGGGAGGCCCCTCTAGGTTTGTCAGGGGCCACAGTACCTCTGGGCTCAGCCTTCTCTGTAAGGGGGGCCGTGCTACAAGCCTCACCATCGGGGAGCTGCCTGCTGCACAGCCCAGGAGCTCAGGGCCGCTGGTGCTCAGGGGGTCCATCTTCCTGTGCGAAGGGCGCTGAGACCTCCCCATCCACGTGGCTGAGCTCCTCTGCTCCCAGGGTGGGGCTGGCAGCCCGATGGCGGGTCACACTCGTGTGCTGGGACCCTGGTTCTGCGCCCTGAGCTGTGATCTGGACAAGTCGCATACCCCCAGGGGCCGGCCACCTCCCCGTTCAGCGGGTCGTCACACCTCCCCCTCAGTCGCTGTAAGGAGCAGACATGACTGCAGATGTGCCAGGAGTTCCCAGTTTTCTTTTTCATTTTTGTTGATTTTAGAGAGAAGGGGAGAAGGAGAGAAGGAGAGACAGAAACATCAATGATGAGCCAGACTCATTGATCAGCTGCCTCCTGCACGCCCCCTACTGGGGATGACACCGGCTGGTTCATAGGCTGACACTCAACTGCTGAGCCACACGGGCTGGGCTGCCCCAAACTTAAACTCCCAGAGGGAGACAGCACCGCTCCGGCTGCACAGCCCCTGCCTGGCCCCGGGCTGGCGCTGCTGGACCGGGCGGCCCCGCTGTGCTGGAGAGCTGGCCGGCCGGGTGCCTGCTCCTGTGTGCTTGGGGAGGTCCATCTCTCCACTCGGATTCACATCGTGGCCCCGGGGAGGGGGGACCCGATCCCGGATCCCATACCATCTCCGAGGCCTCGGGGAGGGGACCCTGAGCGTCCTGCCGGTGCGATGTGGGGAAGACAGCTGAATGGCAGGTGCCGCCGAGTTCTGTACGTGAGGGAAGCCACCGCTCAGCCGTCCTGGATGCAGGGCTGTGAACTGTTTGCGGGAAGGAAGAGCATGGAATCTCCCGGATTCCCAGGCCGGGAGGCACGCTGCGCTGGTGGACGGTTGGGGGCGGTGTGTCCCTTTGGTCCCCGGGCCTTCGAGCACAGAGGTGACTGCTCCCCGTGGGCTCCGGCTGGCCGTGTCCAATCCCGAGGAGGGGAGAGTCATATGAGGCGGGAGTCTATTGAGAAGGCACCAAACCTGCCCTCCGGCGAGGGGCGGGGCAGGGCTGCACAGGGGCGGGGGCTGTGAGGCTGGGCACGGGCGTCCGCTGTTGTCCTTGTCACCAGGCGACGAGAGGATGCGGACCCGATGGTGTGTTGGCTCCGGGTGGGTCGGCCTGACCGTACTTATCGGTTCTGCTTGCTGGACTCACAGCTGAGTCAGCTCCTCACCGGCCTTGGAAAGGAAACTTTAAGAAAAATGAGTTGTCTGTTCACATAGGAGAAACTTAGTTCCCTATTCACGTGGGTGTGTGTGTTCCAAGAGTTAAGATATGATTCCTCTCCCGTTAATTCAGGTGCTCTGTTCGCGGTTGCAGGCCCCATCAGCACCTGCTTTCTGCAGAGGGAGGGACAGTAACTAGCTCTGGCCTGGTGGGTGGGCCCTGTGCTGAGTAACTCAGTTCTTCCATGGTCTCTAGCCAGCGGCCGGGACGCTGTGTAAAGGACCGGGTGGGGCTGCGTCCCGCCAGCCTCTCCTGGGGACCCTGGAGTCTGGGTTTCAGGCCGTTTCCATCCCGGCTGCAGCCCCTGTTGGAGCAGCCTTCTCTGCGGGACTGGATCATGGCCTGTGTGACCTTGGACGAGCTCCACAACGTTTTGCCTCCTTGTACCTCCCCAGGCACGCAGGAAGCAGGCACCTGAACCAGCCAGCTCTCCAGGGACAGCAAGGGCCGCCTGACCCAGGCAGCACCAGTCACTGTTCCGATCCGTTCCGCCCTGAAACATGTAGCTCTGCGTTCGAACCCGGTGTCCATTCGTTCGTTCATTCAGCAGATGGTACCGGTCTGCAGGCAGAGGGGAGGGGGCGGGACCAGAGGGAGGAAACGGCCCCGTGCGGGCTGGGGCTGGGGGAGCGTGGCCTGTTCCTCCATCTGTGGAGGCCATACCGTGGCACCTCCCCTGGCAGTGGAACCCTCGCTGGGCGCTCGGCCCGGGCCTGGGCTGGAGGTGAGCTGCTCCCTCTGACCTCGCTGTGTGAGGAGTTGGGGGGCTGCCTCCCTGCACCCAGGGCCGCACAGACCTTACTTGGCACTTGGTACAAGGAGGCCGAGACGCTGTGGAGCTCGTCCAGCCACAGGCTGTGATAGATGCAGAGCTGGAGCCTGTGCGGCTCAGAGGACCGGCCTCTTTGGGGGGAAGCCCTTCTGGGGGGCCCGAGGGGCGATGACCCTATGTCACCTCAGTGCTTCCTGCCGGAGGGGGAGTGGGTGTCAGTTTAATCACCGGCATCTTTCTTCGGAGCCGGGCTCTGTGGCTCCCGTGCTTGCTCTCAGTCTTGGGGAGACCGGCCTCATCGGGGACGCACAGACGCTGCGGTGAGGGGAGGCGCTGGGCCGAGGGTTTCCTGTGAATGGCTGAGTGGGACTCTGGCTCCGTGTGGAGCCCCAGCCTAGACCGAGCCCCGGGGGAGGAGTTTCCCAGAGTCCCCTCAGGAGAGAACGTCTGAGGTGAGGTGTGGTCCACACATGGCTACTGAGGAAGGCTCTAGAAGGTTCTGGAAAACAGGATTCATCAGGGTCTTGGGAAACAAACACCGGAGTTGAGTTCCTGACCTGTTTATGCCTCGGCCTTCCCATCTGTAGAATGAGCTGCCTGCTGCTTGGGCTCAGCCCCTGTGGGTTTGGTGCCTGTGCCGGCCTCCCTCTGCAGGCCCAGGGCAAGGCCGGGAGGAGGCCTGACCTTGGCCCGGGCAGGCCCGGGAGATACGCTCAGAGCAGGGACTCCGTGGAGGGGGCAGAGCCTGCGGCGGCTGCGACTGGGCGGCGCCAGGGGCGGTGGGCCGGCCAGGTCCTCTGCACCCGGGCCTCCTGTGGAGACGCGGCCAGCGCGGGGGACACACGCAGGCTGGGACTCACCGGTCTGCTACCTGGTCTGTCCCTGGAGCATCTCCCTCTCGGCCACCTGAGGAAACGCTGGACACCAGCCCCACTGTGAGTGCGAGAAGGCGGCGTTGGGGTTAGGAGTGTCGGGGGAGGGGGGGCTGGAGAGAGGACAGGCAGGTGGAAGTGGGTGTGACTGACTGTCCCCCGTGTGCCCTAGACCCAGGGGTTCTTGAAGGAATGAATGACTGAGCACATACAGTGAAGATTCACTCATTCATTCACTGGCCTCCTCCTTGCCGAGGCCCTACTATGCGCCAGGCCGTGGGAGGAGCCGTGGCCATGGCTGGCGGCAGCCCTGCGGGCGGGTGGTCAGCGGGCGAGGCCTTTGCCGCCCATGCCCGCCCAGCACGTGAGCCGGCAGGCCCTTCGGGGAGACCGTCAAAGCCGGCATTGTGTGCGGAGGAGAGAACAACTGAGCGAGTCCAGCACGTTCTGTGCCTGATGTGGGGGCCCAGTGTGTCTGCCGCCCACAGCCCGCTGGCCGAGGTACAGAGGACGGCTCCCGTGACCATCCCTCCCCTGCCCTCTCCTCCCCTCCCTTCCCCTCCCCTTCCCAGCCCTCCCCTCCCCTGCCCTCCTCTCCCTTCTCCTCCCCTTCCCTCCCCTCTCCTCCCCCACCCTCCTCTCCCCTCTCCTCTCCTTCCCTCCCCTCCCCTTCCCTCCCCTCAGGGTGGGTGACCTGGGGGCGGGCTCTACTCTGGACTGTTGGGGGCGGGGGAGCCTGGGAACCTCAGGGGACAGGGATTAGCTCCCTATGGCCCAGCAAGGGGGGCTGCCAGGGAGGGGGTCCCGGGAGGTAATGGGGTGACAAGGCCTGGTCAGCGTCCAAGCTCCGCCCACAGTGGAGCACTGTCCACGGGACTGACGGGTGCTCAGCCCAGAACAGGCCCCTCGGGACACGGCCCCCTCCCACTGCTGGTGCTGAGGCTGGGCGTGAGGGTGCTGTTGATGCTGAGGCTGGGCGTGAGGGTGCTGCTGGCGCTGAGGCTGGGCGTGAGGGTGCTGCTGGTGCTGAGGCTGGGCGTGAGGGTGCTGCTGGCGCTGAGGCTGGGCGTGAGGGTGCTGCTGGTGCTGAGGCTGGGCGTGAGGGCGCCCGGTCTGCAGGGACAGCCTCACCGGCGCTGGCGGCTCCTCCGGGCTCCACCCCGGAGACCGAGGACGGAAGCCAGGCCGCCCGCACAGACACCTTGTAAAGCCGCGTCTCCACGCCTGGCAGGACCGGGCATGTGCCGACTGCAATCTGTGCAGCCTGGGAGCACGACCTTGGACTCCGGGAGGGCCGGGTCCCTGGAGGCAGGTCCCCGCGGTCCGGGAGGCCTCCGGATGGGGTAGAGGGGCTGGTGATGCAGGGACAGGCTTCCAGGTAGCTCAGGGACATCACCTCCGCTCCAGCAAAACGGCCATTTCACCCTCCGGGCTCCGCGGAGGGGCCGTGGGGAGAATGAGCAGGAGCCCTGCAGTGTGACCTTGGCAGTTTACTGAGCCGCTGGGAACCTGGATTCCTTTATCTATAAAAAAGAAAACAAACATTTCTACTTTACAGGCCTCAATTAGCTGGTGTGTGTAAACATCCCACACAAAGCCTGACACCCTTGTGGGCCTGTGGTGTGCACTTAGCAGGCAGCACATTCCCAGGGGCTGGCTACCCCCTGGACAATCCTAGAGGGCTTCCTGGAGGCGGTGAGGCCAGAGCTGATGATTGTAGCCAGGCAAAGAGGAGCATGAGGAGCTGGGATGGTGGGAAGCGGAGCTGAGAGATGGTGAGGAGAGACTTTAGCGTCCCACTGAACACTGTGGACCTTCTTGGGTGGGGGCTGGGGAACACTGGAGGGTTTAAGTCAGAAAGGCTCTTGACCCTGACCCCTTAAATACCCCCTTTTGCCAAAAAAAGAGGGTTTGGGTCGCTCTGCCTCCTGCGAGACAGGCCGGTTTCCTGGGGAAGGGGCCCAAGACCCTGGTGCAGGGCCTGCAGATCCGGCGTGGATGTGGCCCCCCAGGCTGGGCGTCTGTCTCCACAGGGAGTCCGGCCACGAGCACCCCTCCCTCCGAGAACCCCCACGTGGAAGGACCCGTCTTCCTTGGCCGGTGCCTTTCACTAACTGAAAAGCGAGGTTCCAAGTGTCCGGTCACTTTACAAACCAAACCCGAGAGCCACGCGCAGGCACCTTTCTCAGCCGGGAAGTAAAGCGGCTGGGCTTGCCTGCCTGCTGGTTCCTGGGGAGGACGCCTGCGATGATACTTGGTGATGGTATTTGGTGGTGATATTTGGTGAGGAAACCTGGTGATGATATTTGGTGATGATATTGGGTGATGACACCTGGTGATTATTTGATGATGATATTTGGTGGTGATATTTGGTGGTGATATTTGGTGAGGACGTGGCCTGGTGTCAGCAGCATCCAGCCCAGGTGGGTGCCTGTGGGCCTGAGAGGCGGCTTCTTTGCCTTCAGGGCGCACTGTGCCCCAGGCTCGGTGCCAGGACTGTGCAAGCTGTTGGTGCCGTTACTATCCTCACTTTACAAACAGGGAACAGAGAGGGTAATAAACTTTCGCAAGGTTGCACAGCCAGGAGATGGAGAAGCCAGGTTCTTTCCGACTGGCCATACTTCAGTCTCTACTTTTCCCATACAACGTGAACACTGGGGTTTATTTATTTATTTTAATATTTTTTACAGAGAGGAAGGAAGAGAGATAGAGAGCCAGAAAGGTTGATGAGAGAGAAACATCGACCAGCTGTCCTGCACACCCCCCATCGGGGATGTGCCCGCAACCAAGGTACATGCCCTTGACCGGAATCGAACCCGGGACCTTTCTGTCCGCAGGCCGACGCTCTACCACTGAGCCAAACCGGTTTCGGCAACACTGGGGTTTTTTAATACTAGTTGTACTCAGCTTAGTTTGAAAGTCTAGGAGGACTGTGAAATCTCTTAATTTATTAAAATGTATATGTTAAAGCCCTTTAATTTTTTTTTTTTAAACTGCGCCCGACCTGTAAGGAAATCGAAATGTTAAAACATCCCCATGATTCCACTGCTCGAGGAGAACGCTTCGCTCTCCATCGACAGTGTCAGCAGGACGTGCCCAGCAGGGACCGGCAAGCTAGAGCCCGCTGGCCCCACGCTGCGTGTTTCGGTAAATGGCGCGTTTGGCGCACCGTGCGCTCGCCCTGTCCCGTGGTCCCTGGCTCCTTGTCAGTCTGAGCTGCTGGCCCCGAGCCAGCCGGTGTGTGATGGGAAATCCTGTCTGACTCAGAAAGGAGCCCTTCTTTTGCCTTCCTGACCGACTTCCTCCTTCTGCTGACCGCGTGGCAGCATGGCACAGGGCTGGGCCACACGGGCCCGGCTCGGTCCCGAGGCTGGGCAGCAGAGTGCCTCCCCGCCAGCCCCGGTTTCCCCACCTGCAAGGTGGTGCCGGCACCTCTGCCTTGGCGGCTGGCAGGGCAGGAACTCCCAGCGTCTGCCCGGTGCCTGGCGCATAGCAGGTGGCCTCCCCCGGGAGAGCTTTCGGTGACCTTTTCTCAACCCACAGGAGTCTCCTTTGCATCTGAAGGTCAAGAACCATAGTGACCTTGACACCCACCCAGGGTCAGATGGGCCTCCGTGCTGGCTGGGTGTTGGCTGGGCGAGGCCCAGAGGACCAGCCTCCAGGGTGACGGCGTGGGGGGAGGTGGCTGCTCTGCACAGCTGGCCAGATGTTTGCGCGCTCGCTCAGCTGCTGAGAAAGGCCCTTTGAATCGCCTCCTTTTGAAGAGTAGGTTTCTGATCAGAAGGGTGCCTCCCGGGTAAAGGGAGGGCAGTTGTGGGTGATCAGGCAAGTAGGGGAGGGTAGTTGGGAGGCCCCAGGCCTGCAAGGGAGGGCAGATGAAGGCGATCAATCCTGCAGGGGAAGGCAGTTCGGGGAGACCAGGCCGGCAGAGGAGGGTGCTCTGAAGGCATTTCCTTCGTACTCAGCAGACGGGCATTACTACTCATGTCCACTTTACAGAGGAGGACGCTGAGGCCAGGATAGTGGTCGGCAAACTCATCAGTCCACAGAGCCAAATATCAACAGGACAACGATTGAGATTTCTTTGGAGAGCCACATTTTTTAAACTTAAACTTCTAGCCTGTGGCCTACGGAACCGTGTTGCAAAGAGCGTGCTCCGTCCAGCGTTGTTTCCATGAGGCTGATCTGATGCTGCCTCGGCTGCTCGTGGGTCTCCCCGACAAGAGCAGGCCACTCCCTGCTCCACGACCCTCACTGGCTCCCTATTGCCACAGACTGAAGCCCGTGCACCCCTGTGAAAACCATAGTGTTCAGCGCCGCCCCCCAACCCCCAACCAATACCCCCCCAACACAGCCTCCTCTGCCTCCCTTGACAATTATCTGAACTTGGCCTTGCACGTCCCTGCTCCTTCTTCGCCTCTCAGCCGGAGTGTCCCCTCATCTGACAACCCCTCCCTGGCCCACTGACCCGCATCCCTCTCCGTGCTCTGGGCTCCCGGAGTGGGGCGTGTCTCTCCGTGTTCACGCCGCCGTAGCCACCTCGTTCAGAGTCACAGACCGCGAGCGTGGTCCCCGCAGCCCCGCGCCTGGCTCAGCGCCGGGCACGGCTCAGCCCGGGCACAGCTGTGGTGAAGTCACTCGGTCTGAGTTCTGGCTCCTTGTCTCTGCACCGCGAGCTCTGGGGCCCTGGGCGGGTCAGGACCCCCTCTAGTGCCGTGGTCAGCAAATTGTGGCTCGAAACCACATGTGGCTCTTTGGCCCCTTGAGTGTGGCTCTTCCACAAAATACCACGGCCTGGGCGAGTCTGTTTTGAAGAAATGGCATTAAAAGAAGTTTAAGTTTAAAATTTTTGGCTCTTGCCCTAACCGGTGTGGCTCAGTGGACAGAGCGTCGGCCTGCAGACTGAAGGGTCCCAGGTTCGATCCCTATCAAGGGCATGTACCCTGGTTGCGGGCACATCCCCAGTGGGGGTGTGCAGGAGGCAGCTGATCTATGTTTCTCTCTCATCGATGTTTCTGGCTCTCTATCCTCCTCCCTTCCTCTCTGTAAAAAAATCAACAAAAAAATATATTTTTAAAAATTGGCTCTCCAAAGAAATGTCAATCGTTGTCCTGTTGACATTTGGCGCTGTGGACGGATGAGTTTGCTGACCGCTGGCCTGGCCTCAGCGTCCCCCTCTGTAAAGTGGACGTGAGTAGGAGCGCCTGTCTGCCGAGTATGAACAATGTTTTTACCGTTAACTCAGCAAACACCACCGAGTTGCATTGAGCAGCTTCTCACCGGGATTCCAGATGCCAAACGCAGCCAGCCTGCCTGGCGGGGACCTGGCGCCTCGGCTCCTGAGGGCCTCACTGAGCTCCGTCTCCCCGAGGCTGCCCAGAGGCAGCGGGCCTCCCGTGGTCCCTGCCACGGTCATGTGGTCCCTGCCACGGTCACGTGGTCCATGCCACAGTCACGTGGTCCCCGCCACGGTCAATGCTGTCTTCGGAGGCCGCACTCCAACCCCACGCCAGTGTTTGGTCCGCCAGTCAGGCCGCACTCGGCTTCCTTTTGAGAGGCAGAGTGTGCCTGCTGGTTCCTTTGCCGATGGGAAATGTGCGTGGCAGCCATGCCATGCCCGTGAGATTGGTTGGACTTCGGGATGGTGTAGGGTTCCTGGAAGCAGTCTGGCTGGAAGCAGCTGGGTCGTCTGCGGCTCTGGGTCCAGCCGCCCTGAGTTCAGTGCCCTCTCGGCGGGAACAGGGACCAGCTGTGACATTTTAAAGTCAAGTTTTCCAACTCGGCAACGGCGACCGTGACACCGTCTTCACGGCTGCCTCCCGGGGCGGGTGAGGTGACGGGTGCCTGCGGGGAGGATACTGACGGCACCTCGCACACGCCCAGGGGGGGAGGGGAGCGGGCCTCCGTGTTGCACACGGATGTCCTGTTGTCCCAGCACCGTTTGGTGAGAAGACCGTGTTTTCCCCATTCTGCGGTCTCGGCGCCTTGCTGACAATGAGTTGTTGGTAAATATGAGAGCGGGCTGTCTGTGGGTCATTCTGCAGAAGCCTGTTCCTCCCCATTCGAGGCCCAGGATGTCTTTATGCCCAGACGCGTCCTGGCCACGTGCTTGGCACTGAGCAGCTGCAAGGTCTTGGGTGGGTCTCTTTCCTTCTCTGAGCCTCAGTGTCCACGCCTGTACGACGGCACAGCTGGAGGAACGGTTCCTAAGTGGTGTCCTCTGTGACGCGACACGCTGAGGCTCCCCTCGGGGAGCAGAGCCTTCGCGGCTCCGTGGGGTGTTCCGGCATCCCATGAGGCCCAGCCCGGCGGCCTGAGATCCGGAGCCAGTCTCAAAGCTGACAGTTCCCGCCACTCCCCCCTGGCCCGGCCCGGCCCGGCCCGGCGAGAGCCAGCCCAGCCTCTCCAAGAACGCTGGTGCTGTGCTCAGTCAGGGAGCAGCACCGCCCTCCCCCACGCCTGCTGTGCTCCAGGCCGGGGTACACACAGCAGATGGGACCGGCCTCCGCCCCAGGGTGCCAGCCTAACGGGAAGACAAACACATCAACAATAGTCACAGGTGCAAGTGGGAGGATGGCAAACACAGCTGTGCGGGCCAGGCCACATGTGAGCACCGGCCCCAATGTCTGCGTGTGCTCTGGGCAGCCTCTGAGACTGCCGGTGAGCTGTGGGGCAGCCACTGTAGTTGCCTAACGGGGTCAGGTGAGGTAATGGCCCGCGCCATCCAGCGGTGGCCATGACCTTATGGCTCCTTTAGCTCCGCCACCAGCCCTCCCACGCTGACCGGTGGCTGCTGGCCGCCTGTCTCCAGGTCCGATCCCAGCTCTGCGTGCTCTGGGAAAGGTTTCACATCTCTGGCCTCAGCAGCACCTCCCGGGACATCCGCTCCGGAGCCCTGTACGTCGGCCGGGGCCGTGGCTTGGAAGAGGGAAGCCTTTACTCAGGTGCTGTGCCAGTGCTGCTTCTTATAGCCCAGGGCTCCGGGTGTGGGAGCTCGGTGACACGGGGCCGTTGCTTTAGTTGCCGGAAGGGAAGGTGATCGCTGCCATCCTGTGCGTTGAAAGAAAGAGCAGGCTTCCTGGGCGTGTGCACGCCCCTTGCTAACAGCCAGCGCTCTTTGTCTTTGGGAACTCGGAGAGCCCCCCCTCTTGTCCTCCCTCCCCACACACACACACACACACACACACACACACACGAGGGACTCCATTTATCTGTGTTTACAGGCTCTTGGCTGTTGGCTCAGGGTGCTGGTTTTGCCCTCGGAGAACACTCAGCCAGTTCATGGAGTCCTCTGGCAGCCCTTGAATTAGAGCAGGCTCCCGTTGCTTGCAGGTCTCCCTGTCACTCAACCCCTCACTCCTTTAGCTTCCAGCCAGTGGGCCTGAGCTGAGCCCACCAATAGCCTTCCAGTAGGCGGAGCTTGGAATGAGCTGGAGCTGAGCCCACCAATAGCCTTCCAGTAGGCGGAGTCTGGAATGAGCTGGAGCTGAGCCCACCAATCGCCTTGGAGTAGGCGGAGCCTGGAATGAGCTGGAGCTGAGCCCACCAATAGCCTTCCTGTAGGCGGAGCCTGGAATGAGCTGGAGCTGAGCCCACCAATCGCCTTAGAGTAGGTGGAGCCTGGGCTTGGCGCAGAGCCGGGGAGCCCAGTCAGGTGTCCTGGAGTTCCACCTGCCATAGCCAGTGGGACTCTGCCCCGCCTGGGGCTGCCGCCTAAACCACAGGGAGCTGTCCCGCCCAGACGCCATGGGCTGGGCCAGGATTACTCACTGACCACAGGAGGGTGTGCGGGACCAGCTCCCACGCTGCCGGTGGGAATGTGAAGAGGTGTGGCCTCTTTGTGGCAGTTTCTTAAAAATGCAAACACACTCCTCCGGATGATCCGGCCACTCCACTCCCACATGCTTCTGCAAGAGGAATGAAGGCTTATGTCCACACAGTGATCAGAGCGGCTTTGTCTGGGTAGCCCCACTCTGTCCACCGGTGGGTGAGTGGAGAAACGTGTGGTCTCCCTACACTGGAGTATTCTCAGCAACGGAGAGGAAGGACCCACTGACTGACCCAGGCGGCAGATGGCTGAGGCTCAGAGCTGAGCGAAAGAAGCCGGATAAGAAAGAGGCAATACTGTGCCACCCCATTTGTGTACCCCCAACACCCCCCCACCCCGGAAATGCAGACTTGCCTCCAGGAGCAGTGAGCACACCCGCAGGTGCTGGGAGGGGGTGTGGGCAGGCGGGAGGAACTTTGGGGTGATGGATGTGTTCTCTGTCTTGATGGGGTGAGGCTTTTAGGGGCGTGTCGATGTCAGACGTGTCTGTTGGCACAATTTCAGCGCACTTACTGTTTTTCAATGCTGCCCCATAATGCTGCTAAAGGTGGAGGCCACCCCACCTGCAGCCCTCCAGTCACTGCTGGGCCTCCTTCAGAGAACTCACTGGTTTGTGCCAGCATAGCGGGAGAGTGACGTCCAGGCAGGGCTGTCGAGGAGCTGGGCCCACCCTGTCCGCCCCCGGGTTCTCCGTGTGAGATGGGACCGTGCTTGTACCTCCCTCCTATGGTTGTGTGGGAGAATGCGGGGAAATCCGTGTAATGCGCTTAGTCAACATGCTGTCCGGGGCCCATGGGGACCCAGGAAGGGAGGGGCTGTCTCTCTTGGCGGCTGGAGCTGGGAAGTCCCCCTGGAGGGGCTGTGGACTGGGTCTTGAAAGCGGGCAGGACAGTGTCTTCTGGAAGGAGGCATGGAGGGTGGGGTGCGGGAGGACTGAGCAGGCAGAGCTGGGCTGGGAGGCAGCACGCAGATCCTAAGCTTCTCGCCGCCTCGGCAGCCCGTCCGTGGGTCTCGGGAGCGCGGGCTTGCCGTCCGGGCCGGGGCTGCTGCGTGGGGCCTGGGCGTTTCTCTGGAGGACTGGCGTCCTGTGGGAAGTCTGGGATCTTTCCTCTGGTGAAAGCCAAGAGCACGTGAGAGGCCTGCGCTCCGGTGCAGTGCTTGTGAGAGCAGAGATTCACCGAGACGGCTCTCCTTTCTGAGGCACCCCGTGCGGAGCGCGGGTTCGAGGATGTGTGCCTGTGCAGCCAGCATCTTCTCTCTCTCTCTTTTTAAAAATGTATTTTATTTATTTATTTATTTATTTTCAGAGAGGAAGAGAGAGGGATAGAGAGTTAGAAACATCGATGGGAGAGAAACATTGACCAGCTGCCTCCTGCACACTCCCTACTGGGGATGTGCCCGCAACCAAGGTATTGTACATGCCCTTGACTGGAATCGAACCTGGGACCCTTCAGTCCTCAGGCTGGCGCTCTATCCACTGAGCCAGACTGGATTCCGCCCAGCATCTTCTCTTAACGCCCTGTTCACGTGTGATGTGCACGCAGGGGCCACAGGAGTGTGGTGAGGTGTGTGTGGTCAATCCTGCTGCGCTGGCTGCGGCCCACCATCCAGGGAGGGGGCGCTGGCTCAGAGGGAGGAGTGGCCAGGCGGCCGGGCAGGTCTGGTGGGTTCAGGCGTGACGATGCCTGTGGGAGGATTCCTCCCGAGAGGAGAGAAAGCGTGAGGCACCTCTGGTTCCAGGGCCAGCGAGAGGCTGACATGCATTGGGGACACTGCCATGGCTCACCTGGGATGGGGGGAAGGCGAGGGCCAGTGTCAGACCACATGGGCCACAGGGTCTCCGGGTGGGGCCTCGGGCTGGAGGGGGACTGAGCCGGGCCTTGCCACGGGCCACGTGGGGCAGTCTGCAGGAACCTGAGGGTGCAGGGGCCGCTGTTGCTCTGAAGCATGGGGGTTGGGTGTGACCCGCAGGCGGGAGCCCAGCACCGACCCGACGCTCACTTTTCCGAAGAAGCAGAGGCCGCGGGTGCCTGCTCGGCCTGCCCTGCCTCCCTCCTGTGGTCCGCGGTGCTCAGGGTCTCCTGAAGCCCAGCCCCATCCCCTATGCCCTGTCCGGGACCTCTACCTGCAGCCAAGGGCCGGTCCCTGCCCCCAGACTCTAGGAACCCCCTCCCCTCCCCTCCTCCCCCCACCGCAGCCATGCTGCCAGCAGCCGGCTCGGACCCTGTGGCCAGGCCCCCTCAGAACTACTGCCGGGAAGGTTTTGGGGTCCTATTGTAGGGGTGTCTCTACTGGGTGTGGTGAAGTCCGAGCAGGATTCTTGGAGGCCTGGATGGCCGAATGGCAGTGGTGGTCTGTGTCCGCACATCCCACGGGAATGTGTGGGAGGGATGGAGGTGGGGGCTGCTCCATCCTGGCCCTTACGGGGTGTCTGCTCCTTCCTGGCAGCACCACAGACCCGGTATGGACCTCCGCCTGCACCTCAGCTTCACAGGCCCAGGAAGGAGGGGGAGGGAGGAGAGATCCCTATGCCAGCCCACCCCCCAAGATACGGGGTTCTGAGCCTGGTCCACAATCGCGGCCAATCCGGCCGGCGGGCAGTGCCAGGAGATTCCTGTCAGTGTCAGATCCTGTGATTTTTCCTGTGAAGGCTGGTTCCCCGGAGCTCAGCTGCAGCTCAGCGGCTGCTCAGGGGGTCCGGAATCAGGGCAAAGGGGCTGCTTCCCTCGCAGTTTCTAGACAGACAGCCTGGGCCGGCCCGGCTGGGGCCTCACGTCCACTCCTCCTGCCCTCCCTGCCGGGGGCTGCTCTCCTGAGGGGCCGGCACCTGCTGCTCCATGGCCCCCAGCCTGGGTCTAGTAATGCCACCTCCTCTCGTGGTCCCATCCCCTGTACCATCCCCCAGGGTGGGGGGATGGGGGGAGGGGCCTGATCCTGGTCCCCTTTCCCTCTTGGCAGCTTCAGTCGCCCTGGCTCAGCTGGATTCAGAGCGGGGTCCCTCAGGGGTGTGAGCCTGGCCGTCCTCCCAGGCCTGCTCATCGCTTTGCTGGGCGGTGGAGTCGGACCTGCCTGGGGAGCCTGTGCTCAGTGAGACCAGCTCGGGCGCGGGGACCCGTCAGAACCAGGTTCACATCTTAGTGCTGCCACGGCTGGGCCCCGGCGGTCACTCTAGCTGGGTGTCCGTGTCTGCGATGGGAGGTGAGGGCAGCTCTGTCCTGAGCAGGTGCCCAGACGCCCGCAGCTTCCTGAGAGGAAGTGCAGGTCGGGGGAGGAAGCTTTGAGGTGCCCCCCTCCCCTGCTGACCCTGCTCAGCCTCCCCCCCCCCCCCCCCCCCCGCTGTCTCCTGCATGACCATGACCATGACCTGCCTCTCAGGCCGGGGACACCAATTAGACCAGAGACGCCGAGGACTGAGGGGCAATGCCAGCACCCCTGGCTGGCTGTTTGGTTTAAGCCTATGTCCCCTTCTCCAGCACCTTTCCTCCATCACACGCTTCTTAAAAAATGACATTTCTACCACTTCATTCTCCCCGAACCTTCCCTCCCACCCGGCGTGGCTCTGGCTGAGCATCGGCCCATGAACCGGGGCGTCCCAGTTCGATTCCCGGTCAGGGCACAGGCCGGGGCTGTGGGCTTGATCCCCAGTGTGGGGCGTGCAGGAGGCAGCTGAGCAACGTTTCTCTCTCATCACTGATGTTTCTCTCCTTTCCTCTCTGAAATCATTAAAAAACATTAAATAATGGGAAAAAATTAAACTCTCTCCCTTCTGAGAGATGACTCAGGCCCCGAGCTCAGATTCTGGAAGCTTCTTGGCCTCACAGTCCATTCCTGGGGAGGCGTGTCCCCAGCACTGCCCCCGGGTCTCACCCACCTTCTGTGGACCTGTCAGTCTCAGGCGATCAGTGGTTTAAAAAAAAAAAAAGTTATTATTGAAAGCATTACAGATGTCCCTTTGTTCTGACCAAAGGCGTTTGATGCCGGTTCATTCTGGGGATGAGCTTTGCGGTCACCGTGCCAGCGCCTGCCCTGGCCCAGCTCTGCCGTCCGGGAAAAGTGAGGTCCTGGTGCGTCCAGCTGTCCTTGGTGCTAACAGCACCGATGCCGGGAACCGGGCACTTTCCGTCCTCCTGCCTCCTCCCGGCCACGCCAGCTGGCACCGAAGGGCCGTGTCCTGTGCCCAGAGACACGTCCGCAGCCACACCCGGAGCTGCCTCTGGGACGTGGAAACGGAAAGTTTGTGTCTTTTTGAATCCTGAGCAGCACATTTTTTCTCTTTGCCAAAATGGTTGGGCCGGGACTACCAGGACGGATCCCAGGTCCTTCTGGCCTCAACACCCACCCTCAGCCAGCCGGCCTGCCGCCCACGTGCCACGGGGCTCCCTGCGGCCCTGGCTGAGCCTTGGGCCCCGGGCAGCCCGGGCGGCGAAGGGCAGCCCACAGGCCACGTGGGGCTGGCCTGCTTTACCTGTAGCACGGCCAGCGGCTGTGGAATGGGCCTGGCATTTTAAAACACCTGACGTCAAAGACTGCCTGTGGCCGGCCACGTCTGAAACGATTTATGATCTGACTCAGAGCAGCCCCGCTTACTCTGAAGGCAAGGCAAGGCATTGTGGGAGCCTGGAGGACAAGCGAGGCACAATCCTTTACATAAAATGCAGATTTAAAGAACTTTAATCCAAAGTAGCTTAGAGTTCCCACACAGACAACAAGAGCTGGCATACAGGGGAGATTTTCCTGGACTTGGAGGGGTTTAGAGAAATCACATGAGGAAACCCGAGACTTCATGCCCAGCGGGAGGGCCGGGCAGAGGCCGGGGCAGGGGGAGAGGAGGGAAGGGCTGGGGGAGGGGCTGATCAGGCCTGGCACCTCCCAGCCGGCGGGCCTCTGGGGCAGGCAGTGTGGCTCTGTGAAGGGCTGTCTGCCGGGACCCGGGTTGGTGGACGAGAGGCACAAGGCCCGGGGCTGACATGCCATCCCCGCCTGGTGTGTTACTTCCGGGGGCTTGGGTCAGCTTGGCTGATGCCCAGATCGGTTTCTAAAGCGTAGGCTTTGGATTCATTCAGATCAAGATTCACTGTCTGTCGCTGACACCTCAGGCCTCTGTGTGTGAGGATCAGAGGGCGGCCCCCTGCGTCCCAGGCGGGTGAGCCCTGAGCAGGGAGGCTGGGAGGTCAGATTGAGCCCCCGCCACCCGGCGCCCGGGGCCCGCTGTCGGCTCCCCCCAGGAGAGCCCAGGCCTGTGCTCCGCTCCTGCCTGTCTCCCGGCCTCGGCTCTGACAATCACAGTACTGTGTCCACCTGCCCTGGGCCCCCACCCACCTGCCCTGGGCCCCCACCCGCCTGCCCTGAGCCCCCCATCCACCTGCCATGGCCCCTATCCGCCTGCCCTGAGCCCCCATCCACCTGCCCTGGGCCCCCACCCGCCTGCCCTAGCCCCCCCATCCGCCTGCCCTGGACCCTCACCGCCTGCCCTGGCCCCCACCCGCCTGCCCTGGACCCCCACCTGCCTGCCCTGGACCCCCACCCGCCTGCCCTGGCCCCCCATACGCCTGCCCTGGACCCTCATCCGCCTGCCCTGGGCCCCTATCCACCTACCCTGGGCCCCCACCCGCCTGCCCTGGGCCCCCACCCGCCTGCCCTGGGCCCCCACCCGCCTGCCCTGGGCCCCCATCCGCCTGCCCTGGGCCCCCACCCGCCTGCCCTGGCCCCCACCCGCCTGCCCTGGCCCCCCACCCGCCTGCCCTGGGCCCCCACCCGCCTGCCCTGGGCCCCCACCCGCCTGCCCTGGGTCCCCACCCGCCTGCACTGGCCCCCCACCCGCCTGCCCTGGGCCCCCACCCGCCTGCCCTGGGCCCCCACCCGCCTGCCCTGGGCCCCCATCCGCCTGCCCTGGGCCCCCACCCGCCTGCCCTGGGCCCCCACCCGCCTGCCCTGGGCCCCCACCCGCCTGCCCTGGCCCCCTGCGTCCCCGCCACCTGCCGGCTCTCACCTGTCCTGCCTCCAGCCCGCAGGTGCCATGACGCAGCCGCCCCAGGAGGGCTTTGACGGCAGCGTGGAGGCCGCCCGGGCGTGGATGAAGGCTGTGCAGGAGCGGCTGCAGACCAACGACAACACCCAGGGGCCGCGGGCCGCCCTGGAGGCCCGGCTGCGGGAGACGGAGGTAGGCAGAGGCCCGGCCTGGCCCCGTGGCTGGCGCGGTCCCTCCGGCTCAGCCCCGGTTTACTGTCAGGGGCGGGGACCGCCAGTGTTCCTCTGACTCCGTGTTCGGTCTTGGGGGCTGGGGTGTAAGTGCAGATTCTGATCCCGGAGGTGGGGTGTCCCCGAACGTGGCGTTTCTGAGATGCTCCAGGGCACCCACTGCTTCGGTCCTTGGGCCACTTTGAGAGTAAGATCCGGAGCCCCCTCTGCCCTCCTGGCCTGGCGGGGCCCTTACAGCCAGGTGGGTCCCTGGCCCAGCCCTGGCTCCCCTCTTCCCTCTGGCCGGGGCTGGGAGGGCCCAGGCTGCCTACGGGGGGGCTGGGAGGGGCTGTGCCCGTGAGAGGGACTCCTTTGGCTTCTCCAGGCCTGGTCCCCCTGCCCTCCTCACAAAGCAGGGCCAGTGTGAATGGGGGTACACAGAGGGGGTGGGTGAGAAGGACCTGGACCCTCTTCTGTGCAGAGAGGTCGTGAGTGGGCGTTTGGAAGGTGGGGGCTGGAGGGAGAGGCGCTGGCAGCCCAGAGCCCTCCCCTCCTGACTCAGGCTCCCCATCATCAGATGATTGTTCGCTGAGGCTCGTGCTGCACCCCGTGCTCGCGGCTGCACTGTCGGGGTTCCGTGTCACTCCACAGAAGCCTGTGAGGGTGGCTTTATTGTCCGCACTTCTCCGTAGTGAAGCGCGTCCTTAGACACCATGAGGGGCCACATTCCAGGCTGAGTGCGGACGCCTGGGCAGCGGGGTGGGTGAGGCACGCCCTGTGTGCAGGCTCACAGTGCGACGGGCACAGGTGTGCCCACAGCCCGGCTGGCCGCACAATGAGGAACACCGTCCGTAGCAAGGATCCCGCGATGCTCTCCTCCTCCTCTACAACCGTCCGTGGCTCCCCATTGCCCACCGAGGACATGCCAAGGCCACCTGGACCAGAGCCCCTCACTGTCTGCACAGCCCTGTTCCCCAGCCTCACGCCCTGCCCGCACCCCCACCCCCACCCCCACACCTCACCTTCCAAGCACGTGCCTCCCCCTAGGGGCAGAAAACCTCCCAAACGGCCCATCACTACACCTTTGTCTGTGCCGCCACCTCCACTTGGCACGCCCATCGCCCGTCGGTGTGGGTGTGGGTGTGAGTGCTGACCCCCCCCCCCCCCCCCAGGGGTTCTGTCTGCAGACACCACGCCCTGCGGGGCATGCGCTGTCTCTGCCGGATCCCGTGGAACCTGCACCCTTTGCCGGCAGGTGCTGACCTGGCTGGCGGTCTGGCCTCGGAGGGCCAGGGTGGCTTTAGGAAGAGCCGCTGGGAGGCCAGGGAGCGAGGGCCCTGGAGGCCGAGGGGGCGCCTCCATGGGGGCCCCCAGCAACCTGACCTGGAGGCCCAGACGAGGCCTCGTGTCCTGAGTGCACACGGGGCCCTCCCACGGGCCCTCCCACGGACCCTCCCACGGGCTTTCCCACGGGCCCTCCCACGGACTCTCCCACGGGCTCTCCCACGGGCTCTCCCACGGACCCTCCCACGGACTCTCCCACGGACTCTCCCATGGGCTCTCCCACAGGCCCTCCCACGGACCCTCCCACGGCCTCTCCCAGGGCCCTCCCACGGACCCTCCCACGGGCCCTCCCACGGACCCTCCCACGGGCTCTCCCACGGGCTCTGGGACGCTGGTCTTCTGTCTGCTCTGACAATTCAAAACCGATTTTGCAATAAAAAATCCCTTGGCTCCTGTGGTCTGGTGACAGCGAGTGGCTGGGCCTTCACCTGCCTGGTCCGGGGCCTCCCCCGGTGGCCCTCCCCCGGCTCAGTGTGCCCAGCCCAGTGCCCGCCTGCGGGGTGGCCGGGAGGCAAGCTTCCATCCAGCTCAGGCGTGTGCCTCCCAGGTCCGCCTCTCCACCAGGGAGACGGAGGACCCCTGGCCCTCGGGGCTGAGCTGCGGCCCCGTGGAGGTGACGTGTCTGGGAGGAGCCCCGGAGGCTGCTGGTCCGTCACGCCGGCCTTGGCTCTGCCTGCGCGCCCGTTGTCTAACCCGGGAAACTGGCTCTTGTGCCCACGACAGAAAATATGCCAGCTGGAGCCGGAGGGGCACCTGAAGGTGGAGCTGGTGCGGCAGGCGGCTGAGGCGCTCCTGGCCCGCTGCCCCGAGGACCAGAAGCCGGCCATCCTGGCGCAGCTCCGGGACATCAAGGCCCAGTGGGAGGAGACGGTCACCTACATGACGCACTGCCACAGGTAGGGCCACCGGGGCCCCGGCCCTGCTCCTGCTCCCTCCCCGGCCTGGGACGTCCCCTGGGACGTCAGCCCGCCCTGCCTGCCCGTCCTGATTCTATTCGAGCGGAATGATGAGAGCAGGCCGCGGGAGCCCAGCTTGTTTTGCCAACAGTTAATTCCTGTTCGGCTTGTCACGTGCGCATGGCCAGCGGGACGGAATGGCCCGGATGGGAGAAAGGCCTGGAGGAGGAGGCCTGCAGGAAGCCTGGCAGGGCCCGGAGAGGCTGGGCAGAGGGAGGCCTCCCACTCTGGAGGCTACTTGCTTGTGGCCTTGGGAAAGTGACTTGACTTCTCTGAGCCTCAGGCTTCTCATCTAGACAATGGGTATAACCAAACGTTCCCTGAAGGCTGTCAGGAGGATGGAAGGGGGAGACAGGCACACAGTAGACCCTCAGCAAACGGGTGCTCCATCTTTATTTTATTTATTTTATTTTATTTTATTTTATGTTTTTATTGATTTCTGAGAGGAAGGGAGAGGGAGAGAGAAAGAGAAGCATCAATGATGAGAGAGAACCATGGATCCGCTGCCTCCTGCACGCCCCACCCTGGCGATTGAGCCCCCAGCCTGGGCCTGTGCCCTGACCGGGCATCGAACGGTGACCTCCTGGTTCACAGGTCGACGCTCAGCCCTGAGCCCCGCCGGCCGGGCAGCCTCTTAAACCCGAACGCGGAGTGGGCGGGGGGACCTTTCATGTGCGTTTGCTTTTCAACCCTTGTCGCTTGGGATTCCACAGTGGCTCGAGGTGACCGGACAGACAGGGCCACAGCCATGCTACAGATGGGGAAACTGAGGCGAGTGAGGAGGCAGGGCTGTGCAGTGAGTTTTTGGGGTCCCCGGAGCCCACACAGAGGCCCTCAACCTCTGTCCCCACTGGGTGATGACAAGCCCACAGATACTACTGCACCCCTGCGGCATTTGGGGACCTGTTAGCGGGGGTTCAGGGCTAGAACTTGGGGCGCTGGTAGCTAAGGCTCCAGAAGCCAAGTTAGCAAGGCTACAGGTGTCAGGGCAGAGACCTGACCCCCAGTCCCTGGAGCTTACTGAGCAGACACGGGTCCTGTCCAGGGGACTGAACGAGGGCCTGGGATCCAGTGGTCCCCTCGCTCCGCCCCGCGGCCTGGGGAGCGCTGGGGGCTCACGGCCTGTCTCGCGCCCACAGCCGCATCGAGTGGGTGTGGCTGCACTGGAGCGAGTACCTCCTGGCCCGCGACGAGTTCTACCGCTGGTTCCAGAAGGCGACAGTGGCGCTGGCGCCGCCCGCGGAGCTGCAGCTGGGCCTGAAGCAGAAGCAGTGGCAGCTGGGCCAGGCGCAGGTGCTGCGGCTCAGCGTGGGCCACCAGGCCGTGCTGCTGGACCGGCTGCTGGAGGAGGCGGCCTCGCTGTTCCACAGGATCGGCGACCCCAGCGTGGACGAGGACGCGCAGGCGCGGATGAAGGCCGAGTACGAGGCCGTGAAGGCCAGAGCCCAGGTGGGGAGCGGCGGGCCGTCCGCCCGTCCGCCGTTTACCGTCTGTCTACCCCTCCATCTGCTAAGAACCATCCAGCCACCCATCGACCCCCACTCCTCCCCACCCACCAGCACCCGCCCTCCAGCACCCATCCCTTTCTCCACCTCCCTCTCCACTCACCCACCGATGTCCCCACTGAGTGCACATCCCCATTCACTGTCCCCCGTTCACCACCTCACTCCTCCACCTGTGCAAGCACCGCCCACACCGTTCTCATGCCCGCCACCCGCCCAACTGATCTCCTATTCACCTTGGCAGCCACTGTCTGCCCATCCCCCTACTCACCAACCCGCCCACCATTCTCCCTCCCACTCACTCACCCATCTCCCCACTATGGACTGCCCCCATTGTTCCCCCCTTCACACACCTACCCACTCCCTACCTGCCACCCATCTACCCACTCCCTACCTACCTACCCACCTGCCAATCTTCTGTCTACCCATCCAACTATCCCTCCACCACCCACCCACTCGCCCACCCACCCATTATCTACCATCTGTATACCCAGCGTCACTCCGGCCCGCATACACTGGTGGTGCTGGATGTGTGTGGTTGACCTACTGATGGATGGTTCATAGGCCGGTGCCTAACCACTGAGCCACACCGGCCAGGCTAGAGGGAGATTCTTGATGAGTGCGTCTGGCCCCGCTGGGGGTGAGAGTTGGGGGTGGGCAGGAGCACTGTCCTCAGGGGACGGGACAGGCTGGTAGCCAGTGGGGTCTTGCATGCTTACTTTGTTGAGTGGCTGTAGTCCAGCGGCTGCCTTTCCTGAGGTGCCGGGCCGTGACAGCGTCCCCTCCCAGCGTCCCCTCCCCTTGCTCCCGGCCTCGAAGGGGCGTCCGGCCGGCATCGGGATGAATCACCGTCGTCCGCGCAGCCCGGGCCCAGCTGTGTCCGCGCCGCCTTGCCGGCTGGTTGGGTTCTGACGCCTGGCAGCCCCGCGGCCACAGACGGCTTCGCTGTTGGGTCTAACGCTCGAGGGTTGTGACTCTCCGGTTTGTCACCCCGTCCCCCCCCCCCCCCCCCCCCCCCCCCGCGGCGGTCCGCGGTGAGCCGCGCTGTGCTCGCTCCCTGGCACGGAGCGCGTCTGGACGGCTGCCTGCTTGGCCCCGGTCCTGTCCGGGCCGCTCCCCGAGGCTTTATTTACTCTGTCCCCAGTGCCAGCACCTCATCTCACACACACACACACACACACACACACACACACACACACACACACTCACACATACTCATACACACACTCACACACACACAGAGACACACAGACACACACACACTCATACATACAGACACTCACACATACTCATACACACACTCACACACACACAGAGATACACACACACACACACACACACACTCATACATACAGACACACACACATACTCATACACACACTCACACACACATACTCATACACACACTCACACACATACACACACACACAGACACACACACAGACACACACACACACACACACACACACACACACCCCTGTCCTGGGCCTATCTCTTAGGCTTTATTTACTCTGTCCAAGGTGCCAGCACCTCATCACACACACACTCACACACAGACACACACACACACACACACTCACACACACACACTCACACACACACACACACACACACACACTCACACACACACACACTCACGCACACACACACTCACGCACACACACACTCACACACACACTCACGCACACACACACACTCTCACACACACACTCACGCACACACACACACTCACACTCACACACACACACTCACACTCACACACACACTCACACTCACACACACACACTCACTCACACTCACACACACACACACACACACACACACTCACTCACACTCACACACACACACTCACACGCACCTACCAGCCGCACGCTCACTGGGGAAGCATCTGCAGCCATCAGAGCCGGCCTGCCTGATGCCCTGTGCCTTCTCCCCACCCACTTCCCCGTGGGGAGGAAGCCTGGGGGAGGCACACAGCCCGGGGAGGGGCAGCCCCGGGCAGCCTGAAGGAGCGGCTGTCCTTCGTCCCTTCGGAGCATGCACAGTCGTGTGTCCGTCCGCCGTGTGTGCCGTCGAAGCTGTGAGCCTCACTTCCGTTAGAGAGAGGGTGCTCAGCTCCTCGCTGAGGGGCGTAGCCTGTGCCTCCGTTTCCCCGTCTCTAAAATGGGGGCGTTTTCTCCTCTTGCCATGGTGGTAGCACAGGTTTGAATGAATCGGTCAGTGTTTACGTCTGGCGAGGAGCCCCTCACGCCGCAGACAATAGCAGGAGAGCGTTGGGGTCTGTCTGTCCCCGCTCCCCGCTGAGAACGTCTGACTTTGGCCCATCCCTGCTGCCGGGGTGGCCGGCCCGGGGCCGAGAGCCAGGCTTGGCACACCTGGGCCTGTGGCCGGACCCAGCCCACTTCTGGATTTCGCGTGGCCTGTGAGTGGAAGTGGTTTTTACGTTTTGAGTGCTGGCGGGGAAATAGAGACAAGGATATTCCATGACACCTACAAATACGAAGCGAACATTTTGGTTTTGCTAGAAGACACCCCCTGCTCATCCGAGCTGCTGGGGCAGGGGCAGGAGCAGCGCGGGGAGGGGGGGCAGCTGCAATGAAACCACGGCGGTGAAGCCAAACAGTCTGCCGTCGGCAACACCGGTCCAGAGCGGGACGTGGAGTCCGACTCGGCTCCAGGCCCTGACGAGGCGGGCCTCCCCCTGGTCATCTGCGCGATGGCGGGCGTTGTGGTTGGTGAAGGGGGCGTGGGCCGTGCTTGTCCGGGCCGGCCGGTGCTCAGGGGCGTTTTATGGCTTCTTAGATGCAAACCCTTTGCTCCCTCTCCTTGGAGCCCGCCGGCCTGCACTCTCCCTGCCGCTCAGGAAGCTGGCAGAGCTGCCCTGGGCCCGGGGACGGAACCACTGAGGCAGCGTGTCTGTGGGGCCTTGTCCCCCGAGGGAGCCCCAGCAGGGGAGGCGTCATCAGCCCGGGCAGCGGGCGATGCTTCATGGAAGGGGGCCGGAGGGGAGCACCCCAGAGAGGACAGCCGTGACAGCAGGCAGTGCTCCGTCACGTGCTGCCCGCGGGAGCTGCGGCTCTGACATTCTGTCCTCGGCACCCACTGTTAGCCACCACACCCATGGGGAGGCCCGAGGCGGGCCAGGGTTCAAGGCGCAGGCAGTGGGCTTCCCAGCCCAGGGTCTGGACCGCGTCTGCCCTTCACCTCTAGGCTGGGGCACGTGGACCTGAGCCTGGGGCAGTGGGGAGCCAGGGAGGGAGTTAAAGAGATGGTGCCATGATCAGGGGCGTGTTCGAAAGCACCGAGTTCCTCGGCGCACAGTAGGTCTTCTATCCGGAACACCGCTATTTTCCCAAAGGTCAGTCCCCCGTCTTGTCTCCCGGGGTTAGGAACGTCAGTGGGACTGTCAGAAGGTGGAGCTGTCTCCGACGCGGGCAGGTGGCCGTGGCGCCCTCGGAGGCAGCGGGCACACACCATCTTCTCGGGCGGAAGCCCCCCGGGCCAGCCTTCCCCCGGGCTCCCTCTGGTGCTTTCCCGGCGGCGATGACCTTGGACAGTCCCTCACCTCCTGGGCTCCGTGTGCCTGTTGGTGGGCCTGGGTCAGTGACAGTGCCGTGGGCGGGGCTGGAGGGTTTGGGGATGACCCTGTCCCTGCCGTCCGGAGCAGCGCTGTGCCTCGGGGGCGCCGGCTGAGTGTCTGGGGCAGCAGTGGCTGTTCCCAGGCCCCTGACTCGAGGGCCGTTCCCAGGACGGGCCCAGCCCGGAATGCTCTGGTCTAAGAGGACAGAGAAGAAAGAGCCCGGCCAGCCTGGCTCCTATGAACCAGGAGGTCATGCTGTGATTCCCGGTCAGGGCACAGGTCCTGGCTGTGGACTCAGTCCCCAGTGTGGGTGCCCAGGAGGCAGCCTGTGGATAATTCTCTCTCATCATTGATGTTTCTCTCTCTAGCTCTCTCTCTTCCTATCTAAAATCAATTAAAATATATTTTAAAAATAAGATAGAGAAGGGTGTCTAGGGCTTATTTATTTCCAGCAAAAGAGCTGAAATATCCCAGAATGCTAGACCCCCTTACATGTGTGCGCGTGTGCGTGCACACACACACCCACATGCACACACAAACACACGCCCCCACGCCACAAACACACATGTGCGCACATGCCACATGCACACACCACGCATACATCCACATGCATACCCACACAGGTCATACACACACCACACACCCACACACACACCCCCACACACACACGCCCACACACATCACACACACACACACACACACACGCGTGCGCGCGCACACACGCGCGCACACACACACACAAACACACGCCCCCATGCCACAAACACACGTGCGCACATGCCACACACACCACGCATACATCCACGTGCCACATGCATACCCACACACGTCATACACACCACACACACACACACACCACACACACACCCACACACCACACACACACACACACACACACACACACACACGCCCCCCCACACCACACACACGGACACACAGGCCCCGGGGCCAGGTGCAGGCCGGCCCTCACGGCGCTCCTCTCCCCCCAGGACCGCGTGGACCTGCTGGAGCAGGTGGCGCGGGAGCACGAGCGCTTCCAGGCGGACGTGGAGGAGCTGCAGTGCTGGCTGAAGGCCGCGGTGGACAAGCTGGACGGCTGTGTGGGGCGCAGCTGCTCGCTGCCCGCCGGCCGCCGGCTCTCGGTGCTGCAGGTAACCGGCTGTGACCGCCAAGGGCCCCTGGGAGCCCACACAAGTTTGAGGTTATGCCGCCCAGGGGAGGTACAGACCTCCGAGGCCCACAGGTCCACACGAGGAGAAGCGTGGAATCCAGTGGCGAATGTGTGGGGCCTCGGCCGCCTCATGGGAACCTCTGAGCCAGCGGGCGTTTGGGAACCCAGGGCCACGGCAGCGGGTCTAGACTAGGGTCGCCAACAGGGCCCTGGCATGATAGCCCCATATGGAAACAACTGGATTTTTGTCAGTAGGGCATTGGATAAATGTAATATTATACACACACACACACACACACACACACACTAGAGGCCCGGTGCATGAAATTCGTGCACAGGGGCGGGGTGGTGTCCCTCAGCCCAGCCTGCACCCTCTCCAATCTGGGACCCCTCTCACAATCCAGGACTGCTGGCTCCCAACTACTCCCTGCCTGCCTTCCTGATTGCCCCTAATTGCTTCTGCCTGCCAGCCTGATCACCCCCTAACCACTCCCCTGCCAGCCTGATTGATGCCTAACTGCTCCCCTAACTACCCTCCCCTGTAGGCCTGGTCCCCCCCAACTGCTCTCCCCTGCAGGCCTGGGTCCCCCCAACTGCCCTTCCCTGCAGGCCCGGTCGCCTCTAACTTCCCTCCTCTGCCGGCCTGTTCACCCCTAACTGCCCTTACCTGCAGGCTTGATTGTCCCCAACTGCCCTCCCTTGCAGGCCTGGTCCCTCCCATCTACCCTCCCCTGCTGGCCATCTTGTGTGTTGAAATGATGGTCAATTTGCATATTACTATTTTACTAGATAGGACACACACACACACACACACACACACACTCTAGAGGCCTGGTGCACGAATTTGTGCACAAGTGGGGTCCCTCAGCCTGGCCAGCAATTGGGGCCAATTGAGGCCATGTCATCTAGTCCCTGTCGACCAAGCTCAGGGGGAGGGACCATGGGAGGTTGTCCAGCCATAGGAGATTGGCTGTTGGAGCACACTGACCACAAGGGGCATCTTCTGTGTTGAGCGTCTGCCCCCTAGTGGTCAGTGTATGTCATAATGACAGGTTGCTTAGGTCTATTATGGAGGAATATTATGGAGGAATATTACAATTAGAAGGAATGAAGTACTGATAGACAGCAGAATCTGAAAAAGCATTATGCTGAGTGAAAGAAGCTAGTTTCAATAGATAACATCTCCTATAATTTCAAATAAGTTCTAGAATCTTCCAGGATGTTAGAGATGCTGCATGTTTTGATAACAAGGTGGACTACATGAGCATGCATATTTCTCAGAACTCTGAACAGTGACACCTAAGGCCTGTATACTTCATTTTAAAGGCAGTTTCAAATAAAATAGGTTTAAAGGTGTTTGTAGAACAACTTTTTTTAAAAAATTAAAAGCCAATGACCATTTATTTTAAAAAGAAACTTGATTGCTTTGTTGTAAGTGGAGAACCCACACTCAGTCCTAATTAGCAGGTAACCATAGAGGTGAACATCATGACACCAAGCGGGGTTGTGGGCTTCTGCCCGACTCCTCATGACTTCGGCCAGCTCTGCCATGTTAGAGGCAGGCTCGCCAATGTCCGGGTGGTAAAGATGGGTGTCTCCCCCAGACGATGTGCTCCTGGGCTCTGAAGAGAGCAGGAAGGATGTGGGCGGGAGCCGTGAGTCGGGGCTACTGCGGCAGACAGTCCCCCGGCTCCGGGTCCGCGCTGGGCAGGAGCGCCCTCACGGTCTCCTGTCCTCCGCTCCCTCCAGGACATCGCCGAGGATCTGCCCCGGGGCGAGGAGTCCCTGAGGAGGCTGGAGGCGCAGGCGGAGGCCGTCATCCGGAACACCTCTCCCCTGGGCGCCGAGGAGATCGCCCGGCAGCTGGAGGAGATGCGGGCCGTCCTGGAGAGGCTCCGCGGCCTCCGGGAGGAGGAGGAGGGGCGGCTGCGCGGCCTGCTCGAGTCCACGGGAGCCTGTGAGCGGCAGCGGGCACAGCTGGAGGCCGAGCTGGGGGAGTTCCAGAAGGGCCTCCGGAGGCTGGCGGAGGGGGGCCTGCCGCCCGCGGCGAAGGCGGGCACGGAGGACGAGCTGGTGGCCCGCTGGAGACTCTACTCGGTAAGCAGGTTTGTCCACACCCCGCAGTCCAGGCGGCCGAGGTGCCTGGGGGTGTCGCCCCCTTGCGGTGGGAAAACCACAGTAAGCTCTAAACACACTCGGCTTTTCCTGGATCGTGGGTGTTTGCACCCATTTACGGGGAGAGGAGACTGAGGCTGGGAGAGTTTCTCTGTCCCCGTTGTCCTAGGATCACGTGATGAGTCGGTGGGTGAATAGGATCAGAGGTGCATTGTCTCCAGGTCGGCCACGCCCTGCCTGGGGCGGATGTGGGGTGGGCTTCCTGAGCAGAGCGATAGGCAGGAGGGAAAGCTCCGAGCGTGGAGATGGTGACAACCAACAGGGGGTCTGGGAGACCCAGCAGACATGCCCACCCTGGGGAGGGTGGAGTGGGTTCCAACTCAGACGTGATGTCCAATCAGAGCCCCCCACCCCCAAATGCATAGGAGCCCTGACTTGTGGACAGAGAGGATTCTATCTAATAAAGAGGGAATATGCAAATTGACCATCACACCATCACAAAGATGGTGGTGCCCATAGCCACAAGATGGCGGCGCCCAGTCCCCTCAGCCCCACTGGAGTTCCCCAGTTTTTTCAGCCCCATGGGGGAGGCGGGGGAGTGAGAGCAGGCTCATGGTGTGGCTGGACCCACCCTCAGCCCCCC
Organism: Pipistrellus kuhlii; assembly: GCF_014108245.1. Lineage (NCBI taxonomy): Eukaryota > Metazoa > Chordata > Mammalia > Chiroptera > Vespertilionidae > Pipistrellus > Pipistrellus kuhlii. The sequence goes on along the minus strand of NW_023425590.1, from coordinate 431,058 downwards.
AGCTGCCCAGGGCCAGCCCAAGGTGCAGGCAAGCCTCAGATGGCAGCTGCTCAGCTGCCCAGGGCTGCCGGAGGCTCAGGTAACCAGGGCCAGCAGAGGCTTGCGCTGCTGGCAGTGGCAGCAGCAGAGGTGTGATGGGGGCGTTGCCTTCCCCTGATTGCCAGGTTGCCTCCCACCCCTGAGGGCTCCTGGGTTGTGAGAGGGGGCAGTCTGGGCTGAGGGACCCCCTCCAGTGCATGAATCTTCATGCACTGGGCCTCTCATTTTAAAATAAAGGTAAACACCCCCCCCCCCATTCCTGTCGTTATTTATTAACTCAATTGGCTCCCTCCGCATCAGTTAATTCCATTTTCAGAAATATCTGAAAACAAACGGCCCAGACCCTGTCCACGGCCCGTTGTCCTGTGCTCGCTCTCCCTTCTGGCATGCAGAGCCGTGTTCGTGGGGGAGGCACGAGGCACGCGTACTCAGGGCCCACTCCACTGGGACGGTCACTTCACGCACAGGGACTTGTTTCCCGCTAGCACGGCCACCTGGCCCCGTGCAGGTGCGGTGCAGTGGTCAGGGGCGGGGACTTAGGGATCGGACTGCTGGGCTCAAGTCCTTGCTCCTCTCCTTGCCAGCTGGACGCCTTTGGGAGAATGACTTTCATCTCAGAGGCGAAATGGGGATGTGGGTAACGGCCCTTCCCCCACAGTTCCTTATGCACTCGGAAAAGTGCTTGAGAGCCCTGGCCCTTTTGGCTCAGTGGATAGAGCATCGGCCTGCGGACTGAAAGGTCCCGGGTTCGATTCCGGTCAGGGGCACATATCTAAGTTTCAGGCTCCTCCCCGGTCCAAGCCCCTGTCAGGGCTCATCAGGAGGCAACCCATCAATGTGTTTCTCTCACACCGATGTTTCTATCCTTCCACTCTCTCTAAAAATCAGTGGAAAACGTCCTCAGCTGAGGATTAACAAAAAACTCAGCTCTTAGACGAGGCTTCTTGCGTTTGAAATGGGGACAGGGGACTTGCCCTCCAGGATCCGGAGAGACTCAGTGACTGAGGCCTGAGCATGCCGCACCGTGTCCGTGCCCCTGGGATGGTCACCGTGCTGAGGCGCTGGTGGTGACAGCGCTGTGGGGGGTGGGGTGGTATGAAGAGAAAGACCAGCTCGGCGGAGGCAGGGGGGGAGGGGGGAGCAGTGACCCCGGGCCACTCCCACCAGCCGTGCCCATCGCCCTGAGCACACGCCCTGTCCTGTCCCCAGCTCACCACCCCCCCGGGGGCCTTTGTGCGCAGGCGACGCGGGCGGCGCTGGCCGCGGAGGAGCCCCGGGTGGACCGGCTGCAGGCCCAGCTGAGGGAGCTCATCGCCTTAGCCCACGACCTGCAGCAGCTCCCCGACAGCGTCGTCCGGGCCGTCCAGGAGTTCCAGAGGTGTGGGGCTGTGCGGGGCCCGGGGGGCTGTGCGGGGCCCGGGGGACTGGGGGGGGCGGGGGGCCGAGGGTGGGGCTGGGGGGAGCTGGGGGGCCGAGGGGGGCGGCTCGGGGCTTCTCTCCCCATGGAACGCTGCCTCCAGGAGGCGGGCTGCTTCTCTTGCAACCTGGTAATATGCGTGCATCTTGTACCCCTCAGTGACGGGCGTCCAGGGCGTCAGCTTGCTCTGTTTAGTCATGGTCCCTTCCTTTAAAATAAATACAGTTTATTGATTTCAGAGAGGGAGGGAGAGGAAGAGTAACATCCATGCACGCCCCACACTGGGGATGGAGCCTGCCACCCGGGCCTGTGCCCTGACCGGAATTGAACCGTGGCCTCCTGGTTCCTAGGTCGACGCTCACCCCCTGAGCCAGGCAGTCACTAACCCTTTGGGTAGAATTTATGTTTCACTCCAAACAGAGGCCTTCCTCCGTGCGGACTGCTGCTTCACCACTTCCACCCCATCTCCCTGTGCAGCTTACGCTGGGGCCACCGGCAGTGGCCAAGGGGGGGACTCCTCAGGGCAGACACCTCTGCTCCCCTCGGCCACACCCGGGCACAGGCCCCCCACTTTCCCAGCAGCAAAGACCAGCGCCCACGCCCTGTGCCACCGAGCATGGGCCATTCGGAATCCGTAGCCATGTTCGCCCCGTGAGCCTGAGAGGTTCAGACTCACCCTCCGCGGCTCATTCCTCTGCCTGTTCCTGGCTCCCCCTGCTGGGTGCCTCTGCCCCACAGGGTGCTCAGGCCCCACCTCTGCACTTTCAGAGCAGCGGCCAGGGGCCCCGGGGTGCCCGCCTGGGGGTGGTGGTGATGGTGGTGATGGTGGTGATGGTGGTGGTGGGGGTGGTGGGGGTGGTGGGGGTGGTGGTGCAGGGGTGCTGGCCTCTTCTGAGCACAAAGCTGCGTGGGACGGGGGCCCCACATTTCTATGCCGAGGCGCTCAGGGCTGCCGGCCTCTGCCTGGTTCTGGGCACGGCCGTGGAAAAGCCATAGGCGCTATTGGGGCCTGGGACCAGGGCCTCCTATTCCAGAAAGGGTCTGTTTGCTCGGCGAGGTGCCGGGGGCACGCAGCACCCGTCAGGGGATCCCACGCTTCCTCCTGAGAGCTGGCCTCCCTGGCCGTGACGCTGGGCTGCACGTCTGTTCGAGGGCTGCCTGTCTATTCGAGGGCTGCCTTATTTAAAAAAATATATATATATTTTACTGAGTTTTTACAGACAGGGAGAGGGATAGAGAGTTAGAAACATCGATGAGAGAGAAACATGGACCATCTACCTCCTGCACACCCTGTATTGAGGATGTGCCTGCAACTAAGGTACATGCCCTTGACCGGAATCGAACCTGGGACCCTTCAGTCCGCAGGCTGACCTCCTGGTTCCACTATCCACTGAGCCACACCGGTTTCGGCAGGGCTGCCTTATTTGGGGGCACTTTTATCCTGAGGGCATGGCCTCAGCTGTTTAGATGCCCCGGCAGCCGGCGTGCTAGGGGAGGGGCCCCCGGGAGCAGTGCAGGCGGCTCCCCGGGGTCGGGGTGGCACGCTCCCGAGCTGACCCACTCCCTGCTGGCCTCTCCCCTCGGCCTCGCAGCTTGAAAGGGAGGAGCGCCCGGTTGCGCAGCGCCGCGGGCGTGGAGCTCTGGCGGCGCTTCCAGCGGCCCCTGCAGGACCTGCATCTGTGGCGGGAGCTGGCCCAGCGGCTCCTGGACGTCACGGCCAGCCTGCCGGACCTGCCCGCCATCCACACCTTTCTGCCACAGATCGAGGTAACCGGGAGGGGGGCTGGCCACGAAGCCGGGGCGGCCGCCAGCCAGACACAGCACCTCCGCCACCCTCACAGGGCGGGCGTGTGCCGGGCCCTCTGACATCTGGGCGGAGCTCACTGCCCGGGTCTGGCACAGGCATCACAGGTGCCCTCCTCAGAGGCAGAGCTGGTGCCTGGGGGACCCCCTCTACCCGCTCCCTCCGCTCAGACCCACCTCCCAGGAAGGTCACATGTGGGGCGCGGCTACCGTGTCTGGACAGGTTCCAGCCTCGGACTGACGAGAGGGCATAGTCCCCTCACGGCCACGTGCACGTCCCAGCCTGGAGGGTAGAGCCTCCCAGCACCATGATAGCCAGCAGCTGTGGTTGTCAGCTGGAACCTGTGGTCCCAACAGGTGGCCCCACGTGCCTGAGTGACGTGGGCTTGGTAGGGCTCAGGTGCATGGAGTTGAGTAGGATTGAAGCCCAGGAGAATGTTGTAAACATCTTGACCACGCCTTCCTTTGGCCTGTGGCATCTGATCGATGTCTCTCCGTCGGAGAGGACAGCGTCCCCCCCAGACCCAGCTTTCTTCTCTCGTCTGTCTTTTCTCAATCCTTCACCGCCCCCACTCTGGGTCACCATACCGGGCTGAGCTGGCGGCAAGTAAGGCGCCTGGTGCTGAGGATGCCAGGGCCGTGGCCGCCACAGTCAGTCTGAGGTGGGGGAGGCTCGGACGAGGGGCGGACACAATTCAACCCAGGTCTGTGGTTAAATGCTGGCAGCTGAGAGGGCTGACTTTCGGCATCGCCTCGTTTTGGCCTCATGACAACCCCGCGCGCACTGGGGTGTGAGCACCCCCATTTTACAGATGAGGAACGGAGGCTCAGAACTGCCCAAGGCCGCCCAGCGAGGATGTAGTCCAATTCATGATCGCAGCTCGCCAGCCTGAATGCCGAACCCCGAGAGGTTATGTCTGGGTTTGCAGGTGACCCCTGCCTCCCGAGGCCTGACCTCTGGGTGGTGGGTCATACCGCGAGACCGCTCTCCCTCCAGAGACTCCCGCAGTACTGCCTCCTCCGAGGAGCCTCCTGGATTTCCCCGTCCAGGAGATACACTTCTGCCCTGAACGCCCACTCGGGTGGAACTTTGGGAGAAAGCTCGCTGTCTGTCTGGCTTGCAGTACCTACCTGGGTTGGTCTTTGCTCTTCCCGGCCCAGCCTGCGCCTCCCTCAGTGTCTCAGTAACACTATCGGGTAAAAGTGGAAGGACTCTGGCCCGCTGACAATGCCCCAGGCCTCTAGGACCCTGGGCCTTCCCCCGAACAACTGGCTCGTCGGCAGGAGCCTGAGGCTTGGCAAGGGCTCAGGGGCAGGGAGAGTGAGTGTAGCTGGGAATGTGGTCAGGGCAGGCTGCCTGGAGGGGGAGGCTGGGCAGCGGTCAGGCTGTGTGGGAGCAGCTGCCCATTACAAGGAGGCTTCTGAGTCCCGTTAGGTCCTCTCTGCCCGGTGAGCTCCTATGGATGGTGACTTCACTCAGGCGCTACCTCCTGTGGGGAGCCGTCCCGAGTTCCCTCAGGTTGTGCTCCCATAGCCCCTGAGCCCCCTCAGAACGTCCTCCAGACCACCTGGGGTGGCCCACTGCTGCTGGTGAGGAGTCACTGCATAGAGTAGGGGTGTCGAACTCAATCAGAGAAGGGGCCAAAATCTAAAATCCAGCCTAAATCGCGGGCCGAATGGTTTACTGAACAGTCATAAACTGTCATTGTGATGGAAACGCAGCGGAGTGCAGTGATGACAGCGCGGTGCGGGCCACATTGCAAGGCCTGGCGGGATGGATTTGGCCCGCGGGCCTTGTGTTTGACACATGTGGCGTAGAGGATGGGACTGGTTTGGTTTGGGTTCGGCTGCAGTGAGGACAGTGGCAAAGGGGATGGAGAGACGGATTTCCAAGACATGCAGGTAGGGTGACAGGTTATCCTTTATGTTACAAACTAGAGGCCCGGTGCACGAAATTCATGCACTGGTGGTGGGGGTGTCCCTAAGCCCGGCCTGTGCCCTCTCACAGCCCCTGGCTGGGGCTCCAGGATGGATCACGGTGCAGAGGGAGATTCCCAGCCCGCCGGCCGGTGGCCTGGGCTCCCTCTGCAGGGCGATCGTGGGGTGATGACTGGGCCCCGACCAATCGCATCCACCCGCCTTGGCTGGCCTGGCGCCAGTGGGTGACATAGCACAGTCGTCCGGATGGTGGTTCCACGGTTGGGGGTTCGGTTGATTTGTATATTACACTTTGTTATTATAGACACTGCTGAGGAGGGTGCTCAGCTTCGATAATAAGGTGGGTGTGCGGGGTGAGAGGAATCCGGCTGACCGGGAAGCTCAGGCCTCCCTCCACATTCCTGCCAGCCTGTTCCTCAGGTTTGCTGCTGCCTCGGAGCCTGGGCAGTCGCAGCAAACAGGTGCGCTCCTGGCGGGTGCCAGGCCCGCTGCCCGCCTCCGGCGGCTGACGCAGCTGTCCCCGCAGGCGGCCCTGGCCGAGAGCTCCCGCCTGAAGCAGCAGCTGACCGTGCTGCCTCTGAAGACAGACCTGCTGGGCAGCGTCTTCGGCCAGGACAAGGCAGCGGCCCTCCTGGAGCAGGTGGCGGGCTCCGTGCGGGACAGGGACCTGCTCCACAACAGCCTGCTGCAGCGGAAGAGCAAGCTGCAGGTGAGCAATGCCACTGTGGCCGCGGGGCCCTGAGGACGCCACCTTCCCGGGGGGCAGCTGCATTGGCACTGGAGCCCAGCACGCGCACTGTGCGGCCCTGCGCCCCAACCTCGGCTCCTCGTCTGTCAGCTGGGGGGGGGTGATGGTGTGGCTGTTCTGACTGCTCTCCTGGCCGCCTCTGCCCTGGTCCTGCCCTCACGTCCCCTCGCTGCTCTGCAGTCAGTGAGCTGCCTCCGCAGAGAGCTGGTGTCCACTGAGAAAACGCAGAGAAACAACGTAAGCTTCCGGCCCGGTTACCCGGAAGCTGTTAATATGAGGGACATGTTTCCAAATGACGGCACTAAATCAAAGATGCAGCGAGGCATGCTGCAGGCAGTTTATTCCTTATGGTCCACATGTTTGCTGAGCCTCTCATGGTGGTGGTTGTGATGATGGTGATGATGGAGGTGATGGTGATGATGGTGGTGATGAGATGATGGGGATGGTGATGATGATGATGATGGAGGTGATGGTGGTGATGGTGATGATGGTGGTGATGAGATGGTGGTGATGGTGATGATGGTGGTGTTGAGATGATGGTGATGGTGATGATGATGATGATGATGATGATGATGATGATAGTGATTGTGATGATAATGATGGAGGTGATGGTGGTGATGAGATGATGGTGATGATGGTGATGGTGATAGTGATTGTGATGATGATGATGGAGATGATGGTGGTGATGGTGATGATGGTGGTGATGAGATGATGGTGATGGTGATGATGATGATGATGATAGTGATTGTGATGATGATGGAGGTGATGGTGGTCATGGTGATGATGGTAGTGATGAGATGATGGTGATGGTGATGATGATGATGATGATGATAGTGATTGTGATGATGATGATGGAGGTGATGGTGGTGATGGTGATGATGGTAGTGATGAGGTGATGGTGATGGTGATGATGATGATGGAGGTGATGGTGGTCATGGTGATGATGGTAGTATGATGTGATGATGATACTGGTGATGAGAGCTGTGATCTGTGAGGCACTGACAGGGTTGGGGACATGCTAAGAACTGCACATCTGTGATCGCTCTGACCCCAGCAATGAACATTCTAGGGTTTGCAAGGCAGACGCTCTCTGCTGCAGCTCTCAACTCTGCCCCTGCGGCAAGAGAGCAGCTGCAACGGAGTGGGCGTGGCTGTGTCCCAACAAAACTTTATTGACAAACAGACCTCTGGGGGCTCAGGGGTGTGTGGTACAGAGTAGTCTGCTGACCTCTGTCCAGGGGGCAGAAGAGCTGGCTGTATGTGAAGTAATATGGTGACCCAACCCCCTCAAGAGCTCTGGGAAGGCTTCCTGGAGGCGGTGCCGCCTGAGTGAGCGTGAGAGGCCCCGGAGAGGCTGGAGAGAGCAGCTGGGTTGGGAGGAAGCACTTCACTGTGTGCTGCCCATTGTGCCCCCAGAGCTTGCTGGCTCAGCACAAAGACTTCGGGGCTGCTTTCGAGCCCCTGCAGAGGACGCTCTCAGACCTCCAGACCAGGGTCCGAGCCGAGAACGGGCTTCAGCGGGACCTTCCTGGGAAACAGGCCCAGCTTTCGAGGCTGCAGGTAAGGGGTCTGTGGGGCCCGGGAAGCAGCCCCCTCCTTGGCAGTAACCGGCCAAGCAGCGGCCGGCCCCCGCCAGGCACTTAGACACGAGAGCCCTGCCCTTTCACCTCAGCTGACTTACTGGGCGTTCCTGGCCTCGCAGGGCCCTCGGCGCCTCCGGACTGCTGGCTCTCAGCTCACAAACACGATCAGCTGCCTTCCTGCTGACCCCGTGGTTCCAAAGTCCGACACAGACCATGTTTTTCAAGTTGCTTTGCTGAGTCTTCCTAACGAGCCAGAGGCCCCCGGTGAAGGAAACCCAGTGGGCTCTGGGGAGAAACGTTTTTTATTTTATTTTATTTTATTTTTTAAAATATTTTTTTTATTGATTTTCCACAGAGAGGAAGGGAGAGGGATAAAGAGCTAGAAACATTGATGAGAGAGGAACACCAATCAGCTGCCTCTTGCACACTCCCTACTGGGGATGTGCCTGCAACCAAGGTACACGCCCTTGACCGGAATCGAACCTGGGACCCTTCATTTCACAGGCCGATGCTCTATCCACCGAGCCAAACTGGTTTCAGCAAGAAACGTTTTAAACCACACAGGACAGTCCCTCAGCGTGCGGAGCTGCTGGCTTCTAACGAGTATCCTGTAGCCCAGCACAGCACATGCGCAAGCTGCGAGTGCTCTTGGGAAGGTGTCACAGGCGGTGCCTGTGCAGCTTTACGGCCCTCGGGGGAGTGGCCCTCACGTAGGAGTCCAGATGGGCGTTTGCCCCCCACTTACTCTCATGGGGCCTCAGAATGCTTCCATCTCGTTAAAACTTCCCCGGTCCTGAGAGGGACCCGTCCGGTGGCCATGAGGTGCAGCCCCTGAGAGCCTCCACCGTGTCCCACTCAGAGTCCCCCCACCCCGACCAGCACCCGGGCGAGAGGCAGGAAGGTCAGCTGGCTGCTTCCTCTGCTGCAGGGGCTGCAGGAAGAGGGGCTGGACCTGGGGGTGCAGGTGGAGGCCACCAGGCCTCTCATCCAGGGGAACCCCAATCACCAGCACCAGATGGACCAGCTTTCCGCCGACTGCCAGGCCCTGCAGCGATCCCTGGAGGTAAGGGCCGCACAGACGCCGGCCGGACCTGACCCTCCCGGCCTTCCCTCTTCTTCCTCACTCTCCAGCGCGTCTTCTCCCGCCTCTGGCCCTGTCCCTCCCTCGCGGACTCAGCAGACCGTCACCGAGCACCTCCTTTGTGCAGAGGGCAGGTGAACGGGCGGGCCAGGCCCTGTTCTCCCGGGGTTACGCTCCGTGGGTAGACGGACAGAGTAACTATATGCAGTTCCCCCCCGGCCGGGGCAGAGGGCAGGGCCCCAGGCAGGTGCCCCCCAAAGCCCAGCGGGCAGGGGCCCACGGGTTTGCTGCCTCAGGGTGAGGTTGTAGGTGTGCCTGGTGGCCTGGCGCCGTGCCTGCAGTGCCCTCTAGTGGCCGCTGGGGTCATTCTGCTGCTACGTGGGTCCTAAGGAATGGAAATTGGGGTCCTTCGACACTCCCTTGAATGCGGGCTGCCGCCGCACCCCTGACCCTGAGGCAGAGGGAGCCCTGGGTCTGCATTTGTCACCGGGGCTGCAGGAGCAAAGCCAAACGTCAGGCGGCCTCCCTGCAGGAAAACTGTCTGAGTGCAGGTGCCCTCGTCAATAACAGGTGCTCCTGACGGCCTGGTGGCGGTCCCGGGCTCACAGTGTCAGCAGCCACACCACCTAACCTTTTAATACAAAGCCCTTTTCTACAGAGGAAAATATCAACGAAAGGAAAGGAATTTATTAGAAAAATAATGTCTCTCAAAATGGCCACATCCCGGCGGGAGGCAGGCAGTGCGCCGTCCCCAGGGGGCGGCCTCCGGGCCCTCCACGGCGGGGTGTTCTGGAAGGCGAGCAACCCCGAGGACGAAGTGGCTCCGCGGGGTCCTTAGAGCTGCCCACACCTCCTGGTGTTTGCGTGGCAATGGAGTCAGAGTCTGAGCTCAGGCCCCACGGAACGGGGTGTGGGCGGGGCCCAAGGAGACCCTGTGGGGTGTGGACCGTGCTCCCTGCGCCCCACACTCCCACGGTCTCTGCTGGCACCTGCCCCGCACCAGCAGGGCACCCCAACCCCCATGAGCTTCGGGAAATACAGCTCTGCCCATGTCACCCCTCGGTCGGCATGGGGGCTGAGGTCTCAATGACTTCATTTCGCTCCGTTTACTAAGTTTGTGGTGACTGGTTCAGGGCTGCGGCAGGGGGAGGGGAGAAATAAGAACACGGACCCCACCCTTGAGGTGCCAAGAGCCCACAGACACAGCAAACATCACCTTTATAATAAACACACACACACACACACACACGTGTTTTTATTGATTTCAGAGAGAGGAAGGGAGAGAGAAACATCAATGATGAGAATCATCGATGGCTACCTCCTGCATGTCCCCAGCGGCAGGCGGCTCCCCTGCCGCTTGGGGTTCTTCAGGCAGCACCCTCCTTCCTCTTGGTGGAGAGGGAGCACCTGGGGCTGCTGTGTTCGGCAGCAGCTGTGACCCACCATTTCCCCCAGTGGTTGTGCCGGTGCCCCCCGGGGCTGGATGGGGGGTGGGATCCGTTTGCTCCAGACTCAGAGCGGGAAAGCGAGCTGGCTGGAGCCCTTTTCACCAGGATCTGTCTTCCGGGTCCGTGCCCTGTGCAGAGGGAGGCCCCGCGCTCTGCTCCCTTTGGGTGGGGGCCCTCAGGGGAGCACCCCGGGGCCGGGCAGGTGTGGGGCCCCGGTCGCTGCCTCGGCCGGCACTCAGGCGCCCGGGGCCGGCTGTGCCGCAGGACCTGGTGGACGGCAGCCGGCGGCGCGCGCGGGAGCACTGCGCCTTCAGCCACGAGCTCCTGCAGCTGCGGCAGTGGCTGGCCGTGGTCACGCAGAAGCTGGAGTCCTACCTGGGCGACACGGGCCCCTGGGACGCCCAGGCCCGCGAGGCCGAGGTCCAGGTGAGCTGGCTTTCCCTGCGGGTGGTGCCCCCGGCGGGTCAGAGGCCAAAGCGCCAGCACGGGAGCTGAGACCACCAGGACTCACTGTGCGTGCGTGTGTGTGTGCGTGTGTGTGTGTGCGTGTCTCTGTGTGTGTGTGCGCGCGTGTGTGTGTGTGTGCGTGCGTGTGCGTGTGCGTGTGCATGTATGTGTGCATGTGTGTGTTCGCACGCAGAGGCTGCTGGCTGAGTTCCCCGCGAAGGAGGCGCAGCTGCCGCTGGTGGAGGCGCGCGGCCGGCTGGTGATGGAGCAGTCCTCGCCGGAGGGGGCGGCCGCGGTGCAGGCGGAGCTGGCGGAGCTGGCGGGGGCCTGGCGGGCGCTGCGGCTGCTGGAGCAGAGCCTGCTGAGGTGAGGGGCCTCCGGACATCCCCTTCCCCGGGCGGAGCTCAGGGGTGCCGTGGGGCGGGGGCCGGGGTTCTACCCGTGGCAGGCCTGGCACCAGGGGCCTGGGCGTCTCTCGTCCGGCCCAGCTGGCATCTGGCAGGTCCGGTGAGCAGGGAGCTGTCCCTCCCAGCTGAGAACCTTGAGTCTTTCTGGGCTCCGTCCCCACCTCCATTCCTGGGCACCTGCACCCCCATCCCTGTGAGGGGCTCTCAGCACCTCCATCAGTGGGCATCTCACCCCACCCCATCACTGTGAGGGGGTCTCAGCACCCCATCCCTGAGAGCCCCACCCCATCACCGTGAGGGGGTCTCGGCAGGTGAGTCCCCCCCCAGATCCCCGCGCTGACGCTGGCTCGCTTCCTCAGCCTCATCAGGAACCGGCAGCTGCAGAGGCCAGACGACGTGGGCTCCCGGAAGACCCCGATTTTCACCAACAACATCCCGAAGGGCGGCTTTGTCCTCACCCCCACGGGGCCCCTTGCCAGGCGACACCGGCCGGTGAGTCTGGCTGGCTTCGGGAGGAGGGCCGATCCTGGCCCGGACCGCGGGCTCAGCTCAGGACGAGCCACATTCCGTCTGATGTGTCAGGAACCTCCCTGTGTCGCTGGACGAGGGACTTGGAGACCCCAGTCCCAGGCCCTGGGGAAGGCCCCGGCTCCCCTGGGACAGACAGGCCCTCGCCCCTCGGAAACACTGCCCCCTGCAGGGAGGAGAGGGGAGGGGTCAGCACTTCCCGCTGGCCCCAGGTTGCACACGGCAATCACAGAGGGTGGGCATTTCGGTGCTGAGAGTTGTATTCTGTAGAAAGAACTAAGCTCCCTGCCCTGTATCGGCCATCCCGTCCCCCAAATGCCTTCGCAAAAGGAAGCCTGTTGGCGAGCAGCTCACTTCTTCAAAGCCAGCGTCACCCATCCATCCCTCTCTGCCCTCCAGGCACTGCTGGGGGTTCCCGCTCGGGCACTGTGCTGGGGTGGCTCAGCTGGGCATCACCAGAAACCCTTCCCCCAGCAGAGCCCGGAGCCCAGGGCAGGGCCATTCATGCTATGCCTGCACCCGGTCCCTGCGCCTGATCCCTGCACCGATCCCTGCACCGATCCCTGCACCCGGTCCCTGCACCCGGTCCTCGCACCCGGTCCCTGCGCCGATCCCTGCACCGGTCCCTGCGCAGGATCCCTGCAGCCGATCCCTGCAGCCGATCCCTGCACCGATCCCTGCACCCGGTCCTCGCACCTGGTCCCTGCGCCGGGTCCCTGCGCCCGATCCCTGCACCGATCCCTGCACCGGTCCCTGCGCAGGATCCCTGCAGCCGATCCCTGCAGCCAATCCCTGCACGGATCCCTGCACCCGGTCCCTGCACCCAGTCCCTGCGCCGGATCCCTGCACCCGGTCCCTGCGCCGGATCCCTGTGCCTGGTCTCTGTGCCCTGGCCCCTGCACCCAATCCCTGCACCGGATCCCTGCACTGGATCCCTGCGCCGGATCCCTGCACCGGATCCCTGCACTGAGCCGGTGCTTAAAATGCAGGCTCTGACCCCGGAGGTCTGGGGGCCACGAGCCCGCTGTTGCGAGCCCCTCGGAGCGAGCGCCCTGTGAGAGACGAGGCAGTAGGAATCTCAGGGAGGGACATCGGGGTTTCCAGAAAGCGGGGTGCGATGGCAGAGGGGCTGCGAGCCGTGGGGCCTGCAGGGGCGGTGACCGGGGCTGGGCCAGGGCAGCCCTCGCAGAGGAAATGCGAGGGGACCTTGGCGGCCTGCGCGTGAGGCGGGTGACGGAGGGAGGGAGTGTTCCCTGCAGAGGACACGTGTGTGCAAAGACCCTGAGAGAGTGCAGCCGGCGCCACGCGGGTCTGAGGGCTCGGGCTGGAGCACGGGCAGGTGGGACGGCTGCAGACAGGCAGAGCCAGACCGAGGCTCGGCCACATCGAGGCCTGTGAGAAGCCGCCGAGGGCACAGGGAGGGCTCAGCCAATGCCAGCAGGAGAGCCCGCTCCGGCCGCAGGGCCCAGGGCAAAGGGCACCCGTCCTGGCTGGGTGGTGGGGCTGCCACAAGGGGGGGGAGAGGTGTTAGCGAGGATGTCGAGGAATGTCCCTAACCCCCCCCCCCCCCCCCCCCGCACTGCGGCCACACCGAGCAGACACTCCTCGCCCCCAGGCCTCTCCCAGCCCCGTGGGCACCGTCGCGCCCGCCCGCTGCCCGGTGGGACCCAGGACACGGGGCCTGGAGGCTGGGCTCCCGGCTGACGCCTCGGCCGCGCTGTCACCCCCCAGGCAGACCCGCTCCAGGAGGCAGGAGGCGGCCACGCAGGCTTCCCCCAGCTCCTGGGCGACTTCGAGCGGTGGCTGCAGCTGGAGAACGCCAAGCTGGTGAGAACCATCGCCCTGAGAACCACCACGGCCCAGGATGCCAGGGCCAGAGACGGGAAGCTGCAGGTGCGTGCCAGGAAAGGCCCCTTTCCGAGGGGTTTGCACCATGGAGGGTTAAAAAAAAAAAATCCATTGATATCAGAGCGAAGGGAGAGACATCAGTGATGAGAGAGAATCGTGGATCAGCTGCCTCCTGCCCGCTCCCTGCTGGGGATGGAGCCAAAACCTGGACATGTGCCCCAACGGGAATCAAACCGTGACCTCCTGGTTCACAGGTTTACGCTCGCCACTAAGCCACTCCAGCCGGGCCGGCGGTGTTTGCCATGAGGGAGCTTTCTTTTCTTCCCACTGAGATCACTGGTTTATTTATTTGTGTGAAGCCTCACCCGGGACATTTTTGTATTGACTTTTCGAGAAAGCGGTAAGGAGAGGGAGAGACAGGGAGAAACACTGACAAGAGAGAGACATGTTGGCTGGTGGCCTCCGCACACGCTCCCCGACCAGGGCCAGGGATCAAGCCCGCAAGCAAGGCACATGCCCTTGACTGGAATCGAACCCGGGACCCTTGTGTCTCCACTGAGCCACACCAGCTAGGGCCCTAGGGAGCTTTGGAAACGAGGAGCACACACCTAGTCGTGAGCCGTCCTGGCTTGTGCGTGCGTAATGGTTGTTGAGCTTGTCTGGCTGAAGTGTGTTAGCCCAGTGGTCGGCAAACTCATCAGTCCACATGTCAACAGGACAACGATTGAAATGTCTCTGGAGAGCCACATTTTTTAAACTTAAACTTGTTCTAATGCCACTTCTTCAAACTAGACTTGCTCAGGCCGTGGTATTTTGTGGAAGAGCCACACTCAAGGGGCATGTGGCTTGTGAGCCACGGTTTGCCCACCACGGTGTTAGGAGAAGCATCCCTTCCTCTGTGCAGCCTGCCCGGTCCTCCCCAGCTGGGAGAGCACCCCCCGCCCCCGCGATCATCGCTGTGGGATCCCTGAGCCGCTGCTCCGGGCAGAGCCGCCCACAGGGGGTGGCTGCACACAGCGGCTCTCCTCCGCTCCTGCCTCTGACGGCTGGCGGGGTGGGCGGGCGAGGCGGGCCAGCTGCCACCACACATCTCCCTCTTTGGCTGCCACATGGCATTGGCCGCCACGCCTTCCTCGGTTCCTGGGCATTCTGTGCTCCTGTCCCCTCACGCCTCCTGCCTAATCTGGGCACTGACCGTTTTGGACCTTCGTATTGGAGGTTGGGAGTCCCCACGGAAGAGGGACTGGCTCTCAGGGCCTCCCCCCTGCAGGGCCCGGCCTGTGACCTCTGCCTCCATAGCCCGGGGACTGCCTGAAGTCCCTGCTTCTACCGGGTTCCCGCCGGACGGGCCACATCCTGTTGGCGAGGCCGCCTGGGCGCTGGTTTCATCCTGGGCCTGGGTTAGCCTCACGTGCTTCTTGCTGACTCCTTAGTGCCTTTTTTTCAACTTTTGGTCCTCAGACCTCCCATGCCTGCCATTTTTTTCCTGCACAGCTCTGTGTCTGCAGTGCCTTTTATTTATTTATTTTATTATTATTTTTTAAAATATATATTTTATTGATATTTTACAGAGAGGAGGAAGGGAGAGAGATAGCTAGAAACATCGATGAGAGAGAAACATCGACCAGCTGCCTCTTGCACACCCCCTACCGGGGATGTGCCCGCAACCAAGGTACATGCCTTTGACCGGAATCGAACCTGGGACCTTTCAGTCCGCAGACCGACGCTCTATCCACTGAGCCAAACCGGTTTCGGCTGCAATGCCTTTTACATGTTTTGAATATTCTGGCCTGTTACCTAGTTGTGAGAGGTTTGGCCCAAAGACCTGGTTGACCCTGGCAGGCAGTCCTTCCTGCCCACCTCCTTCCTGCTTCCTCCTGCTCGGCCACTCTCTCATCCTACTGTCTCCACCGCACCCCCGCCCTGGTTCCATCCAGACCAGACGACCTGGGGTTCCAGGTGACCCCTTTGTGTGTGGAGAACCCACAGCCTTGGGGCTCTGAGAAGCCAGGCGGCTCCCCACAAAGCGCAGCTGGAGGATGGGCAGAGCCGGCACCCAAGCCAGGTGTGAGCCCGGCTCCTGGGATCCCAGCCTGGAGCCCCGCCACCGCCTCCCAGGAGGCCCCGGGTCCAAGGGGCCCTGCGGACACAGCGCTGGGTTTGGGAGGGAAATCCCTGTCCCGACTTCACTCCAGGAAGCTGGCCGGCAGCGGCCGCTCTGATTGTGGGAACTGGAGTGTGAGGGCTGGCAGCGGCCGGAGGCAGCATGCTGACCTGTCCTACAGGCACTGCTCTGCTGCAGGCAGACGGCACTGGCCAGCCTTGGCTGGCTCTCCCCGGAAGGACTCTCACTTAAGCTCTGTCCGCTCAGTGCCATGGCGTGGCTGCTCCTCGCCAGCCAGGTGGGCGTCAGGGCCGCTGGAAGGCGCCCTGGACACTGTCCTTTCCCACAGGAGCTGGAGGCCCGGGTGCCCGAAGGCCAGCACCTCTTCGAGGATCTCCTCCGTCTCGGGCCCGCGAGGGGCGCCTCGGAGGAGCTGGAGGACCTGCGCTACCGCTGGATGCTCTACAAGTCCAAGCTCAAGGACTCCAGGCAGCTGCTGGTGGGTGCGGGGCGGCAGGTCCCGCCTGGGCGATGGGCTGCTGGTGGGGCGATGGGGTGCTGGTGGGTGCGGGGGCGGCAGGTCCCGTCCGGCGATGGGGCTGCGGCTGAGCCATGCTCACCGGGGAACCCTGGGCCACACCCACCGCCCTGTGCTCCAGGGGCCGAACTGAGGGGACTGCGCAGAGGGAGGGAGGAAGGGAGACGCCCAGGTCCCCCGTGAGGCCACCCCGTGAGGCCGGCTCCAGTAACGCAGCCGTGACCGTGACCTCACAGGCAAAGTCTGAGCAGCGCTTTGCTGCCACGTGAGCTGCCACCTTCACGCCATCCTCCCGTCCGCCGTCCAGCAGCCTCTGCCCAGGGAACTGTCTCCAGTCCCAGAGGGGCACTGAGACCCTCAGCATTCACACTTGCCCGAGGCCCCGGGGCTGGTGAGCGCAGAGCCGCACGCACACACACCGGCGGGCGGGGAGGCGGGGCCGAGCCTGGGTCCAGCCCAGGTCAGCACCACCGCCCTGGACTCCGAGCCAGTGCCTTCCCCATCGTCCCGATCCGGCCCTGCGCCTCCTCGCTGGAACTCTAGTCCCTACACGGGAACCTTGATTGTTACGTGCGATGTCTCGCAGCAGCCCTGCAAGGGAGGACTGCTGTGATTCCCTGAGAACCAGCGCTGAGGAAACTAGAGGGACCATGAGCTCAGGAGGCTCGGACCTGAGCCTGAGCTGAGCTGAGTTGGGTCGAGCTGAACAGGGGGCGGTTGAGATGTTTCTGAGGGTCCTGGCCGCCCTCAGACCCGGACCCCACCTCTGACGCCCCCTGTGCTGGCCCCGCCGTGGCTGAATCGGCCACTAGGTGTCAGCGCAGCCCCAGCCGGGGCCCTGCAGCCAGCCCAGCCCGGCGCCCAGACAGAGTCCCACCTGGCCCGAGTGCGTTAAAAAGCTCATTAAACCGAATCACCTGCCGGCTCAGCCTGTCCAGATGACCAGAGTCTTACAGAAACGCTCCCCTGACAGAACGAATATTCCATTATGGGCTCCGCTGGGATTTGAGTTTCACTCACTTAACTTTTTTTCCCTTTTCCTCTCCTTCCCTAAAATAACAGACGCGGAGTTCTGCAGGGCAGCCCGCCGGATTCCAGAAGGTATGGTGCCCGCCATCTGTTCCCCACGCAGGAGGGGAGGGGAAGAGAGGGGAGGGCAGGGCAGGGCGGGGAGGGTGGGAGGCCGGGGGCTGGGCGGGGACTCCTGGCTTCTGGGAGGCTTTCTGAGGTCTGAGTGTTTATCCAGGCCCAGCTCTGGGCGGCAAGGCCTGGGGGAGCAGAGTGGCCTGAGCTGTGACAGGCACAGGGTGGGGGACCCTAGAGTTTCTCACCCCCCAGGACGAGGTGACGAGGGAACAGAGCGCTCTTAGTAATCCTGTGGGACAGCCGGGGTCAGCCTGGCCCTGCTGAGCTGGGCTGCGTGGCCACCTGAGGGGTAGACAGGTTTTAGCGCTCAGGGGGGCAGGAGAGGAAGGGGGTGCTGTTCATGTTGGACTAGGCCAGTGGTCGGCAAACTCACTAGTCCACAGAGCCACATGTCCACAGGACAATGACGGACATTTCTTTGGAGAGCCACATTTTTTAAACTTAAACTTCTTCTAACGCCACTTCTTTTTAAAAATATATATTTTTATTGATTTTTTACAGAGAGGAAGGGAGAGGGATAGAGAGTCAGAAACATTGATGAGAGAGAAGCACCAATCAGCTGCCTCCTGCACACCTCCTACGGGGGATGTGCCCGCAACCAAGGTACATGCCCTTGACCATGGAATCGAACCTGGGACTCTTTGGTCCCCAGGCCGACGCTCTATCCATTGAGCCAAACCAGCTAGGGCCTAACGCCACTTCTTCAACATAGACTCGCCCAGGCCATAGTATTTTGTGGAAGAGCCACACTCAAGGGGCCAAAGAGCCACATGTAGCTTGCAAGCTGCAGTTTGCTGACCACAGGACTAGGCAGGTGTTACCCCTGGGGCCACTCCCGTGGGCTTCAGGGTCAAAGCAATAACAATGACGG
The DNA here is from genome assembly GCF_014108245.1 of Pipistrellus kuhlii. NCBI lineage: Eukaryota > Metazoa > Chordata > Mammalia > Chiroptera > Vespertilionidae > Pipistrellus > Pipistrellus kuhlii. Next base: position 413,112 of record NW_023425590.1, on the reverse strand, counting down.
CAGAGATCATCGTAACAAGGATTCTTACTCTGGTGCTGCCCCTGGCCAGCCGCAGTGTGCGGGAAGGGCTGCAGCCTGCTTGTTTGTGTAAACAGAATCATTAAGATTCTCTAAGCGCACAGCTGCCCGCACACTCGCCAGCTCAGCCAGGAGGTGTTTGGCTGCAGCGTCCGGGCACGTGACGTGTAATTGCTTTTCCATCCCGGCGGGGCCGTGGGGCAGCGAGTCCCGCCCTGCCCCTGCCCGGGAGGGTGAGTCCCACCCAGGCAAACCGTGAGCTGAGGAGCAGGTTTCCCAGTGCTTCGTGGCCCGGTGAACGGGCACAGAGAGCCTCTGGGACTGGTGCTGGGATGCAGATTCAGAGGCCGAGCACCCTGAGGGCGGCTTATTGGGCCACATTTTATCATGTTAAGGCTCCTAATTTTTCGCATTATCACCTCTCTCAAATCGGGGGTCTGATTTCAACCAAGTTCTTCCTGCGAGGATGTGATTGGCTTCTCTCCACCCCAGGACACTGGCCACCTAGGGTTTCTTTACATTAAATCTCTGCTGGCAGGTTGTGTTTTGTTTTCTTTCTGTTTGGACTGTGCTGAGTATGTAAACTTAGACGGCCAACCTCCGGGAGCTCCGGCCTGTGGTTCAAGTTCGAGGAAAGAGTTTTGTTTCCTGCCCTTTACCATAGCCATCATCACCACGGCCATCAACAGCACACCATCACTATCATCACCATCATCCTCATCCTTATCTCTATCATCATCACCACCATCATCATCTTCATCATCTCTACCATCCTCATCACTCTCAGCACCACCATCACCATGACTACCACCATCATCATCACCATCAACATCATCATCATCACTACCATCCTCATCACTCTCAACACCACCATCACCATCATCACCACCATTACTAACACCACCATCACCATCCTCATCATTCTCATCACCACCACCATCATCATCTTCATCATCATCACTACCATCCTCATCATTCTCAGCACCACCATCACCACCATCACTATGACTACCACCACCATCATCACCATCAACATCGTCATCATCACTACCATCCTCATCACTCTCAACACCACCATCACCACCACCACCATCATAACACCACCACCATCATCACCACCATCACCATCATCATCATCATCATCCTTACCTCTATCATCACCACCACCACTTTCACTACCGTCACCATGAACATCATCATCACTATCATTCTCATCATTCTCATCATCATCACCATCACTAACACCACCACCATCACCATCATTGTCACTACCGTCCTCACCACCACCATCACCACCACCACCATCATAACACTACCACCATCATCACCACCATTACTAACAACACCATCACCATCATCATCATCCTCACCTCTATCATCATCACCACCATCACCATCATCATCATCATCATCACTACCATCCTCATCATTCTCACCATCATCATCATCATCATCATCATCATCATAATTCTAGCTTCTGGTGTCCTGGAGAGCGAACTTTTGGTTCTGCAGGGAGCCAACAGATGGATTCTACAATGATAGTGCTACTACTAGGAGCCTGCTTATTTTTCAATTGGTGTGTAAATATACTGTGAGTCCTCCCCACAACCCGGCAAATGGGGGTGTATGTGTCATTGTTTTATCCCAGTTTGCAGAGAAGGAAACAGATGCTCAGAGAAATTAACTCGCTGAAGGTCCCATAACTGGCCCAGTCAGCCAGGCTCCCGGGAGCTGGGCCTGCCCTGCTCGGCCGCCTCCCAGCTGAGGGGCCTCCGCTCTCCTGCGCTGCCAGCCCCCCTGGAGGCTCCGACAGCCGGCCTCTAGGGTTAGAGTCCTTCGGCCACGTTCGTGGACACGCAGCAAAGAAGTGCATTAGGCATTTGGGCTCGTGAGACGGACCTTCTATAGGATTGATGGTGCTGATGATGAAGATGGTGATGAAGGAGGAGGATAAAGTCAAGGTGACGGTGATGATAGGAAGCTAATGGTGATGGTGGTGGTGACTGGTTTAGATGATGATATTAGTGTTGAATAATGATGATGATGATGATGATGACGACAGCAGTTTTAGGTACCCACTCTGTTGCAGGCCCTGTCTTGTTTATTTCTCACAGCAGCTCTGCTGGGTGGGTATCATGGTTACCCCTTTTTATAGATGAGAGACTTGAAGTTTAGAGAAGTTGAGTGACCTCAAGAGTCACACCTAGGACTCCTAACCAGGCAAGGATCTACATACCAACTGGCAGGGCCTGCACCTCTATGGGCTTGCTCTTCCTCTCAGGCCTGAAATGGTTTGGGGAAACTAGCGATCTCTGTTTCTGGCGAAACTGGCGCTGGGCCCCCTTCACAGAGGGGAAGGCTGAGCCCCGTGCGGTCAGAGGGTTGGCCAGGTCCAGGGCTCCCCCGGGCGTCCTCCCGCCCCTCCGCCTCCTGCTCACCGCCCCGCCCACTCCCACCCGCTCTGCCCGCAGGCCCAGCAGTGGCGGGGACCGCGCGGCTTCCTCCGGAGGGTGTGCTGCGTGGCGCTGCCCCTGCAGCTGCTGCTGCTGCTGCTGCTGCTCCTGCTGCTCCTGCTGCCCGTGGGCCAGGAGGCCCGCAGCTGCTCGCTGGCCAACACCTTCGCCCGCTCCTTCCGGCTCATGCTCCGCTACAGCGGCCCCCCGCCCACCTAGCCAGGGCACACGGCGGACCTGCTCCTCCGACCTCCGTCAGCCCGGCTCCTCCTCGGGCCACGGGCCCTGGACACAGAGCTGCCCGGGTCAGAGACTGCACGGATGCTCCCGGCACAGGACGGCCTTTTCTGCGGCGTCGCCTCCTCTGCTTACACGCGCCTGGACTGCGTGTCCAGGACCGACGGACAGGACTCCGTGTGCTCTGCGGGACGGCGCGGCGGGCATGGGGGCGGAGGTGCATCTGTTTGGAGGTGGAACGGGGCGGCCCCGGAAACGCGCGTGTCGCTCGGGGCGACCTCCTGCCCGGAAGCCCACCTGCTTTCTAACTGGATCACATTCCCTACGTCAGCACGGCATTTCCTTTTAAAGATGTCAGTGCCTCTCACTCCAGCGGCCGCTCACTTACCGGCGGACCCAGGGCGGCTCCCAGGGCCGTGGGACCAGAAAGGTGACGGATACTGGAAGCAGAGTGGAAACTGAGGCACGGAAGGGCCCTGACCCAGCGCAATGCCCCTCCCTTTCTCACGCAGGCCCAGCCCGGGCACAGCTCTCGTCACTGGGACCCGGGCCTCCCGGAACCAAAAGGAAGTGGACATTGGGGCGCAGGAGAGCGGTGCTGCTGGGACAGTGTGGCGCTCACTCAGAAAGTGAGAGACCCCGCAGGCCACCCCTGCTGGAGAGTCTCGGCCCAGGCAGCCACCCAGGCGCAGGGGGCCTGTGTGCCACCCTAGAAGGTCAGAGCTGGCAGGGCCTCAGTGTCTCCCCGCCCCCCTTCCCAGGGGGAAGGCTGAGGCCCAGAGGGAGCACGTGACTGGCCCGTGGGCGCACAGCAGGGGGCAAGGTCGCCCGCCCCTAGGGGGCACCCTCCGCCGGCTTGTCAGTCACCTCCGGGTGCAAGAGCCGCTGAGCGGGGATGCGGCCCGAGGGGTGGGGGAGAGCGGGGTGTCCGTGTATTTTTTTAAACTTTGGTGCCATAGTCTGCTTGTTTGCATAACTGTTTTTTAAAAAGAGAACTGGTATTTTTATTACTTTATATAAACGCAGTTGTACTGCGATCTCTCAGCCCGTTTGCTAGTGCTCTTAAGTGTCCTCTCTTCGCTTCAGTGCGTGCGTGCGGGTTTGATGCCGTCCGCTTCCTGAACAAGAGCCGCCAAGAGCTTAACGCGCCGCCGTGCCGTGCGCGGGGAGCCTGGGGTTTTCCCGTCCCAGGGAGAGGGGTGGAGAGGGGAGTGTCTGCCAGCCCAGCTGTGTGTGCCTGTGTGTGTGTGTGTGTGTGTGTGTGTGTGTCTGGGGCGGGGGGCAGAGGAAGACAGGGAGGGAGAGGGAGAGAGAGAAGGAGAGGGAGAGAGAGGGAGAGAGAGAAGGAGAGGGAGAGAGAGAAGGAGAGGGGAGAGAGAGAAGGAGAGGGAAAAGGAGAGGAAGAGAGAGAGGGAGAGGGAGAAGGAGAGGGAGAGAGAGAGGGAGAGGGAGAAGGAGAGAGAGAGGGAGAGGGAAGAAGAAGGGAGAGGGAGAGAGGAGCAGGAGGAAGAGAAGGGGGAGAGCACAGGTGAGCAGTCCATGGTCCAGGCTGCTGGCCACCTGCTTAGCGGCCTCCTGTCCCTGCCCGGTGCTGGGCTTTCCCAGTGAGACAGATACGTGGACAGAGGGGGTGTGTGAGGGCAATGGGAGGTGTGGGGAGGGTGTCTGTGGGGACGATGGGGGGGTGTGTGGGGGGGTGTGAGGGCAATGGGAGGTGTGGGGAGGGTGTCTGTGGGGACGATGGGGGGGGGGGGGGGGGGGTGTGAGGGCAATGGGAGGTGTGGGGAGGGTGTCTGTGAGGGCGATGGGAGGTGTGGGGAGGGTGTCTGTGAGGGCAATGGGAGTTGTGAGGAGGGTGTCTGTGGGAACGATGGGAGGTGTGAGGAGGGTGTCTGTGGGAACGATGGGAGGTGTGGGGAGGGTGTCTGTGAGGGCGATGGGAGGTGTGGGGAGGGTGTCTGTGGGGACGATGGGAGGTGTGGGGAGGGTGTCTGTGGGGACGATGGGAGGTGTGGGGAGGGTGTCTGTGAGGGCGATGGGAGGTGTGGGGAGGGTGTCTGTGGGGACGATGGGAGGTGTGGGCGGACCAGGCCAGGGATTCGGGTGCTCAGGCCCGGGCAGAGGGGTGACGACAGCCTTCCGGTCGGTGCTGTGGGTTCATGTGCCACCTTGTGTTCCATCCCCACACGCTCAGGGCTGGCATTCCTTCCCTCTGTGTTTGAGGGGAGAAAGCTGGGGCTTAAAGGCTCACAGCTGCTGGCCCCGGCAGGAGAGGGTTTGAGCAGGTCAGCCTGCCCGAAGCCATGCCGAGTGGAGGGTTCTCCAGGCACAGCCTCTGCAGGCCCGGGCTGGGGTCACGGCCAGGCATCTCCTCTGCTCGGTGGGATGGAGGCTGGTGCTTAGCTTCCCTGGGAGAGACCACCCCTCGCTGGTGGTGGTTGGGGGGGGGGGTAAGGGAGGCCAGAGAGGGCTGTGTGAGCCGCTGCTCTAGGGCAGCTCCGACTCCTCCTACTGGCTGTTCTAGAAGTTTCATTGGCAAAGAGGTGACAGAGGAAGTTGTGTGTGTGTGTGTGTGTGTGTGTGTGTGCGCACTACATGCACAGCTCCACCCAGAAGCACGGGTGGCAGCCCTGTGTGCAGCCCTGGGCTTCCCGACAGCACACTGCCAGCCCCTGGTCCCTGAGGACCTGGGGAGGACCCGCCGGACCCACGGGCTCCCCGATTCCAGGTGTCCTGCCTCGGATGGGACTGACCCCGAGACCTCTGCCTCCGGGAACTCCCTGGGGCCGGGCTGGAGACGCCGCGCTGCTCCTGTGCCAGGTGTCCTGGGAGCGGACTCTGCTTGGTGGTCCCGGCCCGCCCACATCGCCCACGTCCCTCTTGCTGTGTCTGCGCCTCTGGGTGCGCGAGCCCATGATGCTCACCAAAGTGGTCGGGTGCCCAAGGCACCAGAGCGGGGAGGGGCACGTTTCCAGGACCCGCTCCGGAGGGTGAGGACTTTCCCGCCAGCGCACGTACAAGGCCGGTGTCCCGGGTGGGCTGGGTGGGGAGCCGGGCAGTGGCATGGTGGCGTGTGTGTGTGTGCGCGCGCGTGCGTGCGTGCGTGCGTGTGTGTGTGTGTGTGTGTGTGATGCTGGGTAAGTGGGTTTTGACTTCAAAAGCAGGTTAGCTTTGTTGTGTGAAATGTTCTAACACGTAAGCAGTGCCGTCATGCCACTGTGGCTGTAACACACGTGTTTGCAGAGCACTAGCTTCCTGGAATGCTCGTGTTCTCTGGGGTCACATGCAGTCCCAGCCTGCTCGCTCGGGGGGGGGGGGACCCCCAAGCTTCTTCCCAGCAGCGCCTTACAGTGCGAAGGAAGTGCCCCCCCAGCTCTCCCCGCTCCCACGTTGGAAGTCGGTGCTCTCAGGAGGCTTTCCTTGTTGCTTCAGGTTTTTTAAAGTGTATCTGCTCTACATTGCAAATAAAAATCTCTATTTTGGTCTAGGAGAGAGTGTGTGGTTTGGATTTTATTTTTTTTCTGAAGGAAAGAAAGGGGTTTGCCCACGGAGGTGGGAGGAGAGCGAGAACAGGCGAGTCGGGCCGCTGGACTGTAGACGCTGGCACAGAACCAGACCAAAATGTCCTGATTTTCCAAGCTTCTGGGCTTGGTGGGTGGGATTCCATGACATACTCGGCACCAGTGGAGAAACACCCTCCAAACACAGATACCTGCATGGAGCGGGGAGGGCATGAGCCGCCCACGGTCCTGCTGACTCTGCGGTGGCCTGTCCAGGTGCGGGAGGACATGACCTGATCCTCGCCAGTGAGTGACCAGCAGGGTTATCGGGGCTGGGCGGGGCCCGGGGCCTCTGGGCAAGCAATGCCCTGGCTGCCTTCCCGCCCATACTCTGTCCTAAAGGGCCCCTGGCTTCGGCTGCTGGTGGGAGGTGGGGGAGGACAGGCCAGAAGGGCGGTGTCTTCCCCATCTGTCCCGCGTTTCCGTGCTGTTGAATATTTCATGCTCTGCATTGTACCCACAGACACAGCAGCACTGACTTCTTTGTTACAGGCTGGTAACCGGCATCACTGGATCACTGGGGATTAAACTGAGTTCTCTTCTCATAACTGGAGGGGCTGTTTCTGTGGGGGAGGGAGGGGGGAGATGGTAAAGAGAATATGGGCTCTTGCCTGGCTGGTGTGGCTCAGTGGTTGAGCATCGACCTGTGGGCCATGAAGTCACGGTTCAATTCCCTGTCAGGACACATGCCCGGGTTGTGGGATCGATCCCCAGTAGGGGGTGTATAGGAGGCAGCCATCAATGATTCTATCTCATCATTGATGTTTCAATCTCTCTTTACCTCTCCCTGCCTCTCTGAAATCAGTACAAATATCTATAATAATTAAAGTGTACTATGCAAATGGTGTGAGGGTTGGGAGCAATGGTCTGGATGACCAGGCGAAGCCGGGGCTGCAAGGGCCAACTCTTGCACTAGAAGAGGCTCCCCCCATCCTGGTGTTGATGGAAGGAGAAAACATGGCAGCTCTAGGGAGTGGGGTGGGACAGAGAGATGCTTCGTAAGAGTCTCAGGCATGGAGATGGAAACCTAGAGGAGTCAGAAGACTTTCTGGATTTCCACCATCCATCAGTCTATCCACCCACCTACCGACTCTTCCATCCATTAACCCATCATGCATCCATCTACCCACCCACACATCCATCCATCCATCCATCTATCCATTCACCCACCCACCCATCCATTCATTTATCCATCCATCCATCTATCCATTCACCCACCCACCCATCCATTCATTTATCCATCCATCCATCCATCCACCCTCTCACACATTCATCCATCCATCCATCCATCCATTCACCCACACATTCATTATCCAGCCATCCACCCACCCATCCATCCATCCATCCATTATCCAGCCATCCAGCTAGCCATCCACCCATTCATCCACCCATTCATCCACCCACCCACCCATTCATCCACCCATCCATCCATCCACTCACCCACCCCTCCATCCATTATCCAGCCATCCAGCCATCCATCCAGCCACCCACCCATCCATTCTTTCTCATCCATTCATTCATCCACCCACCCATCCACCCATCCTGCCACCCATCCTGCCACCCACTCACCCACCCATCCACCCATCCATCCACCCACCCATCCATCCATTATCCACCCATCCATCCATCCAGCCAGCCATCCACCCACCCATTCATCCACCCATCCATCCATCCCTTTATCCCCATTGCTGGGAGGGCCACAGGCCAACAGATGCCCGCGGCCTCTGGAAGCTAGAAAAGGGCAGGAATGGCTCCCTGAGCACCTCTCGAAGGAGCACAGCTCTACTGATAGCTTTTTTTTAAAATATATTTTATTGATTTTTCACAGGGAGGAAGGGAGAGAGATAGAGAGCTAAAACGCCGATGAGAGAGAAACATCGACCAGCTGCCTCTTGCACACCCCCTACTGGGGATGTGCCCGCAACCAACATACATGCCCTTGACTGGAATCGAACCTGGGACCTTTCAGTCCGCAGACCGATGCTCTACCGCTGAGCCAAACCGGTTTCGGCTGATACCTTGATTTTAGCCCCACTTTTGGACTTCTAACCTCTCACACTCAAAGAACCACAGCAACAGAAGCCTAACCCCATCTCCTGTGAGCATGAAACGAGCTGTGCTTGTGCTCAAGGGCTGGCTCCCCTCTGCCTGCCATGGTGGGGCCACCCCGGGTGACCAGGGCCATGCTGGTCCCTTCCCGGGTGTCCAGCGCCATGCTGGGGCCGCCCTGGGTGGCCAGCGCCATGCTGGGCCCACCCCGGGTGACCAGGGCCATGCTGGGCCCACCCCGGGTGACCAGGGCCATGCGGGGCCACCCCGGGCAACTAGCGCCATGCTGGGGCCTCCCCAGGTGACAGTCCTCACAACCAGCCAGAGGCGGGGAGACTTGGTTTGGGACCAGGGCCATGCTGGTCCCGCCTCGGGTGACCAGGGCCATGCTGGGGCCGCCCCCAGTGGCCAGCGCCATGGTGGGGCCGCTCCGGGTGACCAGGGCCAGGCCCCCTTCTCCCCAAGGCCGTCCCTGGCCCATCACATTCCCTGTCCCTTCTTCTTCTCCCTTGGGCCACGTTAGCCGGAATGGACGTCTGTGGCGGCCACCACAGGCCCCGCCCCGCATGCAGCCAGTTGAGGAGCCGCCCTCTGTCCCAGTGACTGGGTCTTTGTTTATCTGTCTCTCCCCAAACCCCACGCCTACTCGGCCTCCGGTCCCTCTAAGCCTCTGCCAGGGACACTCTGCCCTCTTGCCCGGGCCTTTGGCAACGTCTGGGGATATTTCCGGTTGTTGCACCTGCGGAGGGAGCATCGTGGGCGCCTCGTGGGCAGAGGCGGAGGCTGGCACCCAACAGCACGGAGCAGCTCCACAAGTGCCATCCGGCTGCAAACAGAGCCAGGAGGCGGGCTCAGCTCCGAGACTTGTAGCTCGTCCCGAGGATGAGGGCCTTGTGTCCGAACCCCCTTTGGTCAGCCCGTGAGAGCGCCTTGCTGGCTCCACTCTGTGCTGCCCCCTTACAATAACCTTTACCGCTGAGCGTATCACCTCGGTCCTCCTTTTCCCCGTTAACCTCTCACAGCCGCTCCCACACGCCCCCAGGCCCTCAACACCCCACCGTCCACGTGTTGCACACACCGTATGCAGACACGTTCACTGGTGGTCTCTCCCCGCCCACCCCCGCTGCCCACCTGGGGTCCCTCGTGTTCTCACTGATCCTCACTCCTTGCCCGCGTGGCCACCTGCTCCCCGTCCCCCTCGCCGCATGCCACTGACCACACAGACGTCCTCCCACCGCCTGCAGCCCGTCCCCCGCCCACCCCCTCCATGCTGCCAGCCTTGCCACGCAGGCATGGCTGTGCCCAGGCCTGAGCCAAGCCCAGCGGCCAGCCCCGCGCTCTGCCAAGACGTGGACAGAGCCCCGCGGACAAGAGGCTTCTCGCTCGGGGACACAGTGTCCCCTCCGAGCCGAGCACCCCGCCCCGTGTCCGGCCAGGCCATTCGCTCCCGGCGGGCAGAGCCGGCTCCCGGAGTCCGGAGCGGGGAGCCCGGCGGAGTGAAAAGAGCCGGTGACCCGCGCCTAAAAATAAACACCCAGCATTGTCAGGGCTGACAGCGCCTGACGCACACACAACGCCATGGCAACGAGCAGACACCAGGAGCCTTTCTCCTCGGTGGATGTGGATGAGGACAGCTCTCAGCGGGGACCCTGGAGCTCCGGCTCTGGGCCTGGGCGAGGGCGGCGGGGGGGGGGAGGGGGGGAAGGGCGGGGGGGAGGGGGTGGGTGAGAGCAGGGGCCCCCTCACTCGCCCACCAGTCAGGGCTCCCGCCGCCCTGGGGGGAAAGCACTTTGGAAGCGGTCTCCGCTAGCCTGGGGACCTGGAGGTGACACGGGACACGGACACTCCAGGTGGGACGTGGCTGTGCAGGTTGGTCATCCGGCTGCGAGCTCAGGGTGCCGTGGCTTCTGGCCCCTGCCAGGAGCTTGGAGAGGACAGAGCAGGTTCCCATCCTCAGCCCCAGCCCCCAGCCCCCAGCCCCCAGCCCCCAGCCCCAGCCCCCAACCCCCAGCCCCCAGCCTCAGCCCCCAGCCCCCAGCCCCAGCCCCCAGCCTCAGCCCCCAGCCCCCAGCCCCAGCCCTCAGCCTCAGCCCCCAGCCCCCAGCCCCAGCCCTCAGCCTCAGCCCCCAGCCCCCAGCCCCCAGCCCCAGCCTCAGCCCCCAGCCCCCAACCCCCAGCCCCCAGCCTCAGCCCCCAGCCCCCAGCCCCAGCCCCCAGCCTCAGCCCCAGCCCCCAGCCCCCAGCCCTCAGCCCCAGCCCCCAGCCCCAGCCCCCCAGCCCCAGCCCCAGCCCCCAGCCCCAGCCCCCAGCCCCAGCCCCAGCCCCCAGCCCTCAGCCCTCAGCCCCAGCCCCCAGCCCCCAGCCCCAGCCCCCAGCCCCAGCCCCCAGCCCCCAGCCCCAGCCCCCAGCCCCAGCCCCAGCCCCCAGCCCCAGCCCCCAGCCCCAGCCCCAGCCCCCAGCCCCAGCCCCCAGCCCCAGCCCCAGCCCCCAGCCCCAGCCCCCAGCCCCAGCCCCAGCCCCCAGCCCTCAGCCCTCAGCCTCAGCCCCCAGCCCCCAGCCCCAGCCCCAGCCTCAGCCCCCAGCCCCAGCCCCAGCCCCCAGCCCCCAGCCCTCAGCCCCAGCCCCAGTCCCAGTCCCAGCCCTCAGCCCCCAGCCCCAGCCCACCCCCAGCCCCCAGCCCCAGCCCCAGCCCCCACCCCCAGCCCCCAGCCTCAAGCCTCAGCCCCAGCCTCAGCCCCCAGCCCCACCCTCAGCCCCAGCCTCAGCCCCAGCCCCCAGCCCCCAGCCCCAGCCTCAGCCCCCAGCCCCCAACCCCCAGCCCCCAGCCTCAGCCCCCAGCCCCAGCCCCAGCCCCCAGCCCCCAGCCTCAGCCCCCAGCCCTCAGCCCCAGCCCTCAGCCTCAGCCCCCAGCCCCCAGCCCCCAGCCCCAGCCTCAGCCCCAGCTCTCAGGGGAAACCAGCCCTGCCAACGCCTTGAGCATGGACGTCCAGCCCTCTTGGCACCCCAGGTACACATCTCTCTGCACCCAGCGTGTGCTCATCCGTGGCGGCCCTCTCCGCCCTTTGCTGCAGAGAGATCCATGCTCCACGCGCCCCCCCTCCCCCCCACCTCAGTTTATTTGAGTTGCGGGAAAACGGTCAGCTGGTTCGGACTTGGTCCACCAGAGACACGGTCTGCTGGGGCCGTCACTGCCCAGCACTTTCGGGGTCAATGGACTGAGGGGAGGGCCGGACCCCCTGCCCAGGCCGCCTCCGGGGGGGGGGGGGGGGGCTCGGAGCCGGGCAGACGGCCGGGCCTGCTGCACCTGGGCGGCCCCGGGAGCTCCCTCGCCTGGGTGGTTCTGGGTCACTTCGAGGCCTTGAGGCCCACAGTCAGCGACTGCCCGTGCCCCTCTGCCTGCTGCCAAGCTGGGCTGCCCGGGCGCAGGGAGGGCAGCCTGGCGCCCGGCACCGGGGGTTCCTGGACTCGGGGCACAAACTGCCAGAGGCGCCAACAGGCCGGGCTCAGACCAGAGTGTGGAATGACCCTATTGTGGAGCCTCTGCCCCCCTAATTGTCGGGCACCCAGAGACTGGGCGCCATAGCCCTGTCCCCTCCGCCAGCCACTCCCAGGGGGCGGTGCTTCTCCTGTGAAGCTCCCGCTACGAGGGCGGGGGGGGGGGGGCCCAGGCCCCACTTATCGCAGCTCAGGAGGGCCAGGCCGCCCGCCCCCGGAGCACAGCGCGTCTGCTCAGAAGCCAGAGATAACGGGGCCACTGGAGACAGCGCTTCAGAGGGAGCGCTCAGTCCCCTGCAAAGCAGCCCCACCCCCCCCCCGCCCCCGCCCCCGCCCCCGCCTCCCCCCGCCTGCCAGAAACCGCCCCAGAAACTCAATCCCACACGGCCCGGCAGAGAAAATTAAAGCAGACTTCTCTCTGGGGCTTCTTTTTTAAAATTTATTATTATTTTAAATATATATATTTGTATTGATTTCAGAGAGAGGAAGGGAGCAGGAGAGAGAGACAGACACATCCAAGATGAGAGAGGATCATGGTTCGGCTGCCTCCTGCTCGCCTGCTCCTGGGAATGGAGCCTGGCACCTGGGCCTGTGCCCTGACCGGGAATCACGCCTCCTGGTCAGCGCTCACCACTGAGCCACACCGCTGGTCTGCGCGCTGCTCCTCACTGTGAACCGTGTCAGTCTGCTGGGGCCAGCACACGGCACCGGGGGCCAGGGGCCACAGCAGCTGTTCATTTCCCCCACAGCCGGGAGGCTGCAGTCCAAAACCAGGGCGTCGCGGGGCTGGTTTCCTCTGCGGCCTCTCTCCCCGGCTTTAGCCCCCGCCTCCCTCCTGCTTCTCCCGGGCCTTCCTCCTTGCTGTGTGTCCTAACGCCTCTGCTAAGGACACCGCCATAGTTACCCGGAGCCGCCCTCATGGCCTCACTGTAACCGGATCCCCCCTTTACAAACCCGGCTCCAAATGCAGGCACCTTCGTGGGAGACGGGTGTGTGTGTGTGTGTGTGTGTGTGTGTGTGTCAGGGCGTCAGCCTGTGGATGTGAGCGACATGATGCAGTCCATCACACTAGCCTGAGTCTTTGACTAAGAACAGGCTGATGGCCCTGCCGCGGGCCTCAGGGTGAGCGATGACCTATGAACCAAGAGGTGGCCATGGCCCCGGCCAGGGCACAGGCCTGGGTTGCGGCTCCATCCCCGGAGCAGGGCGTGCAGGAGGCAGCAGATGGATGGTTCTCTCTCATCGTGGATGTTTCTCCCCCTCCCCCTCTTTCTCCCTCCCTCTCTAAGAAGCAGTAAAAGCCATGCATCTTTAATAAGGGGCAGGGTGGAGGTTGGGGTGGCTTAGGGGCCCGACCCTGTGGAGGAGGGGCCCCCCACGCCCAGGGACCGGGGGCGCCACTTCCTTCCCTGCCTCAGGCGCCTGGGCCGCTCCTGCCACGTGTTGTTCTGAGCTGAGAGTGACCTTGACCCCCTCGGCTTTCGAACTGTAAGCCCCGGTGCAGAATATTAGTCCCACCTGCCTCTCTGCTCGCTCCGGTCCCCGGGGAGCTGGGTAACTGAGCACCAGCATCCAGTCTTCTCACCAGCGAGTAAGCCCGGTTCCCGGGGCGCAGCTGACTCGGCGTGGTTTTTATTTGCATTTTAACGTCCTCCCGCTCCAGAGCGGTCCCGAGCACCGAGCCCAGCTCTCTCCCCTCCACCTGCTCCCAGACACAAAGCGTGCTTGTCCCCGCGGCTGCCGGGGACGGCTCCGCCCCCTCTCCGCCCGCAGGCCACGCACGCCCCGAGGGGAGCAGCGAGCGGCCGGGCGCTGCCAAGCCAAACAGGCCGGCCCGAGAAACCAGATTCCCCTGGAAATCGCGCCCGGCCCGTCGGGGGCTGTCGGGGGGCCGTCAGGGGGCCGTCTGGAGGGCCAGCCCCAATAAAGCGTCTCCAGAAGGCCCAAAGGACCGCGCCCCATCTTGACGGAGGTGCCAATAAAAACCTCAGGACATCCCGCCTGCAGGCCCCTCGCGCTGTCGGGGGCCGTAAACCAGGATATGAGCAGCCCGGGAGCCGGAGGGAAGAGGCCTGCTCCGAGGAAGGCCACCAGCCGGCCCACCAGCGGCAGAGACGCTGTGGGGGACAGGGAGGCCCCGGGGAGAGGGGGGCTGCGGCCGGCTGGGCCGAGGGGAAGCCACAGCCCAGGCCTCTGCTCCCCAACCAGGCCGCCGGCAATGGCAGGCTCCCGGAGGAATGGGGAGGAGCAGCCCAGACCCTGGGGTGTAGATGCAACCCCGAGGCACTTGGGGACCCAGCTGTGCTCGGGGACAGCGGGGGTGAGATGTCTCCTGTGCTCATGGGGCGCCTGGACACGCAGCCCTTCCTGTGCCGAGTGTGTCTGTGTGCGGCGTGTGCCTGTGGAGGCCGGGGCAGGCACGTGTGAGGCATGTGCACAGGGCTGCCAGACGTGACAAATAAACATACAGCGTGCCCAGGCGCATTTGAAATTTAGACCCAGACAATCCTTTTTTGGTATAAACATTCCCAGATATTGCGTGGGACAGAGACAGGAGAATTATTCTTCGTTGATCTGAAATTCAAGTGTCACGTGTGTCCTGTATCTTACCTGTCAACCCTGTGTGTGCACGAGCGTCCCCATTAGGGTGGAACAAGATGCCAGGCGAATAGGAGGGCTGTGTGGTAATGAGGTAAAAATGCTTCTGTTAGGTGCATTGGTCATCACTATTATGTCACGTCATTTCTACACTAATAAAAGCGGAATATGCCAGTTAGACCGCACGTGCTTCCAGCCGAAGCCGGGGCTGCGAGGGGAGCCTGGGTCCCGGGCGCCAGAGGGCCGCTGGTGCTGGCAGAGGGGAAGAAGCCTACGCTTGCAGGAATTTCATGCATGGGGCGCTGCCTACCTGTTGCAGCTGTAACCTGCATTCATTTAACTTGCAAATCCACCGAGGCCTGAGAGAGAGAGAGAGAGAGAGAGAGAGAGAGAGAGAGAGAGGTAACACATGCAGATGGCCTGGTCCCTGGTGAGTGTAGTGAGTGCAGGTGGGAGCGGGCAGACTCCGCCTCCTTCTCCAGAGCCCAGACCGCACCCAGTGGCCCCAGCCCACGGGTTCTCCAGGCTGAATGTCATTCATTCTGCGCGGGACACGGCGCCTAGGCCAGCTCCTTCATTCGGGGCTCACACCCGTGCCAACAGGGCGTGGAGTGGGGGAGTATCTGCACCTCCTGGGCCTCCGAGGACTGAGCATCACGTGGAGACAATAGGGACCTGCCCGCTGCCCAGACCTCCCCTTGGGAGCGCCCACTGGGTGTGGTTCTGGGGTGGCCGGTGGGCTTCTCCGAGGCCAGGGTTAGGGAGGCTTTGCATACTTGTGTGGGCAGCTCCTTAGCTCCCTCCTCCCCGCCCTGAGCCCCTGAACAAAGAGTCCTCACAGCACCCTTCCCCCGCCAGGGTCCACCGCTGGCTGTGGAGGCTATGGCACCGCATTGTTCATTGTGTGGAGCCCACGCAGCCACGGCGAAGGTCCTTCCGTCAGGTCCCTCTGGGGCTGGGCTGGGGCGGGCGGTGTGCACCCTCTGTGTGTGTCTCCAGGGCCCGGGCCACGGGGACATCCCCAGAGGAAGCCATCCCAGCTTCTCTGTCCTTGATAAAGGCACCCAGCAGCCCCGGCTACCAGCTCTCAGAGGTCAGAGGGCAACCCCACAACCCCCAATGGAACCCCAGTCACAATGACCCAGGAAGCCAGGGTGGAACAGACTCCACACCGGAGCCCGGGTTTATGTTCCACTGAACAGGGATGGCACCGAGCTTTCCAGACTGTTCCCTGGGACATCCGTGCACGTGTCCATCCACCTAATGAACACACGGTGGCCACCCAGGACCTGGGCTTCCCTCACAGCCCCAGCTTTGTCTGGAAGGACTTCAGTCTAATTAGCATATTATGCTTTTATTATTATAGATCCTTCCACCTAAAGGGAATGCTACATAGGCATACCGATCAAAGGAAGGAAAGAAAAGTACTGGGAATACTCAATATGAACGGCTATCGTTTCTTAATTTATTTAAAATATGATGCCGAAACTGGTTTGGCTCAATGGATAGAGCGTCGGCTTGGGGACTGAAAGGTCCCGGGTTCGATTCCGGTCAAGGGCATGTACCTTGGTTGCGGGCATATCCCCAGTAGGGGGTGTGCAAGAGGCAGCTGATCGATGATTCTCTCTCATCGATGTTTCTAACTCTCTCTCTCCCTTCCTCTCTGTACAAAATCAATAAAATATATTTTAAAAAATAAAATAAAATAAAATAAAATATGAGTAAACATTTAAGGCACAAAAGTACAGTATATAGGGTTTATAATTTATGTAGAGGTAAAATATATGACAAGAAAATCACAAAAGACCAGAGAAGAAAACATGGATTTATGGCATAGTCATGCTTACATTTTACATAAACTTGTAAAATATTAATTCAATGTAAATTGTGATAAATTTAGAGTGTCTATTATAATACCTAAAATAACCCCTAAAAATAATACAAATGCTAAAGAGAAAAAAAAAAATACTAAAATGACTCTGCTATCCCAAAAGAAAGCCAGGAAGAAAAAATAAAGAAACAGAAAAAACAAGAAAAAGAAAACAAGTAAGAAAATGAAGGCTTTCACCCAACCATATCAATAACCACATCTACACTAATAAAAGAGTAAGACGCAAATTGACCGTACTTTTTGAGACACCCACCAGCCAATCAGGAGTGGTTATGCAAATTAACCAAAAAGATGGTGGGTTAATTTGCATACACGGGCACCTAGGGAGTGGGGTGGGATGCTTGCGTCCTTGCCATGGTGACAACGCAGGCATTCTGCACTGCCCCAGCAGACCTGGGCCTCTGGGCAGTGTGGGAAGGTGGAAAGGTGGCTCAGGGCCAGAGCGAAGGTGGTGCCGGCAGCCAGGGGATGGAAGGCCCGTTCTTGCACGAATCTTCATGCATCGGGCCTCTAGTAGAAAATAAACACTCTGACGACAAGACGGCAGTTGCCAGGCTGGATGGAAGAGTGAGCCATAAACAATTAAAGTGAGATTCACTTCTGTGTTGACAACAGAAAATTTTCAATGTAATGAAAACATCTGAAAAATCAAAGGACAGAAACACATGGTACATGAAAACACTAGCATGAAAAAGCTATACTCATAGCAGAGCCAGAGGAAAGGAGGAATACTCCAGAATGTGAAAAGGATCAATTCATGAAGAGAAATCCTAGTAACCCTACATGCGTGTGTGTGA
Organism: Pipistrellus kuhlii; assembly: GCF_014108245.1. Taxonomy (NCBI): domain Eukaryota; kingdom Metazoa; phylum Chordata; class Mammalia; order Chiroptera; family Vespertilionidae; genus Pipistrellus; species Pipistrellus kuhlii. Next base: position 396,014 of record NW_023425590.1, on the reverse strand, counting down.
ATAATAGAGCTTCGAAACCGGGGAAGCAGACATGCACAGAATTAGGGGGAGAAGTGGGAAAACCCACAGTCATAGTTGGGGATTGTAACAATTCCTCTGTCAGGCCCCAGTAGAACCAGGGCCAGGGTCAGGCAAGTGAAGCAGTTGGTGCAAAAGTTAAACAACACCGAGAAACTCCATAATCAAGATAAATACTGTTTTAAGACAATATTTTTAAAAATTAAAATTAATGCACAAAACCCAGCAGGAGCAAAACCTCAGCACTTTAAACACCGGCAGGATCAGGATGGCCGCCGTTTCCTTCTGCTTCAGGCGGCAGCATGGTGAGACGAGCACCGTTACTGACCCTTTTTATTAACACCTTCATGTTTCCTGTAGCACTTCTGCCCGTGTCACCAAACAGCCGCAGGAGAATGGGAAGGCATTCTGAACTGAACGGCAATGAATGCAGAACAGCACCGTATGTGGGATGTAGCTAAGACACTCCATGAGAAAATGTATGCCTTTCAATGCTTGTATTATTTTTAAAAATGACATTTTAAAATCAATGATCTAAGCTTTCATGTTTTAAGCAAGGAGAAAAAGAGCAAAATTTAACTTTTGCTAACACAAAGTTGGTTATAAAGAGAAGAAGAAATCAATGAATTAGGAAGCAAACAGTAGGAAAAATTGGCAAGTCAAAAGTTTAACAACAACATTTAGCCCTAACCAGTTTGGCTCAGTGGATAGAGCATCAGCTTGTGGACCGAAGGGTCCCAGGTTCGATTCTCGTCTGTATCTTGGTTTCAGGCTCCTCCCCATCCCAGCCCTGGTCAGGGCTCCAGCAGGAGGCAACCAGTTGGTGTGTTTCTCTCACATCCATGTTTCTCTCTGACTTTTCCTCTCTCTTCCACTCTCTAAAAACCAATGGAAAAATATACTTGGATGAGGATAAAACCCCTCCTCCAAAAAAGATGAACAGATTGCCGAAACCGGTTTGGCTCAATGGATAGAGCGTTGGCTTGGGGATTGAAGGGTCCCAGGTTCGGTTCCGGTCAAGGGCATGTACCCTGGTTTCGGGCACATCCCCAGTAGGGGGTGTGCAGGAGGCAGCTGATCAATGACTCTCTCTCATCGATGTTTCTAACTCTCTATCTCTCTCCCTTCCTCTCTGTACAAAATTAATAAAATATATTAAAAAAAAAAAAAGATGAACAGATTAACAAAATTTATATTGAGGAAGAAAAATGTGAAAGAAACACACACACACACACACACACACACACACACATTGCATCGCTCAGGCTTCTATATACAGTATATAGATGTCACCCAGAAACACACACACACACACACACACACACACTGCATCGCTCAGGCTTCTATATACAGTATATAGATGTCACCCAGTACAGATTCATCCTCTGGTTAATTCAGCAAAGTCTTAGTGAGCATCTCCTGGGTGTCAGGCCTGTGTTGGGTATTAGACCTATAACAGCTCCTCTTACTAGTTAATGGGCAATTAAACCCAATCATCAATGCTTAGTCTTATTAAAATGTGGGCCTTGGATTCTTGGTGAGGGATCCAGTCCGTCATGCCTTTCTTTCTTTCTTTCTTTTCTTTTTTTTTTTTTTATTAATATATTTTATTGATTTTTTTTTTACAGAGAGGAAGGGAGAGAGATAGAGAACTAGAAACGTCCATGAGAGAGAAACATTGACCAGCTGCCTCTTGCACACCCCCTACCGGGATGTGCCCGCAACCAATGTACATGCCCTTGACTGGTATCGAACCCAGGACCTTTCAGTCCACAGACGGACGCTCTACCACTGAGCCAAACCGGCTTCTGCTCATGCCTTTGTTTCTATGGAGACATTAGGTCTGGCTGATGCTCTTCCTGTGCAGGATCTTTGCATTGGAAATCAGGTTCATTACAGCCTTGAGGGTTGTCTGCATTCTACTGAGGCAGGAGAGGCATGCAGGATACGATTTAGAAAGTTGTTTGTTTGTTTTTTTAATCACGAAGACAGAAAAGGTGGCCAAGGATTTGAAAGCGCTGGCAGCGGTCTGAGAAATGAGGGGAGACCTTAGGGATGGGCCTCTGGTTTCTCCCCAAGCCTGTGTCAGCACCAGGAGGCTGGTTCTAGAACAGTGTGCTTCTGCTTTGCCACGGCCACGTGTTCTGTGCTGTGGCGCCGATCTGCACCCCAACGCCAGGGAGTGGGGATGTGGTGGGTGCTGGGATGGCGGGGGGTAGACCGAGGAGGGAGCGTGGGTCCTCAGCGAGCAGTTTTCACAGCTCGCCGCTGGAGAAGGCATTTAGCGATCAGAGCCCCCTTGGTGGGGTGTGTGTGTGTGTGTGTGAGAGAGAGAATTGCAGGGAGCATGCGGTCAGGCCTGGCCTGAGTGTGGCTTATGCTGACCTGGCCCCTTCTCTGACCTGGCCCCTGGGCACCAGTGCAGCTAGCAGGGCCCCGAAAGCACCTCCCTACTGGGCTCTGGTCCCACACCCACACCACACACAGCGCACGACCCATTCCTCCTGCCCCGAGGACCACGGTAAGATGTTAAGAGGAGGAGCAGCTGGTGTGGCTCAGTGAGCATCGACCTGTGATCCAGGAGGTCACGGTGCCATTCCTGGTCAGGGCACACGGTTGGGGTGCGGGTTCCATCTCCAGTAGGGGACATGCAGGAAGCAGCCTATTGATGATTCTCATCATTGCTGTTTCCATCGCTCTCTCCTTCTCCCTTCCTCTCTAAAATAATAATAATTAATATATTTATAAAGGGGAGATGAGCTACTTTAGGTTTGGGATGAAATCCATGCCTTTCCCTGTGCATACAATGTACCCCTTGTGAAGCCTGCCTCTTATCCCATTTGATCTTCACCACCACCGTCTGAGGGCCTTAGCAGGGTAGGAATCACATGCCCATTTCACAGAAGGGAAAACTGTTCTCAAGGGGAAGTTGGCTGGCCAGGGGCCGCAGTGACGAGCTGGGGCTCAGACGGGTGGAGTTGTTGGGGAGCAGAGGTGTGGCAGGGCGCGCCCACCACATCATGGAGGAGTGCAAATAGCGCCGGGGCCAGGTGGGGCCGTAAATTAAGCCGATAAGAGCTATCTCTCAGGCTGGAGCTTTCTCTGGCCACTTCCTGGAGCCCGGGCCAAGCGGGCGAGGTGGCGAGGGGCGGGGACGAGGAGGCGGCGCCCCTCTGGCTGTAAAGGGGGCGAGACCTTAAGGATGGGCCTCGGGTTTCTCTTCAAACCCTGTAAACACGGGAGGTGTCCAAGGCTGCGCCATTTCCCAGGGGACAGCCGGCGCAGGAGGCGCGGGAGGCAGCTTGTCCCGAGAGAAGGGGCGCTGAGAGCTGTTCTGGGCTCGGTTCCCCCCATGTGCGGTGTCCCCCAGCTCCTGGCCCTGCCCCCTCAGGTGGCAGAGGTGGCAGGCCACGCTTCCCAGGCTGATTTCCTGGCTGCCTTCTCTCCGTCCCCTCCCCTCTGGGTCTCTGGGGTTCCTGACACCTGGGGTTGGGCTTTTTCTCTCAATGAACTTGCTTGTTTTGGGAGCAGAAACAGGGACCTCTCCTTGCAGCCTCCTCTCCCCAGCCCCGCTCTGGGGCGCCTTCCAGACCCTTTCTGTCTCCTGAGCTCTTCCCGGCGCCGCCACCCCAAGCACAGGCCTCGCACCCGGACCCACCCAGGACGGCTGCTGGCCGTGGTCTCCCCGAGTCCCCGGAAAGCTCCCCCGGAGCGTTGGAGGAGAGAAAGCACTGCCCTCCTCCGGAGCGAGAAGACTCAGGACGGCCAGGAGGCTCAGGGGCCGCACCAGCCTGCCCCTCTGGGAGGAGGAAGGAGCCAGAAAACCAGTGCCAGCCATCCGCTTTGCCAGTTCCCCTGGCACCTGGTGCCTCCGGAAGGCGGGGGCCGTCCTTAAGCATAAAACAGAGTGAGATCGTTCTGCCTAAACACAGCACGCAACGCTCTCTTCAGGGAGAGGGCCCAGCACACGGCCACGTGCAGTCCGTGTCTCTGCCGACCGCGGGCCCAGCGCCGGCGGCTCTCACCACCCCGCTCAGCACCCTTCCCCCCGCCTGCCCCCCGGAGCTGGGCCCTCTCTGGCTCTGATGCTCCCGCACCATCGCGTCTGCCCTGCCTCCTCCCGGCGCTAGCCCGCCCGCCGTGTGGCCTTCGCCTGCTGCCGTGTCCCCCCCGTACAGATACACGTGTGCGCACACAATGTTGACTCAGCCCGACGGTGCCTGTGGTCAGCAAGGATGGTTGAATGAATAACCGATGAGTGAATGAGTGAACTGATACGTCAGGGAATTTAAAAAAATCAACCAATCAAGTAATTAACCAATCAATGCGCGAGAAAAGGAAGTGCCATCCTCGCAGGGACTCTTGCCCAAGTCACTGCCTCAGCCGGGCTTGTAAATGAGACCTCGGTGGGTAAAGTCCAGCACAGGGGACGTGGTCAATGGATGGCCAATGGCTCATGGCCATGGATGGGTCAGGGGGGAAGCAGGTGTAGGGGGATGGTCACTTTGTAAGTTATATGAATTATTATGTTGTACCTGAAACTAATGTAATATTGTATGTCAATTGTAATTGAAAAATAATTTTTAAAACACCCTACCAACAAAAAGAAATAGATAAAACAAAATTAATCTCTGCATAAAAAAAATTATCTAGATTGTTCTACCTTTTCACCTGCAGATATAAACCAGTGAGCGGTGGCAAGAAGGTGGTCACTTCAAGTCTTAGGGCAGCGCGTCCGAGTGCCTGACCAGCCCCGGGCCCATGCTTAGCTCGGTGACGGCTGCCCTTCGCTCTTCACTGGTCCCCATTCCCGGGACCCGGGGGCGACGGGGCCTGTTCTCTGCGCCCAGGTTCCGTGGGTTGGAGCCCCGCACCTGGCAGGGACCAGCCCTGCCCTTCAGCTTACGCAGGAAGGCATGTGGCCAGTCTCACTGGGTGTCACCGGTCTGTAGACTTCCTGTTTGCCAAACCCGATGGCCGGTTCGCATCCTCACCTTCCTGCCGCCATGTCACACGGCTGCCTCCGCCGTGAAACGCTTCCTTCACTTCCTTTCTGGGGCCCGAGTTCCTGATTTCCTCTGGCTTAGCTGGTGGCTCATCCCGGACCCTGTCCTCCTCTGTCCTCCCATCACCTCCTTCCCTTTCCTCTCTTCTCCCTCTTCCTCCCGTCGCCGCCTCAGGGCCTTGTCCATTCCCAAGACATGAAATACGATTTTATACCACGGCACGGGAAAGATCTAGTTATTGACATGTACCCGGCACCCACATGTTTGGCTGCATCTACTGAGCTGACTGCACAGATCCGAGGAACAGACACACTCACACTCCTCGGCGTGTGCCTAACGGGAATGCTTGCATCGTGTGTGGGAAAACCCGGAACAAAACCATTATGAGCAGGGTTCTTAGGAATAACCCCAACTTGGAAACTTCCCAAATGTCGCTCAGCCCTAACGTGGGTGAATCAACTCAGGTAGCGCCATGGAATCGCTCCTGGAAGGGAAACACGGAAGCAAAGACTCCGGGGAGTGCGGTCCGTCCGCCCTAGGGGAACGCCCGTGTGGGTGGTGGCGGGTGGGTCAGGGCGCCCATAAAAGCACACTTTCCCGGTTCACTCCCTCCTGGGCCCTTCCGGGCTCACAGCAGAGAACACGCCCCAGGCAGCCACCGTTCGCGCTGCTGCGCTGGGGACCGCCCCACATGCCCGAGCTTTCCAGAAACACCGCGGTCCTCTGGGGGCTTTCGGAATCAGCCTCCCAGACCTTGCCGGGCGGACATCACCATCATCGTCACTGTTACTGAGGAGGCTGCAGGCAGGAGGCTAAAGAGCCTGGAGACCGCCCAGACCACCGGCAGTCCTGTGGTGCCCAAGCCTGTGTCACAAGCGGCTCTGCCCAGCCCATGAGCGAGCTGGCCAGCCCCAGCCAGCTGGGAGCCCCACCGCCTCAGAGCCAGCACCGGGCTTCTCGGGATCCGTTCCCGGGGCTGGAGCTTGGCTCTGGGGAGGCGTCGCACTGAAGCGGACCTGCTCCCTGGGACGGAGTCTCCAGGACCTGGTGGATAAGCAGACAGTTCTCACCTGTAGCTTGGACCCCAGCCTCCTCTTGAGATGCTTAACTAGAGGCAGGGGAAGGCACCACGGGACCATGAGCACAGGCGCGGACACAGCTGTAGAGACAGGGGGTGGTGGGGAGGAGAGGAGGGAGCAGCCTGGAGCCTCTGAGAGGGAACAGACCCGCCCAGGGGAACAGAGACCGTCAGTCACCTGGCGGCCAGCACGGCACCCGCAGAGCGATGTGGACAGAGGCAGGCGTTTGGTTAAGTGGCTCCTGACTGAGCGCAAAGGTCTCTGGATGTGTGCCCAGCACCTCAACCCAGAGGGGAGCAGAGTGGGCAGGGATGGGGGGCAGAGGAGGGCAGGACACACTGGGAACCGGCAGCTCAGTCAGTGCTCCGGCCTGGAAGGTGGCGGGCGGTGGGTCCTGGATCAGCCCTGGAATAGGAACCCCACACCGGATCCCATGGCTCTGCAGGCCCAGGCTGGCGGCCCAGGGTCACGGGAAGAGCGGGTGCTGTGGAGACAGGCATCCAGGCCTGCCCCCCACCGGCAGAGGCCTGAGCAGTGGCTGCCGCCCTGGGCCTTCTGGTGGGGGAGTGGTTCACTGTCCGTCTGGTCGGGTGTGAGTCAGGAGGCTGGTGCGGGAGGGTGCGGGGTCCTGGGCTCCGTCCTGAATCTGCCCAGAGCTGGCTCACGGGAGGAGCGCAGCAGAGGCTTGTTGGCGCAAACACGTGTATGTCCAGCAGCCGGGTCAGCGGTGGGCTCAGCCCTCAGTGGACACACTGGCCAGCTGGCAGCCGTGCGGGTGCTGCCATTGGCACATGTCCAGCCCCTCAGAGCACACAGAGAGAGACTCAGGGCTCACAGCTGAGCACCAAGGACACACCGCCCCGGCTTTCATGGCCCATGACGTGGCTCTACTGTCCCCTGATTGTGGAGGGGCGAGCTCAGGACCCCCGGGTGTCCCTGGGAGTGAGTACCAGGACGGCAATGCCATCTGAATCACACGCTTTCCACCCTGGGGATCGAGCCCACAACCCGGGCATGCGCCCCTGACCAGAGCCAAACCCAGGACCCCTCCGTCTGCAGGCCGGCATTCTATCCACTGAGCCAAACCGCCAGGGAAAATTGTTCTTTAAAAATCGTTGGAAATTAACTCTTCCCAGTCACCATTTTGTCTTACTCATGAGAACCCCTTTGTGTACAACTAAACTTGGTTTCCAAAGGAAGCTCAGAAAATACAGAAACGTAGAGGGTGGCTATCAGCTTACCGGAGACTTCGCTATATACTTTTAAGATGTTAATTCTTGTGGCACATTTAAATACAATATGGTTAAATAAAATGACAACATGAACGAACCAATAAAAAATAAAAAACGTGAATCAAGTGTTTCCAGGGTCCGCCTGCTGACTGGACTGAGCCGGCCGCTGTGGGGACGAGGGCAGAGCAGGAGACCAGCCGGGAAGCAGCTGCGGGAATCTTGGCCAGAAGACGGCCGCCGGCGCGGCTCGGGGGGGAGTGTCGACCTCCATCCGATCCAGGAGGTCAGGGTTTGACTTCCGGTCAGGGCACGTGCCTGGGTTGTGGGGGTGTGCAGGAGGCAGCCAATCGATGAGTCTCTCTCATCATTGATGTCTCTATCTCTCCCTCCTTCTCCCTTTCTCTCTAAAATCAGTAAAAATATACTTTTTAAAAAATATATACTTTTAAATAAGAGAGGGAGAGAGGGTGGTGGCAGTGAAGGTGGGAAGAATGGTTGGTTACACTGTTTTTTTTTTAAATTAGGTAAAATGGAGAGGATGTCCTAGGCAAAGACAGGGTACCCAAATACTGAGATCTGGAAGACTGGGGGTGTTGGGGGAGTAAGCGAGATGGAGGAAGACCAAGGAGCTAGTTGCAGCTTGAGGATGCAGCTGAGCATTGCACCGGCCAGCGCTGGGCCAGGAGCTGTGGGGAGGGTGGGGGCGGATTTGGATGGGACCCAGTTTGGATCTCATGAGGCTCAGAGCCCAGCAGGGAAGCTGGAGCTCCATCTCACCCACGGAGCCTAGGTATCTAGCAGGGCAAACCTGGGCTGCACCTTCCCCACCACAGGGCCTCCCACTGCTGCCCGCCGCTGCCGCCCAGCCTTTCCCTGTGGCAGGACCATCTCCGGGCCTCAGCTGTCTCCTCTGTGAAAGGGGACAGTGATGCCCCTGGCAGAGAAGATGCGGAGAGCTTTAGAGAAAAGGTGTGCCCGCACGCAGGGTGCTCGCAGCCTGTACCTGTTTGCTGGCATGTCCCCCGCCTGGAGCCCGGAGCCCAATTTCCACACGTAGTTTCCGTTAGATTCCAGCAATGGGCCTGGGGCCGCCCTTGCCCGCTGCCTGGCCTTCCCCATGACGGATGCGGCCTCGGTGGGCCGGGGGCGTGTGGTGGCAGGGTCAAGGCCACGCAGCCTTCGGAGTAATTGAGGATGACAAGGGTATTTTGCGTCTCAGGGAGGCTGTTGGAGATCAAAGGCAGCAGGAAGGAGCTGCTGCGACAGGCAGGCATTCCCTGGCAAATGCCACCAATTACCGAAAATTGGCTGCAGTTACGGCCATTACCCTGAAGGGCAGCCTGGCTTCTTCCAAACGCGGCCAAGGGCTCCTGACAGCGGCCCCGCAGGACGGGTGCGGGTGCTGAGGGTCCCCCGGCCACGTGGTTTGGAATTCTAATCAGCGGCCAGGCAGCATGAACTCTCAGGCCTGGGGCCCCTCAGAGCCACTGCACCAGCCGCTCGTCCGTGACGCAAGCCTAGCGCTCTCCCCACCCCCCTACCCCGGCCCGCTCCCCACAGGTAGGTGGAAACCCACAGCCTCTCACTCTTTCCCCCTGAAGCTCTCGGGGCCAATGAGATGAAAGCGGCATTTTCACTATCATCTCATTGGTCCAATGGGGTCATGTGGCTACCGAGAGCTACAAAGGACTCTGGGAACGGGGGTAGCTAGAGTTTTGAGCTTCTGTCGGAAGAGGTGGGTGAAGAAGAAGCTGGCAATAGGTACTATGTAGACCAGCGGCTCGCAGCCCTTTTTGTCTCACAGCACACATGAACTAGTTACTGAGATTCTGCAGCGCCCCAGAACATATATTTTCAGCACATGTGACTTTAAAAAAGGTGTACTTTTGATTCATTCACACCAGATGGCTGTTGTCGTATTGGCTGTCATTTTTAAAAAAATATTTTTTTTTACTGATTTTTTATACAGAGGAAGTGAGAGGGATAGAGAATTAGAAACATCAATGAGAGAGAATCATCGCTCAATTGCCTCCTGAACACCCCCACTGGGGATGTGCCTGCAACCAAGGGTACATGCCCTTGATCGGAATCGAACCTGGGACCCTTCAGTCCACAGGCCAATGCTCTATCTAATGAGCCAAACCAGTTAGGGGCTGTTGTCATTTTTTGATTTGACAATCTAAGGGGGAAAGGTCAGTGCCTTGACTAAAGAGTCGGGTGCTGCTGTTTTAAAAAGTCTCGGCTCCCACCAGCGGAGAGTCGCTGGTGTCCGCAATCAGCAGAGGCTGCAAAGCAGGATGGGACCTGCTCCTCGAAGCCGGCTCCTGCCATCCGACCTCTGAGGCCACGGTCAGCTGCCGGAAGGAGGTTAGGTCCTCCGGCCTGCAGAGGCGGGGCCAGGAAGCACCGAGCGTGAGGTTCTAGGACACAAGGCATTTCACCCTGGCCCCAGGCTGCGGGGGGCGGTGCTCACCCCCTTTTTGCAGATTTGGAAACGAGGACCCCAGCTTAGGCGGCTGTCCTGGGCCACAAGGGAGTGAGTTCAGTGAACGTGGATCATCTAACCTGCTAACCTGGCCACGGCCCTCACCCAGCCCCGGGCACGCTGAGGACGGGACAGTTTGGGCACTTGCCTGTAGGGATGCTGTGGGGGCAGGACTCCCAGCCAGGCTGGCCTCCTTTTCACCCTGTATCGCTTAGCTCTTTGCAGGAAGGGTCCCTCCTGCACCATCAATAAGTAACATGTGGAAACCTGTTTCAGGCAGGTCTCCACTTTGGCTTTTCAAAATAGGTGATGAGCTGAGGACTTGAACAACACACAGTTTGCTGCCGGGAACAATGAAGATATCCCATAAACACAGCAAAAGAGGGCCCGGCTGGTGTGGCTCAGTGGTTGAGCGTTGACCTACGAACCAGGAGGTCACGGTTTGATTCCCAGTCAGGGCACAGGCCTGGGTTATGGGCTTGATCCCCAGTGGGGGGTGTGCAGGAGGCAGCCAATCCATGATTCTCTCATCATTAATGTTTCTATCTCTCCCTTCCTCTATGAAATCAATAAATGTATTTAATAAAAAAAATAAAACAAAAGAGAATGTGAGGCCCCACTATGTGCATGGCTAGGGAGGCTTTCAGGCTGCCACACCCATCGGATGCCTCCCCTACCAGGTGCCTCCCCTGCCGCACGTCTTCAGAGCTCTGCTCCAGCACATCGGCCTCCGTGGAGCGCGGTGACAACGAGGCCAGAGAGTTGCCCTCAGCAGCCTTTGCTGATGCTGCCCTCCCGCCCCCTGCTCCCCCTCCACTTAGAAGGCCCTGCAGCTGGCAGGACCACGCTGAGGCCAGCATGTGGCGAGGGGGGCAGGGCGCTGGCCGGGCAGCCGGGGGATGTGGGTCCTCATCTTGACTCTGCCACTCCTAAGCGGGGTGACCTCGAGGGGTCTCTTCCTGTGTCAGAGCTCAGCCACGGGCAGAAACCCACCTGCTGTCTGAGGCAGGGCAGGCCCGAGGCGCTCAGACTGGGACGAAGAGTGAGGGAGCAGGCAGATGGGACGAGGCTGCTGGGGGTGTGGTGGGCTGGGGTGGACCGTCTCCTCAGCCCGGTCCTCCCGCCCCCGCTCTCCCGTGGCCAATCAGCTCCAGTCGTTGTTACTGCTGTTGGCCCTCTGCTGGAGATAGAACCTCTGACGGGCTGAGCCGGGTCCCTTGGCAGGAGGATGTGGCACCTCGATTGACAACCCCCCCAGCCAACCCCTCCTGGGAAGAAGGTCACTCCCCCAGCGGAGCCAGGCGGGGCCATCAGGAGGAGAGGAGTCCATGTGGGACAGGAAAAACGAACCATGTCTACTGCCCTTCCCCCTTCAGAGGCTCAGCTTCCCCTTCTGTAAAATGGGGACAGTGACATCCAGCTACTGGCAGGGGGTACGCGGCAGGGCCCCGAGTGGGCCTGGCGCAGGGCGGACAGCCGCTGTGGGTGTCCTGCCCATGGGTGGTACAGGGTACAGAGGCCACCCCTCTGCCGACGACAGGGCTGGAGCTCCATGGGGCCCCCAGGAGGAAGGGAGGGTCCTGTGGGCGGCGTTCACGCTCACGCTCACAGCGGGGAGCCGCGCTGCAGAGCCGCTCACCACGCGCTCGCCACGGGCAGCGCTGGTCCCACGCAGGTCTGCGGCGCCGGGCACGGTGGCCGCCCCCGCGCGGGCGTGCTGCGGGGCCGGAGAGAGCATCCTGGCCCCGGGCACCGCACCCCGGGGGGCGCGGGGGGCATTCCTCCGTGAGCCTCCCGCCCGGGCCCACAGATGGTTCTACTTTTCCTCCAGAGCGCGTTGCTCGGATTCCCTTGGAGTCACTGTGGGGGGGAATGCGTTGCCAGATGCTGGCACCGGCCTCCGCAGCTCTCCCTGAGAGGTGAGAGGCTTTAATTGGCGCTTTTCTGGCTGATCACGGCGCTGGCGATGGGAAATCAAAGGGAAATCCAGGCGGCGAGCAGACAGCTCCCGGTTTCCAGATGCCGGCGGGCGGCCCGGGCCCCTCTCGGCAGGGGCTGCCGCATCCGGCAGGAGAATTAGCCGGAACCAGGCCGCTCACCGGCACGGCCCTGGGTTGAGCGGCTTTTAAGAAATAATCCCCCATCACTGCTGGGTAAAAGGAACATCAATTTCAAGGGGAAGGTGTCACCGATGTGGCCACATGGCCTCGCCGGCAAAGGGCACCTTTCTCAGACTTTGGCACGGCGTGTGGGAGGGAGCGCCTGCCCCGATGTGGCCGCCTCGGGCACGTCACAGGCTGTGTCCTCCCGGCAGAGACGCCCCGTGGCCAGGAGGGTCCTCTGTCCGGGCTGTGGGCCGGGAGCGGTTACCCAGGCTTCTGTCCCCAGGCCTCCCCTGGGCACTCCGGGAAATGGGATAACCACCCCCAACCACTGTGGGCTACTTCCCGACTGTGTGCCTGTCCCACAGCCACACACATCGGGGTGCCTGCAAGCTGCACCCCTGAAAGCAAAGAGAAGCCGAGCATCCGAGCTGGCCCCGGCCCCTCAGGCTGCGTGCTCTCTGCCTCCTCTTTACCGAGGACTGGCTGAGGCTGGGGAAGACGGAGGCTTTCTGCCAGCGAGGGAGGAGGGAGCCCTGGCCACAGCGCCCAGCGCGTCCATCCCGGCGCTGGTTTTATTGCTGAGCTTTGTGAGCGCAGAGACAAGGTGTCGGTGAGGGGATTCATCCTACAGCCTGAGCTGCACGCCATGCTGGTCACGGTGCTGAGAGCTGGGGTGGGACAGGCTGAGAAGTGAGAGGAATGCAGGAGCAAGAGGAAGCTCAGTCACTCATCCGCCACTCATGCATGTCCCCCAGCAGCTTACCTGAGGGCCTACTAAGCCCCGTGCTGTCCTGGAAGCACTGTCATCCCGCAATGAGGACAGACAAGGCCCTGTCCCCAAGGAGCTGTACCTCAGGGCCTCAAAGCGTACGGCACCAGGGCAGGGAGGACGGAAGAAAGGAGGAGAAGCAAATAGACAAGGCCATAATGACGCACAAACTGAAGAAGCAAAAAATAAAAGTAATGTCATATAATAACAATGCCAACTTGTGAGAAGAAAGACCCAGGGTAGTGAGGCAGTGATGGACTTCCTGTTGCAGGTGAAGGCACATGGATGTTACATGGACAGAGATGCATGTGTGTGGAGTCCAGTTCCACGGGGCAGCTGAGCGAGGCCGGACCCTGAGCGAGGGCCGGGCCGGGAGGCAGGGAGTGAGCTGGGTCCAGGCAGAGCTGTGACCTGCATGAGCCTCTGGAGGCATGAGGCTTGGGCCACAGCACCCTTGACCTTGGGCCACGCAGACAGGAAGGACCTGTGAAGTCTCCGTGGCTGCACACGTTTCTGGCACAGGAAGTGTTTGTACCTTCTGCTCAGCTAGGCCCTGCACGGGCAGCGCTAGATGCCTCTTGCCGGCCGCAGACCCGCCCACCACCTCCTGCTTCTCCCCTGCAGCGCAGTCTGCAGATGTGCAGGTTATTAGGAGGCCGTTCTCAGGCTGTCTCCTCCCTCCTGGGCTTGGGGAGCCCGCCCACCGTCTCAATCACTGGTCTCTCCCCTGAGCCGGTCAGAAGCCCAGAAGCCGAGCCCAGGAAGCTGGGCGTGGAGGTGGAAGGAAGGGCCGGGAGGAGGCAGGAAGGACAGGGAGTGACCCAAAGGTCACGGCCTTCCCCTCTTGAGAACCGGGATCATCTGTTCTGGGAGCAAGTGGAAGCCCAGGGGGGGTTTGTTCCGGGGGCGGCGTGGCCCTCACCGCCCACGGGAGGGAGCGTCACCAGGCCGGTCCCTCCGGACAGCCCCTGGCGCCAGGGCAGCAGGCTCCTCCGCCCCCAGCTGCCCTCTGGCGGCTCCTGTCCAGAGGTCAGGCCTGGACCCCAGCTCCAGGGCCACTTCCGCGCCGCCCCCCCCCCCCCCCCCCACGGAGCAGCCACGTCCACTGCACCGAGGAGGGGGCCCTGCCTTCCGGCACTGACTCCCCGGTGGCAGCGTGGTCTGGGGCCTCTGGGCCGGAGGAGCTCGGCGCCACATTCCGCTGGTGGGTGATCAAGGCCACAAAGCTTCCCTCAGCCCTGCCCCCATCCATCCCATAGAAATGTGGGTACTCCTCACCCCAATTCCTCATGGGCTGGGGGGTGTTCAAGATTGGGAGAGGGCATGTTCATGCGTAACAAAACCATTGAAACCTGTAAGGAATTTCTGCGAGCTTATTTGAGCCGAGCTGTGGACACATGCAGGGAAGCAGAACCTCAGTGGATGGAGATGATGCTCCACAGAATGGCGGTTACATCTGCCATCGCATTGCCCTCAAAGGAGGGGACTGAGGTGGGTTCATGAAACTCATCGGTGACGGGTTAAGGAAGTGGGATAAAGCAAAGCGGGGTGGGGTGGGGGACCCCCTGGGGTTGGATAAAAGGTAAAATGATGGACACACACTCAGGTGGGTGCAGGGACAGTTAGCATGACAATGAAGGAATTTGTGGTCTCTGTCCTGGCATCCAGCACAGAGGCTGTGCCCCCAGGGGCTCCAGAAAAAGGGAGGTTACAAGTTACCCAGACATTTCGAGGGTGTGTTATCACAGATGCAAAAGACAGACAGGCTCAAGTAAGGTGAAGGTTGACTTGGTCAGTGAAGATGCAGGCCTAGGAGGTAACTGCCCACCATCACTGCTTCAGTTAAAGTTTAATTTCAGACCCTCCTTGTGGTGGCTTTGGGTCTGAGTCTGCAAGGCCGCCACGCAGGCCTCCCCTGAGCTTTCAGGTCCGCACGGGGGCAGTGATGCTGGGATGGCTGAGCCGGGTGGGCATCTGGAGGGAGGGATGGAGGCAAAGGTTACATGGGAACCTGGAGCCGCCACCCCCCGAGGCACCCAAGAGCGGAGCAGGCAGAGAGGGAGGCTGGGAGGGCAGCCGGGTGGGAGGGACGGGAGACCTGCTGCAGAGGCCACAATGGGAACGGCGAGAGCCGGGAAGGAGGGCACCACTTCCCAGAGATGGCCAGCGGCCCTCTGCCAAGGAAAGCCTCCATTTCCTCCCCTCCCTCCCTGCCTCCCTCTCTCCCCTCCTCACCTCCCTCCCTTCTTTTTCCCTTTCTCTTCTACTTCCTTCTCCAGATCCGTATCAGTGATACAGTTCCCCGCCCCCGGCTGGCCCTGTGTGTCCACACCAGCGCGTGGCCTGTGGGGGTTACAGGGAAGCAGAGCGGGAGCGGAGGGGTAGCTCCCTGGACAACAGCCCATTGCCTCGGGGTGTGCCTGGAGGGAGGGACATTCCGGGGTGTGAGCAGGGGTAACAGGGCTGCTCTCCTCTGTGGGCGGGGCAGGGCAGGGAGGCAGATTGTTCCATAAGGATTCCTCCCACCCAGGGGCGGAGTTCACGTCTTCTGGGCTGGAATCTGAACTTGGCCACGTGACTGGCTTCAGCCAATGGACTTGAGCAAAAGAGACACCAGCAGGGGCTAGGCAGCAGGGTGCATTGAGGCTGCCCGCTCTGTGGCCCTGGCATCCTGAGACCATGATGTGATGGACCCAGGCTAATCTCCTGCAGGATCATAGGGAACAGGACCCAGACATCCCACCCACAGGGCACCAAGGGGCACACACCGGAGGCCATCCTCAAGTCTCCCGCCAGCTCGGTGCCAGCTGACTGCAGATATGTGGGCGCACCCAGGCGAGACCAGCCCAGGACACACCTGCGTCAGCAGCCGCAGTCATGGGCTAACCAGCGGCTGGTGCTCTGAGTCACCACATTGGGTGGTTTGTTACACAGCCAACACTGACTGATACAACACAGGCAGGTCTGCACCAGATCCGAACAGCCGGCAGGAAGTAAGCAGGGAAGGACTGAGGATGCATGGAGAGCTGCAGGGGGCACAAAGGGTGTGTGTGAAAGCCGTGGGACAGGAGGCAGCGTGGTGCTTTTCGTTCGAACACTGCACATGAGGCTCAGATTGGTGAACTGTAACATCATGAAGGAGCACGTGTGTAACCAGGCCCACAGGAGAGACAGACGGTGACCCTCAGGCCTCTCCCCCACCTCACCTCCCCACAGAGACGTGCCTTTGAACTTCTCAGTTTGGGACTCCATAGGTTTTAGCTTTTTACGGGCAGAACCCGTGGCTGGCTTTCTCCTGTGGCTGGCTCTTACTCCACATGATGGCTTTGAGATGCATCTGTGTTGCTCTTCCATTCTCATTGATAAATTCCGTCATTGACACGTTCTTCACTGATGGATTTGGGTTGTGTTGGCCATTAAGAATAATACGGCTGCCCGGCCAGCGTGGCTCAGTGGTCGAGCGTGGACTTACGAACAGGAGGTCTTGGTTCAATTCCCGGTCAGGGCACAGGCCTGGGTTGCGCCCTTGATCCCCAGTGTGGGGTCAAGGAGGCAGCCGCTCCATGGTTCTCTCTCATCATTGATGTTTCTATCTCTCTCTCCCTCTACTTCTCCCTCCCTATCTGAAATCAATAATTTTTTTAAAAAAAGAATAACACTGCTATGAATACTCGAACACATCACTTGAGGAATTATACAAGGGTGTCCCCCCAAAATTGTATATACGTTTTAATAGCTGATAGCTCAGTTTTGAAAATGAAATATATTCTAAGAAACTGCCTTTATAATTATTCAAAGTGTGTGTGTACATTTTGAAAATCCCCCAGACTAGCGGTGAAATCGCTGGGCTGTGGGGTTTGCGTCTGGAGAACTGAAGGGAGCAGGGCCTTGAATGGGGGCGAATGAGGGGGGAAAGTGAGCTCTGTGGGGGTGTGGGAGGAGGCTGGCCCTGGGAGACCAGGGAGGGTTGCGTGGGGCACAGGCTGGTGTGAGGCTGGACACTCAGAGCAGCAGGGGGGCGGGCGGTGCAGACAGTGGTGGCCTGGACCCCGGGCCAGTGGAGATGGAGAAGGGGGCAATGCTACAAACAACAGCACCTCTTCTCCCACGATTTGGGGAGGCCTGGGCTCTGCCGGGCGGTTCTCACGTGGGGTCTCCTGCAGCTAAAGTCAGGGGGTCGCAGGGCCCGGAGTCATTTAGGTTCCACTGGACGGAAGATGAGCTTTTGTTCAAGGTGGCTTGCCTGGTGCCTGGGCTGGGCTGGGCGGGGCTCTCTCTTTCTCTCTCTCTACCCGTGCCCCTCCCCCATGGCCGCTCAGATGGCACGGCCCCTGGCTCTCCCCAGAGCAGGCGTTGGAAGAGGCCACAAGGGCTCTGGTGACCCAGCCTCAGAGCTCTCAGCACTCCGCTCCCGCCACATCCTCTGGGTCATGCAAGCCACGGAGTCCAGCCTCGGTTCCGGGAAGGGGGTCCGCCTCGACTCTTCACGTGTGGAGCAGCGCCCACTCATGGGAGGGAGGGTTGATGACGGCCTTGGAGGCACTGGCTCCCCAGGATGGGATTGGAGACCAGATAAAAGTGACAGGACCTGCCGCTGGTTGGGAACCCATGTGTTTAGAATCCATTTGAACAGCACAAACATACATGCACACATACATGCAAACACACACATACATGCAAACATACGCACATACATATGTTTCCAGCAGAGCCACGCCCAGGGTTCTTCACGGTCTCTGATCCCTATGAGGTACTCGGGGTCAGAAACCCGCCCATCACCGCACACAGACCTAAGGACCTCCCCGTGGAGGGAAGGGAGAGAGGCTTTCCTTCCTGACCTGAGGGCACACGGCCCTGTGGTCAACCGGCTGCACTTTCTCCACAGCGAGTCTGCCTCCGGCACGGTCTGCTCCACTCAGCAGCCGGGGCCAGGGCCCAAAGGCCCACGGCCAGCCTCGTGCAGGAAAGATCAGACCTGTTTCTGCACCACGTCCTCCGCTGCTCACCTGTGACCCCGTGGCCTCAGGGACGTTACTGAACTCTTTGTCCTTAGTTTCCTAGGCAGTGAGATCGGGCTGATGATAGAACTGCCTTCAAAGGGCTGCTGCTGAGATGAGATGGGATGAAGCAAAGCCCTGGATGCCCTCCTCAGCACAGAGTGAGCTCGGGAATGCTGCCTGCGCGGCAGACCTCACCCGCCCTCACCTGCGGAGCTGAACCTGCCTGCCCAGGGAATGGCAGCCCGGGGGCTGGCCCCGGGGTTTGATTTATTTATTTATTTATTTATTTATTTATTTATTTTTGCACCGAGCTGTGGCTTTCCAAGCACCCTTCCTGGGATTATAGCAGCAAAGTTTACTTTTGAATCCAAATGTTTTTAAAAGTTATATACACTGAGTGGTCAGATTATTATGATCTCTGAACACATAATAATCTGGCCACTCAGTGTGTATCCTATATAATAAAAAGCTAATATGCAAATTGTCCCCTCAACCAGCAGTTCGACCAGCAGGCAGGCCGGCCAGGCTGGCCAGAGCCCACCCATGCACGAATTCATGCACAGGGCCTCTAAAATATATATATATATATATATATATATATATATATATATATATATATACACACACACACACACACACACACACACACACACACACTGAGTGGCCAGATTATTATGCATTCAGAGATCATCATAATCTGGCCACTCAGTATTTATTATATTATATTTCTGCAGTGCTATCACAAACACATCAGGCCGGTGTTTCCTCTCTCTCGCTGCATCTGGTCTCCCCCCACATGTCCACGTGGTCAACCTCTCACTTTGTGGGGAAAGCATCTCTTACCACTTGTTCTACCGCAAAGTGTACCCCTCAGCTAAAGTTCTAATACCAGCAGAAAAGCAAGCGGGTTAGCAGGGCTGTCTCCAGGGGAGCCGCCTCTGACTAGCGGAACCTGGAAGGAAGGGAGGGTTTATTTATGGAAATGGGGCACCGGAGCTGTCTGCTTCGGAGAGCAGGGAGCTTTCAATCCACCCACCGACACCCCCACACCCTGGGAAAGTACTAAAAACCCCAGAGGACACATTCACATTTCACATGACAGGCCATTTCCCCAATTCAGGGCCTAGTTTTCCTTCTGACTGGGGTTCATTTATGCCAGCCCAATGACCCGCATCTTCATGGAGAATCTTCCAGAAGTATTCCTTCTCTACATGCAGATCTCTGATCTTGCGGCATGCTGACAGGCAGCGATTCTGGGCCTCATTTCACAGAGGAACTTGTGAGGTTAAGAACGTGCATAAGGCCACACAGTTTCTACCTCCACCGTCTGCACACTGCCTAGCACACCATGTTCTCCTTCCGTTTGCTGGAGCCTGGAGTCCTGTGTTAGCCTGTCCCTCTGAACTGAAGCATCCATCTTGTGTGAAAACTGCTGTTCGAAACTCTAACCCTGCTACTTGGCTTCTGTAAATGCTTTCTTGCTAAAACTACTCCCACTTCAGAGAGGCCATTAAACCTTCCCCAGACAAGGTTATCAGTGCTGGCGCCAGGCCCGGCCTCTGGTTGAGGTCTCAAGGCCCATCACATATGGGCTCTTTAAGAACTTGCGAAAGGGGCCGGAAACACTTCATATTTGGGAGACAAAGAAAGTGGAAACATATAAATAAGGAACATTCCTGCATGTTGGGACCCAGAATTTTAGAGACATTTTCCTCTGGGCCTGTGCATAATAAATGTAACTCTATCTCTCTAAGTATTGCTTGGTTCTTCTTCGCTTTTCTGTAACAACACCAGCCTTTGCATCATGTCCTGCAGGATCCCTGGAGACAGGGAGCAATCAAAGGGGAGGATTTACTAGGAAGAAACCATCAGCAGAGGGGCAGACTCTGGCATCCCTAAGGCACGGAATGAATCTGGGCTCAAAGAGTTTTTAGGATCACTGCTTGGTGACGCATATGTATAATTTATTCATACGTGTAGCTAACATGTATGGGGCACTTACTATGTGTCCAGCATGGTACTGGGCTCTGGGGATACAAAGCTGACTTAGGCAGTCCTGCTTGCCAGACATTCTGTCTCCATCGCCACTGGCAGGGGGTCCAGGCCGCCACCACAGAAATATGCGCAAAACTGGATGCAGAAGCAGAGGGACTGGGACTGCACGGAGCCGTGGCCGGCTGCCAGGTACTGCCCGTTCCACGGTCTGCACGACGGGAGAATCCGTGTCCGTGACTTCCGCTCTGTGTAGGCCACCACCAGCTCACACCGTGTCCTGGGCCAGCGAGGCCTCCCGAGCTCTGCCTACACTTGTGGCCTCCTCTGCGCTACCACTGAAGGGACCATCGGCCCATTCATCTTCCGCAGCTCTCTGTCCTCACCACGAAGTCCAAACGCCTGAGCCGAGACCCCGCCCTGCAGGCGGGTCCGGGCCTTGCCCACCATTGGGTCCTCGCAAGGACCAGGCCACGGGCCGCCATCAACCTATGCTTGTTAAGTGACTATACGAGGCCAGGGTGGGGGTGGGTCTCTCCCCTACAGTGGGGCCTTATGACATCATAATGCAGCCCCCGCCCAGGAGAGGGCACCTTGGTCTGTGTACAGGATAACCTTGTAACGGGGGTTAATGGGAAAGTCCTATCCTTGTTTCCATGCAGATGACAGCTATGGTTTTAATGGAGCTCAGACTGAAAAATGCTATACAGACATGACCCAGGCAGGAATGGCTGGTACCCAACTGTGCGCTAGTCTTGCCTACAGCGCAAGGCCAGCCGTAGGGGGACTGCAGCGGGACAGCAGTGAGACCGCAGGCCCGAGTCTGGTTGGGCCGTGATCTTGAGCAGTTTACTCAGCAGCTTTAAGCTCCATCTAACAATGGCCCCTGCTGCCCGGCTGGCGTGGCTCAGGGGTTGAGCATCGATCTAGGAACCAGGAGGTCACAGTTCGATTCTGGTCAAAGGCACAGGCCTGGGTTGCAGGCTTGATCCCCAGTGTGGGGCGTGCAGGAGGCAGCCGATCCATGATTCTCTCATTGATGTTTCAATCTCTCTGTCCCTCTCCCTTCCTCTCTGAAATTAATAATAACATATATTAAAAACAACAAAACTTAAAAATGATCCCTGCCCCGGGCCTAACGCGGCTGCTGGGAAGCCCAGCGGAGCCCTGGCAGCGGAAGGCTGTCTGACCCGAAGGGGCGGACACAGGCGGCCACGCAGTGCAGAGCGGGCGGCTCCCTCGTGGGGAGCCTCACACCCCTCTCCCGGCAGTGGCCTGCGCGGACGCTGGGCTTGTCTTTGTTGTTCTTATTCTGGCCAGGGGCAGGGGGAGGGGGCGTTGAGAGGCATACCTGCCGGGCGTCTGGGCCTCAGTGCCCGGTCCCTGCCAGAGGCCGGAGGACACCGCCGCTCGGGAGCCTTCCACGGGGAGGGAAGCTGGACTTGACCCTGAGGTGCAGGCCCGGCATTCTCCGAGTCTCGTCCTTCCCCCCTGGCAGGGCTCCGTTCCAAACAAAGACCAGGATTCCAGCAGAACTGGGCAACTTCAAGAAAATCGCTTCTGGAAACTCCCGGAAGCCAAGCCTCAGACAGAGAACTTGTTCTTCCCCCGAATAAAGGCCAAGAAAACGAGCACTGCCCGTACCTACCCTGGGAGGCCACACGCCCCTGCCCAGCGGGCAGGCAGGCCCCGGAGGCTGCACTGCCCCAGGAGGCAGCGGCACGCGGCCTGGCACCGCCCGGCGCCCGCAGTGTGCGTTGCCTGGTGCCCGTACACGAACCTGTGTGTGATCGCCCCCTCAGCCCTTCCTGGGCCAGGCCCCTGCTTTCCGAGTTCAGGCCAGTCCCGAGCGGCGCCAGGTCCTCCGCTCAGTACGGAGGCGCTCCCTGCGGGCTCTGTGCTGAGTGTGCGGACGGAGAGACGAGCCGCACACAGCCCCTGCTCTGTTTCTGGGGGGCCACCCTAGACACAGAGCATGGGGGTCGTGGCTATGAGGAGACTGTGCTCAGTGCCACGGGCGGAGGAGGCTCTCTGGAGGTGGACTCGATGGAGCCGGCGGCCCTGTTCCCATGGACCCCTGACCCCGCTGTCTCCATGGTGGCTCCCCGCGTCCCTCCGCTCAGCGCCAAGGCCGGGCCTCAGCGACCTTTGCTGGCCCCGTGCCCATCAGGTGATTTTCTCCTTTCTGGGACCACCTGCCACTGCAAGGGTCTCGTGTCCTTGCTTACTGGCTATCCATCCCCCCCCCCCCCCCCCAATAACCTCTTGAGGTGGAGGTGAGGACTGGGGAGCAGGGGAGGGCAGGGCATTTTAAGGGAACAGAGTGAGCAGAGGCCGGGGAGTGTTGGGCGTGGCCAGGACTGACAGCATTTCGTCAGCACTGGATCCAAAAGTGTAAACCAGAACTGACTGGCAAGGTGGTGGCACAGAGACCAACGAGGGAGGTCCAAGCTCAGAGACTGCGGGAAGAGGTGATGTGGACACGTCAGAGCCATGGCTGGGAGGACCTTTCGGAGGCCGGCCTGATGCTCCGTGCTGGCTCAGGCCCCCAGTCCGCGTCACACACCACCTAACGTTCCCTCTGCAGCTTTCCTGTTTCTGCTGTAGGACCAGGTCTCTGCTGCTGGGCTAAGGTCGGGCACACAGTGGGTGCGCAGGCCATGGTGGCCAGGCCCCGCCCTGCCTCAGCCGTGTTCCCCAGAGACGCAGTGGAGAACCCGTTCATAGGAACAGGCATCCTGGTGCTGTGAAAAACGGCACAGCCCCGCAGCTACCGCCCGCACTGCGCCGCTCAGAGCCTGTCCCCAGACCCGCCTCCGGATGGAGCGGAGGCTGAGCTCTCTGGCTCTTTGCTTTGGAAGGAAACGTATTTTCTCCCCATGGCAATCAGGGGAGATAAAGCGTAAAGAACAAGAGCTGACTAGCGGGTGGGGCAAAACCAGGTGCCGCCAGATCCCCGCACCCTGCCCTCCAGACAGAGGAGCAGACCCTGTTCCTTGGGGCGTGAGGTGGCCTGCGCTTTCCAATCCAGTGGGGGAGAGGGCAGCTCCCGCCTCTAACCCGGGGCATGTGCCCAGGCACCCATGAGCCCAGACACCCATGTATCCCTGGCGCCCGTGAGCCCCCCTGGCACCGTGGGGCCTCCATTAGCCTCCGGCCTGCACAGGAAGGCCGAGGGCAGGCTGGTGGCTCCCGGAAAGGCCCGGAGGTTGAAGAGAACATGCTGGTTCTCTGTCTGATGGTAAAGGTGTGGGCCACATGGGCCGTGGAGAGCAGAGGGCAGAAAAAGCCACCCCAGCTCTGCCTCTTGCCCTTCCCCGCCTCCATCCTGTGAGCCGACTCCCCACCGGGGTCAGCTCGGGCCCGCTGCCTGTCCCGGCTGTGCCCTGCACCCAGAAGAGCGAAGCCACAGGGGGCCAAGGCCCGGCTTCCACTGACCCCTGACCCCTGACCCCGGATCCTGGACCCAGGCTGTGTCAGTGGTCAGCCCCAAGGCTGGTCCTCGGATACTTCTCCTGACCCCTGACCCCATCCCAGGGATCCCCCCCCCCCCCCCCCAGTTGACTTTCTCCTTTCTGGAGCCTCTGCCACTGTAATGATCTCGTGTCCTTGTTTGCTGTCTGTCCATCCCCTGGCTCCTCAGCAATCTGCCTGCGGGGAGACTCGCCTGCCTCGAGTGGGGCCTCAGGGCCCTGGTGGGCTCACCATCCACTCCGGGCGGCGGTCAGTGAGGGAGGAGGCCGGCCTGCTGCCCGAGGCTCAGCGGAATAAACACAGCCATGAACCGCCCAGGCTTAATGCTCAGCGAAGCCTGGCGTCCTCCCGCCCCGGGGAACATCCCATGTATAAGCCATGTGAGTGCGCGTGTGAGTGCGTGTGTGTGAGTGTGTGTGTACGTGTGAGTGTGTGTGCACATGCGCATGCTCAGGAAAGGGTCACGGTCCTCCTGCCCCCAACTCACTCCCAGCCCCGGGCAAATTCCAGGGCTCCAGACAGTCGCCT
The DNA here is from genome assembly GCF_014108245.1 of Pipistrellus kuhlii. Classification (NCBI taxonomy): domain Eukaryota; kingdom Metazoa; phylum Chordata; class Mammalia; order Chiroptera; family Vespertilionidae; genus Pipistrellus; species Pipistrellus kuhlii. The sequence continues at coordinate 372,326 of NW_023425590.1, read as the reverse complement.
GCCTTCCCGCCTGTAACCCAATAAAGAGCGGCCTGAGTGCTGTGAGCCCCAAACAAGATAAGATGCTGGACTCAGCCTTAAAGAAGCACAGCAACAGGAGGGCCAGGCCGGCCTGGACTGCCCCAGGCAGCCCGCAGCCCAGCGTTCACCGCTTCTCCCTCCCCCCAGACCCAGGCCCTGCCCCCAGAAAGGCCCCCCAAATGCAAACCCGGAGAGCCCTCTGGCCGTGCTCCCCCCACCACCCCGATGTGGAGATAGAAGAGAGCCTCCCCCAACCCCATCTCCACACTCTTCACCCCCTCCCGGGCCCTCCTCCCCCGCCCCGGCCCCTCCCGCCCCAGATGCCCCCCTCACCTCCCCAGGTGAGTCCCGCCCTCCCGACGCCGGGCGGACCTGCCGGGGCGGGCAGGGGTCAGCGCGGGCCGGGCGGGCCGGAGGGCGCGGGGGTGGCATAGGCCCAGGCCCCGCGGGCTCGGGCGCTCCCCGCGCCTGCGTCACCGGCCCCCCGCCCCTGAGATCACAATCCAGGGGCCGGGACCCCGCGCCGCCCGCCGCCCCCGCCTGCCACCCAACAATCCAGCGACACACACACACCGGGGCGAGGACACCGCCCGCCGGCTCCACCTCCGCCCGCCAGCCCCCCGGGGCCCCCGCCCCGCATGGGGGAGTGAGCGCGACCAGGGCGCCCGCACCGCCCGCCCGCCCGCTGCCTGCCCGCCCGCCCGCGGCGGGGGCGGCCCCAGCCCCGCCCCGCCCGCCGCTGCGCTCCGGCGCCTCCGGTGCGCGCCGCCCGCCGCTCCCCGCGCCCGGCGCCCGCGCCCATGGCCGCCCCGGAGTGGGACTGGTTCCAGCGCGAGGGGCTCATCGGGCAGATCAGCGACATCCGCGTCCAGAACCTGCAAGGTAAGCGCGGCCCCGCCGCCGGGGGGCGCTGGGGCCCCGGTTCCCGCCCGGTTCCCGCCGCCCCCGCTCCCGCCCCCGTCCCCGCGGCGCCCCGCGCCCGGCCGTCCTGACCCGGCGCCCGCCCCGCGGGGAGGAGGGGAGAAGCGCCCGCCCCAAACCGGCACCGCCGGCCCGGGGGCGGGGCGGCCCACGTGCGTGTGTTTGTTGTTGGGGGGGGGTCCCCCTTTTCCTCTGCGGGGCGTCGCGAGCCCCCTCCGGCCGCCGCGGGGAGTTTGGAGAAGTTTGCGGGGCGCGGGGCGGCCGGTCAGCGGGGGCGGGGCGCGCGCCCCCGTGTGAACTCCCTCCACCGAGGGGCGCCGGGGCCGGGGAGGAACGGGGGCGCCGGGGCCGATCTGGGGGTTCAGATCGCCCTCCGGAGCCGCCCCTCCCCTGGCCCCGCGCTCGGCTCCGGAGGGCGAGAGGCCCCGCCCCCGGGACCCGGACTGCGTCCCCCTAGGAAGGGGTGTCCTCCGAGGAACGGGGTGAAGGAGAACCCGGGTGGCAGCGCCTCGGAGCGGCCTCGGGGGAGGCTTGTCTGCCCTCCAGAGGAGCGTGTTCCCTGGAAACTGAGCACAAAACAGGGAAAAGTCACCCACATTCACCTCCCAACCACCGCTCCACAAAGCTGCTGTGCCTGGGGGCGCATTTCCAACCCCCCCCCCCTCTCTCCCTCCCCTCTCCCCTCTCATGTGAACTTCGCAGAACTGGACAGAGTTCCACTTCCGGCCTCTCTGGGTGCACATGGACCTGGGCAGGGGGAGGTGCTTGAGCCGGTTCCCCGCAGACTTGGGGTTTCAGGGATTCCAAAGCTGGAGGTGGCTCAGAGGGAGTGGGGAGGCGGGTACCCAGAGTTTGGGGGCGGCTGTTGCCCCTGACCCCAGCAGGTGGCATGAGTTTATGGCTTGGGGGTGGGGCGGGGAGCCCCAGCTGGGGGGTGGCTGGGCTGGGCAGTCAAGTTTAAACATTACACCCGGAGGAATGTTTCCGGGCCCACGGGGGCCAGCTCCACCCCTAGGTTGGGCAAGGACAGCAGCGGGCAGAGGTGACCCGGAGTGGGAGGGAGCCGGCCAGTGGGAAGGGTTTGCTCTGAGCTCCCGGTCCCTCTGGCTGTGGGCTGTGATGTGTGTAAAGAAGGATCGGCTGGAGATGCTGAAAATGATTCCTTTGGATAAGGAGCTGCTGGCCTGGATCCTGCTGCCCCAGAGCCGACATCCGATTCAGGGGGCTGGCGTTACTGTATCTGAAACGGCATCTGGTTTGGGCTGTCAGGGTGTGTGTGTGTGTGTGTGTGTGGGTGTTTAGTAAACACCTTCTGATCCGATCCTTGGAGCAGCTTCCTGCGTTCCTCCAGGATCAGCTCCCGGGTGAGGGATGTTCAGCAATGTGAGCAGTCAGGTACACCTGGAACTGTGGGAGAAGGCTTTGCCAAATGGGCATAATTTGATATGGGTCCTGAAGGTTGGGTAGGAGTTCCCGAAGTGGGCTCCTGTCTCTCAGTTCCCAGTGAACTGTCCTCACTTTTAGGCAATGCCAGTTACAATTTGAGCATCCAAACCTTTGCCATTAAAAAAATAATAAACTTTAAACTTATGTTGATACTTTATACACATCTTATGTATGACTAGTGTCCTTGTGCATGGATTTGTGTACATGGAAAGGAAGTTAATTAGAAGAATTATTTTAAGATCGCTATTCGCCCTTTGTCAGAAATAGAAGTGTCAACCAATAACATATCAATACACACGTGTGCGATTGGTGCCAGCGAGGGCTTTATATGTATCTCGCATGTTCAAGTCAACTTAGCCTTTTATATGTATAGATAAACTTGCTTAATTAGACCTGCTTTCTAAGTTAGCTAAACTTTTCCATCCCAGTGAAGCACCCCAACTTCTCTTTCAGGTAATTGTCCGCAACACAGCAGTAAATATCAATACAAAGCAGATTATTATTGTAGATCACGCAGGGAGAACAAAGAGTGACATATTTAACTGCAGCAGTGTTTGACTATATTCTATGTAGTGAGAAAGCCTGAAGTCATTTTCGAGGTCCACAATTTCTTACTTCTCTTCAGTCAGGCCAAGTTTCTAAATTTTCTAAATCTCCAGTTTTCTGGCTAATGAAAAGGACATAGAATTTTAATGGAGAGTCTACCTACTCCAGGAATCAAATGAGAATGAGGCACGGAAAACACTTCACAAACATTTGGTTAAAGTGTAAAATGTTTGCACCTGGCTGTAAAGCAAGTTGTGTTCCTGGGGTGAAGAAACTGCAAGGAGGCTAGACGCTAGGGAGAGGAAGCTGGTTGTTGCTATGTAGACATCATTACTCGGTGCCCACAGCGACCATTTCTGGGCTGGGCTGTGGGCCGCATTTTGCACCATGGGGTCTCATCAGCTGTGATTTGTGGGGTGTTGCTCTGGGGTGGTAGCGGGGCCTGTGTCCCACTTGGGGGAAGCCTAGTAGTGGTTTGTCCCCGCCAGGTCATGGTGCTGTTTATTTTTAAATGGCCAGTGCAGGTCATGGCAGCTCCTGCGTCGAGCCTCTGCCCCCTGGTGGTCAGTGCGCATCATAGCTACTGGTCAGAGGGAAGGGCAGACACTTAGTCTTTTATCTATATAGACTACCTATATTTATATAAAATGCATTAACCTTAAGGCTGAGCCCGACAAACTTTTACATATGGATACACCACCCCCAGATCCAGATGCAGGAGAGTTCCACCATCCTGGGTGGGGCCTCCTGGCCCTCCCCAGTCCGTAGCAATCCCAAACACACACAGGGCAGCATTCTCTGATCTCACTATTATCGCTTTGCCTCTGGAACTTCCTATTCCAGTGGGCTGGGCAGTGGGTGCTCTTTGAAGCCGGCCTTCCCGTTCCCCGTTCTGTTGGAGCAATGGGTCCACTTGCTGGCTTGTTTGGGAGGGGGAGATTGTGAGACTACTTTGCTGAAGTGTGATGTACACATCATGACACGCACCTGTTCTAAGTTTCCGTTTCAGTCATGTGTAGGGACTCTGCAGCACTGTGCACACATCACAGCACCCAGCTTGGGGACAGTTTCATTCCTGCTGGTGCCCAGCGTACGCGTCAGTCCCGCTCCCGGCCCTGGGAGGCAGCGCGCAGGTCCTGCTGCTGTTGCTGAGGACCGGTCCGCCTTGTGCACAGCCCTCGGTGGGGGACATTCGGGCTGCCTGCAGTTCGGGCTCCTGCGAGGGAAAGAAGCTGTCAGTCTCGGGCACCCAGCGTTGCCGCTCTGCCCAGCACCCTGAGAAGGGGCTGGGAGAGGGGTGGCAGCAGGGATCTGTGTTCTCTGTCTCCGTTTTCCCCTGGGCCTCCCTGTCTCTTGACTGGGTGTTAGCAGACAGGTTCTCTCCTTATCTCGGTGGAAGTCCCAGCCGAAGGGCCATGCCCAGAAGGCACCCACGCCGTGCCTAGAGCGTCTGCCCAGACCAGCTGCTGGGTGTCAGCAGGTGCTGGATGGTCCGAGTGATCTGCTCTGCGGGCGGTGGGCGCGACCGTGGGTGGGAGTCGCCCCGGGAGCCCCGGTCCAGGCAGGAGGGTGTCTGTTTTGTAAGCTGTGTGTTGCTTGGAGCACCGGTGGTCGCAGTTGTCATGGTGATGGGAAGGTGGGCCCAGAGGGAGTTCATGAGCCTGTAATCAGAGGGCCTCCATGTGCCGGCAGTAGCTGCTGTCCTGGCCAGACAATCCTGCTTCTTTTCAGAAAGCTTCCCTCGCCCGTCCGGGGACCAGCTGCTGTAGGGGCAGGCATGGGGACCTTGCGTGTCAAGAAAAATGGTTCAGGAATACACAGACATCTTTACCTCTTTCTCTTTTAAAAAAAATATATATATTTTATTGATTTCAGAGAGGGAGAGAGAGAGAGAGAAACATCAATGATGAGGGAGAATCATGGATTGGCTGCCTCCTGCGCGCCCCCTGCTGGTGACTGAGACCATAACCCAGACATGTGCCCTGATCGGAAATCAAACCGAGACCTCCCGGTTCGTTGGTTGACACTCAACCATGGAGCAGCGCTGGTTGGGCCACCTCTTCCTCTGTAGCTGTGTGTTTACCTCAGCGTGGAGGCACGCTGACCTCTGCTTGATCAGTCATCCGGATTGTTTTCCACGCCCCGAGCTGTGCCGTTCTGCCATCCACGTGGGTACGGTTGTGGCATCGCCAGATCACCCCCGGGGAGCGGGGTGGAAGGAAGACCTCTGGCTGCCTTTGAGGTCAGGTGAGCCGGGCAGAGAGCGTGGCCTGCCCCGGGGGCGGGTCACGGCCCTGGCAGTCTGACACCTGCACAGACGGCGGCTCATGGAAAGGCTGTGAAGGAAGGGCTCCCTGCAGAGCCCACCGGGGGTCCCTCCGGGCAGAGGCTGCCCTGCCGCCCCGCCGCCCCCAGTGTCCCTTGCAAGGAAGCAAGGGGGGGGGGGTGGCCCATGCGGGGGACCTTCCATTGAGGAGAAAATGGAATTGCAGGATGTGGGCAGCCTCCACCTGGCGGTCCCCCCGCCCTGGAGCCACCTGGGGTGGGATGGCGCCCCCCCCCCCCGCCCTGGACCACGTGGGGTGGGATGGCGCCCTCCCTCCCCGCCCTGGACCATGTGGGGTGGGATGGCGCCCCCCCCCCTCCCCGCCCTGGACCACGTGGGGTGGGATGGCGCCCCCTCTCCCCGCCCTGGACCACGTGGGGTGGGATGGCGCCCTCCCTCCCCGCCCTGGACCACATGGGGTGGGATGGCGGCCACTGGTGGTCAGTGACCTTTCTGATGACCAGGCGCTCCAGCTTCCCCTCTCCTTCCGGGACGGGCTTTGGGTCCAGCTGAAGCGCCAGTGCTTCTGGGGTCAGAGGGCGGTGTCCGGTCGGGATGGGGCCGGTGCTCCAGTTCCTGGCAAAGCCTCCTCCACCCCCGACGCTCGCTGCCCTTCTCTGGGCACTTGGCCAGCATGCCCGAGCGCAGCCCTGGGCCCAGGGTGCAGGCAGGTCCCTCCCTGCCCCTTAGGAGCCGGAGCGCGGGCGCCCAGCCAGACCGGGGCTGGGATTTGCAGTTCAGCTTGGGGCTGTCTCCTGTTGCCCTGGTGCCTGCTGGGTCGGATGCTGTGAACTCTGACCTCCTTGTTCCCCAGCACCCAGAGCTGGAGGTGGATGGAGAGGCAGGGATGGAGGGTGGGAGGGAAGGGGGGCGCTAGGCTCTGGGGAGCCAGGGCCGGCGCTCACCTCTGCTGCTGAGCCTCCCGGCCCTGCCTCAGTGTCTCCTTTAGAACTTTCAGGAAGCAGCACCGCGGGGTAGCAGACAGGGACCATGTGGGGGCACTTGGAGCTGACCAGACAGAGGTGGGCAGGCCCCGTCTGAGCCCTGCCCACTGCTCAGGCGCCTTTCCATAAGGTGTGAGCTGCGGGCGTGGACAGGTGATGGGACTCGCCCAAGGTCACGGACTTTAAGTGGAACCAGGATGTGAAACCAGGTCAGACGGAGCCCACGCATCCTGCACACACGCTCCGCGAAGCCAAGGAGCTGCCAGCCCGGCTGGGGCGGGAGCCTCCGGGAGACTGTGAGGCTGGGCCCCCGGGCTGAGCACAGCCTGGCTGAGCACAGCGTCTGCGGAGAAGGAAGGGACGTGGTGGGCAGCCCCGAGGCAGCTCAGGGCAGAGCAGGGCCCGTGTGGGCGAATGGCCAGCCCTCGCCACGTTCTTCCCGCGCCCACTGGCTCAGAGCCCCTGCAGGCCCTCGGGGTGTCACCTCCACCAGCCCACCCGCTACCAGCACCCACCACACATCCCTGCCCATCCCCTCCACTGGGTCTCCGTGGCCCACCGTGGGCAGCTTCGCCCCCCCCCCCCCCACCAACGGCATCGCCCGTGAATCGTGATGGGCAAAGGATTGGGCTGCACTGACTTACAGGGTCAAGTCCGCGGCCGTCAGCCTGGCGCCGGGCCCTCCGTGCTATCCCAGCCCCCTCTCCCACAGACACCCCCCACCCAGCACCCTGCCCTCCGGTTCCACCTCGTCCCTCCTGGTGGCCTGTGCACACACCAGCGGCACAGGGCAGCCAGGGCCTCGGACCCCGCACCCAGAGCAGAGGCGTCCAGGAGGCTGCTGGCTGCCTCCGCCGCCCTGGCTCCTGGGGCACAGCAAGGGCGCTTGGGGGGCACGGGGGGTGTGCTAGAGGTTTCTGGATAAAAACCACAGAAAATCTAGTGTAGAGGCTTCATGCCCTCCAGGAACTGGCTGCCCGCAGCGCCCTGCCCCAGGCTGTGTGCTCGGCTCCCAGGATGAGTCACCAAGGAGAGCATTCTGTCTGCCTGGGGCGAGTCAGCGGGCTGAGCTCGCTCTGGATTCTGCCCTCACAAGCCATGTTCCAGGCGGCTCATCCCTAACCACGGGCAGGTTGTGTGTGTGTGTGTGTACGTGTGTGTGTGTGAAGCCATGTTCCAGGCGGCTCATCCCTAACCACGGGCAGGTCATGTGTGTGTGTGTGTGAGTGTGTGTACATGTGTGTGTGTGTGTCTGTGGGGGTGAGGGTTGGGGGGGACGCACAGCCAGGGCGCAGTTTCAGTCCTGGGTCTGGCCCTAGCTTGTTGCTGACTTGCTGTGGGATCTTGGGAAGCCTTTTCCATGCACTGGGCCTCAGTTTCCCCGTCTACAGGATGAGGGGGTTGGGCTCTCGGGCTCCAGTGGCCCCCGGAAGGCGCACAGGACAGAGCGTGCGCAGTAATGCCATGGCGTTCCAGTCCCTGGCGCACAGGGGCGGCAGCGTGGGCCGCTGGGCACTGCTGAGTGCTGCTGGCCGTGCGCCTGGATTCTGTCCCTGTCAGTGCCGGAGCCTCCTCCCACCAGGTCCTGCGCCCGCGCCCAGGACACGAACCAGAACGCTCCTGTGCTCTGGCTAACTATAACCGGTAATGCTCCTGTGCTCTGGCTAACTATAACCGGTAATGCTCCTGTGCTCTGGTTAACTATAACCGGTAATGCTCCTGTGCTCTGGCTAACTATAACCGGTAATGCTCCTGTGCTCTGGTTAACTATAACCGGTAAATGTGCCTACGCTCTGAGTAAACTATAACCGGTAACGGTCCTGTGCTCTGGTTAACTATAACCGGTAAATGTGCCTATGCTTTGAGTGAACTATAACCAGTAACGCTCCTGTGCTCTCCTGTGCTCCAGGTAAACTATAACCGGTAAACGCTCCTACGCTCCGGGTAAACTGGAACCGGTAAACACCCCTTTGCTGCGGTTAAACGAGGAGCATTCTGGGTTCGTTCTGGGTCAGACGGTTTCTATGGAAGCCTGGGGAGGGTGTGGGACCCTGCCCTGCCCTCGCTGGGCACAGTGGAAGGTGCCCCGGGACATGGAGGTGCCGGGGCGGGTCGCGGCCTCCACCGCGCACATTGGCAGGAGGAGGTGCGTGGGCTCAGGTGCAGCAGGAGCTGGGACAGTCGGTCGGACGGACGTACGGACGGACGGTCGGTATTGAGCGGCGTCCGCGGTCCGGGGCGGCAGGCCTCGGAAGAGGTTTCCCCAGGAACCACTGGTTCGCGGTGGAGCTGGTGCCGGCCTGGCCTCCAGCAGCCTGGTGGGGGAGCGGGCCTTCGGAGCAGCCCCGGCCCAGGGGCCGGGGGAGGGCAGGAAGAAGAGCCAGATGCTGCTCACTGCCCTCCCTGACCCGGGGACTCTCTGGCATTTAATTTTTCACTGAACAGCGAGGCCCTGGCCAGAGTCCTCCTGCCCGACCGGCCGAAGGTCAGGCCTGCTCTGTCTCCCAGGGAGAGAGAAAAATAAAGTCATTGTCTTTTTGGTGGTTGAACCATTAAAAGTAAACTCCCTGTTCCCATAGCAACCTTTTCTGATTGCTCCCGCCCATTCTGCACCTCTGCTTGAAAGCGTGTCCATCACAGAAGGACTTAGAGGCAGCGTCCAAGGTCACACGTCTGGCTTTAAAGAATGTTTGCCGCGCCCTAGCTGGTGTGGCTCGGGATAGAGCGTCGGCCTGTGGACTCAAGGGTCCTGGTTCGATTCTGATCAAGGGCATGTGCCCGGGTTGTGGGCTTGATCCCCAGTAGGGGGCATGCAGAAGCAGCCATCAATGATTCTCTCTCTCCTCTGAAATCAATAAAGTATATTGGGGGGAAAAATTTGCCATCCCTCCTCTCCCCCCCCCCCCCCACTGGTCTGTCTCTTTCCCCTTCCTTCCTTCCTTCCTTCCTTCCTTCCTTCCTTCCTTCCTTCCTTCCTCCTCCCTCCCTCCCCTCCCTTCCCTCCCTCCCCTCCCCTCCCCTCCCCTCCCCTCCCCTCCCCTCCCCTCCCCTCCCCTCCCCTCCCTTCCCCTCCCCTCCCCTTCCCTTCCCTTCCCTTCCCCCTTCATCAGAGCAGGGATTGCCAAACTGGTTTGTGGGCCAAATCGGGCCCACTACCTGTTTTTTTTTTTTTTAATAAAGTTTTATTGAGACACAGCTGTGTCCATCCGTTTGCACGCCGTCCAGGGCTGCATTTGCACCACAGTGGCAGTTCCGCCGTGACGGAGAAGTACCCACAAAGCCAGAAACACTTCCTCTCTGGCCTTAGTGAGCGCGGGCACCGGGGCGCTCCCGGTGGGATGGCAGGGACCTGGTGTGCTGGACCCCCCTCAGGACCCGGGACACGGAGGAGGCCTTGTGGTGACGAGAGTGGGGCACGCTTGCCACCCGCGCCATGGGTCAGCTTGTTTCCGGGGGCTGGCGCCCCGTCCCGGGTTTAGAAATGGACTCTCCCATCTGAAGCCTGGCCAGTCCGTCAGCAGCCGCTCCGGAGTCTCCTCAGAATGCCGGGCGCCGGGACGGAGGACTGAGTGGGACCCTCGGGTCCCGGGACCCAGAGGCCGCTGCACCGTGAGGCTGTGGGGCGGGTGCTGAGACTGAGGGGGGCACCGGTGGGTGCTGCAGGGGAGGGAGGGGCGGCCCAGTCCAGCTTTCAGGGCGGGACTAGGGCCGGGAAACACCTGCAGTCACCTGGGCCGGCAGCGGGAAAGCAGGGGCAGGCAGTGTGGTGGCCTGTGCAGGGATGGGCAGTGCCTGGATGTGGTCCCACAGGCGGCCGTGCCCTTGGCATCTCCCCTGCTCCTCGCCCGCCCTGAGCCCCCCTGAGCCCTGTCATGCCCGCTCCGGGGGGTGATAGGTCACAGCCCCGGGGTGAGGAGGGCCAGGCAGGACCCGGCGGTCACTGCGGGTCCACAGGGGGCCTGTGGGGCTCTGATGACATCACGCCCCTCCTGCTGCCCTCACAGTGCTCTCCAGCGGGCGGGGTCCTATGCGATATTTATATCCCTCTCCTGTTGGACTATTTTTAATCCTCTTTGGGGTGACACACTTCAAACACGGCGCTCTGGGGCCTTCAGGTGGAGAACTGGGGCAAGAGGTAGGGAGGGGCGCGGCAGTGACCTGCCAGGCGGGTGGTGAAGTGACGGAACCTCAGAGGGCGTCCTCCCCTCACCCTGCCCTCCGCCCGCCAGGCCTGGCCCTGTACTCCCCTCACCCTGTCCTCCGCCCCGCCAGGCCTGGCCCTGTACTCCCCTCACCCTGTCCTCCGCCCGCCAGGCCTCCTCCTCCATCCCAGGATCGGGCCTAAACGAGCAGTCTGACATCCCTCTCACAATCCAGGACTGCTGGCTCCTAACTGTTCGCCTGCCTGCCTGCCTGATTGCCCCTAACCGTTCTGCCTGCCAGTCTCTCCTCCTCTCTGCCCACTCTTTCTAAAAAGCAATGGGAAAAATCCTTGGGTGAGGATTAGCAACATAAACAAACACATGGAGTGGGAGGGGAGTCTGTTTGGCACGGCCGTCAGTAATTTGGTAGAGATTCAACTGGCCGTCTGGGGTGATAAAATATCCTCCATCTTGAATGTGGTGGTCCCGTGACTTTTTATTCCTCAAAGCGCACAGCGAACGCAGGAAGGATGAGGTTCACTCCTCGGTGAACCTGAGGCGACCTGCGCGGGCCGCGGGGCCGAGACCGCCCGTGAGCCTGTGCGGTGCCGCTCGGGCCCATTGAAGTGGCCTGCACAAAGGGGCTTTCTCCGGGCCTGTGGCCGCTGATGCCAGTCCGTTTTCCCCGCTGATCTCTGCAATCTCTGCCCCATAAAAGCCACGGAGTCCCTCTGAGCCCCGGGCACAGATTTCCCTTGTAACTGAGACTCTGCAGGTTGCTTTCAAGCCCAGTAAAGTGAGACCTGCTGGGGGGGGGGGGTACAGGGTGGAGTGGGACCGCCACCCTTTCACTCTGGCCCCGTGGGCCCCGTGGGCACCGATCCCAGAGCCCCCCACCCCCACCCCGGAGCGCACCAGCTGGCTGCCTCTACTTCTCCCCCTCTGAGAGGCCGGCCTGGGGAACCCAGACTCAGTCTTGATTAGAGTTACGGTAACTGGGAGTTACAGAAAGTCCCAGGTGACGGTGCCCAAACATGTGCATGTCTGTACAGACAGTTCCAAGCTGGGATGGCAGCTGTGCACCCAGAGAGGGAGGGCCCCGGCTCCCTAGCTCAGAGTGCTGCTGCCCCGCCCCGCAGCTGTGGCCGCGTGGCCCAGGGGGGCTGCGAGCGCTCCGGCTCCAGGCATCACATCAGTCCAGGCAGCGAGGTGGGGGCGAATGCTGGCTCTGCTGATGCCGGCCGCATGTCTGCGTGCACCTGTTGGCCAGCGCTGGGCCGTAGACTGCGGATAACTGTTCGGGAGGCTGAGGAGCAGCTCGCTTCTCGGGGCCCGCTAAGGCCGGCGGAGCGCCTCCCGCGGAGGGAGGAGAGAGCAGGCCTTCGGGGTGGGGAAGACGGCCCGCAGTCTCTGCTGTAACCCGGCTCTGCCAGGCTTGTGCTCTGGAGCCTTGGACCCGCCTCCAACCACTTTTTTTTTTTTTTAATTAAATATATTTTATTGGTTTTGTACAGAGAGGAAGAGAGAGGGATAGAGAGTTAGGAACATCGATGAGAGAGAGTCATCGATCAGCTGCCTCTTGCACACCCCCTACTAGGGATATGCCCACAACCAAGGTACATGCCCTTGACCGGAATTGAACCTGGGACCTTTCAGTCCCCAAGCTGACGCTCTATCCATTGAGCCAAACCGGTTTTGGCCGTCTCCAACCTCTTTAGTCTTAGTTTTCCTGCCTGTGAAATGGGCACAGCGACGCCTTCCTCTCTAGCTTGTTGTGGACATTAAACGGGAGAATGTGGCCCTGACCCTCCTCTGGTGCTCAGTCTCCCCAGGAGGACCGTGTCCAGGACTCCCGTCTGTGGCCTCTGCCCTCCATGTCTCGGCTGAGCCATAGAGAGACGACACACTTTGGAGTCTCCCACGGTCCAGTCAAGCAGCCGGGCTTACTCCCCCTCAGCTCGGAGAGGCCCGCGGCCAGGCCCCCAATGAATCCCTGGCACCGCCGCTGACCGCTCCCGGAGCACTGAGCTCCGTGCCTTTCGTTGCGCGGCACCGATGACGTGACCGTCTCCGACATGTGACCGTCTCCGACGTGACCATCCCCGACATGTGACTGCCCCGATGACGTGACCGTCCCCGCTTGGCAGAGGGAGCCTGCGCGCTGAGCGGTTAGGCGCCTGTCCCAGGCCCGATGGCCAGTGAGCGGCGGGTTTGAGGTCAGGCCGTGCGGGCCCGGGCTCCTGCCTGGTCTGCACACACCCGCAGCCTCGTGTGGGGACAGGCTGCGCACGAGGGCAGGACAGCGGGCAGGGGGACCCCCAATGGAAGTGCCTCTGAAGGAAGAGCATCCCGGCAGAGCCGGAGGCGGGAGGGGAGGCCCCCGCCCTGGGAAAGGGGGTGATGGAGAGGGGTGTGCCCATGGGGACGGCCAGGAGGGCCAGGCGAGCTCCTCCGAGGTCCCCTGAACCCCCGGACCAAGTACGCACTGCAGGGGTGCCATTGGCCGGGTGCGGGCTGAGGGGAGCCGGGCCTGCCGCCCGCCAGCTGCACGGCCTCTGAGCTCCGGCTTTGTTTCCCCATCGCGGGCCGGGCGCCAGGCGTGGACGCGCAGACACGCCGGGGAGGCGCCTGGCACCCCGTGGCAGCAGCCTGCCCCCGTTCCCCCATCCTGTCCCCCCTGTCCCCGGGCTCTGCGGCCTCCTCTGCACCCAGGCTGGGGCCCACGGTGCCCGTTCCCGGGAGTCCACAGCAACGCCTTGTCCTGCCTCCGAACAGGCCCACCGTGCCCGGGTCAGAGCCGGGCGGCCAGGCCCAGGGCGGGAGGAGGGGCCCGGCCGGCACTGTCTCCTCTGACTCCGGCGATGCCCTTCCCTGGTCCCCGCCCTCGGGGCAGGGGCCATGGCTGCGTGGAGAGCCCCTGATGGACGACGCCAGCCCCGCGCCCGGCGCCCTCAGTGGCGCCGCTGGTCCCTGTCGCACTCGGTGCAGGGCCTGTGTCCCTGCAGCCCAGGCCGCGCTGTGCTGCAGACAGCAGGCTGGGAAGGACGAGCTCCTGGGCTCGGCCTGGTGCCGGGGCGGCCCTCGGGGCCGGAGCCCTCCTTGGCCGCCTGACCCGTGGCTCAGCCCACTGGCGATTCTGCATCTCCATTTAACCTCCGAATGGCAGTGGAGCTTAGGGAAATGCACGAATAATTCCTGTTCCAGGAGAGCGCTGGCTACCCTCCAGTTACCTGAAGGGAGTTGGGGGGGGGGGGACGGAGTAGGGGGGAGCTCCATGCCCCGGGGGGCCCTGAGCAGGTCACCGACCTGGCCCTGCCTCCTCCCCAGGCAAAGAATGGCTGCACTTCGCTGGCTGCCTAGGCCCAGGCCCCAGCCATGGCGTGGGGGCAGGCTGGATGGCGGTGTCTGCCAGGCACAGGTTGGGAGTGTTCCTGGGCAGGAAGGCCTCTGCCCAGGCAGGGCCAGCTCATGGCAGAGCCCAGCGTGAGCGGTGCCCGGGCCGGCCGCATTACTGGGGAGCCCGAGCACCCCGGAACTGGCCTGGTGGGGCGGCTAAGCGGCCCCTCCAGGAGCTGCTGCCCAGGCCCTCAGATGAGAGCTCCTCCTGCTCCCTGCCTGCCCGGCCCCTCCTCTGCCTGGAGCACCTGGGCCTGGCGTTTGATGGCACCTCCCTTTGAAGCACCTGCCCTCTATCCACCCGCCCAGGCCTCACCCACCGGCGGCTCCTCACCCTCCAGCCCTCAGCCCGGGTGGCGCCTCCCTGCGCAGTGACCCTCACCGTGACCTCCTCCGTTCTACCATGAGTGCTGATGTGACCCTGAGGGGCAGGAGCCCGACCAGGTCAAGGGGCGGGGCAGTGCTGGCCTCTCTTGCCTCTCTTCTTAGTGCCTTTTTTAAATTTATTTTTTTTATTTTTTATTGATTTCAGAGAGAACAGGAGAGGGAGAGAGATAAAAACAACAGTGATGAGAGAGAAACATTGATCACCTGCCCCCTGAGCACCCACTGTGTACACACGGCCTGCCCTCTGAGCACCCACTGTGTGCACGGCCTGACCCTGAGCACCCACGGCCTGTCCCCTGAGCACCCACTGTGTACACACATCCTGCCCCCTGAGCACCCACTGTGTACACACGGTCTGCCCCCTGAGCACCCACTGTGTACACACATCCTGCCCCGGCCTGTCCCCTGAGCACCCACTGTGTACACACGGCCTGCCCCCTGAGCACCCACTGTGTACACACGGCCTGCCCTCTGAGCACCCACTGTGTGCACGGCCTGACCCTGAGCACCCACGGCCTGTCCCCTGAGCACCCACTGTGTACACACGGCCTGCCCCCTGAGCACCCACTGTGTACACACGGCCTGCCCCCTGAGCACCCACTGTGTACACACGGCCTGTCCCCTGAGCACCCACTGTGTACACACGGCCTGCTCCCTGAGCACCCACTGTGTACACACGGCCTGTCCCCTGAGCACCCACTGTGTACACACATCCTGCCCCGGCCTGCCCCCTGAGCACCCACTGTGTACACACGGCCTGTCCCCTGAGCACCCACTGTGTACACACGGCCTGCCCTCTGAGCACCCACTGTGTGCACGGCCTGCCAGCAAACTGACGGGCACCAGCCCTCCTTCCAGAGGCATGCTGGGGTTTACCTCCCAGAGCCCAGCGTGCTTTCTCCTCTCACTGCAGCAGTCGCGTGTGTAAGGCTGCGGCTGCGCTGACCCGAGGAACGCCTGCTTGCCCAGGGCGAGCAGGGACCTGCATTTTGCTCAGGAATGTCGCCTCGTCCAGGGCCTGGCACATAGTAGATGCTCAGCAAACACCTCTAGAGCTACAGGAGAGCGCTGTCTGTCCCTTCTAGGTTCTTCAGCAGGCAGGCTGACCACGCTTCCCTGGCTGCTGGGGGGGGGACGGGGGGCAGCCCCTCAGGGCCAGACTTCGCGCCTCCTCCCTCCTTATCCTCCTCCTCCTCCTCTGGGAAGTGGGCCTGATGCTGGACTTCCTCTCGGGCTGGCAATGGAACTAGAAGACGTCCCGTGATTGGAGTCGAGCCTGGCAGTGCGGGCGCCCGGTGAGCGCTCAGTAGACAGATGCTGTCATGCCATCAGCCATCTCTGGATCGTGGGTGACGGGATCAGGGTCTCCTCCTCTTCCCTTTTGCATTCTGAGCTCAGAGTCCCCAGCCTTCCACGTTGGGTGGCCACAGGCCCTTCCTGTGGCCACGTGGTGGTCACCGTGCGGTTCCGTGGCCGCTGCGCGCCCCCGGCGCGGCCTCTCGCTGTGTGCGCTGCGTCCTGCCGCCGGGACCTCCTTGCTCACCATCCTCTGATGTCCCCGTTCCTGACGATCGGAGAGGCCAGTCCCGGATGTGAGCATATGGGTCACGGGCGATGGGAATTCATTTATGGGGTGCCGGGTCACGTGAGACCGGGTGCTTTTCAGGAGGGAGTGCTGCTTCGCACTCAGCCGGAATCGCTGGGACGAGAACCATCGCCCACAGGCTGGTGGGGCGGATGCTGCTTTGCAGAGAGGCCCCACGTGGCCATGCGGACCTGGGAGCCTCCGGGGGAAGAGGTGTCCCCTCCTGGCGTTCCCAGGGAGGTGCCTGTGCCTGGGCTTGTGCCTGGCACAGGCAGCTGGCAGTCCCAGTCTCGGCTCTGAGGGCGGCGTGCAGGGCTGTGGGCTGCAGACTGGCATGGGCAGGAGGCGGGAGCTGTTTACACAGCATCGCCAGGCTGCTGGGCTCCCTGGAGGGCGGGCCAAGCCCGCAGACAGGAAGCGCCACGCCTCCGGCTCAGCCAGGGGTGTTGTCATCTGTAACCAAGGACACGGTTGCAGCCCTTCCAGCGCTGCAGGGTTCCTTTTATTTTTTCTTTCCCCTCCCTCTCTCCTTCCCTCCCTCCCTCCTTCCTTCCCTCCCTCCTTCTTCTTCCTTCTTTTTGTTAATATTCACCCAAGGATATCTTTCCAGTGATTTTTTGAGAGAGAGTGCAAGGGAGGGGGAATGACACAGAGAAACATCCATGTGAAAGAGACACATTGATTGTTTGATTGATTGATTGATTGATTGGCATGAGCCCCAACCAGTGCCAGGGATCAAGCCTGCAGCAGGGGTGCGTGCCCTTGAGCAGAATCAAACCCAGGACCCTTCCGTGGTGGGTGGACACTTGGTCAGGGGCGTGGCTGGCAGGTGGCTTGGAGGGTAGTGACAACAATGAAAACCAGAGCATCATCGGGGCCCAGTGCGCTCCAGCGTGTCTCCGTGTGGCCTCTGCTGCGAGCCCGGGCACCACGGCCTCGGGGCCCCGTGTCTCTCGTCCCTGTTTCCGGGTCCCCCGGCTGCTGAGACTCCCGGGCCCCTTGCCGAGTCCCCTCGGGAGCTCTTAGAACCCGAGCAAAATGGAACCAGACCAAGGCCGGCCACACAGCACCTGCTCCCCCGCAGGACACGGAGGTCTGTCTGTCTGTCCCCTGACCTGAGCTTCCAGGCGCCACCGCCTGCTCCCTTCGCACATCCCGCGTTGAGGGCGTGCCGCTGTGGGCCCGACCCGGGGCTGGGGTTGGGGTGCAGAGATGGGGGGCATTCTGTGAGCAGCAAGGGTGTCTGCGCTCGGCGCTCGCGGGCGATGAGGCAGGTGTCCGTTTGCTGTGGCCGCGGGAACAAGTGAGCACAGACCCGGTGCTTTCGAACCGCCCACCTGCACCCCTGTACGCCGTCACCCCTACACGCCGTCACCCCTACACACCGTCACCCCTGCACCCCTACACGCAGTCACCCGGCTGCTGCTGCCTCGGGCCAGGACAGCAGGGCTGTGGCCTCCTGGAAGGTTCCGGAGAAAACCGCTGAGCGTGATCAGCCGGAAGGCACCGGTATGCGGCTCTATGCCCCCGCCGCAGACGCCGGCCTTGCGCACCTTGGGGCGCTGCAGGCGTGCAGGGAGGCCATGACGCCAGAGGCAGCCTGTTTGCCGGGAGCCAGTAGTGTTTACAGCGACAGCGCCGAGAACAGCTGGGACCGAGGCGATGTCTCTTTAAGGAGAAGCTGAGCTCTTATCCCTGAGAGATGGTCCCCAGAGACCGAAGCTCCGCCTTCGGGGCGTCCAGGCCTCGGCTGCTGGGTTTCCCATGTTCTGCGCATGTAAACATTTATTCGGTGGCGATGCAGGGTGGCGCTCACACTGTTTGGCAGGTAAACCCGGTAGATAACTCAGAGAGGGACTTGCTGAGTCCGATGTCGCCTTTTCAGCATGGCCTTCCCCGCCACTGACTGTAGGCCCGGGCTCTGGACCCGCCCTGTGGACCTGCGGGGCCAGGGACCCTGTGTCCGGGCTGTCTGCGCCCCGCCGGGTGGAGCTGCCTCCTGGGTCCCTGGTCCCTGCCCCCTGGAGGCCAGCAGCACCCTCCCCCGTGGTGCGCTCCAGACCCAGCCTAGGAATTGCCAGGTGTCCCCTGGGGGACACGTTTACATTTAAATTGGGGAAAATAAAAACCCCCCTTTCCTACCCACCCCTCCCTCACCCACCGTCTCCCTTCCTCGTAGCCCTCATGCCCAGCCAACAGACTAGACAGTGTCCATGTTTATCCAGGATGCCGGCATCTCTGGACCCGCCTGCAGTGGGCAGAGCCCGTGGCCAAAGCAGGAGGCCACGCGGTTCGCCCAGGCCCAGGCGGCCGGCCTCGGAGGCGCTGGAAGGCGGATGTGAGCTCCACGGTGTGTCCGCTCGGCCCGGCGCCGGCCGTTTCTCAGGAGGCCTACCCAGAGGGGAGGCAGGACTTTACACAAACACCTCACACTCCTCATGGCGGCTGTGACCTTCCAGCTCGTCCCACTGCGTCTCGTCTCAATGTGGCGCCTTGTGTGTCCGTGGCAGCCCTCCCGTGGCCTGCGTGCGGGCAGGGTTCCACCAGGAGATGCCCGCTGGCCGCGGGCTGCCGCCGAGAAGCTGTGTGTGGCTGTTGCTATAGAGAACGCCTGGTTATCTGCAGACTCGGACTCATTAAACCAGAATTAAATCCTGAAGGCGGGGGAAGGCCCGCCTCCCCCTCCCTCCCGCGCCAGGAGGGCCCGTCCCCGTGGCGCCTCCCCCGCCCCTGTCCGCCCGGCTCCTGCCGCGGTGCCGCCCGTGTGCGTCCGGCAGGGTCCCGGAGCCCGCCACCAGGATGGGCAGAGAGAGATGGAGCTTTAGGAATTGACTCATGCGGCCATGGAGGCTGGAGAGTCCAGAACCCAAGAGGAGGGCACCTGAGGTTCAGGGGAGGGTCTCCGTTCCAGGTGAGAGGCCCCTGCGGGCAGAACCCCGCCGTGCTGCGGGAGCTCGGTTTTGTTTTACTCAGACCTTCAGCTGATGGGGGGAGGCCCACCCACGTCTGCAGGGCGGCCTGCCGTACTCAGAGTCCACGGACCTCCACGTTCGCCTCCTCTGAGCACACCTCCCTAGAAGCACCCGGAATAACGTGTGACTGGCGACCCGGGTGCGTGGCCCAGGCACGCCCACAGGTGACACCAGCGAGCAGAGGGCGTGTGTTCGGATGCGCTCACAGCGGCAGCAGGCGGGCCTGGGTGCGAGCCTCCCTCCTGGGCGCTCTGGGCACAGCGTGCCGCCCTCCGGCTCCGGGCCCTTCATCCCGCCCCTCCTCCGACTGAGCACGGCGCTCCCGGTTCTCTCCAAGTTCAAGGCCAGGCGTTGCACCGCCGGGGAGTGGAGGACTGGGCCCGGGGTCCAGTCTGGCCCGGAGGTCACAGGCTCCCCCCGCTGCGCACCCGGCAGGCAAGAGCCCGTTAGAATGAGGTGTGGGCCGGGCCCCCTGGGAACGGTGGCTCCATCCGGACCTGCAGACCCTCCGGCCGTGATGGTGGGGGCCATGGCGGTGACAGCCAGCGCTGCCCGGGCCTTTGCGTGCCGGCCACTTGTCCAGTCTTCAGGGGCGCCGCCCTGCTGGGCCTCATGCCACCCAGAGGCGGCCGTGGCAGCTCCCCGCCTCCCGGGGGAGAGGCCTCACGTCTGTGACTCGTCCCCAACATCTCACTTCTCCCCCGCGCCTCCTGGCTCCCGGCTCGGCAGTGCCTCTGTCTCAGCGGGCCGGCTGCCATAGGAAGGTGTCGGGGGTGTTATAAACAGCAGAAGGGTGTTCCTCGCAGTGCTGGAGGCTGGTCCACGGCAGGACTGCAGCAGGCTCGGTGCCTGCCC
Organism: Pipistrellus kuhlii; assembly: GCF_014108245.1. Taxonomy (NCBI): domain Eukaryota; kingdom Metazoa; phylum Chordata; class Mammalia; order Chiroptera; family Vespertilionidae; genus Pipistrellus; species Pipistrellus kuhlii. The sequence continues at coordinate 352,785 of NW_023425590.1, read as the reverse complement.
AGGACCCACGGCTCCTCGCTGATGACATCCCGTCCCTGTGACCTCACCAGGAAGCCCTCTGCCCCCCTTAATGATCAGGCACCGAGGACCCCACCCTCAGGCCCGGTCTCCTCTGCACCATCACATTGGGAGTTAGGGCTCAGCGTTTGAGTTTGGGGAGACACAGACATTCGGTCCGCAGTGCTGTCCCCTCCGTCCCGGCTCAGAGAGCCGATAGTCCACGTGTGTATTCGTATGCCGTGTAAGCGGCCGGCTTCCTGGCTGCAGTTCCGCGTTTGGGGCGAAGAGAGCTGACTGCAGCCTCCTGCTGGGCAGGGAGCCCGTCTGTGGACGGGGGCGGCCGCTCCATCCTCTCACTGGTGTCCAGGCCGCTCCGGCCTCGGGGCTCCTGGCCCCGGTGAGCCTCGTGCCTGCCAGGCAATGGGTTCGGCTGCCGCTGTCCTCACCCAGAGTGGCCGCCCGGCCCTGTCTTCACATTCGCCTCTGGGACACAGGGTGACCTGGAGCACTGCCCCGAGTCCTCCCTCTCCCGCCTCAGCAGGAAAGCGGGGGACGCATGGCCTGTTGGTGCGGCCAGAGGGCCTCAGTGGGTGAGCATCGCCCCATGAACCAGGAGGTCACAGTTCAATGCCCAGTCAGGGCACAGGCCCAGGTTGCAGGCTGGATCCCCAGCGTGAGGTGTGCAGGAGGCAGCCGATCCATGATTCTCTCTCTTCACTGATGTTTTTGTCTCTCCCCCTCGCCCTTGCTCTCTGAGATCAATAAAGATATATATATGTTTAAAAAGCCCGTACCGAAAACGCAGCATGATTCGGCAATCCCGGCAAAGCGCATGGCGCAGTGCCCGCCCGGCACGCAGCATGCGCTCAGCGGCCACCGGCCTCCGCCGTTCTCGGTCACCACCCCGTGCCACGGCACCTGTCTGACTGCACTTGTGCTGTGATGGTCCAGGCCCGAGCTGGCTGGGCTGTGCCCTGGTTGCTGGAACGTGTGTGCCTCGTGGCGGGAGCCGGTGGGGTTCCGGCGAGCAGACCAGCCGGGCAGAGCTGGTGCTCAGCAGGCAGGCCCAGCTCCGGCTCACCCCAGCGGGCGGGCTCTGAGGGAATGTCGCTCCGGGAACCTGCCGGCGCCGGCGCTGAGGACACTATAATGCCGCGCAGCAGGCGGTGACACGGGTGCCGACACCACAGGCCGGGGGGGAGACGCGGCGGGAGGTCAGACGAAGCCTGGACGTTAGGGAGCGGAGGTGCGGATGCTGGCCCAGCCCGTGCCTGTCAGCCGGCCCTGGATGCCGGCCCTCCTGAGCCCTGAGCCCTGAGCTGCTCGGAGGAGGGATTCCTGGGAAAGGGAAGCAGGGGGGAAGGCTGCCTGCAGGTCGTCAGGAGTCCCTCCTCTCAGAGCAGCCGTGATGGATGCTCTCAGGCGGCGGTGAGAGGACAGTGATGGTTTCCAGGTTTCCAGGGGGCCGTGGGGACCCCGCGCTGCTGTCTGGGGCGCGCAGGGGGCGGGAGGAGCCGGCACACCTGCAGGCTCTGAGGATTAAGGCTGGGGTCGGAAGAGCCCCCTAAGAGCAATTATGTGCTCTGCTGGGCCCCCGCAAAGGCTCAGTCCGGGAACTCAGACTGTTGGAAGTGAGCTGGGCCCGCCGCGGGCTCCGTGGCTGAGCGCCCACCCGGGAGCCAGGAGGCCACGTCTGAGTCCTGGTCAGGGCTCGGGCCCTGATTTTGGGCTCCATTCTCCAGTAAGGGGCGTGCAGGAGGCAGCCAGTCAATGATGCTCTCTCATCGCTGATGTTTCCCTCTCCTCTCCGCCTCCCCTCCTCTCCGAATCAGTAAAAATGTATTAAAAGACAAAGAAGGTGGGCCAGAGGCTGCTGTCCATTACAGTCAGTGCTTGTAGTTTACCGATTCCGTGTCTGCCCCTCCCCTTCTCGCTAACACCAGCTGTGACCCCACAGGCCACACCGGAGGGTCGTGACGGCCACCGGCAGACCCGCACAGAGGGGCGGCCTCCGCGCCACCGGCTGCCCCTGTCCCAGCCGCTGTGGGACGGGCGGCAGTCCGGCTCCTGGGGCGGCTCTCGCTCTGTCACGAGTGTCCTGTCCGAGGTTTGACGCCGGAGGAGCACGCTGTGCATTTGGTCGGTGAGCTTGCCCGTCACTCCGCGCAGCGCTGACAGCCCCAGAGCCGCCGTGTGCCTTCCGGAGAGAGCTCTGCGCATGTCTGGCCTGTCTCACTCAGTCCCAATCAGTAGGATCCCAGCAGCCAGCTAACCTACCAGTTGGAGCATCTGCCCCCTGGTGGTCAGTGCACATCATAGCGAGCAATTGAACAGCCTTAGCATATCATTAGCATATTATGCTTTGATTGGTTGACTGGACGACTGGACACTTAGCACATTAGGCTTTTATCATATAGGACTAGAAACCAGTGCGGGAAGTCACACGGCCCGCCCACCCATGCATGCCTGTCGTGCTCGCAGCCTCCTGGTGACTGGCCTTTGGTCATTACGACCACGGGGGTTTTTATACACACGAAGAGCAGCCACACTGAAGGCCCGCCATGGCACTGGGCCTTGTGTGTGTAATCTCTCATTCTTCTCACGCCCTCCGGGGTCCCAGGTGCCCACCAGCCATTTCACTTCACAGTGGGGAGGAGTGAATGCACAGAGCCTGCTAGTATGCTGGGGCCGCCAGGACAAAGAACCACAACTGGTCTTCAACAACAGGAGTCTGTCTCCTCACAGCTCTGGAGTCTAGAGGTCCAAGGTCAAGTTCATCCGGGTTGGCCTCTTCTGAGGGCCCTGAGGGAGCAGCTGTCTGTGCCAGGCCTCCCGCCGTGGCTCGCAGATGCCGTCTTTCCCTGTGTCTTCACACCGTCTCTATGTGTGCACTCGTTTGTTTTTTAAAAATATTTTTATTGATTTCAGAGAGGGAGGGAGAGATACATCAATGATGAGAGAGAATCATTGCCCACACTGGGGATTGAGCCCGCCACCCGGGCCTGTGCCCTGACCGGGAACTGAACTGTGACCTCCTGGTTCGTAGGTCGATGCTCAGCTTCTGAGCCAGGCCAGCTGGGCTTTCTGGGTGTTTGAGGACCCGGTCACACCGGGTTAGCTCCCCCCCATGGCCTCCTTCTGACTTGTTACCAAAGAGGGTCAGTTCTGAGCACTGGCAGTCGGGATGCCAGCATGTGAATTTTGAGGGACACAATGCAGCCCCGGAAGAAGCACCCCCACCCCCGAGCATGCAGCCGGTGACGGCCTAAGAGAGGACCCCCATTCTGCTGGGCTCCAGAGGGGGCGGCCACCTCAGAGGCGTCCCCGGCCCTCTGCTCTCCTGGGAAGGGCTGGAGGACAGTGGGAGATCCCAGCCTCCCTTCGTGTCCCTAACTCCGGTTACAGTGTCAGTCCCAGAGACTGCCTGTCTAGTGCACATGCCCCAGGTAGGCTGAAAAGGAGATTTGGGGTCCAATTCTAGTTCTGAAACTTTCTGGCAGCGTGGCCTTGGCACGGGCCCCCAGGCTCACTTCGCCATGGCTGAGGTGGCCATAGTCCCTGCCCGCTGGACTCCTGGTGGCAACGGGCAGAAATCTAACGGGAGCACCAGGCACAAGAGGGCATCCACCGCCCTGGGGTTCCTGGATGAGATGGGAGCAAGCACCTGGCAGCAGGGACCAGCGGAGCCGAAGGCACAGGGGACCAGATTGGGCATCCCCAGCTGCGTCCCTCCTCCGCTCTCATCCTCCAGCGTCTGGACTGACTTTCTCCGCGAGTGGAGGTCAGAGCACAGTCTCCCCACGGGTCTCCGTCCTTCCAGGTCCCAGCTCCGGGGAGCGGCTCACGGCCCAGCTGGGCTCACGTCCTCTCGGCCAGCCCGGCCGTGATGACGGGGGTGATGATGGGGGGTTCTGAGCCAGGCAGGGTCCTGGCCTAGATCTGGGGAGCCACAGTGAGGCAGGAGGGCTCCGCCCCCTCACCACCACGGGCAGGGCGGGGCGGGGCGGGGCAGGGCAGGGCACAGGGAGGCAGCCTCTGGGGGGAGTCTGCACCGTCCTTGGGAGAATTAATCAAGATGGTGTTCCTGAGGCGCTAAGCCGACAGCTGGCCTCCGACATGCTAGCGCCCCTCTGCCCTCCTACCCCCCTTCCCTTGTGCGATGCAGTTAATTAAAGGAGATTAATGTGGATTAATGAGGTGCAGGCGGAGTATTTCTAACACTGAGCACATGGAGGCCCCCCTGACAGTACTGGGCAGGCTGCGGCAGGCTTTTGGCCGTGGAGAGCTCTTTCCTTTCCGTTGGCTCCTTCGTGTCCAGGAGAGCGATGCCAGCCCGGTCTGTGGAGGAGAGGGGACTAAGCACGTCACAGGCAGGGCCTCGCGGGGTGGAGGGAGCATCCCTGGTGGGGGGAGCATCCCGGGTGGAGGGAGCATCCTGGGTGGAGGGAACATGGCGGGTGGAGGGAGCATCCCGGGTGGAGGGAGCATCCCCGGTGGAGGGAGCATCCTGGGGTGGAGGGAGCATCCCGGGTGGAGGGACCATCCCGGTGGAGGGAGCATGGCGGGTGGAGGGAGCATTCCCGGTGGAGGGAGCATCCTGGGGTGGAGGGAGCATCCCGGGTGGAGGGACCATCCCGGTGGAGGGAGCATGGCGGGTGGAGGGAGCATGGTGGGTGGAGGGAGCATCCCGGGAGGAGGGAGCATTCCGGGTGGAGGGAGCATCCAGGGTGGAGGGAGCTTGGCGGGGTGGAGGGAGCATGGCGGGTGGAGGGAGCATGGGGCTGTTCCCTCGGGTCCCCATGTGACCACAGCACATGGCGGTGGGCTGTGTGACTGCAGGCGAGTTCACTAACCTCTCTGTGCCGCCAGCAGCGTCCACGTGTTTACAATGGGGTGAGAGCACCTGCCTCGCAGGGTTAGGAATCCAGGGGAAAAGCCGTCCCCCGTGCTGTGCTTGGAGAGTGCAGGGTGTGCTATGGGGCGGCCTGCGCCCCTTCATCCCCACATGGGGGGACACGTCTGTCAGTCCAGCCGCTGGGACAGGCTCCCGCAGGCCGGCCCTCCGGCAGCGGGACCGTGTTGCTCAGGGTCCGAGGCTGAAAGTCCTGGATGGACCTGCTGGCGGGGCTGGTTCCCCTGGGCCTCTGTCCTCGCTCCCGCCATGTCCTCCCGGTCTCGTCTGTGTGCGCATGGTCTGGGTCCTTCCGTCCACACTCCCTCCTCTGAGGACACGTCAGCTGCCGGACCCGCAGCAGCCCAGCTCACTCCTATCCTCTAGCGCCTCGGAGGGCGGGGGCGGGCTTCCGCACAGGACCATGGCGACTTGGATGGCATGGTGACCCACGGGAGCCGGCAGGTGTTTGAGGTGCCCACACACGTGCCACATGCGTGTGTGTTTGCGTGTCCCCGGGGCTCTGTTTGGCTCGGCCAGCCCTGCGGTGCCCTGGCCTGTCCCCTCCCGCACCTGGCCGGAGGGACAGCGAGGGAAGCACTCCCGTCAGAGCGGCAGGCGCGGAGCCCGCACCTGGGCCCCTCCCGGGGGGCTGGGCCGTGTCGTCTGGCTTTTTAATTAGTGAGTGGCTGCTCGGTCACCGCCTGCTCCGGCCCCGCGCTCCGTGGTTTCCGGCCCAGGGAGACAGGACCACCCGTCCTCCGGCGGGGCCCGCGGCGGGAGCGGGAGGGGGAGGCCGGCCTGGCGCGGCCCGGCGGGGAGGCCCTTCCAATCAAGTCCGGCTTTGCTGGCTAATCCCGCTCCGCGGGCCGCCGGCCGAGGCAGGACCCCTGCGAGGAGGAGCCCCCTGCGAGGAGGCCCGGGCCTGGCTCCGGCCGCGGCCAGTGCAGACCCTGCCTCCGCTGGGAGAGAAGCAGACGCGAAGGCATGTCCCAGCCAAACGCAGGCCCGGGGTCCTGCTGCTGCTCAGGGGAGCAGTGACTGAGCACGGGAGGAGGGGGTTCCACAATGGCCCCCCCAACTCTCTCCGAGACTCCCTCGCTCCAGGAATCAAGGCTAACCTACCGGAGACATTTGGAGTTCTTTTTATTGCGTTAATATATTTTTATTGGTTTTAGGGATGAAGGAAGAGAGAGAAACATTATAGATGAGAGAGAATCATGGATCGGCTGCCTCCTGCATGCCCCACCCTGGGGATGGAGCCCACAGCCTGGGCCTGTGCCCTGACCGGGAATCAAACTGTGACCTCGTGGCTCATAGGTCGGCTCAACCCCCGAGCCACCCGGCCGGGCGGGCGGGCAGAATTCTCTTTCCTTCCGTGTGATCGGGCCCCGCATTCCCCCGCCTGCCTGCACCTCCGCTCCCGCATGTGTGAGCGGAGATCGTGACGCCGCCTCACGGCGCCAGCACTGAGGGACCACGGGCCCGTCTCCCAGCCCAGGCCACGGCCGGCCTGCGGGCCTGTGACAGCGCGCGCCCTGCTCTCCGATCGTGAGCTCCGGTGACTGACTGGGCGACGCTCCGAACAGGACGGGCGGGGAGCCGGTGCGCCTGAGCCAGCACGGAGGCCACGCTCTGGGCTTCCAGGGTCGGTCAGCGAGAACACCCGGCTCGCTGTGCAGTCAGGAGGCTGGACTCCATCGCAAAACTGACACCAGGGCAGGGCCCCCGCGTTTTTTAGGATGCGGGGTGGCAGGTGGCGGCTGGACCCGCGTTGTCTCCGAGCTAAGAAGGTGGGCGTTGTCTGTGGCCCTCAGTCCCCCTCCCCCCCGCACCCCCCCCGGGGCCGCTGTGTGCAGACGCCGCGCAGGGACGCCTGGGCAATAAGACGGCTCTGGAAGCCAGCAGGCACGGGTGCCGACCCAGGTGGCCTCCGAGCAGACGCCCTGCATCGTCACTGAGCACAGCCTCTCTTGGTGCCTTTCAGGGTCTCACTGTCCAGCCCACTTTCCTTTTCTTTTTTCTCTTTGTATTTTTATTGACCTCAGAGAGGGAGGGAGAGAGAGAGGGAAGGAGAGGGAGAGAGAAACATCAATGATGAGAGAGAATCGTGGATCAGCTGCCTCCTGCACGCCCCACCCCGGGGATCAAGCCCCCAACCTGGGCCTGGGCCCCAACCGGGAATGGAACTGTGACCTTCTGTCTGGTTCGTAGGGAGCCTGGTTTGGGGTAGGCACTGAGCCCCTCATCCTGGGAGGCATTCAAGCAGATGCTGGATGTCTGCTGCCTCGATGGCCGTGCAATGCCCCCTCGGCCAGAAGACTGACCGGCGTGCTCTGAGAGGCAGAATCATTCTGGTTCCTCTTGTGGCTGAGGAAGTGGGGGCGATGACTGTCCTTGAACAAAATTTGATCTTCTGGGCAATTTTACCTCCCAAGTGGCCTTGTTGAATTTTTTTTTTTTTTTTAAACCTGTTTCAACTTAAATTTTACAAAAGAAGAAAAAATATCAAGTGTGATTGTTTGGAGTCGTTTTTCCTGCCCATGTGCCCCTTGGACTCTCCAGACAAGGGGTGCTCAGTGGGGGGCGCAGAGGGATGGGGCTAGGTGATGTGACTAGCTTGCTGGGGAGAGTTTCGGTTGCTGAGGAAGGAAAGCAAAGGCAGGAATTTCTGAGAAGTCTGGTTGCCAGCTTTGACTTTTCTTCCTGGTTTCGGCAGTGGAGGAGAAACCCCGAGTGGATTTCTCGGACTGGCAGCGTCTGTTTCCCACACATCCCTGCCGCCCCCTCCGTCCGTCTCTGCTCTTCGGTTTTCTCATGACAGTGCCTGTCATGCAAACAAACCCACTCCTGAAGCCTGCACCCGCATATTCACAGCGGGGCTGAACCGGGCACAGCCACCAGGAAGCTCTGAAAAGGCTGCTTAGATCTACCTGCGGCCCTCGCCGGCTCTTCTAAATAAAGTTTTATTGGAACACGACCATGCCCGTTTATATGTTGTCTCTCTGCTTCCGACCATGCTGCAGAGTTGACCAGCGGTCGGAGACTGAGTGGCTCACAGAGTCTCTAAAACATCTACTGCCTGACCCTTGACCCTTGACCCTTGGCAGGAAAATGTGTCCAACTCCTGGCCCAGAGCCGTGGTTCCCCGTGGCAGCTCCGTGTCAGAACCGCTGCGGAGCCCTCAGATAACGCAGAGGCCCCGGCCACCCCGGGCCCAGACTCTTCGTCTGGAGTGGGCCCAGGCCGATGCGTTAACATTTCCCCCGTGACGGTCATGTGCAGCCCCTGAGAACCACAGGTCTAGTCCCGGTGGTTTTCTTTTAAGATGTCAGAGCTGGAATGTGCCATTCTAAGATTCCCCCTCATGGACAATGATCTGACCTTGACCTCAAGGTCAGAGTGCAGCCCTTGAGGCTGACCCACTGTGCTCTGGCGTAAGGGAGACCTTGTCCTGATGAGTCTCTCTGGGACCCTAAGCACTCATTCCCTGAAGAGGGCTGGGGGTGAGCCCCCTGAGGCATAAGGACTGTGTGTGTGTGTGTGCGCGCGCACACACACACACACACACACACACACGAATGAGCGTGCATGAGTGTGTACATTTGGATGATTTACGTAAGTAATAACTTTCATCTGTTTTCAAACAAACGTGTCTCACCGAGGTCCCAGGGGTGTGTGCAGCGCTCGTGTGTGCCGTCTTGGCACAGCTCGGGCCCCGGCCCCGGCCCCGGCCCGGCCCCCCCCCCCCCCCCCGTTCTCTCTCGTTAATTAACATGAAACACTGGTGACCCGTGGAGCTCGGGAGAATGTGACACCTCCTGCCTTTCCCCATCACAGTTCCAGCGGCCTCTCTGCTCAGCAGAGGACTGAAACGCCGGTGTCGCTTTTTGTTGGCAGGTAGACGTAAATGGGAATTCACAGTTTGCTTTATCCCTCGCAGACATTCACCGCCGCGCAGTATTAACCACGTGGCCTTCCTGTCTTCTCTCCCAGGAGCTCCGCAGGCCTCTGCCTTCCCTGCTGCCCGGAGGCCCCGGGTCTGTTAGCCAGAGTGACCGGCTCAGCCTGGTTTGCATGGGACCGCCCCAGTTTGAGCACTGAACGCCAGGGGCCAGTTGGGCCAGTTGGGCCGGTTGGGGCGGTTGGGCCGGTTGGGCCGGTTGGTTCACACAACTGACTGGCCGTTGCATGTACATAAAAATGTTGGTATTCCAAGGGTGAGGGGCGTGTGTGTTTTTAAGACAGATGCCCTTGTGTGTTTTTAAGACAGATGCCTTTGAAAATGCAAATTAAGGTCATTTGTATGAAGTGAGTGTTTCTGATGTCCTTTAAAAAAAAATAGCTGAATCCAAGAGGCTGAGCTAATGCTTCTGTTTTACGTTTTTAGAAATATATTTTTATTGATTTCAGAGAGGAAGGGAGACGGAGAGAGAGAAGAATCCATGAGGAGAGAGAACCCTTGATCGGCCGCCTCCTGTACACTCCACTTGGAGGACCGAGCCCACAGCCCAGGCTTGTGCCCTGAATGGGACTCAGACCGGGACCTCCTGGTTCGTAGGTCATGCTCACCCGCTGAGCCCCGGGGCCGGCAGGCACTAATGGCCTGTGAAGCTCTGTGCCCAGACGCCCCAGCTCAGCCTCTGCTCTGCAGGGGAGCCACCTTGCGCTGGCAGATTCTTCTGGAAGGCTCTTCAGGAAGGTTTGCTTTGCCGGGGCTCAGCCTTCCCCTCATGGTGCCGGGAGAGGGGCTCGGCCCGCAGTGACCATGTTGGATTCTTGGCCGAGTTTTTCCACCGAACGCTGGGCCCGTGCCTTCCTCTCGGCGACATTTCCCGTCGTTCCTGCCCGTCGAGGTTGCCGTCTCGACTCTTGCCTCGAAGCCCGGTCTCGACTCCAGCGGCTCCCGTCAGGGCAGGCAGCCGGGGCTGGGGTGCGCTGCGCCCCATCTGGGGGGACGCTGAGGCCCCTACCCCTAAGCCGGGGTTTTTATGGCCGGCGTCGTCCATCGTAAATCAGGGCGGGCTGAGGGTTAGCGCTGAGGTTGGAGTCGCTCTCGGGGGGAAAAAAACGAGAGCAGGCGTTTTATTTTGGGTCCCGGCACCAGCCCCACATGCGTCCAGAGAGCTTAAAACTTAATTTGCTGTGTAATTGGGCCTCGCCCTCCGGAGCCCTGGGCTCTGTGCTTTGGAGCAGGGAGAGGCCGGCAGAGCCGGTAATTGGCGGTCTCGGGGACCCAGGAGGGAACTGGATGTAAGTCCCCGGTTAGAGTGCATTTGGCAGTTTTATTGGTGTCGGTGGGGGGCGAGGATTGGGGGCCCCCGGTCTGTGCCGGCCCCAGCAGGCTGCTCTCTCTTTGTCCCGGGGCCCAGGATCCATGCCTCCCTGGCCTGGACAGGGGACAAAGGAGCCGCTGGGCCCCAGGACTCCGCGCACTGTGTGTAGGCAGTGCCTGCTGCTCCGCCTGCGGTCCCAGGGAAGGTTTTGCATTTTATTACCAAAGCCTCGATAAAAGCGACGTGGGTCAGAGCAAACACCGGAGGAGGAAAAACAAAGGAAATTAAATGCAAAGCTGGCCGCTGGCGCAGACCACGTGGAGCCCGGCGTTCGGGCCGCCAGCACCGGCGGGGAGCGGCCCCCGGGAGCCGGAACCAAAGGCCGCCGGCCCAGGGCTCTGCCGCCTGGCCCCTCTCCTGTTTGAAAAGCAATTGCCGTTTAATTTGTTTCTGAGTTTTATTTCTCACGTGAGCCAGCGTGGGGCCGGGTAATGAGGCTGTGCTTCGGGAGGTGTTGAAAGATGGGGAAGGAGCGGAACCCCCGGGCAGGCCTGGCCGTGTCCAGACGGGGTGGCCTCTCCCCCGAGCCGCCTGGGCCCGGGAGTCCCTGGCACCACGGCTGGAGGGCACAGGCAGGGCCGCCCGGCCGGCTGGCCTGGGCACTGTCCGCGGCCGTGGTGCCATGTGTGGCTGGTGTAGTCTTTGGGGTGGTGTGGTGAGGCAGCTGGGATGCATTTGACCCTCAAAACCGCTGAGTCCCTATAACGGTTCCGCCGTCCTGGTCACTGGAGGGTGTGGAGCAGCATCCTGGCCTCTGCCCAGTAGATGCCACAGAATGCCCCTCAGTGGTGACCATCCAAAGTGTCCCCAGCCCCCGCGATGCCCTCTGGGGGGCAGAGTCCCTTGGTTGAACCCTGCTGACCTGCAGAGTGTTCCTACGTGGGCACGGCCTGGGCTGCTCTGGCCACAGAGGGAAAGGCAGGAGGCTCCTGCCTAAGCGATGCCGCCGGAACCGTGGCCAGCCGGGGGGGGGGGGGGGGTCGCGGCCCTCCCCGTCCCGGGTCTGTGCGGGCCCGTGGCCAGCCGGGGGGGGGGGTCGCGTCCCTCCCCGTCCCGGGTCTGTGTGTGCCCGTGGCCAGCCGGGGGGATGGGGGGTCGCGTCCCTCCCTGTCCCGGGTCTGTGTGTGCCCGTGGCCAGCCGGCGGGAGGGTCGTGTCCCTCCCCGTCCCGGGTCTGTGTGTGCCCGTGGCCAGCCGGGGGGGGGGGGGTCGCGTCCCTCCCTGTCCCGGGTCTGTGTGTGCCCGTGGCCAGCCGGCGGGAGGGTCGTGTCCCTCCCCGTCCCGGGTCTGTGTGTGCCCGTGGCCAGCCGGGAGGGGGGGGGGGATTGGGTCCCTCCCCGTCCCGGGTCTGTGTGGGCCCGTGGCCAGCCGGGAGGGGGGGAGGGATTGGGTCCCTCCCCATCCCGGGTCTGTGTGTGCCCGTGGCCAGCCGGGGGGGGGGGGGGAGGGATTGGGTCCCTCCCCGTCCCGGGTCTGTGTGTGCCCGTGGCCAGCCGGGAGGGGGGGAGGGATTGGGTCCCTCCCCGTCCCAGGTCTGTGTGGGCCCGTGCTGCCTGCTGCTTCTCCTGGGCCACGGGGTGTGCCACTGCGTCCTCTGCTCCACCCCAGGGGGACTACCAGCTGGGGCACTTGTCTCCTCCCAGCTACTACCCGCTTCTCACACTGAGCTCCGCCGTCACCCCCAGGCTGGTTAACACACCTCCCGGAAGAGGGAGGGAGTCAGGAGGTCATGGGGGACTTCGGGGAGTGGGGGCGGTTTAGCCTGTCAGCCGTTGATGCTGTGATCGGTGGGCTGTTTGAAGGAACGCCGTTCACCAATCACATCGAAATGGTGCGCAGTAACATCTCTCTCCAACCTCAGCTGATAGGCAATAAATGCCAATCGTGGTGATCTCTGGGTATGATGAGAGTTCAAGGAATTTTAGGTATATTTCTATATGCTTTCCTAATGGCTTTAATTGTTTGTAATCAATATATAGTTTTTGTAAACAGACTAGAGGCCCAGTGCATGAGATTTGTGCACTCGGGGTGGGGGGAGGGTCCCTCAGCCCAGCCTGGGAGCCCTTGGGGGATGTCTGACTGCCGGCTTAGGCCTGCTCCCCCAGGGGAAGGGGCAGTCAGACATCCTTAGTGCTGCATCCGTAGGCTCCCACCACTGCCGCTCTGCTCACCAGCCATGAGCCCGGCTTCTGGCTCGCCTCGCCCACCCTGGAGTGCACTGACCACCAGGGGGCAGCTCCTGCGTTGAGTGTCTACCCCCTGGTGGTCAGTGCATGTCATAGCTACCAGTCTTTCCACTGTTAGGTCACTTTGCATATTATCCTTTTATTATATAGGAGACAGCCACCGAGCCTTCCTCATGGGCAGGAAGAGGAGAAGTTTTATGGAGTATGACATGGGATGTGGGTGTGAGGGGACTGTGGGCAGAGGGAGAGAAGGCCACTCCTGTGTAAATGACAGTGTTTGCGCTCAGAGCTGTGTCCCCCTCGGTGGCTTCTCATATCCACGCCGACTGCGTCTGGACCCGCTCCCGCCTGGCGGCGGTGCTTGTGGGTGAGCCCGAAGGCTGGGCCTCCCTTCCCGTCTCCGTCCGCGGAGTCCTGGGCCTGGTGAGCTCCTCGCCCACCCTGGCCGGCACCGGGCACCCCGGCCAGCCAGGCAGAGCCGGGATGGCATTTTACACCTCCATTACTACTCTTGTTGCCCAGGAAACCGCAGAGGGCCCCACAGACGCCGTGTGAGAAGGCCAGACCTTCCCGGGCACCAGTTTCCTGCACCTTTACAACGTGATCAGGCGGTGGAAAAAAGGGGCCGTTGGGTTTATGGAAACTATATAAAGTTTATGGAGTCTTGGCAGGCCAGAGGGAGCGGGGGCCTGCGGGTGGGGGCGGGGCCTCGGCGGCGGAGAAAGCCGTGAAAGAGCGGGGACCTTTGTGTGGGACACCAGACACCCTCGCCCGAGGCCGGGCCGGGCGGGGAGCAGGGCCGGAAAGCGGAGGTGGTCCAGTGAAGTCCGTGTGAGCGGCCCAGTCACCTTCCTTCTGCAGAGGGAGGGCCGAGGCGAAGGTTTCTGAGAGCAGTGAACTTGCCAAGGTCGCCCACGTGGATGGCTCTGATGTGAATGGCTCGCATGTGGATGTTCTACATTCACACCCTCTCTGCTGTGTACTGAGTGATGTGTCCCAGTTTCAGGTCCAACAAATATGGTCTCTGCACCCAATTTCAGTCTGGGACTCGTCTGTTATTCGTGGTTTCATCTTTTTTCTTTTTTTAATGTTTTTATTGGCTTTTTAGAGAGAGAGGGAGGGTTAGAAGAAACATTGATGAGAAAGAAACATTGATAGGCTGCCTACTGCACTCCTCTCCCCAAGGGGATGGAGCCCATAACCCAGGCATGTGCCCTGTCCGGGAATTGAACTGGTGGCCTTTTGGTTCCTGGGTCAATGCTCAACCGCTGAGCTACACCGGCCAGGCTGTGGTTTAGCCTTACGGTCCCCTCATAGCTTCAGTCACCACCTTGCGCTCCTGTGGGTCAGCTTTGCTGTCCACGCTGAACTGTGTGCTCAGATTTGCCCACTGGCCATGGCCGGGATGGAAGGACAGCCCCCCGGGCTTGGCTCTGAGTCGGGGCAGAGTGAGACCATGTCCATGTCTTCAGGAGCCCCGACTGTCCCACTTGTTCCGTGGGATCCTCCTGTTCCTGGAGGGGCGCCCCCTGGGGTCTGAAACTGTGCCCTCACCTGGAAACTCCTAATTCACTTCTTCCATGTGCGCTCCATGCTGTCCATGTTTTCTCTCCTGCTTGGCTGTGAATGCTTGGAGTGCTGATCCTATGAATACTTAATTCTTTATCTGATTTTACCTGCAGAGTCTGGCATAGTTCATTGAATAAGTATCAGCTGGGAGAATGGGTGGATGGGTGGATGGGTGAGTGGATGGATGGATGGATGGATGGAAAGATGGATGGAAGGAAAGATGGGTGGTTGGATGGGTGGATGGATGGATGATGATACATGGTTTGAAGGAAAGATGGCAGGGTAGATGGATGGATGGATGGATGGAAAGATGGATGGAAGGAAAGATGGGTGGTTGGATGGGTGGATGGATGGATGATGATACATGGTTGGAAGGAAAGATGGCGGGGTGGATGGATGAGGCACATACAGACTAACGGACACCGCTTCCTCATTCACGCCTTTCTGCACAGTGAAACCGGCGGCCTCACCCAGGTCCTCCCAGCCCCCACTGAATGCACTCCTGTTCCATACTCCGCTCTCCCTGCCGCCATGTGGAGAAGCCGGCCTGAGTGCTAGGACGTGTGTGTAAATACTTTACAATCCCATAAACTTGTTTAAAGACAGTTGGGGGCGAAAGTATAAACTGGGGCAGCCTTTTGGGAGGGCGGTTTGGAAGTAGCTATTAAAACTTTAAATGTGCCTACCACAAGACCCTGCAGTTTCCCGTTTAGTAGTCCAGCACAGACATGCAGGCACAGGCTGTGCACAAAGAGCCGCACACGGTGCTGACACAGGGTGCTCGGGGCGGTGAGAGCGGGAAGCAGCGAAGTGCCCATCGGCAGAGGGATGGTCCCGAACCTCCGGGACGCCGCCTGTGGACAAGGCCGCGGAGGCACCGAGGTCTCTGGTGGGATTTGGGGAGGGCGTCTCCGACCTTCTGGAAAGCTCCGAGACTCTGACGCTCATGCCCTCAGCACATATCCCCCCCCCCCCCCACCTCATTTCTCTCAGCTTCCTTTCTCCCTCCTCTGCCTCTGCACCAGTTACCTGAACGAGACATTTAATTCCTAGGCCTCCTCGCCAGCAGCCTTCCCTTCTAGGAAAGGAGGAAAGCGAGAGGAAAGCCGGACTCATAAAGCATAATTACTGTCTGCCGGCCTTCAATTAGGAAGATTGAAGGGCACAATATTAAAATCTGATTTATGGGCACCACTATCTGCCCAGTAATGAGGCCGGGGGAGAAAGAGCCGCAGTCATCGGAGAAAACCGGCGCCTTTCTCCCGCAGGAGACAAACGGCCTCCCGTTTGCTGTGAAATGTTTTCCAAAGAAACGAGGAATGGCCTTAAGTACGTGTGATGTGTCCGCGGCCTGGTGAAACCCAGCACTCGGAGACTAGAGAGTCCGCTTCCTGAGAGGCGTCGCGGCTGGAGCTGGCGGGGCTGCTGGTGGGCCCAGCCCTGGGACCCAGACCCCCACATCCCCAACCACATCCGGGCCCCGGGACCCCCACATCTCCAACCACCTCCGGGCCCCGGGCCCCAGACCCCCACACCCCCAACCACCTCCGAGCCCCGGGCCCCAGACCCCCACATCCCGAACCACCTCCGGGCCCCAGACCCCCACACCCCCAACCACCTCCGGGCCCCGGGACCCAGACCCCCACATCCCCAACCACCTCCGGGCCCCGGGACCCCCACATCTCCAACCACCTCCGGGCCCCGGGACCCAGAACCCCACATCCCCAACCAGCCCCGGGCCCCGGGACCCAGACCCCCACATCCCCAACCACCTCCGAGCCCCGGGCCCCAGACCCCCACACCCCCAACCACCTCCAGGACCCAGAACCCCACATCCCCAACCTCCCCCGGGCCCCGGGCCCCAGACCCCCACATCCCCAACCACCTCCGGGACCCAGACCCCCACATCCCCAACCACCTCCGAGCCCCGGGCCCCGGGACCCCCACATCTCCAACCACCTCCGGGCCCCGGGACCCCCACATCCCCAACCACCTCCGGGCCCCAGACCCCCACACCCCCAACCATCTCCGGGCCCCGGGCCCCAGACCCCCACACCCCCAACCACCTCCGGGCCCCGGGACCCAGACCCCCACATCCCCAACCACCTCCGGGCCCGGGGACCCCCACATCTCCGACCACCCCCGGGCCCCGGGACCCCCACACCCCCAACCACCCCCGGGCCCCAGACCCCACATCCCCAACCACCTCCGGGCCCCGGGTCCCAGACCCCCACATCCCCAACCACCTCCGGGGCCCAGACCCCAACATCCCCAACCACCTCCGGGCCCCAGACCCCCACATCCCCAACCACCCCCGGGCCCCAGACCCCCACATCCCCAACCACCTTCGGGACCCAGACCCCCACACCCCCAACCACCTCCGGGCCCCGGGACCCAGACCCCCACACCCCCAACCACCTCCAGGACCCAGACCCCCACATCCCCAACCACCTCCGAGCCCCGGGTCCCAGACCCCCACATCCCCAACCACCTCCGGGCCCCGGGACCCAGACCCCCACACCCCCAACCACCTCCGAGCCCCGGGCCCCAGACCCCCACATCCCCAACCAACCACCTCCGAGCCCCGGGCCCCAGACCCCCACATCCCCAACCACCTCTGGACCCCAGACCCCCACATCCCCAACCACCTCCGGGCCCCAGACCCCCACATCCCCAACCACCTCCGGGCCCCAGACCCCCACATCCCCAACCACCCCCGGGCCCCAGACCCCCACATCCCCAACCACCTCCGGGCCCCAGACCCCCACATCCCCAACCACCTCCGGGCCCCGGGCCCCAGACCCCCACATCTCCAACCACCCCCGGGCCCCGGGACCCAGACCCCCACATCCCCAACCACCTCCAGGCCAGCACTGGGCCAGGGACCCACAGCGCTGGGGAGGGGTGGGGAGCAGCCTCGGCTCCCAGTCCCACCGCTGCTGCTTATTCGTGATTGACCCTCTGTTTCCTCATCTGCACTCTAGGAGCAGTGACCTCAGCCATCCTGTGGCCTTGACCTTTGTCCTCCTGTGACCTTGGCAGGTGGCCCAGATCCCCTTCCGCCTCCAGGCGTGGCAGGAGGGGTTGGAACAGTGAACGGGGATGCAGGGCCTAGCTGGGTCCCCGCCCCAGAGCCAGCGCTTGGTGAATATTTTCCAATCCCCGTCGCTATTATTGCCGATGTTTCTGCCCGTGGTCGAAAGACCTGGGATTTGAACCCAGACCCCTCTCCCTCTGGTTCCCTGAGCCCATAGGGGGCAGACAGCCTGAGGGTGACGGTCCTGGTGCCTGTCTGGGCCCCGTTTGGTTCGTCTGGGGAGTACGTCTCCCCGCGCAGGCGCTGCTGCCAGGTGTCAGGGTGAACGGGAACAGAGCTGACGGCGGGGACCCTGAAAGGGGCGCTCTTTCCCGAGAAGCCAGGGCGGCGCCTTCGTGTTCGTCCTCCGGCCTCTGTGGCTCCTGCCGGGCCCTCCTCCCGGGAGGAGGGCACCTGTTTCTGGCTCTAGAGAGAATAACACAAAATAAGTAAAGTGCCAAAACCGGTTTGGCTCAGTGGATAGAGCGTTGGGTCCTGGGTTCGATTCCAGTCAAGGGCATGTACCTTGGTTGCAGGCACATCCCCAGTGGGGGGGGGGGGGGTGCAGGAGGCAGCTGATTGATGTTTCTGACTCTCTCCCTCTCTCTTCCTCTCTGTAAAAAATCAATAAAATATATTTAAAAAAAAAAAAAAGAAGAAGAAGAAAAAGAAAGTAAAGTAACGCGCAGCCGTTGTTCCGGGTGCTTGTTGCATTGACTGCGGCATTGCGGGTCTCTCGGGCAGCCTGGGAGTGAGCGGGTCTGACATGGGGACGGTGGCCGGCCAACACCACCATGCTGGGAGGGGACAGGGCTGAGTGAGTGTCCACACCCGGGACTGTCACTTCCCTCCAACCCTGAGCCCGCCTCCCAGTCCCTCATCCCTGGCCTCCGCCTGCCCATCTCTCCTGGGCCCCGCTCCTCAGCCCCACGGCTCTGGCCCAGGCGGGTGGACAGCGCCATCACCTGTAGGTAATTTGTATCTTACCACCAGCACTTCTTTAAAAAAAAAAAAAAATATATATATATATATATATATATATATATATATATATATATATATATATATATATATATTTTTTTTAAATTGATTTCAGAAAGGAAGGGAGAGAGAAACACCCATTATGAGAGAGAATCATGGGTCAGCTGCCTCCTGCACGCCCCCTACTGGAGATCGAGCCACAACCCGGCCTGTGCCCTGACCGGGAATCAAACTGTGACGTCCTGGTTCATAGGCGGCGCTCAACCACTGAGCCACCCCAGCACCCCTGAAGCTGCAGCCTCCAAGGCGCCATGCTCAGGCGAGGCCGTGGAGAGCATTTTGTTCTGTGCGTCTCATTCTGTGGGTGCTTCGTCGACGGGATGCGCTGCGAGGTGCCACCCAACCCCTCGCCAGCCCCCTGGGGCCGTCCGGGACCCTCGGGGGACCCTCGGGGGACCCTCCGGGGACCCTCGGGCCGGGCTGTCTGCCGTCCGCCCACACGCCCGGGGAGGAGCAGGCGGGCCCGTGCGTGTCCGGCGGCTGACGCGTCCCTTTGTCCTCAGTGGAGCGGGAAGACGTCCAGAAGAGGACCTTCACCCGGTGGATAAACCTGCACCTGGAGAAGGTGAGGGGGCCCCTGGGTGTGGGGAGCGGGGCTCACCGTAACCGGGTGAGGGGCGCGGGGCCGAGGGCCTCCGTTGTCCCCGTTGTCATTTACTCATTCGACCCCCCGCCCCGCCGAGTGTGTGCTCACGCCTGGCATCGCGCTCGGGCCGGGACGGGGGGGTAAGGCTCGGTCCTGTCCTCCTGGCCCTGTCAGTGCAGCTGGGGAAGGAAAGGTCGACCTTTTTACTTATGTGTATTGATTGCTTTGAGGGAGGAAGGCAGAGGGAGAGAGAGAAACGTCAGTGAGGCTCGGCTGCCTCCTGCACGGCCCCCGCTGCGGATCCAGCCCGCAGCCCTGACCGGGAACCGAACCAGGGCCCGCCTCTCGGTCATGGGTCGATGCTCAACCACTGAGCCACGCCGGCCGCGCTGTTTTCTCAGAAAGCTGACTTACTGGGACTCCCCCACTCACATCCCTTCTTCCCGCGGACACCCCGCCCTCCGGCCTCCACACAGGCCCACGTGGTGGTCAGGCAGGGTGTCTGCTTCGCTGGCGCCCTCCGGCAGGGCGAGAGGAACTGCTGACCGTCCTGGACAGAACCGGGGCTCTTCCCGAAACTCTCCTTCACGGAGTTGGTTTCCACAGCCCGGGGTGTTTTCCCAGCAGCGCCCGGCCACCCACACCTCTGTCCCCCCGTGAGGGTGGGGCACAGCTGACCCCGGGGGTCCTGACCTCTGCAGGGAGGAGCTCCCTGTCGTGGGTGAAGTGGTGGAAACCATTTGCCAGTTGTGTGACGGGGGTGCGTGTCCGGCTCAGAGAGAGAAGAGGGTTTCTGGGAAGAAGTCCCAGTCCCCCCAGTTCACTGAACCCCGATTCCCAGTGTGTGTGAGGGCAGCCAGGCGGCTTTCTTCCCTTCTGTTGTGGGGTTTTGTGTGTGTGTGTGTGTTTGTTTTGTTTTGTTTTTGCATTTAATTAAAAAATCAGTCTAGGGAGGCACAGAGGGGAACAGAGCCAGTCCCCGCGCACTGGCTCACACACACACACACACACACACACACACACACACACACCGCCCCGTCAGCGTCTGTCCTGCGGGGGCTTCTCCCCGGTCTGGCCGGCCCGGCCGTCGGCGGGCAGGTGGCTGGGCCCGCTCGGGGGATAAATCAGGCAGCACCTGGAACTGAGGCCTAATAAACGGGGCGAAATTAACAGCCCCGCTTCCAACCCCCGGGCCTTCAGGAGCGGCCTTTCATGTGCAGGAAACCCAGGCCTCGGCGGGGAGCGGGGCTTACCTGCAATTTGAAGGCTGTCAGGAATATTTACCGCGGCCGGCTCCTGGAGAAAGGCCCTCATTTACCGGAGGGTTAGGTCATGAGGAAAGCCCTGGGGTGCTGTCTGCACGGCCATACCGATCCCATGAAGCCCTCGGAGCGCTGGGGCCGGCGTGTTTGTCCTGGAGCCGTTCCCGCCCCCCCTTCCCGCGAGTGGACGGCGGCCAAGGCCCTGTGCTGCCGCCGCTCCCAGTTGTGCTCGCACGCGGCTCGGCCGCAGCGGGCTGCTCGCTGGGGAGTGGTTTGTCGTCCGTCCGTCGGGGGTGTTGGTTCGGTCTCTCCTGGCCGCCTCCGTGAGCAGGAGAAACATTTCCTGGAGGCTCCACACGCAGACGCCCGTGCTCGGCTGGACCGGCCCCCGGGGCTGCGGGAGTCTGCGGGAAAGAACGCCTGCGGCTCAGAGTCCGTCCTGCTGCCCTTTGCTGAGCACCTGTGGGTGGGATCGCCGTGTTGGACCCCCGCCCTCCAGGCTGGCTGGGGAGGAGCCTTCCGGAGGAAAGGGTGCCCTGGCCCCAGCTCCAGCGTGGGTCTCCGGGGTCACAGCTGCCCCCCTTTCACCGTGTCCTCATCTCCTCTGCGGACAGCACCTGCCGCTGTCCCGCTGTCCCGGGAGCAGAGAGCACCATCCTAGCCGGTCAGTGTCGCCAGAGGCCCCGCACTGAAAGGCAGGGGGATCTGTGCTGGTGGGGCTCATTAGCATCGGGCGGGGCTCATTAGCATCGGGTGGGGGCTCATTAGCATTGGGTGGGGCTCATTAGCATTGGGTGGGGCTCGTTAGCATTGGGTGGGGCTCATTAGCATCGGGGGGCTCATTAGCATTGGGTGGGGCTCATTAGCATTGGGTGGGGCTCATTAGCATTGGGTGGGGCTCATTAGCTTGGGGGGCTCATTAGTATCGGATGGGGGCTGATTAGCATCAGGAGGGGCTCACTAGCATCAGGTGGGGCTCATTAGCATTGGGTGGGGCTCATTAGGATCGGGTGGGGCTCATTAGCATCGGGTGGGGCTCATTAGCTTGGGGGGCTCATTAGTATCGGATGGGGGCTGATTAGCATCAGGAGGGGCTCACTAGCATCAGGTGGGGCTCATTAGTATTGGGTGGGGCTCATTAGCATCAGGTGGGGCTCACTAGCATCAGGTGGGGCTCATTAGCTTGGGGGGCTCATTAGTATCAGATAGGGGCTCATTAGCATTGGGTGGGGCTCATTAGCATGGGGTGGGGCTCATTAGCATGGGGTGGGGCTCATCAGCATCGGGTGGGGCTCATTAGCATTGGGTGGGGCTCATTAGCATTGGGTGGGGGCTTATTAGCATTGGGTGGGGGCTCATTAGCATTGGGTGAGGCTCATTAGTATTGGGGTGGGGCTCATTAGCATTGGGTGGGGGCTCATTAGCATTGGGTGGGGCTCATTAGCTTGGGGGGCTCATTAGTATCAGGTGGGGGCTCATTAGCATTGGGTGGGGCTCATTAGCATCAGGTGGGGCTCATTAGCATTGGGGTGGGGCTCATTAGCATGGGGTGGGGCTCATTAGCATCGGGTGGGGCTAATTAGCATCAGATGGGGGCTCATTAGCATTGGGTGGGGCTCATTAGCTTGGGGGGCTCATTAGTATCAGGTGGGGGCTCATTAGCATTGGGTGGGGCTCATTAGCATCACGTGGGGCTCACTAGCATCAGGTGGGGCTCATTATCATTGGGAGAGGCTTATTAGCATTGGGGTGGGGCTCATTAGCATGGGGTGGGAACTCATTAGCATGGGGTGGGGTTAATTAGCATGGGGTGGGCTTGTTAGCATTGGATGGGGCCATTAGCATGGAGTGGGCTCATTAACATTGGGTGGGCTCATTAACATTAGGTAGGCTCATTAGCATTAGGAGGGGCTCATTAGCATTGGGTGGGCTCATTAGCATTAGGAGGGGCTCATTAGCATTGGGTGGGCTCATTAGCATTAGGAGGGGCTCATTAGCATTAGGTGGGCTCATTAGCATTAGGAGGGGCTCATTAGCATGCAGTTTGTGGATTCTGTTCCCGGGGAGTCTGTTGCAGTAGCTCTTCCCCAGGCGGCATGAAAGCTTAGCTCACAGAGACCTTTCTCTAGCAAAGCCTCACAGGAGCCCTGAACAAAGCCCCTAGGAGCGGGGCCTCTCGGATGAAGGGGGCGCAGTGGCTCAGCCTCCTTCTCGGCCCCCAGCCCCCAGAGGGCACCTGCGGGCCCGGGAAGCCCAGAGTGCAGATCCCTGCCCTGGAGCACCCAACCCTCGGTGGGCGCAGCACACCAGGCAGCAGGCCTCCAGTCAGGGCTCAGAGAAGGCCGGGCTGGGAGTGGGGTGTCTGCCTCCTCCCGGCCAGGCCCTCCCACCCCAGGTCCCGTGCGGAGAGGAGCCGTGCGGAGAGGGCAGCAGGGAGGGCCTGGTGAGCTAGGGCCCAGGGGCCATTTACTGGCCCGGGAGCCCAGAGCGAGAAGAAGTGGTGCACAGAGACGGTGCTTCTAGGGTGGCTCCTCCTGCAGGACTCAGCCCTGAGGCATCCAGGCCTGGCATCCGGAGACTGCGGAGGAAGCCACTCCGCAGGAAACTGTTTTGCCCGGTGGTGCTGGTCTGGGCACAGGTGCTGTGCGGAGGACAGGACTTGTACCCACTGCAGCTCTGTCCCCTGGGTGGGCCACATCCCAATCCCGACCTTGGAGCCAAGGGTGCTCAGGCCCAGGGAGCTGAAAGAGCGTGCCCAAGGCCAAGTTCAGTAGCGGGTAGACCTGGATTTGAACTCAGGAGTGTCTGGCCCCTTGCCTCTGAGTGGGACGGGCGGAAGGTGCATCCTGAGAGAATAGTGTGTCTTAGGAGGCCTGGGTGGTGGAGGAAAGAGGCAGGCACCATCCACTGGCTAACTTTTATATATATATATATATATATATATATATATATATATATATATACATACATACACACACACATTATTGATTTTGTACAGAGAGGAAGGGAGAGAGATAGAGAGTTAAAAACATCGATGAGAGAGAGTCATCGATCAGCTGCCTCTTGCACACCCCCTACTGGGGATATGCCCGCAACCAAGGTACATGCCCTTGACCAGAATCGAACCTGGGACCCTTCAGTCCCCAAGCTGACGCTCTATCTATTGAGCCAAACCGGTCTCGGCCACTGGTTAACTTTTAATACGATTTTAATTAGCTCAGTCTGCTCTAATGGGCATGTGGTACGTTGTCTAGCTAAACATGTAGATGTGCATCTAATTCAGCTTCTCAGACGCTGAGATCCCGGCATCTCCCCTTACCCAACTGCCAGCAGTCATTGGGCCAGCTGTGTGTCCAGCTGTGTGTCCGGCTGTGTGTCCATCAGCACCAGCCTCCTCCCGGGTCCCTCTGCGGGGCGCCCACCTCCAGACTAGGATTGCACATTGATGTGACCACGGGCCCCTCAGGGAGACGTGATGCTGGGACCGGGGAGCCCTGCCGACATCGGGACCGAAGCCCAAGGGTCGCTGACCCGGGGTCACGCCCTCTCGGGGTGGGTGCGGGCGGCACTGTGTCAGCCCGTGTGACCTGTGAGGAGCAGGGCTGCACCAAGGAGCCGAGTCGCCTGAACCAGGCATGTCACTCAGCCTCTTGGAGCCTCGGGCCCTCTCAGTGGAGGCGGAGAGCTTGCCCCAGGGCGTTGGATGGGAGCCTGCTTCTAGAATTTCCCTGTTTCCCCGAAAATAAGACAGTGTCTTATATTAATTTTTGCTACCAGAGATGCGCTAGGTCTTATTTTCAGGGGATGTCTTATTTTTCCATGAAGAAGAATACAGCACACATTTATTGTTAAATGAAAAGAAAGGAAATTTATTACCTGTATATGGTACGGTAGTATGGTAGTTGTCAATGCAAACCAGACAAACTATGAATCCTACAGTATCAAGAATTTACTCATTTATTCAATGACAATCATGTCATCATCTTCTGGAACATCATCATAACAATCCAATTCCTGAATTTCCTGGTGAATTTCTTGTGACTCCATTTCTTTCAGAATCAGTGGACCAAATCTCTCATGTTTAGCCTAGGGGGGCCCTTATTTTCAGGGGATGCCTTATATTTCACTCAGAAGGAAACCTGTAAGTAGGTCTTATTTTCGGAGGATGTCTTAGTTTCGGGGAAACACGGTAGTTCTTCCAGCAGGAGGCTGTATCCCTCTGGCATGCTTTTCCTTTCTACCCCGCAGAGCAGCGTGGGTGTCATAGGACATTGGGGTCTGAGATCTCATCGTAGAAGGGTCCCCCGGGGCCACTCGCTCCATGGGGCCCCTGACACAGTCTCCCCGCAGCTCCCCGGCCACCCGCTGCTCGGGCATCCCCTGGAGGGGGCTTATGCCCCTGTGGGTGGTGGGCCTGACTGCCGTGGACAGATGTGGGTGTTGGGAAGTTCTCTCCGGAGTGACAGCTGCACAGGGAACTGGTTCTGGGAGTTACTCGTCTCCCATCGCCTGTCTTCTCCCCCTCCTTGCGCAGTGCGACCCTCCTCTGGAAGTTAAAGATTTATTCCTCGACATCCAAGACGGCAGAATCCTGATGGCGCTGCTAGAGGTCCTGTCCGGCCGGAATCTGGTACGTACGGCGCTGGAGGGTCAGGGAGAAAGCTAAGGCCAAGGGAGGCGGCGCTGGCGGCTTCGGTCAGCTCAGACCCACGCGCGAGCGCGTCCTGGCCCACGCACGTCCTCCGGCGCACGACGGCGGGAGGGGGTTGTGGGACGTTCCTTCCTCGGAGATCAGACTGACACGGTCCCGCCGGACCAGGCAGTTCCCCCTCTTTTCATTTCCTGTAGCGACTATCCGTTAGTCGGTAGATGAACACGTGCCCAGTGTCCCCTGTGAGTATGATAAGGCAGAGTAAGAACTGGCCGGCCCTGTACGACCAGAGCGACAGCGAAGAAGCAGGGTGGTGGCCATAGAGAAAGAGCCTCCGCGCTGGAGACAGCACGGAGGGGCCGGGAGCATCGTGCTAAGCGCAATAAGCCCGTCGGAGAAAGACCAGCGTCACGTGACCGCACTCATATGTGGAACCTAATGAACAAAATAAGTGAGGGACAGAGTAGGTCCAGAGACATAGCAGCATGGACCAGTGCAGAATCTCAGGGAAGGTGGGGTGGGGAGTGAGACGTGACGAAGCAAAGACCTTCGTGCACATATGCATCACCATGGACACAGGCAATAGGGGTGGAGGCCTGGGGGGGGGGGGTGCGTGGGCGAACTAGCAGCGGTCAATGGGGAGGGGACAGGAGGACATGTAATACTTTCAACAATAAAGATTTTAAAAAATAATAACAATTAGGATGATGGGAAGGTATATCACAACCAAATGCTACCATCCATCCCAAGGCTGAAACGAACTGCCAGCTTCTAGAACCTTCTTATAAGTATGACCAGAACGGAATTGAACCTGCTGACCTTGAGGCTGTTGCACTTTGATAAGAGGCACCCCCCTCCCCCGCCCCCCAGGCTGGCCCTGCCCCATCAAGATGTAGATGTTTATCCTGATGGTGCTCCTGTGTGGCCAGCATCACTGGGGCTGGGGCTTCTGCAGGCACCTCCCCCCTCCCTCCCTGTCTGTCTCCTCCTCCTCCCCTCCTCCCCCTCCTCCTCCTTCTTCTTCTTCTTCTTCTTCTTCTTCTTCTTCTCCTTCTTCTTCTTCTCTCTCTCTCTCTCTCTCTCTCTCTCTCTCTCTCTCTCCCTCCCTCCCTCCCTCTCTCTCTCTCTCTCCTCTGTCTGCCTGTCTCTCTCCCTGACTCTGTCTCTCTCCCTCTCTCTCTCTGTGTCTCTTTCTCTCCCCCTCTCTCTGTATTCCCCCCTTTCTGTCCCGCCCCCTCCCTCCTCCTCTCTGTCTGTCTCTGTCTCACCTCCCCCCCTCCTCTGTCTCTCTCTGACCGGGAATCCCTATTCAGGAAGCTCTAGGCCAGCCAACGGGAACATCTGCCCCCGGCGGGGCTGGCGGTGATTTAGCAGCTCTGCTCTCAGGAAACCCTCAGTGGGAGCAGAGCACGCGGGGGGCTCTGAGGGGGAGGCGATCAAAGGCTGGGAGCTGGGTCCGAGAGAGAGAGAGAGAGAGAGAGAGAGAGAGAGAGAGAGAGAGAGAGAGAAGGGGGGGGCCTGGCTCCAACGTCCCCTGCTTAACCCCGGGGTCCCCCACGCACCGGCTCGGCCTTGTGAAGTCCCAGGTCCCATAAATAAGGGGTGGGCTCGGCTGGGACCCCGACTTCCCCAGATGGATGTGAGCGGCGGGCGGCCGCGCTGTCTGACGCCGTCTGGTTTGTTTCAGCTCCACGAGTACAAGTCCTCCTCCCACCGCATCTTCCGGCTCAACAACATCGCGAAGGCGCTGAAGTTTCTGGAAGACAGCAACGTAAGTTCGGGGCCCTCCTGGCCACAGGCCCCTCCCCGCAGCGGCCGGACCGCGTGGAGGGAGCGCCGGCCACGGGAGGCGAGGAGGGAGCCTGGGAAGAGGCAGCCAAGTTCAACGTGAACGGCAGCTGCTGACGGGTCTGGGCAATGCGGCCCGGCCCCTCCCCCGGGAGTCCGTGGACGGGGCGGACGGGGCGGACGGGGCGGACGGACGGGGGCAGCTCTTAGGGTCGGTGGACATTCCCCTTCTGCTGAATCAGAGCACGGTGAGCAGCGCAGAGTCACACACACACACACACACACACCCCCTGCGAACCCCGCATCCGGGAGGAGTGCTGGGCGAGAGGAGAGGGGAGGGGAGCAGGAAAACGTGCAGGATTCTCCCCTCTGGGATGGAACTTTCTAGACGGCCATTCGCTGCTTCTGTTTGGATGCTGCGTCGTGTCCTGCGAGGGCACGGTGGCCCTGGCGGGATGCAGTGTCCGGAGCGCCCTCCGGTCGCCTCCACAACAGGCGGGGGGACGCGGCCTGGTCAGAAGCCAGCAGTTTGTGGGCACCGTCCAATAGAACTGTTCTTGTCGCGAGGCAAACCATTCAGAGACCCAGCTGTCCACTTCTTCACACGTGTTGAAGTGCTGCTCAGAAAGTGCGTGTGCCATCGATCGGAACACGTGGTCATCTGAAGGAGCGAGGGCTGGTGAACACGGGGTGGGTTCATACTTCCCAGGCAAGATCTTTAACGTGTCTTTAACTGGTTTTGAAGTGTGTGATGGTGTGTTATCATGAAGCAGAATTACTTTGCCGTGTCTTCTGGCCCATTCTGGTCCTTTTCTGGATCAAAGCTGATTCAAGTTGATTATTTGTTGTCGGTAGTGATCAGTATTGGTTTCACCTGGTTTTAGAAGCTCATAATACACCACCAAATCCCACCAAATCCCACCAAATGCAGAGCATTGTCTTCTTTCCGAAGCGATTTGGCCTTGCAGTCGATGTTGATTGTTGACCTGGATTTACCCATGATTCTGTGTGTTTGGGATTCTCAAAATAAATCCACTTTTCATTGCCAATCACAATTCAATGCAAAAAAATACTTTTTTTTGTGTGCCACTGAAGCAACATTTTACTGATGACTTTTCGGTTTTCCATTTGTCTTTCGTTCAGTGGATGTGGCACCCATTTTCCTTCCTTTAAAATCCTTTCCATTGCTTGTAAACGATTGGAAATTGTTTGCTGAGCAATGTTTAATCTTCCTCCAAGTTGTTTTTGAGTTTGTCACACATCTGCATCCAGTAATGCTCGTAATTGTCGGTCTTCAAACTTTTTCGGTTGATCTGGACATTCTCTGTCTTTCACATCGAAATCACCACTTTTAAAGCATTTAAACCAGCGTTCACAAGTTCCTTGAGACGGAACATGTTCACCATAAGCTTCCCGAAGTATATGATAACTTTTTCTTCGAAATAAAGAATTAAAACTTCTCGTAAATGCTCTTTTTTTTTTTTTGGCACAAAATTTGTCATTTTTAAGCGTAAAAATATCTATGATGTTAACACCTTCAGCACATTTAACACATATAGTTTTGAAGCTTGCTGCCAATACAACAAAAATAGCATCCATATCAAATCGCATATACATCCACATGTGGGTGACTCCATCGATGGAAAAGAGCCTGCATTACTAACGGTGCGGCTGGCGCTTGTAAGGAGCTTAGCGGGTGCCTGTGCGGGGTGAGTCCTACGTAGGTGATGGTGAACCGCCCCTCGCACACCTCTGCCTGCCGTGCCCTGAGAGGCAGCCTCGGGCAATGCTGAGCAGCATGAGTGACAGAGAGACAGCCGATTAAATCGGGACTTTTTAAAAGGCTGCGGGACGCGGGACCAATTGTTAAAAATCGGGACCGTCCCGTCAAAAGCGGGATGTCTGGTCACCTTACACTAGACCTCTGGTCGGCAAACTGCGGTTCGCGAGCCGCAGGCGGCTCTTTGGCCCCTTGAGTGTGGCTCTTCCACAAAATACCACGGCCTGGGCGAGTCTATGTTGAAGAAGTGGCGTTAGAAGAAGTTTACGTTTAAGAAATGTGGCTCTCCAAAGAAATGTCCGTCGTTGTGCCGTTGCTGTTTGGCTCTGTGGACGGATGAGTGTGCCGACCACGGCCCCGGGGCATCAGCACGTCGCCCGTTTCCCTCGCGGTGGCCCCGCTAAGCTCCCCCGTTGCTTCCCCGCAGGTGAAGCTGGTGAGCATCGACGCGGCAGAGATAGCGGACGGCAACCCCTCGCTGGTCCTGGGGCTGATATGGAACATCATCCTCTTCTTCCAGGTACGAGCACCGCCTGTCTGTGCTGCGGTGGCTCCTCTGGGATTCCGTTCCCGGCAGGTTTGGCTACTCCGTTCCCTGGAAAAGAACCGAGGGCTGAAGATTGGAGCCCCGTGATTTTAAAAGCGGCGGGAGCTCTGTTCCCCAGGGGAGTCTGTCCATCCTCTGGGGGATGGGAGGGTTAAATACTCGCCTCGAGAAAATTAAAGCGTCACAGGGACCGACCGGGGAAATGCGCCCGGAGAGGGAGCGGGGAGAGCTCCTTTCCTGAGGGAGCCGGGCTCAGAGGAGGGAAGGCAGCCTGGAGAGGCGCGAGTAGGAAGAGGCGCGGGGGGCGGAGACGTCTGTAGCAGCCTCTGCTTGGAAACGTGGCGTCGGGGAGCGGGGCGGCTGGGCCGCTGCGAGGGCGGCGGTGGCGGTCACGCTCAGCCTCTCCCGCCCTCGCTGGAAAGAGGACGCGGTTGCACCACTGGGCCGCCGTGCCCTCCATGGCGGCCATGGGCTGGGGCTGGGCTCCACGCTTACGTTTCAGGGAGGGACAAAGTCTGGGTGGGACAGATGAAGCTCTAGGTGAGCCTTGAACTTCCACAACCAAAGACTCGCTCTGAGCCTGTGTCCGCACGCAGGACAAAGGGGGCCTGGCCATGATGCGTGCCGAGCAGGTCAGGGGTCTGTTGTCCGCGGAGGCTGTTACTCCCTGGGCGCTCCGGAATCACCCTGAAGGTGTGTGCAAAGTCGAGGCCTTCCGTCCCCCAGGGCCGTGGTCGGCAAACTCCTCAGTCCACAGAGCCAAAGATCAACAGTACGACGACCGAAATTCCTTTTGAGAGCCAAACTTTTTAGACTTCTAACGCTACTCCTTCCAAATGGACTCGCCCAGGCCGTGGTATTTTGTGGAAGAGCCACACTCAAGGAGCCCAAGAGCCGCATGTGGCTCGCGAGTTGCAGTTTGCCAACCACGGCCCCAGACCATCACCCATTCGTTTCGTACCTGTCTGTTGAGTTTCTGCGAGTTGCCGGGCTCCGGGCATGCCCAGGCCTCAGCCGTGACCTCTGGGATCACCAATGAGGCTGCCGCATCGTTCACAGCTCCTTGGGCAGGCCGCCTCCGGGTGTGAGCAGAGCTGGAAGGGCCCCGAGCAGGGATGAGGACAAGGACGCACACTCTCATCCGTCACGCCAGCCCACAGGGAGGGGCATCAGGGCTGGGTTCTGACGGGCGGGTAGGAGTGTGCTAGACCAGTGCTCCTCATTCTTGACTGGGCACACGAATCGCGGGAGTGGGAGGGGCTGGGGGGAGGAGGGGGTGGTGAAACGCGGATCTGACTGTGGGTCTGGGGCAGGGCCTGGGCGTCCGCCTCTCACAGTGCCCCGGGATGGGAACCGCCTTTCGGGTGGCCGGGGTTCCGTGATGCAGAAAGGGACACCCAGGCAGTGGGACCCGGGAGAGCACGGGCCGTGGGCTCGGGAGAGCGTGCTGCGTTCTGGGAGCCATAGGCCACGGTGGGGGAGGACAGGGGGGTCCGGCCAGGAAGACCTCGTGCGGAGTGTGGCCTCAGTAGAGAGACTCGGGGAGAGATGGCTCCTGGGACTGTGTCACTGCCCGAGCACTGACCAGGCACACACAGCCGGCAGCCACCATGCGCGGCCTGCCCCTGCCCCTGCCCCCTGCCCCCGCGTGGGGAAGGGGCCTCTCCCTGTCTGCATGAGCTGCTCCTCCACTCGGGTCCCTCCACTCGGGTCCCCCGGCTCCCTGGGGTCAGAGCGGGTTTGCTCGGGGTCTGTCTCGGGGCTGAAATGTTCTTTTCCTTCCAGATTAAGGAGCTCACGGGCAACCTCAGCAGGAACTCTCCACCGAACAGCCTGTCGCCCGGCTCCGGGGGCACCGACTCCGACTCCTCCTTCCCGCCCACGCCCACCGGCGAGAGGAGCGCGACGCTGTCCGTGAGAGACCAGCGGAAGGCCATCCGGGCGCTGCTGGCCTGGGTGCAGCGGAAAACGCGCAAGTGAGCCACCGCGGACGCGGCCCGGCCGGGAGGGGACCGGGGTGGGCGCCGCGCGGGGGCTGCGGCCAGGAGGTTCTGGCCGGTTCCGGCCGGCGGCCGCAGGGAGCTGGCGGGGCAGGCTGCGGGGCGGTGTTAGGGTTTGTGCGCAGAGAACTGTGTGCAGAATGCGGTCTGCAGAAAGCTCCTGAGAATACTGAGCAGAGGGCCTGCCCCACGTCCAGTCCCACAGCGGGCTGGCTCTTGGGTCCTGGTAGCATGCACACATTTCTTACGAAGGCCGAGGTGTCGGCCAGGCTGCACCCAGTTAGAAGCCGGTAACAGGAAAGGTATTGCTGAGCAGAGTTAGGTTTGGCCTTTCCAAAACTCACACCGCGCATTCCTGGCCTCCGGTGTGACCCTGTTGGTGTCGGGCCTTTACCTGGCGGTGGCCGGCTGCCCCGGGGCCTCTGGGCTGTGGACAAGGCTGGGGAGAGAGCCAAGGCCTCCACACCAGCTCAGGGCCACCCCTGTGCACACGCCGGTGAGCGCCTGGTGGACCGCGTTCCCACCGGCCACAGCTTCACGGTAGTGACTTCTCCCCCACGTCCTGCAGGGGGTCAGGCTGAGATGACAGAGACCCCGGGACGGTGCCTGCGTGGTCCCGGCACACGCAAGCACCACTGAGGCCCAGGCCCTCTCCCTGGGTGCAGGGTGAAAGGCGGAAGGAAGGAGGGAGTGAGGCTGGGTGTTTGGCGTTTGGATTGAGGGGCAGAGCACGGTGGAGGTGATGTGTGCGAACAGTCATTCCATGTTGTTTAAAAAGAAATCAGCCCCATGAGCTAGGAGATCGTGGTTCGATTCCCAGTCAGGTCCATGTTGCAGGCCCGATCCCCAGTGGGGGTGTGCAGGAGGCAGCCGATCGGCATTTCTCTCTCTCATCCATGTTTCTCTCTCCCTCTCCCTTTCTCTCTAATAAAAGTAAATCAACCAGAGAGAGCCAGGGTGATGAGGAAGGGGGGGGACCTTGGGGTGATGCCACAGTTCTGAGTCTCCATGGTGTCAGGCCGTGGCTCCGTGACTCCAGGGCTCTGTGCCTGTGACAGAATGTCACGGGGCACACACCACCGCGTGAAAAAGAAGCTGCTGAGACCCACAAGGCCTGCAGCTTCATAGATCGCCTGTCCTGGCATCGGTGCCCTGGCTTAGACCCACGGTGCTCCTGCTTTTCAGTTTCTGTGAATCTTAATGACCTCTCTATATAAAAGCCTAAGCAAATGGACGACTGAATGACTAGCCAGTTGCTATGACATGTACTGACCACCAGGGGGCAGACACTCAATGTGCTCCCACAGGGGGAGTGCTGCTCAGCTGACAGAGGGGCACCAGACACCAGACTCACAGCTGGCGAACACAGCTGCAGTGGTGGTGTCGCTCCTGCCTCTCCTGCCTCCGTGGCAGTGTTACTGAGCCAGGGCGGCGCAGGCTCTGTGGGGCCGGATGAGTGGAGCGGTGCGGTGCCCCGCCCGGGCTTGGGCTCCCCCGCCCCCTGCGCTTTGTGCACTACTGCACCCTGGGGGGATCGGACTGCCAGTCTCAGCCTGATCCCCTGGCCTGTGGGGATCGGCCCAGACAGGCAGGCCAACACCCCCTGAGGGGTCCCGGATTGCGAGAGGGGCAGGCCAGGCTGAGGGACCCCACCGGTGCAGGAATCCATGCTCTGGGCCTCTAGTTCCTAAATACAAAAGGTCGGGCCTTTGGTTTGTTTCCAAGAGCACTCGGTGGCCGCGGTGGGGAAACGGGCAGGTCCCGGGATGGTTTCTAACGGACATGGGTGCCGGAGGATCAGCTCTCTGCGTCCCTCACAGATGGCATCAGCTGCCACTCCGGGTGCTGCCTACGCGGCCCGTTGGGTGTCCGCCTGCCGGGGCCGCTCTTGGGGTTCAAGCTAGTATTCTCTACGGCCGCCCTGTTTACCCCTGAGGAGCCTGAGGCCACAGTGGGGATCCCTGTTTACCCCTGAGGAGCCTGAGGTCACAGTGGGGATCCCTGTTTACCCCTGAGGAGCCTGAGGTCACAGTGGGGATCCCTGTTTACCCCTGAGGAGCCTGAGGCCACAGTGGGGATCCCTGTTTACCCCTGAGGAGCCTGAGGTCACAGTGGGGATCCCTGTTTATCCCCGAGGAGCCTGAGGCCACAGTGGGGATCCCTGTTTATCCCTGAGGAGCCTGAGGCCTGGCAGGGAAGCCGGGAAGAGTGGGGAGCGGGAAGCGGGCCAGTGGGATACATGGGGACTTTCTGGCTCCACGTTATCACAGCACACGCCGTCTGCTGTCCGGAATGTCCCTGGTGAGATGGAGATGGCATTACAGCATTGCTCCGTCTGTCTGTCTGGACCTCGGGGAACATGAGTCCTGTGTGGCCTCCTTTTTTTTTTTTATTAATATATTTTATTGATTTTTTACAGAGAGGAGGAGAGAGGGATAGAGAGCTAGAAATGTCGATGAGAGAGAAACATCAACCAGCTGCCTCTTGCACACCCCCTACTGGGGATGTGCCCGCAACCAATGTACATGCCCTTGACCGGAATCGAACCCTGGACCTTTCAGTCCGCAGACCGATGCTCTATCCACTGAGCCAAACCGGTTTTGGCATGTGTGACCTCCTTATAGGACGCGTGCCTTCCTCTTCCGCGTGTCCGGAGGGAAATGTGAGGCTCCCTGCCGCTCTCCGGGGCTCAGGGTGCCTGGCCGCACTCGGAGGGAGGGAGGGAGGCCCTAGAGGCTGCTGCGCGCTGGCCTGTCCGCGGCTCCCACTCCTGAGCGCCGGCCGCTGCTTCCCGCAGGTACGGCGTGGCGGTGCAGGACTTCGCGGGCAGCTGGCGGAGCGGGCTGGCCTTCCTGGCGGTGATCAAGGCCATCGACCCCAGCCTGGTGGACATGAAGGCGGCGCTGGAGGACTCCATGCGGGAGAACCTGGAGAAGGCTTTCCGCATCGCACACGACGCCTTGCACATCCCCAGGCTCCTGGAGCCGGAAGGTAGCGGCGGCTTCGCTCTCTTCCTCCTTCCCGGGTCTCACTGCCCGCGTCCCCCCGGCTGTCCCACCGGCTGTCCCCAGAGGAAACCCAGAAAAACCCAGTGGGGACGTTTTATAATGCCTACGTTCCTACCGCTGGGGCCATTTCTCCAGTATTTTCCTTTTCCTTTAAAAAAAAAATACATTTTATTGATTTTTCACAGAGAGGAAGGGAGAGGGATAGAGAGTTAGAAACATCGATTAGAGAGAAACATCGATCAGCTGCCTCCTGCACACCTATTGGGGATGTGCCTGCAACCAAGGTACATGTCCTCGACCGGAATCGAACCCGGGACCCTCCAGTCCTCAGGCTGATCTCTATCCGCTGAGCCACACCAGTTTCGGCTCTCCAGTGTTTTCCTATGCATGTCATTACATTTTTAAAGCATAATGGGATCGCTCCGTGTATGCCTAGTTTTGTCTCTCCTTTTTTTTTTTTTTTTAACATTTTAATTTTGACACCCGTGTTTTGCGTGTGGCTAGCATGTCCTCATTGTCTGTTTTGATTGGCTGCATCACGGACCATCAGGCAGGCTCTCCTGCCGCCAGTGCGCCCTGGGCTGTTAGGACCGGTGCCGTTTGCATCTCACTGCAGGAAACCCCGTGCCTCTCAGTTCCTCCCTCAGGCCCAGGCCCGTCCGTGTGGCCGCACCCCCCCCCCCCCCCCCGCACGTGGCTGTCACTGAAGTGGCTTCCCCGTGGGTCAGGCAGAGAGGAGCGGTCCTGGTCACCGCACCACCGAAGCTGCCGTGAGCCCGCGGCTCCCGGTGGAGGGACGGAGGGATGATGGGTGACTTTGGGGATGAGGAGCCCTGGGTTCTACACGCAGCCCCGTTCACAGGCCCCAGCCCCGCGGTCCCCCCCTGGCCTGCTTCCCCTCCGGCCAGAACAGGAAAACCGCAGCGGCCAGGGCTCCTGCACACCAGGCCCTCGATCCTCTCCGAAAGCCGTGTGTCCGTGTGTCCTCCTAACGCCCGTGTCTCTCTCCACAGACATCATGGTTGACACGCCGGACGAGCAGTCTATCGTGACATACGTGGCACAGTTTCTAGAACATTTCCCGGAGCCGGAAGCCGTATGTTGGTTTCCCTTGCCTTTACTGTTCATTTCCATTCGCTGAACCCGGGCTTGGCCGTGTGGTTCAAGGAGCAGGAATCATCAAAACGTGACCTCAGGCCCCTTTAGCGCCGCCCTGCCCCGTGTTAATGCCAGAGTCACGTGTGACGTATATTATGTGAAAAGCGGGGCGGGAAGTTAGGCAGCCACGCCTCTGGCAAACTCCTTCACATGCCAAGCTGTACTAAGCTTATAGAAGATGCTCCCATGTATTAAGGGTAACTTTCCTGTTTTTTTAGATGTCAGATACAACATGTCAGATAGAACATTTTAGCAGTCTACCAGATTTTATCAAGAGGGTGAAAATTTATAAAAGACAGTGTTCAAAACTCACCTTGAACAGTTTTTTTTAAATGTATTTTTATTTAGTTCACAGAGGCAGGGAGAGGGGAAGAGAGATAGAAGTATCAATGACGAGAGAGAATCATTGATTGTATCCTACATGCCCCCGGATCAAGCTTACAACCCAGGCAGGTGCCCTTGAATCAAACCTGGAACCCTTCAGTCCACAGGCCAACACTCTATCCACTGAGCCCAACTGGCCAGGGCTGTTATTTTTATAATAATACTAGAAGCCCGGTGCACGAAATTTGTGCACGGGTAGGGCCCCTAGATCTGGCCAGCGATAGGGCCTTCTGGCTGCCAGCTGCCAGCTGCCGGCCGGGGCCTTCGTTCTTTCCGCACTGCTCCCTGGTGATCATAGCGAGCGATAGAACTCCTGGTTGAACTCCTATGGGGACACTTTGCATATTAGCCATGCACAATATACAGTCTAATATAGGGGTGTTGAACTCAATCAGAGAAGGGGCCAAAATCTAAAATCCAGCCTAAATCGCGGGCCGAATGGTTTACTGAACAGTCATAAACTGTCATTGTGATGGAAACGCAGCGGAGTGCAGTGATGACAGCGCAGTGCGGGCCACATTGCAAGGCCTGGCGGGACGGATTTGGCCCACGGGCCTTGTGTTTGACACATGTGGTCTAATACATTAAATGGTGTAGCTGTATACGTTATATAATACACAATTTGCATTCATGCACCCGTGGCGTTCGGCAGCCTGGCCTGTGGGGACTGGGCTGAAACCAGCAGTTCAACATCCCCGGAGAGGTCCTGGATTGTGAAAGGGTGCAGCCAGGCCAAGGGACCGCACTGGTGCATGAATCTGTGCACGGGGCCTCTAGTATGATAAAATAATATTTTGTAAATTTCCTAGTCCATGACTAAACTTGGGGATATTTAACCCTGAGCCCTTAGAGATGTAGGCAAAGCTTGAAATCAGCTCAAACTTATGGTATTTGTAGGCATCACAGCCAGGATTCCGCAGTTCTTACACTTGGGGTTCCCCAGGGCTGCAGACTGGGGCAGGAGAAGGAGAGGGGAGACCTGGGAAAGTCCCCCAGAGTCCCAGAACATAGTGTGTCACCGCAGAACAGTCCACATACATCTCCTGGGGATGGCAGACGACAAGTCCCAGCTGATCTAGGCACCCGTTGAACTGTTCCTTGAGCTTAGTTCATTTCAACAGGCATTTTAAAAAAATATATTTTTTATTGATTTTTTAGAGAGTAAGGGAGAGGGATAGAGAGAAACACCAATGAGAAACCGATCAGCATCCTCTTGCACACCCCCTGGGAATGTGCCTGCAACCAATGTACATGCCCTTGACTGGAATCGAACCCGGGACTCTTCAGTCCCCAGGCCGACGCTCTATCCACTGAGCCAAACCGGTTTCGGCTCAACAGACATTCTTTAAGCCCTAGCCATCCGTGTACCAGATACTGTGTCCGGCTTGATGCCCCAGTATATGGTTTATTTTGGGTTAAATGCACCATATGCACTTGAAAAGAAGGTGTCTTATGCACTGAAAGAATTCACATTCTTTAAGTATCAATTAGGTCGGGTTGGTTAATGTGCTGTCCTCCTATTCTGTAGGCATGCTGCTATTTTTTCTTTTCCTATCAGTGAGTGTAGGAGAGAAATGTTTAACATCTCCAGCTCAGGATGGTGGGTTTATTTTTCTTAGCTCTGTCCGTCTTTGCTTTGTGTATGCTGAAGCCATGCTATAAACGCATACACATTTAGGTGGTTGTATCATCCTGGTGACCAGTGGTTGCAGTTTTACGCAGGTTCTTTCTTTCTCTTGCTGGGTACTTTGTCAGATAGAAATATGTAGCCACGCCAGCTTTCTCATGCTGTTTGCATGCTGTACCTTTTTTATTTTTTTGAAAATATTTCTGTTGATTTCAGAGAGGACAGGAGAGGAGAGAGAGATAGAAACATCCATGATGAGAGAGAATCACCCATCAGCCTCCTCCTGCACTGGAGATCAAGCCCACAACCTGGGTATATGCCCCAATAAGAAATCAAACCCTGACCTCCTGGATCATAGGTCGATGCTAACACTGAGCCATGCCGGCTGAGCTGCATGCTATGTCTTTTTCCTTCTTTTTCTTTGCAGCGTGTGTGCTAATACACACGTCTCTTTTAAACAGCTTATCATCAGCTCTGGCTTTCTATCCATTCTGACAAGAATTAGCATGTCATTGAATGAGTGTGTTTGCGGCCACTTAAGCGATTCCATCTGCCAGCTAGACGTGCTCCCCACTGATGCTGCCTGGGCTGCGCTCCTTCGTTCTCCCTGCCTGACCTTTTCTGGGTGATTGAGTTATTCTTTTGTCCCCATTTTAGCTCACTGTGGGCTTTTGAGCTGCATCTCCTGGTTTTATCTATCTTCTTAGGAGTTGTTCCAGGGGCTGTAATACTCACCTTGAACATACCTCAGTCTAAGGTGAATCCCTATTATAACACTTGCAGTAGAATGCTCTTTTTGTATGTTTCATATAGGCAAACATTTAATCCCACTCACGTCCTTTCCATTCCTTTGTGCTATTAGTCATCTGTCTCACTCTCGATATTCTAATCCCAATACGTTGTCACATTTTTGCTTTAAATAGTTAGTAAGCTTTTTTAAGCTCCGACTGCGCTGGGCCCCAGTTCTGACTGCTCTGAACCTCAGTTCTAGGCCAGACCCCGGGGACCCAGGCTCACACAGAGGGAGCTGGGCTGTAAGGCGGAACCCCAGGGGAGCGGCAAAAGGAGGTCCCGGAGGCGCTCACATTGCGCGCAGAGAAGGGACGGTTGGCTGTGTCGCGGGATTGCCCTGGTGGGAAGGAGACAGGGGCTCCAGACTGCTCTGAACGCCACCTCCAACCCCACTTCCAACTGAACTGAACCCCAATACCAGGCTCATTGGGGGAGAGCCTAGACTGTTTGGTAGCAGGCGAAAATCGAGGGCACCTTTCTCTCAGAGGCACTTGCAAGGAGTACTGAAGGACCCTGGGGATTACTGAGACTCAGGAGCCGCATAGGGCAGGGCTGACGGAAGCTAAGGCTGCAGGCTCCACCCTGAAACTCCGACCTATCAGGGAAGCTGCGAAAATGCGACAACGAAATAGATCATAAATAGTTAGGAAGCTTTTTTAGAAAACTTCCTAGTTTTTTATATTGATCCTATATTTACTATTTCAGCCATTTTTCATTTCCTCCTTCAGATTCTGGCTTCCCTCTGTGATCACTTCTCTTTAGCCTGATGAACTGCCTGTGTATTTATTGCCTGTAGCATAGGTTAAACAGCTGTTTCAGCATCTTTATTTGCTGGGTTCTAACCCTGGCTTTTTGGTGGGTCTACTTCTAATGACTGTTGTTTCTCTTCATTATGGGTCTCATTCCCCTGCTTCTTGGTATCTTAACATTGTTTCTTTTGTGTCAGACCTAGTGTATATTTATGAACATTTCCCTCTCTTTCCCCCACCACCCAAGAACGTGGTCCTTTCCTAAGCAAGAATTTATAACGAGGAACTAAGCAATTTGGCCTTCCCAGGACTCAGGAAGGGATATGGTGCAGTTTTATTTAATTTTGGCTTTCTGGTTTCATGTAATTTTAAGGTGAGGTCAACACTCGGATTCCACCAGTGCACTGGGGACCAACCACTGCATTACCCCAAGGTTGCTCTCTGCTTTGCAGCCCTGCCCACAGCTGTTTCCTGCTCAGCGAATGGCCTTGTAGGGGGAGAATTATCATTCTGTCAGGAGATTTGGTTTTGCATTTGGAGTCCTTTTCGATTCCTACCTGCCCACACCATCAGTGATGAGGTGGCTGATTTCCCTTATGTCAGGTGGTCAGCGCTCCTCCTGTGCTTCCCCAGACTCGACAGCAGACACAGAAGCTGACAGTCACCTGTCCTGTGTGGCTCAGAGGTTGGACGTCATCCTTTGAACAGGAGGTCATGATTGGATTCCCGGTCAGGGCAATGCCCGGGTTGTGGGTTCAGTCCCCAGTAGGGGATGTGCAGGAGATAGCTGATCAATGATTCTCTCACATTGACGATGGGAGAGAATCATTGATCTATCTCTCTTCCCCTCTCCCTCTTTGAAATCAATAAAAATATGTTAGGGGAAAAAAGAAGCTGAAAATCTTTGCTCACTTAGAGGGCTCATCCTACTTACAGTTTAGTTCATTGAGATTTCTTTGTACCAGAGCTAGGAAAGTATTATATAGTCTTGGTTAAATACGTGGGCAGCAGCAGTAGTCTCCAGCAACGACCTGCACGTTAGTGAGACCCCTGAGCATTAGATCGGAGGTGGCCCTTCCTGCTGGGGTTTGCCCTTTGAGAGGGGAGGGGACACGTGGTGCTTCAGCACGCTGCTGACCTCACGCTGCCCTGTGTGTCTCCGCAGGAGGATTTCGTGGACCCCAATAAAGACGCCCCCATCGAGTCCACCTTCGTCCGCATTAAAGAGACGCCCTCGGAGCAGGAGAGCACCGTCTGCTACCTGACTGAACACGGGGAGCGGGCCTACACCGTCAACCACGACACCAGCCACCCGCCCCCCTCCAAGGTCTTTGTCCTCGACAAGCCGGAGAGCGGGAAGGAAGCCCGCCCCGGGGGCAGCCCTGGCCCCAGGCCCGCAGACAGCCTCGCCCTGGACTGGGACACCCGCACGGCCTCAGAGAGGCCCTGCAGCCTCATGGAGCCGCCGCCGCCCGAGTCTTCCATCTTGTCCAGGAGGGACAACCAGAGGTCCAGCTCCCTGCCCGCCAAGAAGACGGTGCACTTCCAGACGGACCTCTACAAGGACGCCTCCTGCAGCAAGGACCCTGCCCGCAGCCCAGACTTCGGCTTCGAGGGCGGCCCCCTGGGGGCGAAGGACAGCTGGTGGAAGCAGGACGGGAGCCTCCCGGAGGAGATGGCCGAGGAAAAGGCGAGGCAGAGCGCCCTCAGGGCCCTGGAGGTCGTGTCCCCGCCGGACAGCGAGGTCAGGCCCGCTCCCACTGCCCAGAGCGCTGCCCCCGGGACCCGGGCCTCGGGGCGGCCGGCCCGCCCGGGCAAAGAGGGAGAGGAGATGGCGGCTGCCATTCTCTCGGAGATCATCGAGGTGAGGCTGCAGGGCGTGCAGGCGGCGGACGAGGAGGATGACTTCGAAGGCATTCCCCTGAAAGCCTCCAAGTTCAACAGTGACCTCGTGGACTTCGCCTCCACCAGCCAGGCTTTTGGCGAGGACCCGCCGACGCCCGAGGACGGGCCCGCGGAGGCCGAGGCGGAGGCCGAGGGGGAACGGGCCCCGGAGGAGCAGGCCCCCGAGGAGCAGGCCCCTGAGGAGCAGGCCGAGAAGCCGGGCAAGAGGAGAAGCAAGTCCCCCCACGGGATGGCAGCCCCCGACGACGAAGACCCGCGGGGCACGCCGGAGCAGGAGGCCCCCGGCCAGGAGCCGGCCCCCGGGGAGCAGCCGGCGGGCAGGAAGCCGGAGGTGTACGAGAAGGCCAAGCGCAAGTCCCCGCGGCCCCCACACGGGGAGGAGGAGGAGGAGGAGGACGCCGAGGACCCCCCGGACCCGGACGGGGACCTGCCCTCCAACCCGCCCAGCAGCCGGGTCAGCCTGGAGACGCTGGGCAGCCACAGCGAGGAGGGCCTGGACTTCAAGCGCTCGCCGCCGCTCTCCAAGGTCTCCGTCATCCCGCACGACCTCTTCTACTACCCGCACTACGAGGTGCCCCTGGCCGCCGTCCTGGAGGCCTACGCCGAGGGCCCCGAGGACTTTAAAGCCGAGGACACGGACTTCGAGGACCCGGAGGACTACCTGTCCGACCTGGAGCAGAGGGAGGACGAGGACGACCTCGAGGCCTCGGAGAGCAGCGGCAGCTTCGGGGGGCTGGGGGAGGACTCCCCGATCCAGGAGCCCGACCGGGACCGGGGGGCTCCGGGGGCCAAGCCCGCCTCGGGCCCTGCCCCGGCCCCGGCCCCCGAGGACCGCCAGCAGAGGGAGGCCAAGGCCTGCGCCCCTGCGGAGAGCCGGCAGGTACGGGGCCGCCCCCGGGGGTTCTGGCTCTCGGAGCTCAGCCCCTGTCCCCACACAGCCCCTCCAGGGCCCGCCAGGCTGGTGGGCTGGGCTGGTCTCTCCCTGGAGAGAGGGGCGTTTGCGATGAAGGTTTGGGTTTTGGAACCCCCCTCTCCCCCTCCCCGCCCCAACAGGGCCTGCAATCGGGAGACAAAGGTGTGTTTTGCTTGGTAGTTTGGGGTGAAAGGTGAAGGTGGGGTGCACTGAAGCCCACGACAGATGACGATGCTCTGGCCCACGCAGTGGAGGGTGGAGGGTGGAGGGAGGACCCAGTTGTCTTGGAGGAGCGAGCCGGCCTGCTGGGGCCCCTCAGGAGGGAGGGGCTGCGCAGCCTGTGAGGCACTGAGGGCGGAGGCCGGCGCAGTCGCTGCGTCGATGGATTTGCCAGCTCTGCACAGGGGCGCGGCCCCCAGGGGCACAGGGGGAGCTCCGGGGAGGTGAGCGTGGCAGGGCCATTGGCCCTTGGAGAGGGGGGGTCTCACTCTGTCTGTCTTGGGGTGGAGAAGAGGGCTGGATGGTTCCCCAGGGCCCCTGCCATCTCCCGTCCATCCCCACGTGAAGGATCCCGACCCCCGTCCTCCACCCACCCGACCTGCTGTCTGCTGGCTTGTAGGAAGCCAGCCCCGTCCCAGAAGGCTCTTCCCGCCACAACCCCCCAGATCCAGGGTTAGAAATGCCCATCAGGGAGCTCCGGTCTTGGGGTCCTCAGATTGGGAGGCCCTGGCAGCAAATGGGGCTGTTCTCTGGGTGGTTATGAGCCAGAAGTCTCTCTTAGGACAAAAGACGGGGGACCGAGTGTGGGTGGAAAGAAAGCCCGTGTGGCCTTCGCCCCTCGGAGGGTGGAAATGGCTAACGAGGTGAACCGGCCTACGGCATCGCAGAGGTGGTGCTTCCACGTCTTCCACCTTCCTTGCCGTCCTTGCCAAAAGCAGGTTGCACACCGCTCGTGTGCCCGCCGGTGGCCGGGTGACCGGGGCGGGGCTGGGAGGGGAGCCAGAGACCTGGACTGGAGCTCTGATCCTGAGCCGGGTCTGCCTCGCCCTGCCCGCTCCCTCTGGCTCTCACCTGCCCACGAGCAGGTGTCCACTGCCATTGGCCCCGAGTGCATCCCTGTGGGTCCGCGGACGGGGGTGCATCTCGGAGGGGCAAGGGGGTCTGTGAGCCTCGCTCCCTGGCAGCCAGGACAGCGCAGGAGGGAGCACTTCTCTCAGACCTGGCCCTCCCTCCATGAAAAAAGGAAAACGTGCCTTCCGAAGAGACCAGACCATGGCAGGTTCCTCTGGTCTTTAAAAGGGAAAGCAGGTGTCTCCTCATTTCACCTCAGAAAGGTGCCATTGATGCCGGAGGCGGGGCTGGCGTTTCACATTGCCGAGGGCGTTTTCCTTTCTGCTCCGTGGCTCTTTGTTCTGTGGCTGCTCCACCGGCCAGGCCAGCCCCTCCCTCCGCAGCCTGCCTGAAGGGCCTCTCCGGACCAGGCTCCCGCCATTCCCATGCCTCTCCGTTTCCCTCCGAGCGCTGCGGTGGGGGTCAGGGTGCCGGCTGTGCCCGCCGCTCAGAGCACACTCCGTATCCAGCAAACGCCGGCGGTGCCCCAGCACCACCTCGGGCTGAGGGCACCGGGACTGTCCTCCCTGCTGCCGGCTGTCCGTGTGTCTGCGGGCGCGCCTCTCCACACTCGGCGACCTTTGCCCGCTTGGGCCCGCCGGAGTTTGCCCGCGGGTGATGGTTGTGTGGGGGGTCCTGCCCCCGCCCTTGGTGAGGGACATCCTTTATAGGAAGCACCAGCATGGTGTGGGAAGCGGTTGGTAATTATTATACCCATTTGACAGACGAGGAGACTGAGGGTCAGAGAGGTCAAGTCCATCGCTCAGGGTCAGAGAGCTGGCCTGGTCAGGGCTTTCAACTATAGGCTGGGGACTCCAGACCTCATGCCGTTTCTCCTCGCCCGTCTGGAGCATGTGAACTCCGTACGGGACAGGCGTTGGGGTGTTGAGGGCTCCCCTCCCCGGCAGGCTGGGCTGGAGGGAACTCGTGGAGAGACGGTTAGAGGGGCTGCTCTGGGCCTTGGAATCCGGGCGCTGGGCGGCACCCCTCCCTCAGGGTCTCGGTGTGAGATGCCGACTTCCGTTTGGTTGTCTTGTCCTTTACCCCAGGACTCCCCAAACCCGGGGCACGTGGGAAGCCCTTCAGAAGAGAAGGCGACGGAGGAGTCGGTCAGCAGCAAGAAGAAGGAGAAAAAGAAGCACGTGGACGACGTGGAAAGCTCCATCTTGCTCGCCCCCGGGGCGGGGCGGTCCTCGGACGAGCTGGAGGAGGAACCCCCGGGCTTCCACCGAGTCCCCTCCAGGTACGCCGGGGAGACGCACTAGAGAGCGGGGCCTTGAACCCAGCACGTGGCTAGTTTCTGACAGGGCGGGGTTGTGGGGGCGGGGCTGGCAGCAAGGAAACTTCTTAAGATGGTTCTTCCTATCCACACCAAATTCACCTGGCAAGGCAGCCTTTTGCCAGAGTCAGAAACCGATGCCTCAGCCTCCACCCGGGGTCCCACCGGCCCTCCCCGTCACGGGCCCGCTGCCGAGCGGCATGGGGAGGACTGGGGCCGCCTCCTCCCTCCCGGGTCCCCGTGGGCAGAGGCAGTGAGCAGCGGGCAGTGGCGGTGAGCAGCGGGCAGTGGTGGTGAGCAGCGGGCAGTGGTGGTGAGCAGTGGGCGGTGAGCAGCGGGCAGTGGGCGGTGAGCAGCGGGCAGTGGCGGTGAGCAGCGGGCAGTGGCGGTGAGCAGCGGGCAGTGGATGGTGAGCAGCGGGGCAGTGGTGGTGAGCAGTGGGCAGTGAGCAGCGGGCAGTGGCGGTGAGCAGCGGGCAGTGGCAGTGAGCAGCGGGCAGTGGCGGTGAGCAGCGGGCAGTGGTGGTGAGCAGCGGGCAGTGGCAGTGAGCAGCGGGCAGTGGTGGTGAGCAGCAGGCAGTGGCGGTGAGCAGCGGGCAGTGGCGGTGAGCAGCGGGTGGTGAGCAGCGGGCAGTGGTGGTGAGCAGCGGGCAGTGGTGGTGAGCAGCGGGCGGTGAGCAGCGGGCAGTGGCGGTGAGCAGCGGGCAGTGGCGGTGAGCAGTGGGCAGTGGCGGTGAGCAGCGGGCAGTGGTGGTGAGCAGCAGGCAGTGAGCAGCGGGCAGTGGCGGTGAGCAGCGGGTGGTGAGCAGCGG
This sequence comes from Pipistrellus kuhlii, assembly GCF_014108245.1. NCBI lineage: Eukaryota > Metazoa > Chordata > Mammalia > Chiroptera > Vespertilionidae > Pipistrellus > Pipistrellus kuhlii. The sequence goes on along the minus strand of NW_023425590.1, from coordinate 308,337 downwards.
GCAGTGGCAGTGAGCAGCGGGCAGTGGTGGTGAGCAGCGGGCAGTGGCGGTGAGCAGCGGGTGGTGAGCAGCGGGCAGTGGCGGTGAGCAGCGGGTGGTGAGCAGCGGGCAGTGGCGGTGAGCAGCAGGCAGTGGCGGTGAGCAGCGGGCAGTGGCGGTGAGCAGCGGGCAGTGGCGGTGAGCAGCGGGCAGTGGTGGTGAGCAGCGGGTGGTGAGCAGCGGGCAGTGGCGGTGAGCAGCGGGTAATGGTGGTGAGCAGCGGGTGGTGAGCAGCGGGCAGTGGCGGTGAGCAGCGGGTGGTGAGCAGCGGGCAGTGGCGGTGAGCAGCGGGCAGTGGCGGTGAGCAGCGGGTGGTGAGCAGCGGGCAGTGGCGGTGAGCAGCGGGCAGTGGCGGTGAGCAGCGGGTGGTGAGCAGCGGGCAGTGGCGGTGAGCAGTGGCGGTGAGCAGCGGGCAGTGGCGGTGAGCAGCGGGCAGTGGGCGGTGAGCAGCGGGCAGTGGGTGGTGAGCAGCGGGCAGTGGCGGTGAGCAGCGGGTAGTGGTGGTGAGCAGCGGGTAGTGGTGGTGAGCAGCGGGTAATGGTGGTGAGCAGCGGGTAGTGGTGGTGAGCAGCGGGTAGTGGTGGTGAGCAGCGGGTGGTGAGCAGCGGGCAGTGGGTGGTGAGCAGCGGGCAGTGGCGGTGAGCAGCGGGCAGTGGTGGTGAGCAGCGGGCAGTGGCGGTGAGCAGCGGGTGGTGAGCAGCGGGCAGTGGCAGTGAGCAGCGGGCAGTGGCGGTGAGCAGCGGGCAGTGGCGGTGAGCAGCGGGCAGTGGCGGTGAGCAGCGGGTAGTAGTGGTGAGCAGCGGGCAGTGGCGGTGAGCAGCGGGTGGTGAGCAGCGGGCAGTGGCGGTGAGCAGCGGGCAGTGGTGGTGAGCAGCGGGCAGTGGCGGTGAGCAGCGGGTGGTGAGCAGCGGGCAGTGGCGGTGAGCAGCGGGCAGTGGCGGTGAGCAGCGGGTGGTGAGCAGCGGGCAGTGGGTGGTGAGCAGCGGGCAGTGGCGGTGAGCAGCGGGTGGTGAGCAGCGGGCAGTGGCGGTGAGCAGCAGGCAGTGGTGGTGAGCAGCGGGTGGTGAGCAGCGGGCAGTGGCGGTGAGCAGCGGGCAGTGGCAGTGAGCAGTGGGCAGTGGCGGTGAGCAGCGGGCATTGGCGGTGAGCAGTGGGTGGTGAGCAGCGGGCAGTGGCGGTGAGCAGCGGGCAGTGGCGGTGAGCAGCGGGCAGTGGTGGTGAGCAGCAGGCAGTGAGCAGTGGGCAGTGGTGGTGAGCAGCAGGCAGTGAGCAGTGGGCAGTGGCGGTGAGCAGCAGGCAGTGGTGGTGAGCAGCGGGCAGTGGCGGTGAGCAGCGGGCAGTGGGGGTGAGCAGTGGGTGGTGAGCAGCGGGTGGTGAGCAGCGGGCAGTGGCGGTGAGCAGCGGGCAGTGGCGGTGAGCAGTGGGTGGTGAGCAGCGGGTAGTGGTGGTGAGCAGCGGGCAGTGGCGGTGAGCAGTGGGTGGTGAGCAGCGGGTGGTGAGCAGCGGGCAGTGGCGGTGAGCAGCGGGCAGTGGGGGTGAGCAGTGGGTGGTGAGCAGCGGGTGGTGAGCAGCGGGCAGTGGCGGTGAGCAGCGGGCAGTGGCGGTGAGCAGCGGGTAATGGTGGTGAGCAGCGGGTAGTGGTGGTGAGCAGCGGGCAGTGGCGGTGAGCAGCGGGTAATGGTGGTGAGCAGCGGGTAGTGGTGGTGAGCAGCGGGTAATGGTGGTGAGCAGCGGGTAGTGGTGGTGAGCAGCGGGCAGTGGCGGTGAGCAGTGGGCAGTGGCGGTGAGCAGTGGGCAGTGGCGGTGAGCAGCAGGCAGTGGCGGTGAGCAGCGGCGTGGCTGCCCGGGGGGTGTGAGGTGTGAAAAGCAGTGGCCTCGGAGACTCGGCCTCGGGCTGGGCGGCTGGAAGTGGAACTTGGCTGACGTCGGCGCTGAGCCACGTGGGCCGGAGGGACCTTGCGTAGCTGTCACAGGGCGTTTGGACTTCGGTACTGTGGCTTCGCCCGGGAGTTTGGTTCTAAAGAGCTCAGGACGGTTCCGCTATTTCAGGGAGGACCGTGAACTTGGGCTGGTCGGCCCGCGGTGTGCAGCGGGCCTCCAGCCTCACTCCGAGGCCTCCGGTGGGCGGATCTGTCCCGGGGAATGCTTAGCTGCTGACTCCAGGGGCCCCGGCCTCTCCCCAGGCCGCTCCCTGCCCTCCGTGCTCAGCACCTCCCATGGGTCTCCTCCCTGACTCCCTGAGGAGGGCGAGGACTGGGCCTCCCGATGGCGGACGGCGGCTCGCAGCCCTCAGCCCAGGACGCTGCAGACGGGGTCTCGGGCTCAGAGTGGGGCTGCCCTCGCTGCCTGTGAGGGGGGGCCATCCTGGCTGCAAGGGGGGTTGTTGAGGTTTGCATTGGGGTGCTGATCAGCCCAGCCCGGAGAGCCGAGGTGTGGCTGGTTGTGGGACGGGGGCCTGGGGGTGGGGGTGGGGAGGAGTAGCCTACCATGGGAGGATGCTACCACCTTCGGCCCTGACTCCAGAGTCCCTCTTTCCCCGCCTTCCATGACTGCCCAGCAGACACGTGTGTCTTAGTGTGGAGCTGGACATGCTGTGCATGCTGCTGACACTGTAGACGCACGGCCCGACTACAACCTGCCTGATCACAACCCGGGGAGGGTCCGGGGGTCCCTCGCCAGGCCGCTCGGCTCTTCCCGGAGCGAGTTAGTTCTCAGGAACCTGTGGGCGGCCGCCCTGGGCGGTGTCCGCTGGGCTTGCGGACTGCCAAGGTGAGTCACAGCGGGTTCAAGCTCAGCTCTGTTCCCCCAGGGCCTCCCAGCGAGAGAGAGAGAGGGAGGGAGGAGGGAGGGAGAGAGAGAGAGGGAGGGAGAGAGAAGATGGCTCCACCCAGCCTCCAGGGACTGGGACTGGAGGGGACACCTCAGGTGCCAAGAGGAAGCGGGGACTTTAGGCCTCGGAGGCGGGTGGAGGCTGGGATGGCGTGGGGCTGACCTGCGTGTGCGGTGAGCGCTGAGGACTGTGGGATTGGCCCTGGGAGGAAGGCATTGCCGGTGAAGGAACTGCTGGGTGCGCAGCTGGCACACTGCGGCATTGGCACATGTTGTGGCAGCTGAGGGGGAGGGAGGTGGCCGTGGGAAAGGGAGCAGCGGTCTGTATGCTGCGTCCGGAGGTTCCAGCAAAACCCGTGCTGTGGGGGAGACGCGGGGAGAGGGGGAGGGGGCGGACTTCTCTGCAGGAAGAGGCCTGTGGCCTTCATGGCAACGGTTCCACTGCTCTCTGCCCGGAGGGCGGCCCTCCGCTCCTCCTCCATAGCCTTGGGCAGAGCTGCAGCTACGGGAGAGTGTGCCAGGGAAAGCTCGTGCCCCGTGGAGGCGTGTGTGTGCAGGGTGTGCCCGTGGAGGCATGTGTGTGCAGAGGTGTGCCCGTGGAGGCGTGTGCAGAGGTGTGCCTGTGGAGGTGTGTGCAGGGTGTGCCTGTGGAGGTGTGTGCAGGGGTGTGTCCTGTGGAGGTGTGTGCAGGGTGTGCCTGTGGAGGTGTGTGCAGGGTGTGCCTGTGGAGGTGTGTGCAGGGTGTGCCTGTGGAGGTGTGTGCAGGGGTTTGTCCTTGGAGGTGTGTGCAGGGTTTGCCTGTGGAGGTGTGTGCAGGGTGTGCCTGTGGAGGTGTGTGCAGGGGTTTGTCCTTGGAGGTGTGTGCAGGGTTTGCCTGTGGAGGTGTGTGCAGGGTGTGCCTGTGGAGGTGTGTGCAGGGTGTGCCTGTGGAGGTGTGTGCAGGGTGTGCCCGTGGAGGCGTGTGCAGAGGTGTGCCTGTGGAGGTGTGTGCAGGGTGTGCCTGTGGAGGTGTGTGCAGGGGTGTGTCCTGTGGAGGTGTGTGCGGGGTGTGCCTGTGGAGGTGTGTGCAGGGTGTGCCTGTGGAGGTGTGTGCAGGGTGTGCCTGTGGAGGTGTGTGCAGGGGTTTGTCCTTGGAGGTGTGTGCAGGGTTTGCCTGTGGAGGTGTGTGCAGGGTGTGCCTGTGGAGGTGTGTGCAGGGGTTTGTCCTTGGAGGTGTGTGCAGGGTTTGCCTGTGGAGGTGTGTGCAGGGTGTGCCTGTGGAGGTGTGTGCAGGGGTTTGTCCTTGGAGGTGTGTGCAGGGTTTGCCTGTGGAGGTGTGTGCAGGGTGTGTCCTGTGGAGGTGTGTGCAGGGTGTGCCTGTGGAGGTGTGTGCAGGGGTGTGCCTGTGGAGGTGTGTGCAGGGTGTGCCTGTGGAGGTGTGTGCAGGGTGTGCCTATGGAGGTGTGTGCAGGGGTGTGCCTATGGAGGTGTGTGCAGGGGTGTGTCCTGTGGAGGTGTGTGCAGGGTGTGTCTGTGGAGGTGTGTGCAGGGTGTGCCTGTGGAGGTGTGTGCAGGGGTGTGTCCTGTGGAGGTGTGTGCAGGGTGTGCCTGTGGAGGTGTGTGCAGGGGTGTGTCCTGTGGAGGTGTGTGCAGGGTGTGCCTGTGGAGGTGTGTGCAGGGTGTGCCTGTGGAGGTGTGTGCAGGGTGTGCCTGTGGAGGTGTGTGCAGGGGTTTGTCCTTGGAGGTGTGTGCAGGGTTTGCCTGTGGAGGTGTGTGCAGGGTGTGCCTGTGGAGGTGTGTGCAGGGGTTTGTCCTTGGAGGTGTGTGCAGGGTTTGCCTGTGGAGGTGTGTGCAGGGTGTGCCTGTGGAGGTGTGTGCAGGGTGTGCCTGTGGAGGTGTGTGCAGGGGTTTGTCCTTGGAGGTGTGTGCAGGGTTTGCCTGTGGAGGTGTGTGCAGGGTGTGTCCTGTGGAGGTGTGTGCAGGGTGTGCCTGTGGAGGTGTGTGCAGGGTGTGCCTGTGGAGGTGTGTGCAGGGTGTGCCTGTGGAGGTGTGTGCAGGGTGTGCCTATGGAGGTGTGTGCAGGGGTGTGCCTATGGAGGTGTGTGCAGGGGTGTGTCCTGTGGAGGTGTGTGCAGGGTGTGTCTGTGGAGGTGTGTGCAGGGTGTGCCTGTGGAGGTGTGTGCAGGGGTGTGTCCTGTGGAGGTGTGTGCAGGGTGTGCCTGTGGAGGTGTGTGCAGGGTGTGTCCTGTGGAGGTGTGTGCAGGGGTGTGCCTGTGGAGGTGTGTGCAGGGTGTGCCTGTGGAGGTGTGTGCAGGGTTTTGTCCTTGGAGGTGTGTGCAGGGTTTGCCTGTGGAGGTGTGTGCAGGGTGTGCCTGTGGAGGCGTGTGCAGGGTGTGCCTGTGGAGGCGTGTGCAGGGGTGTGTCCTGTGGAGGTGTGTGCAGGGTGTGCCTGTGGAGGTGTGTGCAGGGTGTGCCTGTGGAGATGTGTGCAGGGGTGTGCCTGTGGAGGTGTGTGCAGGGGTGTGTCCTGTGGAGGTGTGTGCAAGGTGTGCCCTGTGGAGGTGTGTGCAAGGTGTGCCTGTGGAGGTGTGTGCAGGGGTGTGCCTATGGAGGTGTGTGCAGGGGTGTGCCTGTGGAGGTGTGTGCAGGGGTGTGCCTATGGAGGTGTGTGCAGGGGTGTGCCTGTGGAGGTGTGTGCAGGAGTGTGCCTGTGGAGGTGTGTGCAGGGTGTGCCTGTGGAGGTGTGTGCAGGGGTTTGTCCTTGGAGGTGTGTGCAGGGTTTGCCTGTGGAGGTGTGTGCAGGGTGTGCCTGTGGAGGTGTGTGCAGGGGTTTGTCCTTGGAGGTGTGTGCAGGGTTTGCCTGTGGAGGTGTGTGCAGGGTGTGCCTGTGGAGGTGTGTGCAGGGTGTGCCTGTGGAGGTGTGTGCAGGGGTGTGCCGTTGGAGGTGTGTGCAGGGTGTGCCTGTGGAGGTGTGTGCAGGGTGTGCCTATGGAGGTGTGTGCAGGGGTGTGCCTATGGAGGTGTGTGCAGGGGTGTGTCCTGTGGAGGTGTGTGCAGGGTGTGTCTGTGGAGGTGTGTGCAGGGTGTGCCTGTGGAGGTGTGTGCAGGGGTGTGTCCTGTGGAGGTGTGTGCAGGGTGTGCCTGTGGAGGTGTGTGCAGGGGTGTGTCCTGTGGAGGTGTGTGCAGGGTGTGTCCTGTGGAGGTGTGTGCAGGGGTGTGCCTGTGGAGGTGTGTGCAGGGTGTGCCTGTGGAGGTGTGTGCAGGGTGTGCCTGTGGAGGTGTGTGCAGGGGTGTGCCCTGTGGAGGTGTGTGCAGGGTGTGCCTGTGGAGGTGTGTGCAGGGGTTTGTCCTTGGAGGTGTGTGCAGGGTTTGCCTGTGGAGGTGTGTGCAGGGTGTGTCCTGTGGAGTTGTGTGCAGGGTGTGCCTGTGGAGGTGTGTGCAGGGTGTGCCTGTGGAGGTGTGTGCAGGGTGTGCCTGTGGAGGTGTGTGCAGGGTGTGCCTGTGGAGGTGTGTGCAGGGGTGTGTCCTGTGGAGGTGTGTGCAGGGTGTGTCCTGTGGAGGTGTGTGCAGAGGTGTGCCTGTGGAGGTGTGTGCAGGGTGTGCCTGTGGAGGTGTGTGCAGAGTGTGCCTGTGGAGGTGTGTGCAGGGTGTGCCTGTGGAGGTGTGTGCGGGGTGTGCCTGTGGAGGTGTGTGCAGGGTGTGCCTGTGGAGGTGTGTGCAGGGGTGTGTCCTTGGAGGTGTGTGCAGGGTGTGCCTGTGGAGGTGTGTGCAGGGTGTGCCTGTGGAGGTGTGTGCAGGGTGTGTCCTGTGGAGGTGTGTGCAGGGTGTGTCCTGTGGAGGTGTGTGCAGGGTGTGCCTGTGGAGGTGTGTGCAGGGATGTGCTCCTGGTGTGACTGAGTGCGGACCGTGGGGCCCTCCTGGGCCGGGCCGGCTCAGCTGCTCGCTTGGTGTGGATGTGCGGAGGTTAAGGCAGGACCTGCCCCCAGGCGACAGCATGGGACTGAGCTCTGGGCATCTCTTCCCAGGATGCTTTTCCACTGGCTCTTGGCTCAGTCACCACCTCTGGCTTCCTATTGGTCAAGGCGGGAAGGCCCGTTGTCCCCAGCCTGCTGGACCTGGTGACCTGTCTCCGTCCACCTCAGGCCCCCTCCCCCTCCCAGCACTCCCCAGCTGGTTTTAGTTGAGGTCCTGGAATGTCCACCCTCACCCAGTTCCTTCAGCTGTGAGGACCCTCTGCTCCTGCCTGCCTCCTGCCATGCTGCTCCCTTGGGTCCATCCCAGCTTCCCTTCCGCTTCCTCCAGGCAGCCCTCTGGGATTCCTCCAGGCTGCCTTTTGCCCGCGGTTCTATGTCTCATGGCCCCTGCTCTTGTCAAAGCAGGTTTCTCTAACCCTCTGTGGAGGAGCATGTTTGCCAGGGGCTGCCATCTGGAGGCCAGCAAGCGCCCTGGGGGGGGGGGCACACCAGCTTTGCCCTGGCACATGGCACCGCCTGGCTGCAGTTGGCATTCGGGAGTGGACGAATAAAGGAAGGACGTGTGCTACAGGCAGTGCCGGCTCCCAGGGAGAGCCGGGCTCGGCGCCTGGCCCAGCGCCCAGCGCGCAGTGGGTGCTGTGCTTGAGGGGAGAACACAGTCAGGGGCGGACCTCGTTAGTCCCCTGGGGATGGCGCTGTCACACACAGCCCGCCTCGATGAAAGTGTGTGGGCACGGGGTGGAGGGAGAGCGGGGACCTCCCTATGAGGACGCACTTTTTGCCAGAAAACCACAAATACGGGAGAGGGCCTGCACCCGGGCCTAGCGCTGTGCCGCTCTCAGGGACACAGCACGGGGGCTCTTTTTCTCCGTGGGCGCACCTGCTGTTCCGTCCCTGTGCGTGACGCCGGCCGGCAAACCAGCACAGGCTTTGGGTGAAGGACAAGGGCTGGGGAGTTCCTTTAGGATCAGATGCCTGGTCTCCGGGCCCCGGGCTGCCACACAGTAGGTCTCCCAGGAGCACACGAGATGACTGTCTGCCGGCCGCGGTGACACCCAGCACCTAGTTTTCCTGCTGAGCAGCCGACAGGCCCCTCTGGCTTGCAGGGCCCTGTTACCCTCCCCCTCCCCTCCCACCCCCCTCCCAGCTCTGTGAAGAGCGGGCGATCCGTTTCAGCGATGAGGAAAACTGACCTTGGGAGGTCGGAGGTCTATCCCACAGCAGCCTCAGAGCCACGGTCAGGAAAGCAGCCTGACCATGAGAAGCGGAGGTCCATCCCTCCGCTCTCCCAGCCGGCGGGTGGACCTGCAGAGGGCGTCCGGCCGGTCCCCCCGGGCTGCTGGGGAGAGGGCGCTTCCTGCTGCGCAGTCCCGTGGCTTCCAGGAACGCGTGCTTGGCCTTCTACGGGGAGAGCTTGCTCACCGTGTCTTCCTGTGGACGAGGGCCCGGTGCCTCTCCATCCACCCCGTATCCATAGTGTGCTTCAGCCGCACGGCATGCTGCGCCAGATGTCTCACCCCCCGGGCGGGGTCCGAGGTCCCGGCTCACCTAATTGGAAGGCAGAGGCGCCGGGAGGTGTGGGAGCCTCGCGGAGCCCGAGGAGCCGCCTGCGGCCCCAATCCTAAACGTGTGTTTGTTTTGTGTGTTTGTTTTTCAGGACTAGCCACAGCGACTCCAGCATTTACATTCGGAGACATACTAATAGGTCTTTGGATTCGGTTAGTATGCGAATTTCTTCTTCCTCTGAGCGCCACTGCTAATCACTTCCTTCCCATCCTTCCTCCTCCCCAGCGCCAGCGGGGATAGAAGGCAAGCACCTCGGAATCTCGTTGTTAAGCACAGCCCAGTGGGATGTCCCGTTGGGGCCGTAAGGGATGTAAATAAAGGATGATTTTAAAGCCCAGAGGTCTCTTTGTGATATAAGACAATGCCCCCAGTGCCCTCCCCCCCGAAAGAGAAGTTCCGTGAGGGGTGCACCAGAAGCGAGGGCCCTGACACTTGCCAGAACGTAGCTCTGGGTGTGTTGGGACCCAAAGCACCACGGTCCACAGCCCTGATTCAGGGGAGGGGGCCACCCGTTGGGATTGGGCGGGGGCAGGGGAGAGGGGGAGTAACGAGGACATGGCTTAGCGCTTGGACTTGGGAGCCAGGTGTTCACAGTACTGAGAGAAGCAGGGCGTGCTCGGCTTTGTGTGTTGAATGTCGTTCTGTTTTCCGCTCCGGAGATTGCGTCTTCACTAACCGGGCTGCGGGCTTTGTCTGTGAATCTCACTGCAGGACCACTCTAGCTTCGTTCAGCTGAGGAATGCTGCCGACCTGGACGACAGGAGGAACCGCATGCTAACCAGGTGGGGGGCTCTCCTCCGAGGGTGGGGGTGTCTCCGAACCCCTCTTCTGTGTTAATGGGGGGTGGCTGCGCGCCAGCGAGGCGTTGTCGGCCCTAAGGCTGAGTCAGAGAGCGTGCCCGGGAACGGACGGGTTCCAGAGAGGATGAGTGGGAGGGAAGCATGATACGAACGCACGGAGCGTGCTGCTGCTGCGCGGAGAGGCAGGCGTGGGCCGTGGGCCCCGGGGAGAGCCGGCGGGAGAGGAAGGCAGGTGACACGGGGGCAGGCCGCCGCGCCTGACGGCACCGTTCCTTCTGTCGCCTCTGCAGGTACAATACTCAGAGGCTCACTGAGCTGATTTTACAGTTCTATGGCATCAGAGCAGACATGAAGCGGGAGTACAAACATGCCAGGATGTCCATGAAAGTATCTGCCCCCTGGAGGACCGGGCTCGGCTGCCCACCGCTGTCCGCTGCCCAGTTAGCACCCAGCGAGCCAGAGGCGCCTCTAGCACCCGGGCAGACTGCTCCCGGGCCTGTTTGAGGCGCCGGCTGCCCCACTTTGTTGATCTTGTTTAATGTTTGCCGCGGATTTGAACGGGCTTGACAGGACTTAGTCATTGGAGTGGAAAGCCTCTGCCTGAACATGACCCCACACCCAGGAGCGCGGTGCCCAGAATCCCACCTCTGGCTCCTCCCCGAGGCCAGGCCCGCTCCCCTCTCCCGCCCTGGCAGGGAAGATGAACTCACATTTTCCGTGAGGCTCCACACGTTCCCCGGGAGACGGCACTCAGCTTTTATGAGGGAGTCACGCGGGAAATTGGAACCTGTGAGGGGGAGACGTGCAGTCAGTTTTCCACATCGTTTTTTTTTTTTTTATTTAAAAAAAAATACATTTCCACTGATTTCAGAGAGGAAGGGAGAGGGAGAGAGACATCCGTGATGAGAAAGAATCCTGGATCATTGGCTGCCTCCGGCACGCCCCCTCCCGGGGACCGAGCCCGCAACCCGGGCCTGTGCTCTGAACAGGAATCCAACGGTGACTTCCTGTTCACAGGTCGATGCTCAACCACCGAGCCACACCAGCAGGCCGTTTTCCATGACTTTTGAACATTTATTACCTTTGCAATAAAGAATATAGTTTAAATTTTCGCTAAAAACAGTTTTGAGAAAGAGAAAGCAACCCTGTCCGTTGTCCGTTTTCTGCAAGTGAATCACTGGGTTCCTAGGACAGTGGTGGGCAAACCGCGGCTCAGTAACCACATGCGGCTCTTTGGCCCCTGAGTGCGGCTCTCCCACAAAATACCACGTGTGGGCGCGCACGTACAGTGCGATTGAAACTTCGTGGCCCGTGCGCAGAAGTCGGTTGTCGGCCTGGGCCAATCTGTTTTGAAGAAGTGGTTCTAATGCCGAGCCACACTCAAGGGGCCAAAGAGCCACACGTGGCTCACGAGCCAAGGTTTGCCGACCACTGTCCTAGGCCAAGGCTGATGTCAGCCCTGCCTAGCCGGGCCTGTCCCTGTGCGGGAGACAGTCAGGATGGAGTAGTGTTTGTTCCCTCAGAACCTCCGGCACAAGCCCCCCAAAATCCCAGTGAGCTTCAAGCAGAGGCTCCCGGCACCCCTTCCAGCCAGATGGTGTCCCCGAGCCCTTTCCTTGGTGAAAATTTGGAACTTCCAGGCTCTATGCACCAGGCAAAAGCTAGAGGTCACTGTAATGCTATCTTCGGGGGTGGGGGGGGGGGGGGGGGAAGAAGAAGAAAAAGAAAGACTAATCTGACCAAAAGCAAATCTAGTCATTATTTTAAAAGCCCCAAGCCACACTTGGTGGTCGTTTCTGGTGATCTGACATCAGGGAATGCTCTGTTCCTTCCGATGACCCAGGACATTCCCTCTGTCCCTAAACACAGGACTGTCCGCGTCCAGCTGTGTGAGGGCCACTGAGCGGAAAGGAAGGTGTCCTGGCCTGGGAGTGAGACCTGGGCCAGAGCCCGGCTCCATCACAGTCATTGTGTGGCCCCGGGCAAGCCCCGTCCCCCGGCGAGCCTCAGTGTGCCCATCTGTGCAATGGGCTAGCAGCTCCTCCCTCTTGGTGCTGTGGACGCCTGGTCCCTAGCATTGCCCGCAGCTCTCCCGCTGGGCCGTGGGGAAGGAGCCGGGGAGCCGGTGGGGCCCGCCGCCCGGGGCCCCTCTTGTGACGGCCGTGTCTCCCTCCTGCAGGAAGGCCAACCACTCGGGCGAAGCCGCGCCGCGGGAGAGCCAGAGCCCACCCAGCGACGCCCTGGCGCAGTTCGTGCAGCAGCCCGACATGATGTACTTCCTCCTCTTCCTCTGGCTGCTGGTGTACTGCCTGCTGCTCTTCCCCCAGCTGGACGTGAACCGGCTCTGAGCGCCGCCAATAAAGACAGAGACCGGACCGGCGGCCTGCGTGCTCCTTCTCGCCCGGCCTGGGCGGCTCCTCCGCGGGCACTGAGGGTCTCCCAGCTGCTCTTCCTCACCATTCCTCCTCCTCCTCTCAGGCCGCGTCCTCGGGGGGCGGGTCCCCCGTGGGCCTGGCTCTGCGTGCCTTGCTCTGTTGGAATCTAGCCATAGCCGGTCTCAGCCTGCCCCACACGGGGTCCTGCGGTCCGGGTGCCTCGAGGTCCGCTCCGCTCCCGATGAGAAAGGGGGTGGGTGCCCCTGGCAGAGCCGCCGCCTCTTCCTGGGGTGGGTGGGGGGTGGAGCACAGGTGCCTGGTGACCGTGCGCCTGTGCGGTCTGGCGGTGGGGGACATGCAGGGAGCACAGCTGCCACTCGCTGTGAGCTGCGGGCACATTTTTTGTCTGTGAGCGGGAAGTGCATTTTAAATTCACTCTGCATTGATTGACCTGGCCGGGGGGGGGGGGGCACCTGGATTTTCAGATCTTTTCCACCATTGGAACCCTTCTTTCAAATGAACTCTTGGGGCGGAGCGAGGGCAGTCTAGATCAGTGGTCGGCAAACTGCGGCTCTCAAGCCACATGGGGCCCTTTGGCCCCTTGAGTTTTTAGCCAAGGCCAGCTTAGGAGTCCCCTAATTAAGTTAATAACAGTGTACCTACCTATAAAGTTTAAGTTTAAAAAATGTGGCTCTCAAAAGAAATTTCAGTCGTTGTGCTGTTGATATTTGGCTCTGTTGACTGATGAGTTTGCCGACCACTGGTCTGGATGATAGATCAAAAGCTGAGTTCTGGCTGACGCGGGGTGCGCCTGGGCCCCTCCCACTTTGCCTGGGCAGCCCCCTGGCTTCCATGGAGGGCTCCCGGGGGTCTGTGCGAACCCCAAGGCCCCATCTGCACTGCGGGAGCCTGGAGAAAGCTGGAGGAGGATGACCGGAGAGGCTGGCCAAGAGCCAGCTCTGCTGGTGGCACCGCTGGGCGTGGTCCGGCAGGTTCCTGCCCCCAACGGCCTGGGCGCACCTGCCTGGCCTTGGTCTCGGCTCAGGCATCCCTCTGTGGTCCTTCGCGACGGGTTTCCTGAAAAGGCCGGCGGTTTGGGAGAGAAGCACCAGCTGCTCCCGCCCTCCAGCTGGGCCCCCTCTGCGCCTGCTTCCTGCAGAGGCAGGTCCCGGGACCGTGTGGCTTCCTCCCCACTGAGCTTAAGTCAGGTGACACTTGGAAACAAGCTGTCTGGTCAGGAGGGCCCCTCAGACAGCATCTGGTCCAGCTGAACCCCGAGAGGCAGAGGGGATTGGCCAAGGTCGCCCGTCCCACCAGGAGCAGACTCGCCAACGCCGCCCAACACCCAACCGAGAGTCACCCCTTTTAGGGAAACTTCTCATTTGAGGAAAGGCCCCCAGGGAAAACGCTGGATATGAAAGGAGGTAGAGAAGCCTGCAGGACAAACCCCAGGGGTCGTGCCCACGAATGTCCTAAAAGGAGAGAGAGTGATTAGATAAAAATGACCTGATTGGACGCAAAACCAGATTTTCCAGGCCAACTTCCAACCGCAGTTCCGTGCTGGGATGTCTCTATTCACTCGAGCCCGCCCCCTCTTCCTGCCGGGGACCCGTGACCCTGACAGGCCCTCATCCAGGAACCACGCGTGCCCCTTTCCCAGCCACGGGCTCGTCTGAGCCGGCAGCGGGGCCCCGGCTGGCGGGGCCACAGGACCCGCAGCCCATCTGCCTCCGGCCGCTCTGACGGGGCCGCCTTCTCCCCGCGCTGACCCCGCCGCCTCAGCCGAAGCCGCGGGAGCTGGGGCCCGTCCGCCCAGAAGGCTCGTGTCCGTGGAAAACGGGCTGGCGATGGGCGCCCGGCGTCCCGGCAGGCTCAGCCATGAGGGCGGTGCCAGGGGTGTGAGAACCCGGAGCGCCACGGCGCCCGCCCCACGCAGATGCTCCGGCGCCCGGGGAAGGGCTGGCTCGGGCGTCAGACCATTTCATGGACGCTTGGACCTTGTTCACGGCTCCTCTCGCCCCTCACGTGTCATGTTGCCCAAAGCCGCCCCCTGGCCGGATGCCGAAACGTCGTTTGGCTCAGGTCGGCAGCCAACTGAGCTCTTTCCTTTTTTAAGGAGAAAACACTTCTCATTTGAGGAGAGGCCCACAAGGGAAACGCTGGCTATAAAAGGTGGCTAGAGATGCCTGCGGGACAAGCCACCCCGGGGGTTTAATGTTGAGAAACAGAATTTACTTTAGACTCTAGTCCAAGGAATCCATGTTCGTAGTTTAAAAAGAAACGCAGGCTGTGAGGCTCCCAGTGGAACCCCACCTCCCCCTCTGGCTCTCTGGAAGTAACGCTTTCGACTCTCCCGTGCTGGCTTTGCGTGTCTGCAGGGCACGCTCCTGCTTCTGCTTTTTAATTAATCTAAAAGCATCGCCTGCTTGCTTGGTGGCAGATGGGGCGCGAGCTCTGCCTTGCCAGGAACCCGGATCATTTTGTTTGCGCATGGCTGTTCCGAGTGGCTGCGTGAGGACTGTTTTTGCTCCTGAACCAAGCAGTGTACTGTGCTTACCTATTACTTCCTGTCCAATTTCCCGTTGATTTGATTTTGTGTGTGTGTGTGTGTAACTTATATATATATGAAGTTACACACACACACACACACACACACACACACGTGTATATATAGATTTCAGAGAGGAAGGGAGAGGGAGAAAGATAAAAACATCAATGATGAGAGAGAATCATGGATCGGATGCCTCCTGCACGCCCCCTACTGGGGATTGAGCCCACAACCTGGGCCTGTGCCCTGACCTGGAATTGAACCGTGACCTCCTGGTTCATAGGTCGATGCTCAACCACTGAGCCATGCCGTCTGGGCTGTAAGTATTTTGATATTTTTGCATAACTTCATTCTGCCTTTCCCCAGTGTGGCTGGGTGCAGAATTGCAGGTGGGAAATGATGCCCTCCTCTTTTCCCCCCCCCCCCCCCCCAAATGTGGTCTGCCTTTGGTTCTGCGGCTGGAGCACGGTCATAGGAACTCTCCGTCAAGCTCAGGCTTTCTCAGACATCCAGGAGGACTCCGGAAACCCTGCCAGAGTCCCGAGACGGGCCCTTTCCTGTCTGCTGGGAGACCTCCCTCGGGGGCCTCTGTGGTCAGCTTCACACCGTCTCTGAGGTGGGAGCGCCTCCTCCACCCGCTTCCCAAGTGTGGGCCCCCCCAAAACCGCTTCCACGCCTGCGCCCTCACCACAGTGCCCGCGGAGGCACGGGGTCAGGTCAGGTGCCTCAGGGGCTGTTCGTAGTGACCCCTCAGGGTGTGACCTGGAAGGCGTCAGTGACGTCCGTTACCTGTGCAGCCTGTCCCTCCCCCTCGTCGCTCCTCCGCCCCTGGCTGGTGCTCTCAGAGCAGGGCGGCGGGCTTTCCTGAGAGAACTGTCTCCCAGCGGCCTGGGCGGAGCACGGTCCCTGTGGGATGGACAGACGGACAGATGGAGAACAGGGCTTCCTGGATGAAGCCATGAGGGTTGGGCTGAGATGGGTCGTAATTTCCCTCTAAGTCTAAAAGTCATGATCTCAGCACCTTTGAAAACACATCAAACAGTCTTGTGATCAGTTCATTCCTTTGCAGCAGCTGCCACTTCTACCCACCCCACAGGTCAGTCTGAGCAAAGTGTGCGGGGAAAGGGCAGCCACAAAACGTTAGTTTTCCTAACTG
The DNA here is from genome assembly GCF_014108245.1 of Pipistrellus kuhlii. NCBI lineage: Eukaryota > Metazoa > Chordata > Mammalia > Chiroptera > Vespertilionidae > Pipistrellus > Pipistrellus kuhlii. The sequence goes on along the minus strand of NW_023425590.1, from coordinate 293,071 downwards.
CCCTGCAAGGCGGAAGCACTTTTAAAGGGAACGCTGCGAGCGTCCGCCCCGGAGAGCCGACTGCTCCGAACCCGGACAAGCTGCCCAGGCCCAGGAACCTGCACCCTGGCCACGGCTGCCCTGCAGCCACACCTGGAACCGTGCACTCACCTCTCTGGCTGGACGTCGGGAGACTTCTTTGGAAAGTCTTAGATTTTCAAAATCTGAACCTTAGCAAGTTTAGTTTATTTTTTATAAAAGCTCAGTGCGTGGCTATTTGCTTAAAATAAATGTACCTCTGTATTGGCGAGCTAATGCCAAAGCTTTAGCATTGCCTCCTGCTCTGTGCTGAGACAGTGCCTGGGAAGGGTGAGGAAATACAGGGCAGTTCACGGTAAAGGGGCAGATGGACGTGGGGCTCTCCTTCCGAGGGCTCCTCCAATGGGGTTTCCTACATCAGCATCAGGGGGCGGTTTCCCAGGGGAATGTCTTTCGCTGTGAGAGGTTCACTGCAGGAATAAGTAGCTTTTACCCACTAGCCCTGCCGCCTCCTCCCACCTTGTTCCCTCCACCCCAGCAGACTCAGGGCATGGGCACAGAAAGGCCTCTGGAGTCAGGGCCTGTGCATGCTGGCACTGGACCCCTTAAAGCCCAAGCCAAAGGCTGGCACCTTGGTGTGGGGGAGGGGCGCCTCCGGACCCCTTTGCCCTGGACACGGCACCTGAGGAAGCCGCCTGCGTCCCTCGCGGTGCTGTGACATCAGCCGAGGAGGGAAGCTGGCAAAATCGCCGTCTGTGCGTGGTCGGGACAAAGGCCTGGGCTTGGGCAGAGGACGTTGTGTTGGGTGGTGGTGGGCGTTGCTCTCTTCCAGGTCAGGAGTGTTTAGCGGGGCTCGTGCTGGGGGTGCCATGCAGGGCGGGTGCCCAGCGCGGTGGGAGGGCTCTCACCGCGGGCTCTCGGGGAGCCGTGGAACACAGAGATGCTGTTTTGCAGTACGGGAGTTATTTTGTCTGTTTAGTGTACACACCGCTGTAGCTTTGTAAAAAGGGATCGTTGTACAAACAATTGTGTGAATGTGCACACTTATTTATTGATGATTGTAAATGAGGATATTAATGATATTTGCCTAATTTATGCCTGTGGGAAATTCACTGGAGTATTTGTGGACTGTTTTCTATTAAGGAATTTTAGGCTTGGTGCTATGATGAAGGGTCTTGTAAAATTCATGTATTCTTCAGGAAATTTTTGAGTATAAATTTCAGGAACCGACACTCGCGTTGATGACTTTTATTTCCATGTGCACTGGTGTGTCTGCCGAGCGGAAATGACACGGTCTTTCCTTCGTCCCAACACAGGGCTGTGGCCAGGGTCAAGGCAAAGCTCACTGGTAAGGAACTGTAGGGACTGTCCCCTCCTTAATGTCCACCTCCCTGAGCTTTGAAGGGAGGCTCCCAGAAGAAACAACAGGAAACACTGGAAGGAGTGGTGGTGGTAGTAATAGTGCAGTAGCAGTACTAGTAGTGGTGGTGGTGGTAACAGTATAGTATCAGCAGTAGTAGTGGTGGTGGTAGTAATAGTGCAGTAGCAGTAACAGCAGTAGTAGTGGTGGTGGTAGTAATAGTGCAGTAACAGCAGTAGTAGTGGTGGTGGTAGTAATAGTGCAGTAGCAGTAACAGCAGTAGTAGTGGTGGGAGTGGTAACAGTATAGTAACAGCAGTAGTAGTGGTGGTGGTAGTAATAGTGCAGTGGCAGTAACAGCAGTAGTAGTGGTGGTGGTGGTAACAGTATAGTAGCAGCACCATAGCGGTGGTGGTGGTAGTAATAGTGCAGTAGCAGTAGCGGCACCAGTAGAGGTAGGCGGGGGTGGTGGTGGCGGTGGTGGTGGTGGCGATGGCGGTGGTGGTGAGCGTGGTAGCAGTCAGCGACAGCAGTGGCAGCAGTGACAGTGGCAGTCACAGTCGCCCTGGAGTTAGACTTCCCGCGTGGGTGCCTGGGCAGGGCGGGTGGGCCGTGGAGGACCTTGTGAGGACCGTGGCCCCCTCGTGTGAGCTGGGACCCACTGGAGAGCCAGCGCGTGCTCACCCTGGTTGCCACGGCTTCATCCCGCTTCAGGCAGGGTGGTCACATGGGAAGGGCTCACATGGGAAGATGGGGTGACCGTCTCTGCCCACTAATTGCCACAGCATCTTGGATTGATGCCAGCTGCCTCCGACAGAAGAACCCACGGAGCAACTGCTTTACCACAACCAAGGTTTGGCTGTGTGTCTCAGGAGCGAGGCCACAAACTCGGTGGTTCCTCAGCGTGGCGTCGGTCCCTCTAAAGCTCCCGCCCACGTGCTGTGCGGGAACGGGAGAGGCGGCGGAGGGGCCGCCCGTGCCTTTGGACTTGCAGAACCACCACACACACCCCACCGTCAGCTCGCTGCCCGAACCGCGTCCCTGACCACAGCTGCTGGCAACCAGTGCCCCACTTAGCTGGCAGGTCGGGCCAGAGGTAGGCAGCTTGTGCATTCAACACTCTTACCAAGGACCTGCTGGGTGTGTAGTCTCAGCTGGGTGTAGACAGGAATGAGATAAAGTCCGTCCTCTGAAGGCACACGTGGGGACGGGGAGCACTGAGTGTGCATGGGGCGGAGCCACCGTTTCCCCAGCGCGCTCAGGCCCTGGACCGGACACCCACTGAGGCTCGTCAAACTGGCCACCGCCCCCTGGGCACCTCCTCCCGCCAGGGAGAGGTCAGGGTTGGGAAGAAACACTTTGCTCATGTGCTGCCCCGGGCGCCCAGGAGCGGGGAGAGAAGGTGACGGGGCCTGGGGTCCACGTGGCTCCCAGATGAGGCCGCGGACCAACCAGGCCGAGAGCGCCCCCTGCACCTGCATGGGCGGCAGGTCCAGGGCCTCGGTGAGTCTCCGCTCTCCCAGCCTCGTTTCTCCCAGTGTGGAGTGGAGCTGACACTGCACGGGCTGAGATTTGGAATGAGCTCCTGTCTTTGAAAATTCCCAGGAAACAATCCAAGCACCGATGTTCATGGTATGATTAGAATTGCATTCTTATCTCTTCGCCTCTTAAAACAGAATCTTAAAACTCCAATTATTGTTTTACAGGACTCAACCCTCTCCTACCCAATATTCCTCATTGCAGATTTATTTATTTATTTGCCACTGCCCTTGTCCTTGAAATGTCCCAACAGCCTTGAATGTTTCTGGGGGTGAGGAACGTCCGGCCTGTGGGCCATATGAGGCCCGCAAAATCCTTGTTCTGGCCCTGCCAAGGCGTTAGAGGTGAGTTCATTAAATGTTAGGCCAAACATAGCAGCTCCTTTTCTATATATCGATCTCAGAGAGGAGGGGAGAGGGAGAAGAGATAAAAACATCCATGATGAGAGCGAATCATTGATCGGCTGCCTGCTGCCTGCTCCCTTCTGGGGACAGAGCCCACAGCCCAGGATTGTGCCCCTTCCAGGAATCAAACTGTGACCTCCTGGTTCACAGCCTCACCGTCCGGACAAAAGCAGGCTAGCTTTTAAGTTGATGATTCTGTGGTCCCACCGCTGTTGGGCGGACAGCGTTTGGCACTGTGGTGCTCTCTGGGGACAGAATCTTGTAATGCAGCCTTTAGGGAGCCATTGTATCTGGGCTCTTTCGTTGAAGTCTTTGTTTTTTAGAGCAATTTTAGGTTCACAGCAAATCTAAGAGAAAAGTATTCAGATTTCCCACATACCCGCTGCCCCAGACCCGCACAGCCCCCCCACCCCACCTGTCCCCCCAACATCTCCACCAGAGCGGGGTGTTTGTTCCAATGATGAACACACACTGGTACATCGGGATCACCCAAAGCCAATAGTTTAGTGGTTTGCGTTGGGGGCTATCTCTGGCTTTCCATGATGTGTATTATTTGTACCAATGGATTTTAACTGCAGTACAATTTTCAGGAGCACTTTTAATGACATTGTCTAACAATTTCAAGCTAACAAGGGTAAGCAGGTCAAGTGGGCCCCATAACTTTTCATATATATTTAAGCAGGAAGTATCATGAAAAACTTGCCAACATGTTAGCAATTTCACATGATCAATGAAATTCCGAGTGGAGCACAGTGAAATGTATAGCTCCATCTACTGTAAATACTTTGAATTGGCTGCCTCTGGGTTTCATACGTTAGGTTTGCTTTCATGATGAGTTTAATTTGGGGATTTTGTACGTGATGCTGTGCGTGAACCACGTTTAGAGCACGTTGCTAGACGCTGAGGGATGTGAACATAATGAACCGGGAGAGGGATGGGATTAACACCAAGGGGGGAAGGACTTTTGGGAAGAGGCGGGAGGTGGGTAGAGAAATGGAAATGCAGAGGCAAGCTGAGGAGAGGCCACGAGGGTCTCATTGACCCTGAGCTGACCAGCCTTTCAAGACCGGGAGAGGTCATGGTCAAAGTGATGGTTCGCCTACAGCCGCTCTGTGCCCAGCACAGGCTGGCGGGCATGCTGACCTGGAGAAGCCTCAAACAGCTACTGCTAGTGAGGAAAAGGGTGCCTAAGTAAAAACCCTGCCCTGTGGTAGATGCTAGGATCAAGGTATTTGCCACGTGCCTTGAGGGTAGAGAGAAGAAAGACATTCAGAGGGGCTGGGGCAGTGGGGCACCAGGTCTCAGCCTGGAAGACCTCACGAGAGAGGAGATAACGCTGAAGAGAGGGAGGATGTCTACGGACTGCTCGGAGGGGTGGAATTCCATCCCGCATCAGGAAACGGGCTGCCTGGTTGCCGCTGAGGCTCAGGGACATGGCAGGGCAAGAAGTTACATAAGCAGCCACCGGCTTCTGCGGGACCTTGAACTCCAGAACTCCTTGAACTCTGCAGACACCTGGGAGCTGTGGGGAGCTCGGAGGCTGGGCGGAAACGGGAGAACAATGAGGATACACAGCAGAGGGTGGACTGCAGCCACGGAGCCTGCAGGGCAGGGAGCGGGGAGGGAGCTCTCGTAATGCGGTCAGAGAGAACCAGAGCAGGACCAGCGCAGGGACCTTCTCAAGGAGGAGACAGAGTCACAGGAGGGAGTTGAAATTCTCCTTTGGAATGGCCAGCACGGGGCTGCTGGCTGGGCTGGAGTGACATCGAAACCAGGACAGGGCGGGCAGAGGAGTAACCAGGCATTTGATCTGATCCACCTGTTGGCACAAGAAATGACATATGAAGTGTTCTAGCCCAGCCGATGTGGCTCAGTGGTTGAGCACCCACCCAGGAGCCCAGAGGCCACTGGTCTGGTTCCTGGGCAGGGCACATGCCCATGGTGGGAACTCATCCCTGTGGGGGGCGTGCTAGAGGCAGCCGATGGCAATGTTTCTCTCTCATCAATGTTTCTATTTCTGGATCCCTCCCTCATCCTCTTTCTCTGAAAAAATCAATAAAAACATATATATATATATATGTTTTTAATTGTTTTTAAGTGTTCTACCCATGGTATTTATTATTGTTACTACTCATATATCTCAAAGGGGGGGTCATTTTGTGATTTTTTTCAGGCAGTCATCTTCATAGATAATTTTCAGGACAGCCCTATCATTGGGTTTCTTTATAGTAAGCGAAGTGCCAGAGGCACTAGAAAACCCGCGCTATTGCATTTACGATCATGACGCCTCAAATCAGAGCCTTGGTAACGTCGTCTATCAATGCTGCCTGCGAAGCAGCCGCAAAGCGTGAGGCTGTGGCGACCCATGTTGGCCTCGGTCTCCACAGTCGGATGCCCGGGCTCGTTGGCCACGGAGGCCCCAGTCCGCAGGGGGACCTCAGACCGGGGCCACAGCTGCCAGAGCCCTGTGATCAAGGAGGAAGGAGTAAATGGATGGGAGGGTGAGTGGACCAGAAAAACCACTTACCGTATTTTTCGGACCATAAGACGCTCCGGACCATAAGACGCACCAGTTTTTAGAGAAGGGAAATGAAGAAAAAAAGATTCTGAAACAAATAGTGTCCTAAAATATTTTATGTGCATTAAAACCCAACATCACAGTCATAAACACATGTAATCAACCCTGTAAAGTAAACAGCAGCATTTAGAACCATTTTAGAGCCGGGCAAGCACACAGAAACCACACAGAGCCGGGCAAGTAAAAAAACTTTTTTTTTAAAGTATATGTGTAGGCTATATTTGGACCATAAGACGAAGGGACTTTTTCCCCCCACTTCTGGGGGGGAAAAAGTGTGTGTTATGGTCCGAAAAATACGGTACTCTCTTCTTTAAGAAAATTACTTCCTTTTGGATGGACTAGAATGTGTATCCTTTTTGGAAACTGTCCAATGACTCAGGTCCCTCTCCCCAGAACATTCCCTACTCTTTCTGACTACTAGCAATGCAGGTCTCAGCTTATGAGAGTTCTTTTTCTTTTTTTTCTTTTTTAAAAAAAATATATTTTATTGATTTTTTACAGAGAGGAAGGGAAAGGGATAGAGAGCTAGAAACATCGATGAGAGAGAAACATTCATGAGCTGCTTCCTGCACACCCCCCACTGAGGATGTGCCCACAACCAAGATACATGCCCTTGACCGGAATCGAACCTGGGACCCTTCAGTCTGCAGACCGGCGCTCTATCCACTGAGCCAAACTGGTTTCTGCTTCTGTGAGTTCTTTCTTAGGAAGAGCTCCCTGGACCCCGGGACTTTCAGGCTCTCCTGTGGCCCCACAGCCATCTGTGTCATCTGCCACCAGAGCAGCGTCCGCTTCTTCCTGTTTGACCTTCTCTCCTGCCGGCCTGGGTAGTCCCTCCAGGGGCACGGATGGGATGACCACAGGGAGAGCACGCTCTCTCTGAGCTGGGCTGTCCCTCTCCTTCACTCAACAGACGGAGCTCCTGGTGCGCGGGCCTTCGGGCTCTGCGACTCACACAAATGGGCCGCCGGTTCCGGGCCTCGAGCTCAGACTGAGAGGAGCACCGTGGTCTCCCCGGGGCCGCAGACCGAATGCTGCCCTGCCTTTCCCGGTTCTCCAGGTGCAGGGGGCAGAGCGTGCCGCGTTCCTGTCTCCACGCCGGCCTGCGGCTATTCCTGTCATCAGTCTCCTCTTGCATTTACCCAGATACAGGCGACTGGTTTCTCTGGAGAAGCCTGACTAATGGGCACGCACAAAAACTCGCAGCCCTAGCCGGTCTGGCTCAGTGGATAGTGCGCCGGCCTGAGGACTGAAAGGACTCAGGTTCGATTCCAGTCAGGGCCATGTACATTGGTTGCGGGCACATCCCCAGTGGGAGGTGGTGCAGGAGGCAGCTGATCCATGTTTCTCTCTCATCGATGTTTCTAACTTTCCCTCTCCCTTCTGCTCTGTTAAAAAAAATAAAAAATCAATAAAATATATTTTTAAAAAACGTCCAGACTCACTTGGTTCACTCCTCAGCGGCGACACCAATGAAGCCTTTAGGGCACATGTGTCAAACACAAGGCCCGCGGGCCAAATCCGTCCCGCCAGGCCTTGCAATGTGGCCCGCACCGTGCTGTCATCACTGCACTCCGCTGCGTTTCCATCACAATGACAGTTTATGACTGTTCAGTAAACCATTCGGCCTGCGATTTAGGCTGGATTTTAGATTTTGGCCCCTTCTCTGATTGAGTTCGACACCCCTACTTTAGGGCACTGAACTCCTAACCAGGGTCCCGCGGGGCTTACCGGTCGCACCCCTCTCGTCTCCTTCATCCTGAAGCCGTATCTCCAGTCTGCCTTTGACTTTCATCGTCGGGACCTTTTTGAAGATCACAGGCCTGGCGTCGTGTGGAGCAGCCTCTTTAGGGGCTTGTGTGACATTTCCTCCCAATTCATAAGATGCGCGTTTTTGGCAAAAACACTCCAGAGGCGGTTCTGTCGCCCCGGATGTTGGTTTGTCCGGTCTCTAGTGACATCAGTGACCAGAGACAAATCTGGATGGTCCAGAAGGCACCGCCTTCCCTCTTTTCATAGCCGAGCCCACGGCCTCCCACGCGGGGCTGAGCAGGTCCGTGGAGAGACGAAACCCCGGACCAGTCAGTGCTCGAGGTGGCCAAGGCCTCGGAGCAGCCCTCTGCCCTGAGGATGCCACTCCCCCCGGGGCCTCGATCTATTTCTTGTTGTTTAGAGACAGGAGCAGTTCCCTACCCCGTGTGCTCGGCATACAGACACGCAGCACCCGTGGGGTGGTGCCCACTTCTTCCGGCTCTGGCTCTTTTTTGCAAAAAAAAGTTCTCATTTTTGAAAGAAGAATTTTATGGGGAGATGCTTTGGACCTATGCAAATATTTCATTGCGTGTCCAACTTTTATCCACTGGATATAGCAAACGTTGATATTTCTTACCTGATGATTGCCAAATGGTGATTTTTTTAACTCCATTATTTTTTGCCTACATTCTACTCTAAGTATGAGCTATCTCTTATCCCCATTTATCCTATCTAATAAAGAAGGAATGTGCTAATTGACTGTAACACCCTCACAAAGATGGTGGTGCCCACAGTCACAAGATGGTGGCACCCAGTACCCTCAGCCTTGCCATGGTGGCAGGTGCATGGCATGGCTGGGTTGCCCCCAGGTGGGTCTGGCCGTTCTGCGAGCCTCTTTCTGGAGTCCCCCAGTCCCCTTGGTCCCCCAGTTGCCCAGGGCCAGCCGGAGGCACAGGCAAGCCTTTGATGGCATCTGCCCAGCTGCCCAGGGCCGCCTCAGGCCGAGACTTTCGCTGCCAGCAGTGGCAGCAGCAGAGGTGTGATGGGGGCATCGCCTTCCCCTGATCACTGTGTTGCCTCCCACCCCTGAGGGCTCCCAGATTGTGAAAGGGGGCAGGCCAGGCTTAGGGCCCCCCAATCCTGTGCATGAATTTTCATGCATCAGGCCTCTAGTTTATTCAATTAAAAAATATCTGTGTGGTCTCGTGGATTATACTTTATTACATGGGCTATATTCTCCTATTTATTTTGTAATTTATTTTGATGCTCAAATTGTCCCAGACGTGGCCCCTTCAAGATGACTGCTTTGCCTTTTTGAAACGTCTCCAACATTCCTCGTGCATTTCCTACTTTCTGACACAATAAGATGTTCCAGACTCACCTCTATGGCACTTAAAATACATTTACATTTATTGTTATAGCTGCGTGTATTGCAAACCTTGAATTCACATCACTGCCTCTAATTCCAATCCCGTCACACAGCCTGCTTGTTCTTCTCATTACTGGGTTTGCAACCCCTTCTCCACCGGGGAGGAGTCTGGCTCCTGCTTTCCTCGATGTGGTTTTCCTCTCTGTAGCGCCCATGGGATCAGCCGCCGGCCTCTGGAGGCTGCCCCGCTTCCTTGTTAGGGGTCTGACCTCCACCCTGGCCCGACTTCCTGGCTGAATATGGCCGTGGCGCTAGCATCCTGTGCAGTCAGAGAAGCAGAGAGAACACACTAGTAGAGAGATACAATGATGAAGCAGACACACAGGGGAAAATCACAGGAGAAGGACACCAGGAGTATCTTGTGTGTTTCTGGACACTTCCTAACCCTGGCCCACATCCTGTGCTGAGATGCCGCTGTATTCCTGTTCCTGGCATCCTAATGATAAATCCTTCCCTTTGGTTAAGCTACTGCAGGTTGGTTTCTGATACAAACAGAGAATCTTTCGTTTTTTTTATCCTCACCTGAGAATATTTTTCCATTGGTCTTTTAGAGAGAGAGCGGAAGAGAGAGGGAAAGACAGAGAGAAACATTGATGTGAAAGAAACACATCGACTGGTTGCCTCCTGTACATGCCCAGACTGGGGCCTGGGCCCGGGAGGAGCCTGCCACCACGGTACATGACCTTGACCAGAATCTAAGTTGGGACCATTTGGTCCCCAGGCTGACGCTCTCTCTACTGAGCCAAACAGCTAGGGCTTGAACAAAGGTGTACTGATATCCTGCCTTGCTCTATAAAAAAATAAAAAATAAAACAAACTGTGGAATAGTCAGGGCAAGGGGGGAAAATTAACCCACAGAAAATGCTTACCACATGGTACTGCGCTGTTGTTTAATATGGGCTGGAATATTAGCACTAAGCTTTTTAGTGATCTCAACCAAGTATGAAACACTCCCCCTTACAAGATTTCTTCTCCAGATTTTAAGACACGAGCAACTGGAGGATGAATAGATACACCTCTGGGACACAATAGTCTAGAAGTGAGCTCTTCAACAAATGGACAATAATGGCACGCTGTGCGGCCGTCTGGAAAAAATATTAATTTGGATCCATACCTCACCCCATATACCGAGTCAGTTCCAAATGGACCGATGATGCTTAATTACAAAAGTCTACCTGGTAAATGCCCCTCAATAGAGGATTGGTTAAATAAAGTATGGCATATTCCTATAATAAAATGTTATGGGAATTGAAAAAAAAATTAGTGAGGAGCTCTGTATATACTGCTACAGACATATTTATGATACATTAAGTAATAAAAAGCAAAGTGTAATGATTGTGTATGGACTGCAACTATGTTTGCAAATTGGGGAATGTCTTGGCTTCTACCGGCACAAAAAGATTGCCTAGGAGGAAGGAGCAAAGCATAGTGGTTACATGTTTGGGTGTGGAGACAGGTGTGGGGGAGGGATTTTTAACTGTATAACCTTTTAGGCTTTCCGATGGATGAACCATATATAAATATAAATATATATATATATATATATATATATATATATATATATATATATATATATATATATTTTAATTGATGAAAATCAGACAAGCCAGCTAATGAAGCCCAGTTAGTTTTATTTTATTTATTTATTATTTTATTTTATTTTTTACAGAGAGGAAGGGAGTGGGATAGAGAGTTAGAAACATCCATGAGAGAGAAACATCATGGATCAGCTGCCTCCTGCACACTCCCTACTGGGTATGTGCCCACAACCAAGTTACATGGCCTTGACCAGAATCGAACCTGGGACCTTTTAGTCTATCCACTGAGCCAAACCGGTCAGGGCCAGCCCAGCTTGTTTTGAGGGACTGAGAGGCCAGCAGGAGGGGCTGGAAGTAATTCTCACTGCTGGGCCCCGTGGCCATGCCCACCCCAGGATGCCATTCTTCCCATAGAGGACGATGTCCCCACAGCCTTCCATGTGCTGCCCACAGTGCGTGCCGTATAGGAAGCGTTCCTTTTAGGGAAGTCTGCCCAGAGCACTCCATTTCCTCCTCTCACCCAGGAGCAGCCTGCGCCCTGGTGACCTTACAGTACCTGGATGTGCAGGAGCCATGAGCACACCGGCTTCCCAGCCAGACCCTGGGCTCACATCTCAGTCGTTCCCATCTGACCTGCTCAGTGGCTGGAGGTTATTATTTTGTTTCTCTTAATAGACAGGGAGTGGGGGACAATTACTGGCCAGACCTCACAGGGTCCTATAAAGATCTCCCTCTTCCATCGGCCCGGCCAAGAGCAACATCATGGGAGCCACAGGAAGCATTAACATCCTTCTGGCCCTCACATTGTAAACAGACACAAATGAAACGAATAGTTATTCCAACTTATCAAAAAGTATTACCACTTCACCATGTAATAAGCAAACACATGACTAAGGAGATGTGTTACAGCCTTCTTTGGTAACCAACACATGCATCTGAGTTGCAGCCAGCCTGGGAGCAGCTGTATTGCAAGAGCTCAGTCTTGAACCTTGCTGACCTACACAACGCCCAGCACACAGTAGGTGCTGCTCTTGGGCACGAAAGCATTCCTCTGGAGTGCACCTAGGGGTGCCTCTGGAAGCGATGTCTGCATGGTGGGGCGCACTGATAGGGTTTTCCTTAAGCCAGACCCTGGGCCTTCATATTTTTAATGCCCAGCTGCAAGGGATGGGGCCGGGTAGCAACCTCTGCAATGCACCTTTTACATAGTGGGACCACTGTCCCAGCTGTCCGTGGCTGTCCCAGATCCGGGGTTGGGGTGGGAGATGGTCCCGTGTCTCTCCCCTCCCCCCCCCCCCCCCCCCCCCCCCCCAATGCTGAGGACCCTGCGCCACTAGCGGGGTGTAGGCCAAGCGAGGGGGGAGGTCTCTGCACGTGGAGGGGAGTGGGCAGAGGACGCTGTGCCCTCCGGCCGCGGGCAGGGCCACGCTGAGGGGCGATGGCCGCCACGCGGGGCAGCACGGGCGGCGGGCGAGCTCCGAGCACCAGGAGGTTCGGACCCGCCGGGCCACGAGGGCACAGGGCGGCCCGGCCTCGCCGCCGTTAGGCCGCCGCAGGCCCCGCCTCAGCCTCCGCGCCGCGCCCGCCGTCTCCGCGCCGCTGAGTGGCCGAGGGGCCGGGGTTGACCTTTCACCGCCGCGCGCCGCCCAATCACAGGCCGGCTCTCATGCCCGCGCGGGCGCGGCGCGGCGCGGCGCGGGCGGCCGGGGCGGCGTGGGCGCCGGCGGGATTCTCCAAGCGGCCGTGCGCCGTTGCCGCGGGCCGTGCGCGGGCTGCGGGCGAGCCGGGCGCTGCGCAGTCTCCGCAGGCGCCGGCGGGAGGGGTCGAGGCGGAGCGCGCGGGCGCGGGCTGCAGGGCCCAGGTGCATGGAGTAGCTGACAGCGGGGACCGGCGGCGGCGAGCGGGAGGAAATGGCGGCGGCGGCGGCGGCGCCGGGCGGCACCGGGAGGCCTGGCCTGTGACGCACGCGCCCGAGAGGGGTCCGATGGTTCTCGAAGGCCCGCGGCGCCCCGTGCTGCAGGTGAGGCGGGCCCGCGGCGCCGCTTTGTGTCCGCGGGGGGAGCGCCCGGCCCGCGCTCAGGCCCGGCGGGCGGCGGGGCCGGCGCGGGCAGACGGCGCGGCCTGCGGGGCTGTGCGCCGCCGCCACCCTGGCGCCCTCCCGCGTGGCCGCTGCGGGGGACTTTGTGCGGCCTCCGGCTCCGGCTCCGGTTGGGGATGCGGATCGGGGTTTGACAGGTCCGGGTGCGCGCACCCACTGTGCGGGCCGGGCTGCGGCGGCGGCGGTCCAGGCGGACCCGGCGGACCCGGCGGGGGCCGGAGGCTGCGGGGCGGCCGCGGCTGCGGTGCTGCGGGCAGGAAGCGCGAGCCCCCGGGGCGCCGGGCAGGAAGGGAGGATTGTCCCTGGGTCCTGGCGGGTGGCCCCGGCCGTCTTCCATCCCCGCCCCTCGCCAGGACTTGTGGCCGCTGCCCAGGAGCCTTTCCTGGGGCCGCCATCTCCGGCAATCAGGGTGTCTAGGGCAGCGTCAGATTTGTGCCCATGATCTGCAGCGCCCAGCTGCCCAGGCTCTGCCCGCAGACCCCACACACCCGCAGCCGTGCTGGAGCGGAGGTGAGTGGCCAGGCCTTGCTCTGTGGTGGTCAGGGAGTGGAGAAAGTCATGCTGGAAGAGCCGGAGTGACCGATCCACAGAAGTTTTTTTTTATAATATACTTATTGATTTTTTTACAGAGAGGAAGAGAGAGGGATAGAGAGAGAGAAATATCGATGAGAGAGAGAATCATCGATCAGTTGCCTCTTGCACACCCCCTACCAGGGATGTGCCCGCAACCAAGGTACATGCCCTTGACTGGAATCGAACCCGGGACCCTTCAGTCCTCAGGCCGACGCTCTATCCACTGAGCCAAACTGGTTTCGGCGATCCACGGAAGTTTTGAGTGTTCCTGCCACCAGCTCCGTTTAAGGATATGCGTTCGGTTTAAGAACATGCATTCCTCTCATCCAAGGGCCCGGACCTCGAGGTCCTCGGTCCTCGGCGTGTTCTGAATCGCTACCATCCTGACCGTCAGTGGTCTTCGCATTGCTGGTGCCTCCAGGGCAGCACCCAGCGATGGAACAGGGCGGAAGTTAGGTAACTTGGAATGATGCATTTCTTTTTAATGCGCTTGACTACAAGGTTAACGCAATGGAAAACCATATTGCTGTGGACATTGGCATTTCTAAGTCAAAGTATTCGTCTTCCCCAAAGAGCCCCCGTCATTTAGTGCAGGAAGGATGCTGGCACAGGATGCTGGAGTGGGGCTTGTGCATGGTAACTCCGGCAGTGCTGATGCCAGCTGATGCCAGCAGGAACCAGGTTCTGGAGGAACCCGTCTGTTCGCCATGCGTTGTCTGTAAATCTAGGGAGCTACACGTGGCACATCTGTACACACATAGTTGTTTCAAAACCTGATTGTAGGACATACCTTATAAAACTCTGTCTTCAGATTAGAAACACTAAGGATGCTTTTAATGTGGCCCATGAAGCACTGGGATGGAAGTGTTGGTGCGGGTTTATTCACTGCCCGCTGAGCCGTCGGAGGAGAAGACGTGTTAGTCACCTTTCATCTGGGGCAGAGACTATTCGGGCCCGTGTTTTGGGGGTGCTTGCTTTTCCCGCACCCTCGCCGCCCCGCAGGCGGGTTCTGTCTCCCGCACCCTGCTTGTGCTCTGTGTGGGGCTTTGCAGTGACGTGTTTTGCCGCGGCTGAGAGTTGTTATCTTGGTTTTCGAAGGCATTTCATTTTCGTGTGCTCTCTCCTCGCTTGGCAGTGATTTGCGGTGCGTGTGGTGGTAGTGGGCTCAGTGTCACCTTCTAGGCAGAGGGACTGCTGCGGCACAGATGGTTTTCCCTGCCTCTGTCTGACGTGTGGCTGCTGGTCTCACCTGAGAAAGGAGACGCCTGTGACCTTGATGCCCTGCGGCCATTCTGTGGCGAAGGGGAGAGTGACCTGAGGCGCTGCCCTGACTTCGCGGGCAGGAGAGGAAGACTCGGAGACGGAGGCCCGGAGTGCGGAGCTGGAGTGCGGACGGGACTGGCATGGTGCGATGCCGGAGCCCGGCCCTGTGCTCTGCGTTGGGTTGCATCGGGGCTGTAAGTGGGGGTGAGGAACACCGGGTCATGTGTAGGAGTCCTTAGCTGGTGCTTGTTGGATGAAGGAAACGCTCTCCAACCTGAAATATTCAGGTGACTTCTGTGCTAAATATATGTATATATATAAAACTAATTTTATCATTTTAACCAGTTTTAAGTGTATGGTTTTATGGCATTAAGTACACACACTGTTTTGCCACCGTCAGCACCATCATCTCCAGAACTTTTTATTCTTCCTTAACTGGAACTCTGTCTCCATTAAACACCTTGATGCCCTGTGGCTATTCTTGTGGCAAAGGGGAGAGTGACCCTCACTCCACCCGCTTCCAGCCCCGGCAGCCACCATGCTGTTTTCTCTGTGAATGCGGCTACTCCTGGAACCTCTACAGCACATGTGTCAAACACAAGGCCCGCGGGCCAAATCCGTCCCGCCAGGCCTTGCAATGTGGCCCCCACCGCGCTGTCATCACTGCACTCCGCTGTGTTTCCATCACAATGACAGTTTATGACTGTTCAGTAAACCATTTGGCCCGCGATTTAGGCTGGATTTTAGATTTTGGCCCCTTCTCTGATTGAGTTCGACACCCCTACTCTACAGTATTTGTCCTTCAGTGACTGGTGCATTTCACTTAAGCTCCTTCAGGGTTCATTTCTGTGGGAGCATATGCCAGGGTCCCTTTTTAAGGCTGAGTAATGGTTCACTGTGTGTGCATGTACCGCATTTTATTTAGCCATTCATCCGTGGACACCTGGGTGGTTGTTTCTGCATTTTGGCTTTATGAATAGTTTTCGTGTGTGTGTGTGTGTGTGTGTGTGTGTGTGTGTTTAACCTTAACCCAAGGACATGTTTGGGGGGAGGGAGAGAGAGAAATATTGATGTGAGATATATCGATTGGTTGCTTTCCATACACGCCCCAACCAGGGATCCAACCCACAACTCGGGTACCTTTCAGTGCATAGGATGATGCTCAATCGTCACTCTGGCTGGGCCAGATCATCAAACATCTGGCTGGACTCAGATTTTTTAAAAAATATATATTTTATTGGTTTTTACAGAGGGAAGGAGAGAGATAGAGAGTTAGAAACATTGATGAGAAAGAAACATCCATCAGCTGCCTCTGCATGCCCCCAACTGGGGATGTGCCCGCAACCAAGGTACATCCTTTGACTGGAATCAAACTCGGAACCCTTCCATTCCAGGGCCGACGTTCTATCCACTGAGCCAGACCGGTGAGGGCTGGATTCAGATTTTATCGCAATAGGAGCTTTCTCAGGGCTGTCCCAAAAGTTACACTTTCCCACAGATGGTTCCTCTTTGTCAAGAAAAGACTTTAATCTCCTTGAGGCCCAGGACTGACATTTTTGTGATCTCAGTTCCTGGCGAGCGGACATTCCAGTAACCGGTTCGGCTGGTCAGCACGAGGCTGGCTGTCGCTGCCGGAGGAGGCCACGGAAGGCCCATGTCTAACTTGTGCAAACCGAAAGCTGGAGCCCAGTGATTGGTCTTGTTTATCTTATTCTCTGCTTTTTGGACATTCAAGAGTTTAGGTCACCCTAGCAGGTCAGTGAATGTACATACCTTACTATTTGTCTACTTCAGGAGGGTTTAGGATGGTTTTGCAGGGAGCGCTCAGCATCTGCATGTCGCTAAAGGTTTTTTAAAATTTTAAATTATTAGTCAAAGCGTAAGAGGAAGCGGTACTAATTATAGTTGGCATTGATTAATGAAAGGAAGTATACCGATTAACCAGGAGAAGCAGACCTTTCTCTGGTATGAAGAATAAGTGATTGTTTAAATTCATATATAAAATGACATTAACATGTGGACAAAATGTTTTACGAGTGATAGAGAAACATTTTCACATGCCGTTGTAGAGAAGCTAGGTAAAAGCCTCAGCAGACTAGAAAAGCTTTAGTAATACGGTGAACATCATCCTGGGGAAGTGATTTATTAGGGTTTAGTTAATTTATTTCCAGGTAACTTCCCTGAAGTATCAGTGTCTCATGCAGTTAGTTGTCTTTTGACAGATGCTGAGTGACAATATTTACAAATGAACTCATTTCTGGACGGTGTAGGCAGTCAGGGTTTTCCACATTTCCGCTGCCAGGCTTTAGGAATGTTGGCCTAAGAAGTAGGGCTGCTTTTTTCGTGGTGGTGTATCCCCAGAATTAATGCAGAGGAAGCGATACCTTTGATCCTTGAGCAATGTGGGGCTTAAAGGGTGCTGATTTCCCCACCCCCGCTGCGAATACCTAATCCTTGGTGCTCAAGTTCCCTATGTGTAATGACTCTGCAACCGTGGATCAAAAACAGTACAGGTATCTATACTATCTATACTAATAAAAGGGTAATATGCTAATTAGACCGGATAGACCGAACGTCCTTCCAGACAAAGCCATGGTGGTGGGGGCCGAGGCAGAGGCGGTTAGGGTGATCAGGCAGGCAGGCAGGGGAGAGTGGTTAGAGGCATCAAGCAGGCAGGCAGAAGTGGCTAGGGGCAATCAGGCAGGCAGGCAGGGGGGTTAGGGGCGATTAGGCAGGCAGGCAGATGAGCAGTTAGGAGCAGTTAGGAGCCAGCGGTCCAGGATTTCGAGAGGGATGTCCTGCTGGTTTAGGCCCAATTCCACAGGGCAGTCGGACATCGCCCAAAGGGTCCCCAAATAGAGAGGGTGCAGGCCTGGCTGAGGGACCCCTCCCCTGCATGAATTTCATGCACCAGGCCTCTAGTTTATTGCATAAATATCAGTGTGTAAGTGGACCCTCATTTTGCTGTTCGAGGGTCAACTGTATTTTTTATTTTTATTTTTTAATTTATAAATTAAAATTTTCAGTAGTGTAAGAACGCCCTTTGTTAAAACATATTCTTGTCAGTAAATTGTTGGTTCTCTTAATATGTGCAGTTGCTTAGGGCAAGGATAGCTTAGCATCATTTAAATACGTGATTAGGAAGGTGCCACAAGAAAGCATTGTTTGAGGTTGTTTATAAAATTTACTAGAGACAAAACATGAAATATTTAAATTTTGGCCTTAGTGTTTGATTTTTGAGACTTGTAGTGACAATCAATGTCTGTGTTAAGGTTTATAGAATAATAAGGATGGACTAGAACAGTACCTGGCATACAGAATTTGCTCCTGTTTGTTCAGTGAATAAATTAATGTTTTTACTTTTTGAAGTATTTAGAAACTAACACATTCTTATGGAGATAACGTTGCTTTTATATGAAGTTTTTAAAAAGGTTATTACTGCCCTGGCTGGTGTGGCTCAGTTGGTTGCGCGTTGTCTAGGGCACCGAAGGGTTCCAGGTTTCATTCTTCAGGGCACGTGCTGGGGTTGTGTGCAGGAGGCAGCAGATGCATGTGCTGCTCTCACATTGATGTTTCTCTCCCTTCCTCTCTGAAATGGAAGATGGAAACTTCGGGAAATAGTCTTACGAAGTCAGATCTTTGCTTTGAATGGATGGCAGAAGCTTTCAGAGACAATGGAGTCTCTTCATCGTCTATATCTCCATGTACTACAGCTTAGTAAATGTTTGTTAATGGATGAGAACCTGACAGAAATTGTTTAGCTTTTCTCTCTGATCATTTTGATACCCTGTGCTTGGAAGTCCTTTTTGCCTATTCAATTTTCTTGTCTGCCTTTGCTTATTGATTTGTAGGGGTTGTTTATATATCCTACTCTGGCTGGCTTTTTCACTCTCTTTATCAGATCATTTAATGAACACAAGTTCTGATTTTATGTAGTTCAGTTTGTCGATGTTTTTCCTGTATGAATGGTGCTTTCTAGAGCTTGTCGAAGAAATTTCTGCTCACCCCAAGGACATGAAGACGTATTCGCCTAAGTTTTTTTCTAATAACTTTATTGTTCAAGTTTGTACATTTAGATATATAATTTAACTGGCATTGCATTTTGTGTGTGATAATGAGGTGGGAGTCAAAATTCTTTTTTTTGCTTGGATATACAACCTAGCTTCTATTCAGTATGGTATTGTTTTTGTCACTAAGTAAATAAGCTTATATATGTTTTATTCTGTTTCATTGTCTATTTTTGTGCCAGCACCCACACTATCTTAATTACTGTAGCTTTATAGTAAGTAAGTCCTAATAAATCAATTGCTTTTTTTTTTTTTAAATATTAAGCCATCTTTGCATTCCTGTGGCAAAACACAACAGGTCAAGATGCATTTTCCTTTTTATATATATCCGGAGTCAGTTTGCTAGGGTTTTGTTTAGCATCTTTATGTTTTTTGTTTGAGAGATGGAGCTGTACTTTTACTGTTACTGGATTTTGGTGTCCAATTTATGCTGGTATCATAGAAAGAGTTGGGAAGTATTCTCTCTTCTATCTGGAAGAGTATGGTTTTAAGATTGAAGTTACTTTTAAATATTTAGAAGAATCACTAGTAAAGCCATCTAGGCTTGGAGTTTTTAATAATCCATTTTTAAATAATCCATTTTCTTTAAAAGGTATAGGCCTCTTCAAATTTTTGTTTCTTCAGATGTTAACTTGGGTAAATTGTGTTTTCCAAGGAATTTGTCCACTTCATCTAAAGTTATTTTCTTGAGTGGCCATGAGAAGGTAATTGATTCTAAAATAACCAAATAAAACTTTGCTTGATTTGGAAAAATTACAACTTTTTAAGAGATAATTAAATAATATAAAGAATATTCTTTGCTGTGTGCATGAAATAATAGTCAGTGGTTAATGACACTTCAGTCAGGTTTTATATATTCTTAGAAGTTAGGCACAAGTGTGATTTATGTGGACAAAGTTAGTTCCCTGAAAACTAATGATATTCAACAGCTATTGGTAGGTTGGGAGCTCGATCCAAGCCAGGGCACATACCAGTGATGGGGAAAAGGAGACACTCGGGGGCCTAGCCATCTGAATCTGTGCCAGTACCTAATGCACATTCTTATTAGCCTGTAGTCTAGTCACTGCCCCTTTAATTATCCCGTCCTGCAGGACCTGTTTACTTAAGTACCACACCCAATTTAGAGAGGCGGTAAACCAGTGTTTCCCAACCTTCTCTCATGATGAGAATCACCTGGTGGAGTTGTTAAAGCACAGATTCCCGGATCCCAACTAAGAAGTGCTAAACTAGAATTTTTGGGAACATATAGGTAAAATTGTATACTTAACTAGTGCTCTAAGACAGATTTTATATACAGAGCACTAAGTTAGGTATGCAATTTTACCTATATGTTCTCAAAAATTCTAGTTTAGCACTTCTTAGTTGGGATCCGGGAATCTGTGTTTTAACAACTCCACCAGGTGATTCTCATCATGAGAGAAGGTTGGGAAACACTGCCGTAAACCATGAACAACACACAACCCCAGACGGAGTTACCAGTGCTGGCACCAGGCCAGGCGGTGAGATGTGGTCTCATCTGCCCCCACCCCAACTCACGGGCCTTTTTGCAAAGCCCGAGAAAGGTCTGGAAGTCCCATCCGTATTCGGGGGACAAAGAAACCAAGGGGATAAAGGGAGAGCTTCCTCCATATTGGGGGGCTCAGGGTTTGGAGAGAGAGTCTCCCCGGAGTCACTGTACCGGGACATGTGAAATGTCTGGAAAGAAAGGGGTTTTCTGTGTCTCCAAGGATGCCTGTGTGTTTCCCGGTCGCCAGGGAAATTCTGTAGCAGGAGAATCAACCAGTAAAGCATGGAACAACAAATCAGTGTTTCTCTCTCTCTCTCTCAAACCAATCAATAATTTTTTTTTTTTTAAAAGAAGCTCTTGATTAGTATGTGACATTTGTAATTAGATTGGAAACTAAATTTCTAATCTGACCAAAATTCGCTTTTGATTAATCCAACCTTTGAATTGTAATTTAGTATATGCTTTATTGTTCTTTGAAGGATTGCTTCTAAGTCATAGTACAAATAAAAATAAGTGAAGTATAAGGCTGGAGCCTCTTAAAGACATTTGGGAGGGACAGTCAGTATTCAGGTGGCGTCAGCTTCCTGCAGTGCGTGCAGTTCTCCTCCTCGCTCAGCTTCGTGGGCATTTCTCAGTGCTTTGCACATGGGACCTGGCTGGTGAACTAGTATGTGCTGTGGGCTGTGTGGGGGAGCGGAGCAGTCGGGCTGGCATGCTGTAGATCCCGCTGTAGAGGAGGCAGGGACAGGTAGGGCAGTGCCCCTAGGCAGCAGGCGGGTTCCGCACACTCGGCCTGCCCTCACAGGGATTGCTCTGTAACATTGGCTTCCATTGACTCGCTGAGTGGAATCAGACCTGTGAGCTTAGGAGCTGCATTCATCCTGATGCTGCTGGGCTTTTCTCCCAGAATTCTTGAATTCCCGTAATGGAGGGTTTTTGTTTGTATTTAGCAATAGGGAACCCTCATCTTTCTTTTTAGATTAATTTAATTTTTGGGACAGCAGCTAAGTGTGGCTTTCCAAGTGGAAGCGTGTAGCAGGCAGGAAGGCTCGGGGATCGGAGCCGGAGATGGGGCCACGGAAGGCCCTGCTTTTTTGGGGGGGCGGAGGGGGGGAGGTTTGTGCTACGAGGGACTTTCAGTGCATAAGGGCCAGGCAGGCACCGGTGTGAGAGAGGAAATGTTTGAAACGGCAAAAGCAGTGTCTGCTCTGAGGACAGAGGGAGGGAGGGCTCAGGAATCCCCCTGTGCTGAGCTGTCCTTGTCTGTGCCTGGGAAAGCTATCCGGGCTGAGGTTAGGGCGGTGAGAGCCCCTGTGAACACTGAGAAGAGAAGGCCAATGGCTCGTCAGCAGACAGGACGAGGCTCAGAGCCCGCAGCCGCAGAGCATCCTGTGACCTGGCTCCTGCTCGTCTGTCTCAGGGTCTCACCGCTCCCCTGTGACTCTGCTCCCGCAGGTGCTCCCGCAGTCTCTGCCCCTGGGCCTGCAGGGCCTTGTTCCCAGGAGGCCTGACTGTCCCTGCTGCCCAATGCTGTTTCTCCGTCTGAAGCCGCACCCAGTCCGCTCTCACCCAACATCCTCAGACTGTACCAGGGTGTCTTGTTCCGTAACTATGAGCTGAATGAATGAATGAATAATCTAAGGGGCAGGAGGTAAAACAAAGGTTTTTAAGTGAGGAAACCACCTTAAGTATTACTCTTTTTTTTTTTATAAGATAACATTAATTTTTAAAAAATATATATTTTATTGATTTTTTTCCAGAGAGGAAGGGAGAGAGATAGAGAGCTAGAAACATCGATGAGAGAGTCATCGATCAGCTGCCTCTTGCACACCCCCTACCGGGGATATGCCCGCAACCAAGGTACATGCCCTTGACCGGAATCGAACCCGGGACCCTTCAGTCCCCAAGCCGATGCTCTATCCATTGAGCCAAACCGGTTTCGGCTTAAGTATTACTCTTTATACTACTCTGAAATGAAATGGGATGTGAGTTCTATTTTCTGTGTTCTAATAGCTAAATACATTTATCGGTATTTAGTAGAGTTTTATTTTTAACTTTATGTTTTAAAAGTACAGAGACATAGGATTGGAATGCCCTACATTTACCAACACTTACCAGTTTGTACATCTGCATTCCAGGCTTTGTGCTCTTCACTGCTAGATACTTGAGGCCTGTTTCCCCAGAACGAGAGTGCTCTCTCACATGTCTGCCATGCAGTTGTTAAATCCAGATGCTGTGACGTTGGAGTGTCACCAGGGTCCCTCTGGGGGAGGCGGGTAGCTTCCCCATACGTGCTCTCTTGGGATGGGGCGGCGTTAGACCGCAGGGGACAGATTGGCGGGAGAAAGGGTTATTTTCATGCCCACAGGAGCTCCCAGGGAGAAATAACCCCGAAGAAGAGGTGAGGCTGGAGAGCACAGGCCGTCACTGGAGACGGGACAAGCGAAGGGAGGGAGTCGGACTTGTCAGGGTGGTGAGGGGGAGGGAGGCCTGGGAGGGACACGGGAGTAAGGGTGGTGCAGCAGCTTATTGTGCAGGTTCCGGTCCCGGCGCCTCTGCAGGGAGGAGAGGCATCTCTTCCTGGCACGGGGTGGGGGAGAGGACCCCTGGCAGTGGGAAATGCGTGGCCTGTATTAGGTCCAAACGGAGGGCAGGGAGTCCCTCCTGTGCCTGCTGTTTGTCTTATCTTCAGCTCGAAATAATCCTTATGCTGGAGTGACACATTTTGAGGTGGCATAGTTTGATCCCCTTTAATCTCAACTATATACATTGTGTTTAATTGTCATGTCTCTTTTTTAATAAGTTTTTTGTTTGTTTGTTTCAGAGAGGAATGGAGATGGAAAGATAGGAACATCTGTGATGAGAGAGAATCTGTGATCGGCTGCCTCCTGCGTGCTCCCCACTGGCGATCGAACCCTCACCCGGGCATGTGCCCTTGACTGGAATCAAACCCGGGACCCTCCAGTCCACAGGCCTTCGCTCTATCCACCGAGCCACACTGGCGAGGGCTGTCATGTCTCCTTTCTCTTTAACCTGATGTTTCTCAGCTGTCACTTCGGTGACCTGGCGTGTCTGAAGAGCACAGCCAGCTTTTGTGGAGTGAACCTCAGGTGGTTGGCACGTTTCCTCGTGGTGAGGTTCGGGCTGTGCGCCTTGGACAGGAGCGCCCCGTGGAGGGCGTGCGTTGTGGCTCTGTGTGGCATTGCTCATGTGGCTGTGGAGGGCGTGCGCTGTGGCTCTGTGTGGCATTGCTCCGTGGCTGTGGAGGGCGTGCGCTGTGGCTCTGTGTGGCATTGCTCTGTGGCTGTGGAGGGCGTGCGCTGTGGCTCTGTGTGGCATTGCTCCGTGGCTGGGTTGAGGGCATGCGCTGTGGCTCTGTGTGGCATTGCTCTGTGGCTGTGGAGGACATGCGCTGTGGCTCTGTGTGGCATTGCTCCGTGGCTGGGTTGAGGGCATGCGCTGTGGCTCTGTGTGGCATTGCTCTGTGGCTGTGGAGGGCATGCGCTGTGGCTCTGTGTGGCATTGCTCTGTGGCTGGGTGGAGGGCATTCTTTGTGGCTCTGTGTGGCATTGCTCTGTGGCTGTGGAGGACATGCGCTGTGGCTCTGTGTGGCATTGCTCATGTGGCTGTGGAGGACGTGCGCTGTGGCTCTGTGTGGCATTGCTCCGTGGCTGTGGAGGGCGTGCGTTGTGGCTCTGTGTGGCATTGCTCTGTGGCTGTGGAGGGCATGCGCTGTGGCTCTGTGTGGCATTGCTCTGTGGCTGTGGAGGGCATGTGTTGTGGCTCTGTGTGGCATTGCTCTGTGGCTGTGGAGGGCGTGCGTTGTGGCTCTGTGTGGCATTGCTCCGTGGCTGTGGAGGGCGTGCGTTGTGGCTCTGTGTGGCATTGCTCTGTGGCTGTGGAGGGCATGCGCTGTGGCTCTGTGTGGCATTGCTCTGGCTGTGGAGGACGTGCGCTGTGGCTCTGTGTGGCATTGCTCTGGCTGTGGAGGACGTGCGCTGTGGCTCTGTGTGGCATTGCTCTGTGGCTGTGGAGGACATGCGCTGTGGCTCTGTGTGGCATTGCTCTGTGGCTGTGGAGGGCATGCGCTGTGGCTCTGTGTGGCATTGCTCTGTGGCTGGGTTGAGGGCATGTGTTGTGGCTCTGTGTGGCATTGCTCTGTGGCTGTGGAGGGCATGCGCTGTGGCTCTGTGTGGCATTGCTCTGTGGCTGTGGAGGGCGTGCGCTGTGGCTCTGTGTGGCATTGCTCTGTGGCTGTGGAGGGCATGCGCTGTGGCTCTGTGTGGCATTGCTCTGTGGCTGTGGAGGACGTGCGCTGTGGCTCTGTGTGGCATTGCTCCGTGGCTGTGGAGGACATGCGCTGTGGCTCTGTGTGGCATTGCTCTGTGGCTGGGTTGAGGGCATGCGCTGTGGCTCTGTGTGGCATTGCTCTGTGGCTGTGGAGGGCATGCGCTGTGGCTCTGTGTGGCATTGCTCCGTGGCTGTGGAGGACATGCGTTGTGGCTCTGTGTGGCATTGCTCCGTGGCTGTGGAGGGCGTGCGCTGTGGCTCTGTGTGGCATTGCTCTGTGGCTGTGGAGGGCGTGCGCTGTGGCTCTGTGTGGCATTGCTCCGTGGCTGTGGAGGACATGCGCTGTGGCTCTGTGTGGCATTGCTCTGTGGCTGGGTTGAGGGCATGCGCTGTGGCTCTGTGTGGCATTGCTCTGTGGCTGTGGAGGACATGCGCTGTGGCTCTGTGTGGCATTGCTCTGTGGCTGTGGAGGACGTGCGCTGTGGCTCTGTGTGGCATTGCTCTGTGGCTGTGGAGGGCATGCGCTGTGGCTCTGTGTGGCATTGCTCTGTGGCTGTGGAGGGCATGCGCTGTGGCTCTGTGTGGCATTGCTCTGTTGCTGTGGAGGGCGTGCGCTGTGGCTCTGTGTGGCATTGCTCTGTGGCTGTGGAGGGCATGCGCTGTGGCTCTGTGTGGCATTGCTCTGTGGCTGTGGAGGGCGTGCGCTGTGGCTCTGTGTGGCATTGCTCTGTGGCTGTGGAGGGCGTGCGCTGTGGCTCTGTGTGGCATTGCTCTGTGGCTGCGGAGGGCATGCACTGTGGCTCTGGCATTCCTCATGTGGCTGTGGAGGACATGCGTTGTGGCTCTGTGTGGCATTGCTCCGTGGCTGTGGAGGGCGTGCGTTGTGGCTCTGTGTGGCATTGCTCCGTGGCTGTGGAGGGCATGCGTTGTGGCTCTGTGTGGCATTGCTCTGTGGCTGTGGAGGGCGTGCGTTGTGGCTCTGTGTGGCATTGCTCATGTGGCTGTGGAGGGCGTGCGCTGTGGCTCTGTGTGGCATTGCTCCGTGGCTGTGGAGGGCATGCGCTGTGGCTCTGTGTGGCATTGCTCCGTGGCTGTGGAGGGCATGCGCTGTGGCTCTGTGTGGCATTGCTCCGTGGCTGTGGAGGACATGCGCTGTGGCTCTGTGTGGCATTGCTCCGTGGCTGTGGAGGGCGTGCGCTGTGGCTCTGTGTGGCATTGCTCTGTGGCTGTGGAGGACATGCGCTGTGGCTCTGTGTGGCATTGCTCTGTGGCTGTGGAGGACATGCGCTGTGGCTCTGTGTGGCATTGCTCCGTGGCTGTGGAGGACATGCGCTGTGGCTCTGTGTGGCATTGCTCCGTGGCTGTGGAGGACATGCGTTGTGGCTCTGTGTGGCATTGCTCCGTGGCTGTGGAGGGCGTGCGCTGTGGCTCTGTGTGGCATTGCTCCGTGGCTGTGGAGGACATGCGCTGTGGCTCTGTGTGGCATTGCTCTGTGGCTGGGTTGAGGGCATGCGCTGTGGCTCTGTGTGGCATTGCTCTGTGGCTGTGGAGGACATGCGCTGTGGCTCTGTGTGGCATTGCTCTGTGGCTGTGGAGGACGTGCGCTGTGGCTCTGTGTGGCATTGCTCCGTGGCTGTGGAGGACATGCGCTGTGGCTCTGTGTGGCATTGCTCTGTGGCTGGGTTGAGGGCATGCGCTGTGGCTCTGTGTGGCATTGCTCTGTGGCTGTGGAGGGCATGCGCTGTGGCTCTGTGTGGCATTGCTCCGTGGCTGTGGAGGACATGCGTTGTGGCTCTGTGTGGCATTGCTCCGTGGCTGTGGAGGGCGTGCGCTGTGGCTCTGTGTGGCATTGCTCTGTGGCTGTGGAGGACGTGCGCTGTGGCTCTGTGTGGCATTGCTCCGTGGCTGTGGAGGACATGCGCTGTGGCTCTGTGTGGCATTGCTCTGTGGCTGGGTTGAGGGCATGCGCTGTGGCTCTGTGTGGCATTGCTCTGTGGCTGTGGAGGACATGCGCTGTGGCTCTGTGTGGCATTGCTCTGTGGCTGTGGAGGACGTGCGCTGTGGCTCTGTGTGGCATTGCTCTGTGGCTGTGGAGGGCATGCGCTGTGGCTCTGTGTGGCATTGCTCTGTGGCTGTGGAGGGCATGCGCTGTGGCTCTGTGTGGCATTGCTCTGTTGCTGTGGAGGGCGTGCGCTGTGGCTCTGTGTGGCATTGCTCTGTGGCTGTGGAGGGCATGCGCTGTGGCTCTGTGTGGCATTGCTCTGTGGCTGTGGAGGGCGTGCGCTGTGGCTCTGTGTGGCATTGCTCTGTGGCTGTGGAGGGCGTGCGCTGTGGCTCTGTGTGGCATTGCTCTGTGGCTGCGGAGGGCATGCACTGTGGCTCTGGCATTCCTCATGTGGCTGTGGAGGACATGCGTTGTGGCTCTGTGTGGCATTGCTCCGTGGCTGTGGAGGGCGTGCGTTGTGGCTCTGTGTGGCATTGCTCTGTGGCTGTGGAGGGCATGTGTTGTGGCTCTGTGTGGCATTGCTCTGTGGCTGTGGAGGGCGTGCGTTGTGGCTCTGTGTGGCATTGCTCATGTGGCTGTGGAGTACGTGTGCTGTGGCTCTGTGTGGCATTGCTCATGTGGCTGTGGAGGGCGTGCGCTGTGGCTCTGTGTGGCATTGCTCCGTGGCTGTGGAGGGCATGCGCTGTGGCTCTGTGTGGCATTGCTCTGTGGCTGTGGAGGGCATGCGCTGTGGCTCTGTGTGGCATTGCTCCGTGGCTGTGGAGGACATGCGTTGTGGCTCTGTGTGGCATTGCTCTGTGGCTGTGGAGGGCGTGCGCTGTGGCTCTGTGTGGCATTGCTCTGTGGCTGTGGAGGACATGCGCTGTGGCTCTGTGTGGCATTGCTCTGTGGCTGTGGAGGACATGCGCTGTGGCTCTGTGTGGCATTGCTCTGTGGCTGTGGAGGACATGCGCTGTGGCTCTGTGTGGCATTGCTCCGTGGCTGTGGAGGACATGCGTTGTGGCTCTGTGTGGCATTGCTCTGTGGCTGTGGAGGGCGTGCGCTGTGGCTCTGTGTGGCATTGCTCCGTGGCTGTGGAGGACATGCGCTGTGGCTCTGTGTGGCATTGCTCTGTGGCTGGGTTGAGGGCATGCGCTGTGGCTCTGTGTGGCATTGCTCTGTGGCTGTGGAGGACATGCGCTGTGGCTCTGTGTGGCATTGCTCTGTGGCTGTGGAGGACGTGCGCTGTGGCTCTGTGTGGCATTGCTCCGTGGCTGTGGAGGACATGCGCTGTGGCTCTGTGTGGCATTGCTCTGTGGCTGGGTTGAGGGCATGCGCTGTGGCTCTGTGTGGCATTGCTCTGTGGCTGTGGAGGACATGCGCTGTGGCTCTGTGTGGCATTGCTCTGTGGCTGTGGAGGGCATGCGCTGTGGCTCTGTGTGGCATTGCTCTGTGGCTGTGGAGGGCATGCGCTGTGGCTCTGTGTGGCATTGCTCTGTGGCTGTGGAGGACATGTGTTGTGGCTCTGTGTGGCATTGCTCAGGCGGCTCCCTGGTTGGCTCTTCAGTTCCCCTCCGTGGGGGCGGTGCATGTTCCAATGTTGGCGATGCTAACTGTGCCACTGGGTTAAGTTACATAGCATCTGGCCGTGCTTCTAGTGAAAAATTTCAGTTTCCGTGTCACATGGGTAATCTGTGCAGAGCCATTGTGACAGGATGTTCTTTGTCACCATCACCCATTCGTGTCCATTAATGACTCTTGCCTCGGTTTTCAGTTGTTAAAAATGATTCTTTTCTGCCATTCCTTCTGTACTTACTAGTTGACATTGAACAGAGTTTTATCTGGATTTTAAACCTAATAAAATATAGTTCCCAAGAAACAATAATGAGAACTATTGATCTTTGGTTTTCCCAGTTGCACTTGAAACCATAGAGCTTTACATTGGTGCTGAGACGTTTTCAAGGTCAGTGTCAGATCAGATTGCGTCCATGGAGCAGATGGTGCTGTGGGGAGGTCGCCCTGGAGGGTGGGAGGAGAGTGTGTACAGTGGTCTGATGTCAGAATTGCCATCGGCAGACCGGGGCTGCTCTGTGGCACGTTCAGGGTCAGTCCTGAGCTCTGCTTTCTAAGGGAGAGGCGCAAGGAGGCGGCATTAAACTTATTAAAATAACTGGGTTATGAAAGTCTTTAAACAGTGGGAAGTAGCTAAGTTGAAATTTTCTTTCTTTTTTTTTTTTAAAATATATTTTATTGATTTTATTTTTACAGAGAGAAAGAGGGATAGAGAATTAGAAACATCGATGAGAGAGAAACAACGATCAGCTGCCTCCTGCACACTCCCTACTGGGGATGTGCCCTCAACTAACGTACATGCCCTTGACCGGAATCGAACCTGGGACCCTTCAGTCCACAGGCTGACGCTCTATCCACTGAGCCACACCAGTTTCGGCTCTAAATTGAAATTTTCTTTCACCTATAAAGACACATGTTAATTTAAGGTTAGAGAAATAAAGTTTATTCTCAACATAGTGTTAATTAACGAAAATGTATGTATGGGTATTTCCAGCTTTCCTTGAATTTAGTGTAACCAAGTATGCGGTTATCTTTCATTTCAGAGTCAGCAGTTTGGGGGCGGGGGGAGCAGTGGCACCTCGTAGGGAACAGGAGATCCAGTGAGCCCTGATGTGCTGCGCAGTGAGGAAGCTCTGGGGGCTTGGGGAGGAGAGGGGTGCGGTCCGGAGGGCAGCGCAGTGAGGGCAGGGCACTGCGGGTGGCTGGGGAGCAGGTGGCGGGAGCGGGGTGGGTGCACACAGCCTTGGGGTGGCGCTCACGAGGGCAGCGCAGTGAGGGCAGGGCACTGCGGGTGGCTGGGGAGCAGGTGGGGAGCGGGGTGGATGCACAGCAGTGGGGTGGCGCCCACGAGGGCAGCGCAGTGAGGGCAGGGCACTGCGGGTGGCTGGGGAGCAGGTGGGGAGCGGGGTGGATGCACAGCAGTGGGGTGGCGCCCACGAGGGCAGCGCAGTGAGGGCAGGGCACTGCGGGTGGCTGGGGAGCAGGTGGCGGGGGTGGGGTGGGTGCACAGAAGTGGGGTGGCGCTCACGCCTTGCCGGGAGCTTTCAGTGTTTTCGTTTCTGACTCCACCTTGCCTCACCGTCCACTATCTGTACAGTCCGCTAGGCTCATGCTGCTCAGGACCAGGCCTGCCGTTAGTATTAAGTGTCCATGCTGCCCAGCCCAGTGTGGTGGTTGGCGGGCATTTTTCCATGCACCAGAACGTTGCCGGTTCGGTTCCCAATCAGCACAGGATTGGGTTGTGGGCCGGACCCCTGGTAGGCGGCCTGGAGGAGGAGGCAGCCCATCCATGTCTCACTCTCACATGGATGTTTCTCCTCTCTCTCTCCTTCCTCTCTCTAAATAATTAAAGAAAGAAAGAAAATGTGTGTTATATTGTGTTAAAATCGCTTGACATAGAAGTGACCCCTGACCTCAGGGGTGGTCTCCTGTGGGGTAAAGAGGCAGAACTGAGCGAATGCTAGTGCTTGTTGAACAGCGTTTCTTTTGAGTCAAATGCAGAAACTTGGACTCAAACCTTAACCTTACAGCTCACCTTGGAAGCTCGCGGCGTGTTGTTTCCTCTCTTGCAGCAAACTGCAGGGAAACGTCATCTTCGGGAGCTGGAGGGGCAGTCGGGTCTGAGTGGAATGTTGTCTTTTTCAAAAGTATCACAGTGCAGGGCCATCGGCTGCAGCCTGGAGAGACTGTGGAGATTTGATGGATGGAATTCGTTAAAATGGTATTTGACCTGCATTCAGCTTCAATTTCTGACAGATCTAGTTTTAGGCATAATTACATTGCAATGTAAACATAATATATTTGTTACAGATTTAGAGAAACCCAGAAATTTGTTTGGTTCGTAGAGTAGTGCAAGAAAAGAAGGCTATTGCATTTGTGGTTTAACTTACAGAAACGGGGGTAAAATTTACCACCATTAATAGCTTCAGAAGGGAGAGGTTTTTCTTTTCCGGTTCCTAAAGCAGAATCATATATCTCTAAACTGTTGTCTTTATACAAACCATGTTCTAAAAGTAATAAAGTGCTAAAATTGTAGGGAATTTTAAAACGCAGAAAAGTTTTAAGGAAAAGAAATTACTCTGGTAGTAATCATATCCTCAAATTTTGAGTGAATATTTTCTCTCCATCCTCCCTTTTCTTTTTTCCTTGTTTTTAACTTGAAGTCATAATCTTAATCTTATTGTAAATAAAAATGTTCTTTTTTTTTTTCATTGGACGCCATAACATAAGCATTTTTGTTCATTATAAACTCATGTTTAATGGCTCAATTGAATGAATCCTGTGAAATGAACCATGGCTTATCAAACCATCCCCTCACTCACTGGGAGGCAGTTACATTTGGGGGTGGAAGTGGGAGGGCCATTTTTTGCTGTTGTAATTGGTAATGTTGAAGGAACATTCTGTATGAAGTTTCTGTGTGTGTTAAGGTAGGCTAGATTAATATGCAAGGATTTCTAATTAATGCAGAAATGACAAGTAAAAATGGAAATCTGTGATTAAGTATCTAACGATATTGGTGTTTAAATTCTTGAAGTTTGTATTCCTTTTCTATTCTCTTTGGTCTTAGTCTTTGACCTTAGTCTTTTCATAAGCTATACTCTCCGAATAGTAGTTAATAAATCCTCAAAATACTTATTTTGTATACTATAGAAATTTTGGATATTTCCCATCTTTTTGTATGTTTTTTCCCCCACACTTTATATTTTCAAAACTTGTCCATTTTGGTGATGATGATGATGATGGTAATTTCTTGCCCATCTGAACCATTTTATTGCCCAAAAAACATTTAAGGGAAGTAATATTTTCAGTGATGTCAGTGGAGCCAACAGAAATAATATATAGTACTTTTTGTTGTTTTTATTTTTTGCTTTTAAAATAAAATCGGTGGATAGAAAGCTATTTCACTTTATTTCACACTACATACTATAGTTTGTGATTTAGATTTGATTTTTATCCTACCCTAAATTCATGTCTAGGTGGTTCAGAGTTTGGGGATTTTCATGTTTGTTGGGTTAAAATACTGTATAAAATCTTGTATATTTTAAATTTATATGAGAATATATTTTCTATGCTAAATTTTAGAATTAATAAAATATTTTAGGTTTTCTTTGAGACATTCCTTATAGTCTTAAGAATTGTTTGAAAACATGATTCTAGATAGAGACGGGAGTGTGGTTTTTAAGAAACTACCACTTAGTGAGCATTTTCTGTGTTGCAAACACTTTTTCTCCACCAGCCTTCATACAGGCATGCCTGGACTCATTTGATCCTCATAATAGTTAGCTTTTTCTGTTCCTTCACAGAGTACGTGGGGCCGTGTTTTCCCGCCAGGGTTCGTGTTTCACTTGGTTCACTGGGACTTGATGGGAGCTGTGCATTTGGGCTTCACAAGAGCAGGAATAGAATCTGGACATTCGTATTTGTAGTTAGAGTATTGGAATCTGGGACACAAAGCGAGAAATGAATGAGCTGGAAGGTTTCTGTTACAGATTTGAATGTGACGAGGGCGCCGTCCGCCTTCGGACTTCCGGTGAGCAGGGGGGTGGGTTGGGACAGGCCTTGGGGTGAAAGGTCAGCCATAGAGGGGTCAGGGCCCATGTGGCTCAGTGTGCTTTGTTCTGAAACTTGGCAGTCTGTATGAGGTTTGTCTTTCATAGCCATCGAGGGGCCTGTCACACAGGAGTGTGCAAGTTTGTCATTAACATGTGGTTATCAATTAAAATGCGAAAACGTGACCTGTTGGCTCTGTGTTATGAACATAAAGTAAGTTCTCATTGTATTTGGCATGTTAATTCCAGTTGCCTGTACAGGACTGTCTAGGGCACATGTGTCAAACACAAGGCCCGCGGGCCAAATCCGTCCCGCCAGGCCTTGCAATGTGGCCCACACCGCGCTGTCATCACTGCACTCCGCTGCGTTTCCATCACAATGACAGTTTATGACTGTTCAGTAAACCATTCGGCCGGAGATTTAGGCTGGATTTTAGATTTTGGCCCCTTCTCTGATTGAGTTCGACACCCCTAGTCTAGGGAAATGATGTGGATAACTCGGCAGTGATAGTGAGGCTGCAATGAATTTTAAAGGCTTATTAGTTTACTGTTTGGTTGTGGTGCTTCCAGAAAGAAGGTAGATATGGATTAGAGAGGAGGGGAGAGATGTGGGGGTGGAATTTGTGTCTCACTCGGAGGCAGCGTAACCTGGAACCGCAGTGAACGGGTGAGAGGCTGTAGGAAGGCGCTGGAGGGGAGGATGGGTGGTGAGCGGTGCTCCCGGCAGCAGGGCCCTGGCGTGCCGTGCCGTGGGCCCGAGAGGCTGACAGCCGCCGTCACCGGGGAGGACGTGACTCCGCCAGGAATCCTCCTGACCAGCTGTCACATTTCCACCTGCGTTAGAACAGTAAACACATTCTGAAGGACAGCTCTCAGATAGGAACTGCTTTCTTGGCTCTCAATAGATATCTAAATTATTTACCAGGGATCTTATTCTGATAAGTTAAACATGAAAATGTTGTTAATTAGGAAATTTCTTAAATTTGGTTTTTAAAATTGAGTTTTTCGTTCTAAAATATTCTCTCTGATTGCTTTTAGGTTACCTAGGGTATGAATTAATACAGACTTGGAAACTGAAAGAACTTAGAATCAGCATTTTGAGGTAAATATGTACATAACAGCGTTAAGGTTCCCCATTCTGCGTGGGTCACTTCCTGGCACAGTAAACGTGTGTGCGATGAGCACGTGTAACTGCCACAGCGATGTCCTTTAGACACTGGCCTGGCGGGGTCAGAGCGGAGACTGCCCTCGGCCCTCCCGAGCGGGTGCGGCTCCGCAGCCCCTGGTGCGGGTCCCAGCTCACGCCCCTCCTGCTCCCTGGTCCTCACCCAGAGTCTCCATGGAGACCGCCTCCCCATTTACATGTCCCTGCAGTACCCGTGACCTGTGCTTCTGAGTTCCTTTCTTCATAAATGAGTTCTAGTTTACAGTGTGGACTTAACTGTGTTTTGAATTTGTGTTTTCAGTTTCATTTTGAGAAATTGAAATTGCTGCTAACATTTTATAAACGCATTGAAGACCTATTACTAGATGATTTGGGTTTTTCAGCAAAGTCACCTCTTCTGGTGACCTTCATTATTTCTTTAGTGCATGTGAATTTAGGAAATCACACACACTTACTCTTATTTCTTCCTTGTTCTAGTCTCCATCTTTAGAATTTATTTGCTTCGGTTTATTTCCTTGTATTCATTTTAGAATCTTTTCTTGAATGTTTTTCTTTCCCCCACATCTCCTGGAATTAGGCCTGCTATTGTTCCTCCTTTTGCTCTTTGTTTTAGAATAACTTGGTATCCTAAAATAACCCAATGTCTTTTGTTTAAAATTTAATACAAAATACAAAAATAATAGTCTTTATTCAGCTCTTCATATCAATAAGACGTGTTTATATTCAGTTTAAGTGCAGGATCTTAAAGTGGGCTGTTTTGCCTTTGTTTTTAGAGTGGAAGCGTGGGCATGCAGTGATTTCCAGTAAACTGCTGTCACATGTCAAAATGCAGTTCAGACAACAGCAACACAGATCAGACATTGAAACGGTAACCGGCGACTTACCCCGTGGGAAGTGGCGAGTTTATGGCGCGCTGTGCGAAGTTGTCTTATTGTATGGAAACAGTGAAACAGCCTCGCCGATTTCATAAGTGTACATGGTTTGACCAGAAACGTAGAATCTGTGATTGGAAATGGTCACGTGGCGTTCTGTGGGCGCTGCTAGAGCAGTCCTGCAGTCCGCTCCTCCGAACCGCATTCCACCGAGGCCAGTGAGGGGGAAAGTGTTTCCACCGCCACGGAGAGGCAAACTCGGCAACACCACAGGTTTTCCTGTTTCCACAGGATTGGATTACCTGGCGAATTTTTAAATCTTGGTTCTGCTTTCCCTAACTAGGAAGTGTATTGCTGGGCGGGCCCTGTGTCCTACAGGAATGGAAATTAACGTACATGTTATAACCTCATGGAAACTATACCTGGAGGGTTAAGTGCTGTCCTCCATTTCCTTGCAAATCTCTTCTCGTTACACCTTCAAGGCCGGGAGGGACGGGCGGGTGTGGATTTCCAAACCAAATAGATGTAGTTTCTCCAAACTACCTAGGTATGGTGTGTGCTTCTCTCTACTGGTTACTGCGGGGACATCATGCATCTCTGAGTCGGTTCATGGAATGTTTATTCACTTCCCTGTGTGCGTGGGACCTGCACAGGGAGTTCGGGGCCCTGGAGGGTGGCTGAGCATCTCGCTCTGGGGGCACGTGTGCCAGCAGGAGGAGGAGGAGTGCGAGCTGTCTGCACATGGCCGTGTGGTCCGCGCTACAAAAGGCGGAGGCCGGTGGGTTTCCATTCTGCGGGCCGGGTGCTGGTGTGCTTGGTGCGTGGCTGGCACGGGGTGGGGCATACGGCTCCTGTACTCACGGAAATCCTGGCTTAGTTGGTCATATTTATTTGCTTTTTACAACTCTTTATTTGGAAATAATTTCAGTCTCAGAGAAGTTGCAGGATAAGAACAGGACAAAGGAGGCATGCTTCACCCGTTTGCCCATGTGCTGTATCAGTTGCGCACACTCTGTATCTGCCCCTGGTTTCTCTCTGAACCATTGGAGGGTGAGTGGCACACAGCCTGGCCTTTACCACGAGGTCCTGCAGTGTGCTTCCTGGGAATGAGGCCGTCCGCACGGAGCCAGAGCGTCTGCAGCGCCAGCGTCAGCGAGTCATGCTGCCTCCCGCAGCTGCTCCCGCGGCGCGGAGTGGGCTGTGTGTGCGATCTGCCATGGACACAGGAGATTCATGTCTGCAGTTTGCTGTCCTGTCTTTCGCAGTCTTCTTTAATCTGGAACATTTTCTTTATTTTTTTTCTTGTATTTTATGATATATTTTTGACGAATACAGACCTCGCTTTTTAAGAAATGGAACGTTCTTCTCATTTGTCTGTGGACAGTTTTTCCTGGCGTTATTAATTGTAATGACTGTCATCTGAGAAGAAACGGTGGCATGCAGCTGTGTAGGGAGGAGGGTCCAGCGGGTTCCTGGCTGTACTGGTGGGAAGGTGCACTTGGGGTTTCATAAACATTGTCCTCTTTTTCCTGTTTTCCCCATTCTCCCCCGGGGTTAGTCTTGTTTCCTGATACTTCCTACTAGTCTGTGATTTGGGCTGGTGAGAAGGGAGGGGTCAGGCCTAAGCGCACATAACCTCAGACAGGAAGGGCCTGCCTGCAGGAAGCAGGAGTATGGGGATCCCACGAAGGCAGCCCGGTGGGCGGTGCCCGCAGAGCTAGCCTTGGCCTTCAGAGGGACCTGTGGGCCGCAGGAAGTTGGGTAAAGAGGGTTTTCCTGTTGGATTCTTGGCAGCGGTGCTGAGTAAAAAGCGGGAAGGATGAAGCTGAGGGTGTGCATGCTGGGCCTGCGGAATGAGGGAGTGAGCGCCTGGTGTGGGTGGACGGAGTGGCTGCTGGGCTCCGGCTCGCTCAGCGGTGCTGAGCAGAGTGTTCCTTTGATCCGGGAGAAGAATGGCTTGGTAGTTTTCCATGATGTGCTCGGTTCTCTGCTCGCCAGAAGGCCAATGAGATGGTGGTGCTGTCTGGTCCACAGATGGCGCAAGCCTTGCTGAGTCCTTGGCCCCGCAGCCCAGCGCCCCTTTCTGCTTCCTCAGGCCCGCACTGTGCCCGGGGGCGGTGGGCTCCGGCCAGCGGCAGCGTCTGAGATGGGCATCTGGGCGGTGGGCTCCGGCCAGCGGCAGCGTCTGAGATGGGCATCTGGGCGGTGGGCTCCGGCCAGCGGCAGCGTCTGAGATGGGCACCTGGGCGGTGGGCTCTGGCCAGCTGCAGCGTCTGAGATGGGCATCTGGGCGGTGGGCTCTGGCCAGCTGCAGCGTCTGAGATGGGCACCTGGGCGGTGGGCTCTGGCCAGCTGCAGCGTCTGAGATGGGCATCTGGGCGGTGGGCTCTGGTCAGCTGCAGCAGTCTGAGATGGGCATCTGGGCGGTGGGCTCTGGCCAGCTGCAGCGGTCTGAGATGGACATCTGGGTGGTGGGCTCTGGCCAGCTGCAGCAGTCTGAGATGGGCATCTGGGTGGTGGGCTCTGGCCAGCTGCAGCAGTCTGAGATGGGCACCTGGGCGGTGGGCTCTGGCCAGCTGCAGCAGTCTGAGATGGGCATCTGGGTGGTGGGCTCTGGCCAGCTGCAGCAGTCTGAGATGGGCATCTGGGTGGTGCTCTGTGAAGGCCACGTCTGAGACTTGTTGCTGGATTCCATGCAGCAACTGAGCCTGTGATGTCAGGAGAGGCAGCGTGTGGTTGTCAAGGGACAAAGCCGCTTCTAAGGACTAGCGGGGACCCCCAGCCACAGGGAGAACACCTCTGCGGGCACGCCCTCCTGCTGCCCCTGGAGGACCAGTGCTGGACTCGGACCAGAGATGTGAACCCCTAGCCTTCTGCCTGCAGCTGGGTGTTTTAGAAAGACCCACTTTTTATTTGGTCGTTTTACTTACCTAAACATTTACCTTTGGGGAAGAAGACATGAGGTCCACAGGAGTGCTTAGATATCATGGAAAACGATCCTTTCTCAGAGTGGTGTGCCTTGTTTGAGCTCACTAGGATATGTATAATTTCATTTAACTTCAGCAGTATTATTTTTTTGATACTTAAATGTATAGGATATGTATAATTTTAAAAATACATATTTAAATAGTTGGTCATCTATGCTAGGTTGTTATTTGAGAAAAAGACCTGTGTTTTGGTCTTTAGATGAAGTAGCTGTGGACAGGCATTTGGATTTTTCCTGTGCAGCCACAGTGCTAAGTGCCCTCTGCACATTGTCTCATTATTTTACCAATAATAGCTTCATAGACTTTACAGTAACATTTGAAATATGTTTATGTGCATACTTACATGTTTTATATGTACATATATTTAAGAGTTGTTATACTATTAAGGACGGTTCTGTGTCAGTAAACGTAGATGTGTATTATCTTAATGGACTCAGAGTATTTTATTATAGGCATACCATAATGTGCTTAGCTAAACTTTTATTAATACATTTAAAATTATTTCTTGTTTGTAGTAATAATGCAGCAATAAATACTGATGTCCTTTCATGTGTGTACAGTTGTCTAATTCTTTCAGACAAGTTACTAGGGATATGGTTGATGGGTTGGAGGGAATAGAATGTTTGACTTTAAAAAAACGGTCCTCTTAGATCAGGATAAGCTCAAACGGTTACAGAAGAGTCTGAGGCCCGTGGGGTGATACTTGATGTCTCTCTTGTTTCTGTGCTCTCTTGTTTTAACCCTGCATGGGTGTGTAATGGTGTTCTTTTTCCCTCTTGTAGTAAGCTGTGCTAGAACAAAATGCAATGAAAGAAACACTGGATGAATGAAAAGCCCTGCTTTGCAACCCCTCAGCATGGCAGGCCTGCAGCTCATGACCCCTGCTTCCTCACCAATGGGTCCTTTCTTTGGACTGCCATGGCAACAAGAAGCAATTCATGATAACATTTACACGCCAAGAAAATATCAGGTACTAATGAGAACACTAATACCGGAGCGTTTTCACTAAAACAGAATGAATTAGCATTTCGTTGACACAACTTAATAAAACTTTTACCTGTTCAAGCTTTCCTCCTCTGATTAATTTTTGCATTCCAGATACTTTGTTCTTAATAATCCTTTTCTAACATCTTCTGAGTAATTGGTTTGATAGTTTTATTTGTGAAGTTCTTTATTTTCTCCCCTCTGAAAGCCTCATATCCATTTGGATGTGTCTGTCTTCATGAGCTGGGTAGGAATTGAGATTGGTTTGAACAACTATGAACTGGCAGAACCCTGGTTACAATAAATTTAGTCATTCACCTAATTCTAGAGAAGTATTCTGTCCGTGCAAAAATCTTAAGGATATTGTAAATGCGTTTCAACATATTTTATACAGTATAGCTCTGAATAACAGGCATTTTAATGGTTATTATTCATATATACAGATGCAGAAAGTAATGCTTTGGAGGAAGATATTAGAATACTGGAATTTCCTGAATTAAAAGAAAATCCCGTTTTCTAAATTCTGTACTTCGATAAGAAGTGTGTAATCTTCTTTCCCACTCTGTTTCCAGGTTGAACTGCTCGAAGCAGCTCTGGATCGTAACACCATAGTCTGTTTGAACACTGGCTCAGGGAAGACGTTCATTGCAGTACTACTCACTAAAGAGCTGTCCTACCAGGTCAGGGGAGACTTCAGCCGACATGGGAAAAGGACGGTGTTCTTGGTCAACTCCGGTAATCAAAAGGCTTTTTCAGATCGCATGGAGGAAACTGGTTAAATTATTGAAAATGTAGAGCGTTTCACAAACAATGTATTGTACTTGTTGGAATTCTGGTAGCAGAGCTGCTTACTTCTTAACTTTGTAGTATTTCTTTTAAATGTTGGCTGTTTTATTCCATAGGTGTAAAACTTTAGCTTTTCTTTTAGATGTAATTGCATTTAATTTTGATTCTGCATTTCTTTTGAATGGATGACTATTGTAACATGATCTGAGTTGTGTTATTTTGTTTTTGATTCATAAAACATGTCCAAAGGTGCCTGATTATGACATAGGTAACTTTTTGATTTATGATTATGCTCTACCAGTTGTCGAAAGAAAGTTAAATAGTTGCTTCTTAATAGTTAAAAATAGTTGTATGTGTTTGGGATTATATATTAAAATAAACGTATAAAATGTGAACCTGAGCTGCTAGCGTCCTAATACAACCATGTGATTCCCCTCCTTTTTTATATGTCCTTGGTGTAGGGTGTTCTCACTGGTGTAAATTCACTGTAGTCTGTATTGTTTCTCGGGAAACGGTCTGATTTTATTGACCAAAACAGGAGGGGTGGATGTGGAGTAGTTCTCATTCTAGCCTAAAAGTGACATTTTTAGGTTGGGGAAAATCGGCTATAAAGTGATACAGGGTCTTAGAAGTGAGTGACAGTCAGGGGGTGAGTCTAAGAAGAACACTTTGGAAATACTAAAATGCAGGTGGTTAGGTGTAATACCGAACAGTAAGGGCTTCTGGCACTGTCTGAACCATTAGCAGCCCGACAACCAACTCGAGCCAACTTCTCTTTCTCTTTGTAACCAGCAAACCAGGCTGCTCAGCAAGTGTCAGCTGTCAGGACTCATTCAGACCTCAAAGTTGGCGAATACGCACACCTAGAAGTACATGCCTCTTGGACTAAAGAGAGATGGAACCAGGAGTTCGCTAAGCACCAGGTAAGACTTGCAGAGACATTTCCCCTGTAAACCCCGACACGCCCCGGTGTGGTTAGGAAGATGCCCTGCAGCCTTGGCTGTCTGAAAACCCTCCTCCCTGTGCTTGTGGGCCCAGAAAGCAGCACCTTTGTCTCTGGGTCTCACCGCAGAACCGAATGAACTGCTGCGGGTGTAGCTCTGACATCGTAGTGTGGTTACTTGCTGGGGGAGCCAATCCCCACTCTCCAACGCGCAGATAAGGCTTTCAGGAAGTGTGCTCTGAGCAGAGTGTCTGAGACTGGAGCCGCTTCTCGGTGGAGCTCTTTGGGTCTTTGATGGACTTCCTCTCCTCACCGTGGCCTTCCGCCAGCATGTGCTGAGGGTCTTCTGCGCTGAGCGTGTTGGTGGATCTGAGTGATGTGGAGAGCGGCCACCGTGTCTGGACAGGTTCCAGCCTTGGACTGAGGAGAGGGCAAGGTCCTCCATGGCCACGTGCACGTCCCAGCCTGGAGGGCAGAGCCTCCACACCATGATAGCCGGCAGCTGTGGTTGTCAGCTGGAACCTGTGGTCCCAACACGTGGCCCCAGGTGCATGTAGTTGAATAGGATTGAAACCCACGTGAATGTTGTATACATCTTGACCACGCGCTTCCTTTGCCTCTGGGCCAGTGTTTCCCAAACTTCTCTCATGATGAGAATCACCTGGTGGAGTTGTTAAACTACAGATTCCTGAATCCCAACTAAGAAGTGCTAAGCTAGAATTTTGGGGAACATACAGGTAAAATTGTACACTTAACTAGTGCTCTAAGGGAAAGAAAACTCCAGAGCACTAGTTAGGTGTACAATTTTACCTGTATGTTCTCCAAAATTCTAGTTTAGCACTTCTTAGTTGGGATTCAGGAATCTGTAGTTTAACA
Source organism: Pipistrellus kuhlii (assembly GCF_014108245.1). Taxonomy (NCBI): domain Eukaryota; kingdom Metazoa; phylum Chordata; class Mammalia; order Chiroptera; family Vespertilionidae; genus Pipistrellus; species Pipistrellus kuhlii. The sequence goes on along the minus strand of NW_023425590.1, from coordinate 252,438 downwards.
ACTCCACCAGGTGATTCTCATCCTGAGAGTAGTTTGGGAAACACTGCCCTAGGCATCTGCTATAAAATAAAGACACGGCTTGTGGGCGCTGGCGCTGTCTCTCCGTCAGAGAAGCAGCGTCCCACCGAGACCCAGCTTCCATTCCCTTTTCTGTCTTTTCTAGGCCTTTCAGCCGCCCCCTCGGGATCACCCTTGGCCGTGCTGGTGCGGCACAAAGTGGTCAAAAGCGGCTTCCTAACTAACCATTAGCAGCCTTCATACGGTCTGCTAGTGTGTCTCACATTTTGGGTTCAGTCCATATTGAAAAAGCACTTCAGAGTCCACAGAATGATAATCTATAAAAAGAACATTTAACAGCCGTAAAAAAGAGAAAAGTTTACCCTTTGCAATAGCATGGATGGACCTAGAGGATGTTATGCTAAGTGAAATGAGCCAGTCAGAGAAAAACAAGTACCAGTGCTCTCACTCATATGTGGAATCTGATTAACAAAATGCACTGACAAGCAAATAGAGAGACTCAGATGGAGAGCAGGCAGACCGCTCCAGTGGTGGTGGTGGGCGGGGGAGGCGAGTGGGGGGAGTTGAGCAAACAGCAGAAAGCTCAGGGACAGGACAGCCGTGGGGTGATTGTGGGGAAGAAGTGGGTGGAGGAGGAAGAGGGTTGGGGGTATGCGTGGTGACGGAAAAAAATAAAATAGGATGAATTAAATGGAAAAAACACATTTTGTTTGTGTCATCTTTTGGAAAATTTTGTCAGTTCAGTGGGGTGGGGGGAAACTGAGTTGTTTTGTGATTTGATTAAATTGGCAGGTCTCAGTCAAAACACAGCTGTGGGGACCTGAAGTAGATTTAAAAGAGTTATCAAAACATGGTCTCTGTGGGAGAATTGTTCTTCATAGTCTGTGTCATGTTTTCCTAATCCCACTTCTTGGTTCCAAAGTATGAGCCTCCCTTACATGTAGAATTTTTTTTTTTAAATTAATATCCTGTTAATTTTATTTTATTTATTTATTTTTTAATATATATTTCATTGATATTTTACAGAGAGGAGGAAGGGAGAGAGATAGAGAGCTAGGAACGTCAAAGAGAAAGAAACATTGACCAGCTGCCTCTTGCACACCCCCTACAGGGGATGTGCCCGCAACCAATGTACATGCCCTTGACTGGAATCGAACTTGGGACCTTTCAGTTCGCAGACTGACGCTCTACCACTGAACCAAACCGGTTTTGGCACATGTAGAATTTTTGTTTAATTTTGACTTACGGATTTCTTAGTTCTTCCCTTCAGGACAATGGCTCCATAACCTCCTGTCATGTAAGTGCATCTCATTGGGTGAATGGTACATTTGTTCACGGCGATGTCAATTTTATTTTAGGTTCTCATTATGACTTGCTATGTCGCCTTGATTGTTTTGAAAAATGGTTACTTGTCACTGTCAGACATTAACCTTTTGGTATTTGATGAATGTCACCTTGCAATCCTAGACCACCCATATCGAGAAATTATGAAGGTAAGTTTTTATATTTTATCAGTTTTAATAATTTAGTTCAAATTAATGAGTACAAGCAGTGTTTTTATATATCAAAGCAATTAGTTACTAATTTCGAGATCTTGATTCTAGTGTATGAATACATATTAATGTTCGTTTACATTTATAGTTAATAATAAGTTATAATAAATAATCTGTAATGAAACTAAATCTATAATTAAAATTTAAGCATAACAAATCTGCCTTTGTGATAAATGGAACTTTTAAGCATGCTACCATAATTCTGTAAGTAATATTTTTTGGTTTGTCAGTTTTTTGGACATGTTTTAATATGGTGATGCCTTTTTTGTTATGGCCTTGCAAAATGAGTTTCTTACCGTTAGTATCTTGTATCGTGTTAGCTCTGTGAAAGTTGTCCATCATGCCCTCGTATTTTGGGACTAACTGCTTCCATTTTAAATGGGAAATGTGATCCAGAGGAATTAGAAGAAAAGATTCAGAAACTGGAGAAAATTCTTAAGAGTAACGCGGAAACTGCAACTGACTTGGTGGTCTTAGACAGGTACGCCCTCCCCGGACTCGGTGTGTCAGACCCGCTAGCTCTAATGGAAGCCTCCGGGCCTCCCAGGACGGGCCTGCATCAGAGACAGAGTTCTCTGCCAGGACAGTGCTTCGGAGGGCAGGTGTCACCGCTCCCAGAGAGACAGAGGAGGGCTCCTGCCTTGGAGAGAAGATGGCGTGAGCCTCGGCCCTCCAGAGCTGCTGATGGGGACGGGATAGTGAATTTCTGTTCTTTTCTATCAACGTGTGCGCTTTGTTCTTCTGACCGAAATGTGAGGGTTTGCGAGAACATTGCTTAGAGAAGTCAGTGTTTTGCAATATGCTTTAAAATAATTGGAAGCTCCCTGTGGTTTTGAAAATGGTGATGTATTTCTAAGAAAGATGCTAATGAGTTCTAGGCTCGTCTCTTTGAGAAGGTTGCTATTTTGAGTTTCATTAAAACACACACACACACACACACACACAAATTTTGATGTAAGTTCATGGAAGGGAGCCTGTATAAACAAGGTTTTTAAGTAAATGAGACAAATTTCATTCATATTAAAATACCTTTATATTCCTATCAGATATAGTCTTTTATTTTTAAAAATATATATTTTATTGATTTTTTTTACAGAGAGGAAGGGAAAGAGAGAGATAGCTAGGAATGTCGATGAGAGAGAGACATCGACCAGCCACCTCTTGCACACCGCCTACTGAGGATGTGCCCACAACCAATGTACATGCCTTTGACCGGAATCGAACCTGGGACCCTTTAGTCCGCAGACCGGCGCTCTACCACTGAGCCAAACCGGTTTCGGCCAGATAGAGTCTTTTAACAAGTAAAGACATACATACGTGCTACCGTTTTCATTATTCTCAGACTATGGATTTAAATCCAACATGGGCTGTGAATACTGGCTCCACTAACTGTAAGCTGTGTGACTTCCGGTCACTTGCTGTTCCTGCATCTGTAAAATGGCATAGGCAGTGGTTTCAGGGGATCCTTGGAGGATTAGTTACGTAGACACCTAGAAAACACCTTGCAGTGTGCCTGGCGTTTAGTAGAATTTTGGAAAATTCTCTTTGTAGAATGAGAATAAAAGGTAACGTTTCAGGGTATATAGGACTTAGGTATCCAAATGCCATACAGACCTCATAACCTTTAGGAGATGTTAATTTTTACTCCTCTGAGCTAAAGTGATCTTTGATGTAGCAGTGAAGTTGCTTTTATCCAGTTTCAATTAGATTGGTAGGCCAGTACCACAAAAGGAGAGTAAAGGTATTAGAGCTTTTAAGTAAAAACTGACAGGTGATCTGTTGGGTTTGGCATTGCCTACTTTTCTAAATGTGGCTCTTTTGTTCGGTATAAATTCTGGTTAAGAATAATGAAAACTAGGATTTAAAAATGTCCTCACTATATTTTTTCCTTAATTATTATATGTGCTTTTAGAATAGTATGTGCTACTCTGTCACGTTGTGAAAGATCCAATGAATGATGCTGTAATTGACTGGAAGTTGGGGGAAGCTTTCCCTATATCAGGCGTAATAAAACACATAAAAAGCAAAGTTGACATTTGCAAATGCTATGCCTTTCAACTAGAGTGGAAGTGGATTCATTTAATAAACACTCTCCCTACCATCTAGCCTCCATCCCTCATTTCTGCCTCTGAAAAGTGCCGCGTTGCGTTTCTGAGTATTTTGACCAACATTATTCCTAAGGGGGCAAAGATGAAAGTGTAAACCTAAGAAAACAAAATAAAAAACCTGGCATAAAAGTGAATTTACAAGATCCTTTGACTGTCAGCTTCCTGCAGTCATTCCTTGAGCCCTGACAGGCAAACACACAGTGTGGACACAGGGAGTATACTTCAGGAGGCTGTGAGCCGGCCTGCTGTCCCAGTAGGTGTGCAGGCTGAGCACAGGGAGTTTCTTGCTTGGTATAGTGAGGTAGTGCATTGCTGCGGTATTGACAACCTCTGTTCTCCCGTTAAAGATACACGTCTCAGCCGTATGAGATTGTGGTGGACTGTGGGCCATTTGTGGACAGAAGTGGGCTTTATGAGCGACTGCTGATGGAGTTAGAGGAAGCACTTGACTTTGTCAATGACTGTAACATATCTGCACATTCAAAAGAAAGAGATTCTACTTTAATTTCTAAACAGGTGAGCATTTGCAGAGTAAGTATAGAATATATAATAAAAGGCTTCTGTTTGCTTTTAGTATTGAAATGGAAATATGTTTCTAATGAGGATAGTTTCTATACCTTTTAATCTAAGCGTAGGGGTGTCGAACTCAATCAGAGAAGGGGCCAAAATCTAAAATCCAGCCTAAATCGAGGGCCGAATGGTTTACTGAACAGTCATAAACTGTCATTGTGATGGAAACGCAGCGGAGTGCAGTGATGACAGCGCGGTGCGGGCCACATTGCAAGGCCTGACGGGACAGATTTGGCCCGCGGGCCTTGTGTTTGACACATGTGATCTAAGGCCTTGACCTTATCTCTTTGGACATGTATCAAACACATCCTGGGCTGAGTTTACTACTACCGACAGACATTTCTGTTAAGTATAGCCCTCCCTGGTGTAAGAGATGACTTAGGAGGTTCACGCCATGGCTGTTGAATAAAGGAATGAGCCCAGTTTTCTCATTTCTTGCTCAGATGAGTTAGCACTGCTCAGATCCCTTGGCTAAACAAATTCTTCTGCTGTTCCCTGTGTGTAACTGGATATGAGCTCGCCATCTCTGAATGGGATCCGGCTTTGAGAAGAGATCCTTAGGATAGTGGTTCTCAAAGTAGGGACCCCAGACCAGCACCCCCTGGACATTATGGGCTCACCTTTGACTTGCGGAGTCTGTAATGGGGTGGGTCAAAAAGGCTGAGCTTGACAGGCCATCCAGTTAGCCTGATGCATTAAAACTTGAGGACCGTTGTTCTAGGACTTTGCGACCTCTGCATCTTAATTTCCCTCGTGCTGGTTTTTTCTGAAGCAGTAATGCCCAGACTCTCCTTAGCCCTTGCATTGTCACGAAGTCCGTGTTCACCCTGTCTGTCCTTTACTCGCCTGCAGAGGCTCCCCAGTCACTCGCTGTGGACGGACATTCTGCTCTGAGCTGGGGCTGTCAGGGGTGGTTTCCTGGCATAGAGCAACGGGACAATCGTCTGCTCTTTGATACCTAAAGTAAGATGGCTCCCTGTGGAGGCCTTATATAGTTCCTTGGAAACAAGTGACTCAGTTGTCCTAGCTAACCATAGATCTAAAATAAAGTTTCATTCTCTTTATACAATTGCATCTTTTAATATCTATTTGATTATTTTTTATATATTTATTGATTTTTTACAGAGAAGAAGAGAGAGGGATAGAGAGTTAGAAACATTATTGAGAGAGAATCATCTATCAGCTGCCTCTTGCACACCTCCTACTGAGGATGTGCCCGCAACCAAGGTACCTGCCCTTGACCGGAATGGAACCTGGGACCTTTCAGTCCGCAGGCTGATGCTCTATCCACTGAGCCAAACTGGTTTTCGGCTATTATTTGATTATTTTTGCTGGGAAAAACAAAATAATGGTTCATATGTGTGTGTGTGTGAAATGTGTGTGTGTATGAAATATGTGTGTGTGTGAAATGTGTGTGTGAATGAAATTGTGTGTGTGTGTGTGTGTGAAAAAAATAGAGCTTGGAAGGATGATAGGCCCTGGCCCCAACTGTGGGGCATTAACCTGAGTGTTCACAGGAATATGTGGGGGACGTTTATTTGAAGACAGTGTAAGCCCCAGTTCACCCTCCGAGGGGACGGCTACGTGATCACTGCTTAACGTTGGTCTCTATGCTCTCTGGCAGATCCTGGCGGACTGCCGCGCGGTGCTGGTGGTGCTGGGCCCCTGGTGTGCGGACAAAGTGGCCGGCATGATGGTCAGGGAGCTGCAGAAGCACATCAAGCACGAGCAGGAGGAGCTGCACAGGAAGTTCCTGCTGTTCACGGACACGTTCCTGCGGAAGATCCACGCGCTGTGCGAGGAGCACTTCTCGCCCGCCTCCCTGGACCTCAAGTTTGTGACGCCCAAGGTGCTCAAGCTGCTGGAGATCCTGCGCAAGTACAAGCCGTACGAGCGGCAGCAGTTCGAGAGCGTGGAGTGGTACAACAACCGCAACCAGGACAACTACGTGTCCTGGAGCGACTCCGAGGACGAGGACGAGGATGAGGAGATTGAGGAGAAGGAGAAGCCGGAGACCAACTTCCCTTCTCCCTTCACCAACATTCTCTGCGGGATCATCTTCGTGGAGAGGAGATACACGGCGGTCGTCTTAAACCGGTGAGCTCCACGCCAACACCCCGAGCAGAGCCAGGCGGGGCCAGAGCTGCAGGGGCGACGGCCGTGTCCCCTGGCACCATCCCCGCGGCCCGCTCACCTCGGTGCCTGGCAGGGCTGCAGGGGGCATGAGTGCCCAGAGCTTCCCCAAAAGGCCGATTTCCCAGCCCTGAGGGTTTCTCCGAAAGGATGCAAACCTCCCCCCTCTCCCCCCCAGCTGAGTGGAGAGCGGCACAGGAAGCTGAGTTAAAGCAAGGCCTCCTGGTTTGCTTCAGCTGGTGGGTCTGTCCAGACAGTCCTTGTCCTGTGCCAGGTGTGAGGGCGGCGGTCAGCACTCTCAGCCAGCTCTGTCCCCAAGGGCATCGGTGGGTGAATGTCTAATTTTATGTTAGCTTTTCCCCCGTAGAGTGTCAGTTCACGTTTCCAGTGGAAAAGGTTTGGAACAACTGGACTCACATGTGGGTTAGTTCGTGGACTATTAGTGAATTTCCTGAGTCGGGAGAGGATAAGGTGCCAGGGAAGCACTGGGAGAACATGGCAGAGGAGATGGCGGGCCCCGGCCTGCACCCGCCTGGGGAGCAGCTGGGCCTCCCGCACGCACCCCCAGGCGCTGGCATCGCTGGTCCGGTGGGCACAGCCCGGTCTCCTCCTCTGTGGTCGGTGCTGTATTGTGAGGGCCAGGCCCTGACTGTGCTCCAGACAGCTCCTTCCTGTGACTTCCCTTAATTGGCTCACGCCGGTCCCTCAGAGCCTTCCTGCCGGCAGTGAGCTCTGCGGAGAAACTAAGCTCTGTTTCCTAAGGCGACTTCAGATTCTTTTCTTTCCAAACTGCTTCTGACTGGTGTGGGGTTTTTGAAAACGTAGCTGAGGAAGGAGCAATTGGCCCCCGGGGCCGCGTCTGGTGCTGCTCAGTCTGGTAATTCTCAGCGTCATTGGGCCGATCCTGCAAGGAGCCGCAGAGCAGCTCAGGGAGTGAGCACCAAACCAGGAGCTAAGGTGGGGAAGGGGCTTCTGACCACCCACTCCAGCCACTTATTTCTGTAAAAGAGAGAAGGCCTCGGGGGGAGTGGTTTGCTCTGCGCTACATTGCTGGTCCCTGACAGACAATGCCAGGAGCCTATGTCCTGCCTGCTGGTTTCCAGCTCCCTCTGCAGCACAGGCCCGGGCGCCCCAGCATGCCGGGCTGATGGCCTCGCCCCAGGCGGGCAGGCTGCCAGGAGGGCGGCTGCTGGGATCGGATGGGAGGAAGGCCTTCAGCGGGCGGAGGGGTTGCTGCTGGCCCAGCTCTGAGTGGGTAGAGACAGCCCCCACCCCTTTTGCAAGATGGTTTAAGAATTACGTTTTCTGGGGCTGGGAGAAGAAGCGGGGCCTCCTCTGCACGTGTTGTTAGGTGTGGGGTGGGCCAGGCCTCACTGCAGGCCTCACTGAGGAGGCTTATCCACAACCAGCCGTGGCTTCCTCTTGCCGGGAGGATCGGAGTAATTGTGATCAGCTCTCATAAAGTGTGGCTGGAATGTAGTGTCGGATGATGAATCAAGAGCGATTTGAGGGCTGACCTTATGGGCGGCTAATTGAATGTACAATAGAGGGCTTGTTCCAGTTTTTAATAAGCCTGGAAAAACTTCCCAAGCCCAGATCCTTCCCTCCCCTCGACCTGCGGGAGGGAAAGCCCGTTCTCAGTGGCCAGTTCGTGGGCTGAAGCGATTGGAGCACACGGCGGCTCTCCCATCCCTGTTAGAGAATAAAGCACAGCGCTTCTGTGTGCAGAGGGGGTCTGCGCAGTCTGGGTTATAGTTCTCTTTCTGCCTTGTATGTAGGGCTTATAATTTATCTTCATATCTCTGTATTTTTCACCTTCACAGCACCTGGGGAGGGGAAGGTAGAGAATGAGACAGACGAGGAGACAGACTCAGTGGCTCCCGGAATAACCCCGACAGGAAGAGCAGAGACGGCTTCCCTGTGAGCCGCACAGCGAATAACCTAGTCAGTCACAGCCTCATGAACAAACATGAGTCCATGCTGATTCAGGAAATGCAGACAGGAGAACAGAGACCTGTTATCTAGTGCCCTGTGCTCCTTTGATGTGCCGCTGCCTCTTGTGGGATAACTTCCCAATCTTGCGTGACATCGGACAAACCTGGGTTTACACCCCCCCCCCCCACTTCCCTAATAACCTGTTGACAGAAAAGTTGGCAAAGACAGTGCTGAGTTCCCCTGTACCACCCCCGCCCCCAGCTTTCCCCTCATGCTATTAACATCTTATGTTATCATGGTGCACTGTCACACCCAGAAGCTCAGACTTTATGTGAATTTCACCGGGTTTCCTGTGAATACCCTCTTTTTAATGCATTTACTTGCTATGTCTCCCCAGTCTGGTCTGTTCCGGTTTCTCGGTCTTCCCTGGTTTTGGATGACCTTGGCAGTCCTGAGGAGAGTCCAGTGGGGCGTTTGTAGAATGCCTCTCAGTCTGAATTTGTCTGACATGGTTCTCGGTGTCAGACTGGGGTTCAGGGTGTGAAAGGCTACCCCAGAGATGACGTGCCTTCCCCTGGTGTGAGTGTTCGTGACGGCAGCATGGACACACAGTGATGTTAGACTTGGCCACCCGGCTCCCTGGTTCTGCGGGCTTCACCACAGTCCGTCTCTGGCCTTTTCTCCCGTGATTCTTTGGAAGCATGCCCCCGTCCCGTTTCTCCGGGGGAGGGCTGAGCTCAGCCCCGGAGACGGGCTTCTCTGTCAGTTACTGGGATTCTCTCAGGAAAGCAGGTCCCTGTTCGCCTGTTGGCCTGTTTGTGTTTATTCAGTCAGCATGGACTCGCGTTTGTGTGTTCTCTGCCTTGGGCTGTAACCTAGCAGCAGGCCGTTCATTTTGCTCACGTGGTCCGCGCCTAGGGGGTGGCTCCTGTTCCTTTGGTGGGCCGCCTCCTCTGTGTGAGCACAGCCTCGTGTCTGACGCTCCTCCGTGCCCACCTCTGTCCTGCCCCTGCTTTCCCTGCAGAACAGACATCCTTCCCCGGAGGGCTCTGCTCCTTATTTCTACCCACTCAGAGTGTGTTTGTGAAAGTTCTCGTGCCTCAGCCTCTTCTCTGTACAACAGCAGCAATAGCTCTCTCTCCATTGGACATTGTATGTAAAATGGCTGTTTTGTCACCTGATACACAGTGGGTGCTAATTCCTCATGCTCTTCCTGCATACACCTGGGGAATACAGCGTCACTGTGTTATAACTATCAGTGATTCTTTTTTAGTAAGATCACACAGGAGTTACATTTGATTTTCTCACTTTGATAAGAAAATATAAAGAGTAAGGATAGTATCAAAGGTGCTAGAGGCCCAGTGCATGAAAACTCATGCACTCGGGGGGGTCCCTCAGCCCGGCCTGTGCCCTCTCGCAGTAGGGGACCCCTCGGGGGATGTCTGACTGATGGCGTAGGCCCACTCCCCATGATCAGCGGGCATAAGCCGGCAGTCGGACATCCTTAGCGCTGCCAGAGGCAGGAGAGGCTCCCGCCACCGCCACTGCACTGGCCAGCCATGAGCTGGCTGCTGGCTGAGCGGCGCTCCCCTGTGGAAGCGCACTGACCACCAGGGGGCAGCTCCTGTGTGGAGTGTCTACCCCCTGGTGGTCAGTACGTGTCATAACGATTGATCATTCTGCCATTGGGGTCAATTTGCATATTATCCTTTTATTATATAGGATTATTGACAACATATTTCAATACCCGGCAGACATTTCTGATGAAATTCTTCCCCTTTTGGCTGTCTGTAAGTTAGCATGTTCGGTCACAGCAGAAGTGTATCCATCTCCTGGTGGTCAGAATGTGGCTGCGTGGTTCTTGTGGGCTGTGCTGCCTCCGGTGTCATTGGTAGGCCGAGTGCATTTGCACGCAGGGTGTGTTTGCACAGCCAGTGCCCGCGTGGTGAGGGAGGTGCAGAGGTGGAAGCACCTTGGAAGAAGTGGAAGAGACTCTTGGTGTGGGTAGTAAGAATGTCTGTCAGATGTAGTGCAACAGGAACCATTTCTCAGATTCATTTTGTTAATTGTCAATTTTCATGGAATTTTACAAAAACATTGGTCTCTGGTGGATTTGAAATTAAAACAGTAACCAGTTTGCTAGAGAGAGTTTGCGAAGCTCTGAGCACTGGAGGGCAGTGTAGTTGACCACACAGCTTGCTGGTGGGACTACATGCATAGACTCCGTGTAGGAGGCGGCAGGACACTGGGACTGTGATCCCAGTTCCTCCGGGAATCTCCGCAGCTGGTCTGCACCCGCTCCTGCTAGCAGCCCTGTGTTGTTGCTCCGAAACCCATGGCTTCGTCTTGGGCAACTTACCTGAGGGAGAAATAGGTGTTCTTTCTCTAGACTCTCCCTGCCCAGGCAGAGCGCTTCTAATTGTTACGCACTGAGAGCTGTTTAATGCACATGCAGTGTCTCCTGTTCTCTGCAGCATCGATGGGCGTCATTAGGAGGAATAGCCACTCACCATGCCTCTGTCCCGCAGCTCATTGGAGTCTGCCAGGCTGATGGCCTGGCGAAGGGAAGCACTCCGCCTCCTCGGAGTAACTTGCAAAGCATTGTTCCTGCCTCTGATGCATTCATGTTGGTGCTTGCGTACATAAGCTTCAATTTGGAAGCTCCCATTTCTAGGATAATGTCATATTTTAGATGTGGGTCTGCTGTTTGTGCACGTGGCCTTGCTCTGTGTTACAGATGTCATCAGTTGTAATAACTGAACAAAGCTTCGATGCGCTAAGAATGTTTCTGATTCTGCACGTTTCAGTGCTAGGCTTGTGGGCAGGCTCCCAGACTGACTGGGCATCCAGGCTGTGCTGATGGGAGCAGCGGGATATTCTAGATGGCCCTCCGAGTTTCTCCAGCCCTTTGATATTAGTCTGTTTCATGTAGTTAGAAAAGGAAAAAAAGAATGGTTCGACTTAAAAATGCAATTTTCTATTAGGAATTTATGCTATGTTGTGTGACTTCAGAAGAACCATGTGGAACCACTTACGTCAGGTGTGGAACCATTTATCCTTGTGCTGAGTTTTGGATGTGGATATTTCCAAAATAGCTGTAATGGCCGTGCTTAGTGCTCACCTTCTGTACGTGTAACGTGATCTCCGCCCAGCTCTTCCCTGCCCCGCCAGGAGGCCGGCCTGAGGGATGGGCACAGAGGGCATGGGCACCCGGGGGGAATGCGAGGAGCAGGCCACGGCGTGTTCCTTCCTCCGAGGGTGGGATGCGGTCTGGCTGCTGTGCTGGGGCCGGGCAGTGGGGTTAGGAGCAGGTGTCCTCTCCTGGAGCTCTGCTCCCAGGGTGCAAGGTGCGGGGAGGCGGAAGGCCTGCCCAGGCTCCTTCGCTGCGAGCTTCTCCCGTGGCGCAGGGTGAGCGTGGCCACGGACACTAGGCTGGCTGCCGCCCCTGGTGTCCCGCGCCCAGAGCGGTGCATGTGCCTGCAGCTGCGGTGGAGGAGGAACTGCTGTCTCCGCCGGCTCTGGCCCTGGCCCTTCGGCCACACTGCTGTTAAGTCATCCCCCAATGAGGGAGTTGGAGGCGCTGTGACCACCGTGTCCATCAGGCTGCATCGGTCGCGGCCTGTGGTTGTGGTACATGAATTGGGCCCACAGACCTGTCAGTGAGGAGTGGCAGGGCTCCGTCAGCTCCCGGGAAGATGGCACTTGGTTAGGTGTATGGGCAAAAAAGACACGCATTTCCATTTTAAGGGAGACCTTACAAACAAGGTCTAAAATTTCCCTCTCGCCAACGCTTAACTTCAACATGTGTATGATTTTCTTAGATTGATAAAGGAAGCTGGCAAACAGGACCCGGAGCTGGCTTACATCAGCAGCAACTTCATAACCGGACACGGCATCGGGAAGAACCAGCCTCGCAACAAGCAGATGGAAGCAGAATTCCGGAAGCAGGAAGAGGTGACTTACGTTAACATAACCCCGGTGGCAGTTCTCAGAACACACCGTACACTCGTAGGCACGCCCCTCTGCATGCACCCAGGCTTTCCCAGGAAGACAGGGAGCTTGTGCACGCACGACTTCTCCTGAGGCGGTTGTGTCTGATTCACAAACTCAGTATTAGAATTGTCCTGTAAACCGGTTTGTGTCTTATTTGCTGTCAACCATTTTACTTTCACATTGATACCTTTTCTATGTCATAGCTTTGCTAATATTCCATTTGGGGAGTCCGATGGCCAGAGGCTGATAGATCTATCTAAAACCAAATTTACTTTATTATTTAACTTATCCTGAATTGGGAAATGGTGTTATTTTAAATCTAAGAAGAAAAAAGTTTTCACTTTCATTTTTAACTAGAGGCCCAGTGCACGAAATTTGTGCAGGAGGCTTGGCCCTCGCAGCTGGCTGCCTCTGCCAGCCCTCTGCAAGGTCATCCAGACAGTTGTCTGGACAGTTGTTCTGCTGTTCGGTCTAATTAGCATACTAGCTCTTTATTATATGGGACTCTAATTTCTGCATGATTCCGTAAAATAAAGAATGCCTTGCTTGTAATTTTTAATTTCATCTGATTGAGGGATTTTAGTGAATTCTGACATCTTTGGAGGGAAGTTGGCACAGTCTCACAGACATGATATCATTGTGTGGGGTCAGAAGTGGATTCAGTGGGTTACTTGTGGGCAGGGTTCTTTGTGGTCATTAAAGAAGCCAGCCCCTTCACCCTGAGGCTTCCTGTGATTTGTGCATGGACACTCTCTAAAGTTGAAAGACACTTTGATTTCTCAAATCATCTTCAGTTGAAAACTTGTTAAATCAGAATTTCTTTGCCCATGTGTTCATGCAGCATGAATTTTGTTGGATGTCATCTTCCTTAGCTTGGTCTTAAAAGTTTAGCGGGCCCAGAGTATATGTCAGAAATGACGGTTGTCACTTTTACTACATTTTTCGGGGGAAATTTTTTAGAATTGCTTTTATTTGGTGGATTTTTTTTCAGGTACTTAGGAAATTTCGAGCACATGAGACCAACCTGCTTATTGCAACAAGTATTGTGGAAGAGGGTGTTGATATACCAAAATGCAACTTGGTGGTCCGTTTTGATTTACCCACAGAATATCGATCCTATGTTCAATCTAAGGGAAGAGCAAGGGCCCCAATCTCCAATTATATCATGTTAGCAGATACGGACAAAATCAAAGGTTTTGAAGAGGACCTTAAAACATACAAAGCTATTGAAAAGGTAAGGTCCAAAAATTAAAGCTATTTCTGTGTACATAGAAATAGATGAAGCAGGTTTATCCACTCAGAATGGCCTCCATCGGCATGTGCACTGTGTACATAAGCAAGATGAACATTAGGGTGGGGCAAAAGTAGGTTTACAGTTTGTATGGAAAATAATACAGTAATTAATAAATCACAACATAAAAGTAAACTTTTGTGTACTCACAACTGTAAACCTACCTTCCCCCCACTCCCCCACCTGTAATTACAAAGAGCCAGCAGCGTTTTATAAAGCGCTGGAAAGCTGACGATAAAACAGTGGGAATGGTCACGTGGGTTATTCAGGAAGAACGCCTGGGAAGCATACTGCTAGTGTGGGCAGTGTGGTGACGGTTTATTGTGTGAGTTGTGGAGTGACTTAAGAATGGCATTCTCCTGTACTAGTGAAGGAGACCGGTAATTGCGTGTGTGTGCGCGCACGCGCAGTTCACTGTAAGCCTGTACCTTTATGATGAGTGTCTCCCGTGATGGGTGCTGGAAGGATGCATGGGGAGAAAGGGTCTGCAGCGGGTGACGTGGGAGCACTGAGGGTGTCTGGAAGAGAGGTTTCCGTCAGCGGGCCTTTGCTGAGGGGCAGAGGGGACAGCACCCATCGGGCAGGGAAGGCGCTGGCCTCACAGGCTCTGTTTAATGTTCAGATCCTGAGAAACAAATGTTCCAAGTCAGCTGAGACCGGGGAGACGGACCTGGAGCCCGTGGTGGACGACGACGAGGTGTTCCCGCCGTACGTGCTGAGGCCCGAGGACGGCGGCCCGCGCGTCACCATCAACACGGCCATCGGGCACATCAACAGGTGTGCCTGCGCTCGGGCGGGGCTCTGAGGATGGCGGTGTCCGTCCGCACCCAGGGACCGGTCTGCCCGTGTGTGGCTGGTAATGCTTGGATAAGAGGAAAACGGGAAGCTGCTCTTTTTCATTCTTTCTTCTTTTTTGTCAAGAGGCCAAACAGTTGTGTGCAGTGAAAATGTTTAGTTCCCATTGACAAGGTTGACATCATGGAGGTGTGCTAATTTTAATTAGATTTAATTTTATAATGCTCACTAATATTTTTCTGAATTCTGAAATTTATTGTTTTGTGCCCCAAATGTTGGGAGATATTGAAAATTTCATCTACAGCAATTTAAGATGATGACGAATGAACTTGTATAGTTGAGTGTGTTCTAATTTACTTTGTCCTGAGTTGGTAATAACATTTCTAAGAACGAAGAAAAGCAGACACATGCCTAGATTATGTATCAGGACAAATTCTATGCAGAGGCAAGACACAGGAGCAGCCAGCATAAGATTTTCTTTTCAGCTTTTTATTTTGAAATAAAGTCAGACTTTAAAATGTTGCAAGAGTACTAGTAAGAACGCCATGCCCCTCGCCCAGAGAGGCTGTACGGGTCCCACGAGTGCGTGGCAGTGAGAGAAACCACGGAGGGAGGGCGAGGGTTTGTCTGTGCTGCTCCTCGCCTCTCTCCTCCAGCTGGAACTGTGCCCAGGCTTCCGGCCGCAGTGGCCTGCAGCGTTTGGAGGTTACAGGCCTCACTCCGTGGCCTGTCTCTCAATGAGGGCTTCTCTGGCAAATGTCAGATGGTTAGGAACAAACACCGGCAGTGTGTTCTTATCACAGACCCGGAACATAGTCTGCAATGTCCAGCGTGGCGGGCACTGGACACGTGGCTGTTTAAATCAAAATTCAGTTCTCACTAAGATGAGTAAGATAAAGACCAGTCCCTGGCTGCCCTCTCCACCTTTCCGGGCTCAGAGGCTGCCTGGTGGGCAGCGCCCTTACAGAGCAGCATTGCAGGAAGTCCATTAGACACTTCCTGTGGACAGTGAAGCAATGAGGCTCCCGCTCCACACGCAAACTCCACTCCGGGAGAGGGGAAGCGGGACAGGAGAAGTCACACCTGAGCATGTGACCGTCAGTACACGTGCTCTCATCTGTCTCTCAGTTGTAGACTGAGCATCAGCATGTCCTTTTCTCCCCAGATACTGCGCTAGGTTACCAAGTGACCCGTTCACTCACCTCGCTCCTAAGTGCAGAACCCGGGAGCTGCCCGACGGGACCTTCTACTCAACTCTCTACCTGCCAATCAACTCACCTCTTCGAGCCTCCATAGTGGTAAGTTTAGGAAGGAGAGCTGTGCCTCAGGGATCCCTGCACACGCCCAGACGCGCGGGACTGGGCTATGTGACCTTGGAGTCTCCGCCGAGTCCGACTCGGGTGGACATTGCTGACGCCCGCTCCCCTGGGGCTGAGATCCGCACGGGGACGCCGAGTTCGAGCTGTGGTTGGCCGCTCTGCTGCTCTCCTGACTTGAGAATCTGTCTCTGCGTAACTGCAGTGTGTCCGTGGTCCCAGGGCTCACTTCCGGATATTGAAGATGACTAATTCCTATCACACATTGAAAGTGTTAGAACGATTGTGTATTGTATTTTGTAGTCACATTTTTTTAAAAATATATTTTATTGATTTTCCACAAAGAGGAAGGGAGAGGGATAGAGAGCTAGAAACGTCAATGAGAGAGAAACATCGACCAGTTGCCTCCTGCACACCCTCTACTGGGGATGTGCCCGCAACCAATGTACATGCCCTTGACCGGAATCGAACCTGGGAACTTTCAGTTTGGCTCTAGCCACTGAGCCAAACCAGTTTTGGCTATAGTCACATCTTGATATACTGTATCTTTATTTTTTTGGTTACATGTTTGCAGATTAATGGATATAAAATATATTTAAATTCACCGAAATTGTCAAATCCTAGTTACAATTCATTCAGGAAGGATTTTTAAAGTTGGCTATTTTAAATATGGAGAATAGGATTTTTAAACTTGTGACATTTTTCAAAATAAAGAACTTTCCTCTGTAAATTTCTTCTTGAAAGGTACTGGGGCAGAGGTTGCGTAATATTTTAGGTGCTGATGATAATATAGCTACGGGCAAACACAACGAAATGTTCTTGTTCCTTTCAGGGTCCCCCAATGAGCTGTATACGATTGGCTGAAAGGGTGGTAGCGCTTATTTGCTGTGAAAGACTGCACAAAATTGGTAAGCATTGGAAAAGCACGTGCAGATAAAGTTAAAAACATTGGAAAGCAAAAGCATGTCAAGGACTTGATGCCAGTGGGTCCAGGGTCTGTGGAGCCGTGAGCTGTGCCGGGCCTGGGGGTGTGCGGGGAGGAGGCCTGGTGCCCACCGTTGAGCCGCAGGCGGCTGTCATTTTTCGCTTTCTTTACAGACTCCTTTTATTTTTTTAAATTTTTTAATTTTTTATTTTAAATATATTTTATTGATTTTTTACAGAGAGGAAGGGAGAGAGATAGAGAGCTAGAAACGTCGATGAGAGAGAAATATTGACCAGCTGTCTCCTGCACACCCCTACCGGGGATGTGCCCACAACCCATGAACATGCCCTTGACCAGAATCGAACCTGATACCTTTCAGTCCGCAGACCGACGCTCTACCACTGAGCCAAACCGGCTTCGGCACGGACTCCTTTTAGACACACGAAGGTTCTCCTGTTCTGCTGGGCCACGGATGTTTGCCCTTGAACATCAGCCTCTCACATTAATCCAAATTGGTGCACAAATTAATCCACTTTCTGAAAAACGGGACTACTTTATCTCCACGGCTTTTGTAAAGTGACGGCAGTGGGCTCTTTTCCTGGTCAGAGGTTTTGTTTGTGAAATCCTGCTCGTGGAATAGATGGGTCCAGCGTAGACTCTGCCTTAGTATCACGTAGTTCAATTACGTTTTTATTCAGAGCAAAGAGGCTTTAGCTGTCATTGCTCTTGCGGTTGCTTCCTCTGTGTAATTGGCTCGTTAGCGAGGCATCGCCTGTACTGGGTGCCGTTCCCTTTCCGCTTTGTAGGTGAACTGGACGACCATCTGCTGCCAGTGGGGAAGGAAACGGTTAAGTATGAAGAAGAGCTTGATTTGCATGATGAGGAGGAGACCAGCGTCCCCGGCCGACCAGGTTCCACAAAGCGAAGACAGTGCTACCCCAAAGCAGTTAGTATTGGTTAGCGCCGGACAGAATCCAGCCTTTGCCACTCTCTTCCGCCGCGCCAAATCCCAGCTCCTCACTTGGCTTCCCAGCCCCCTGCCATCTGGCCCCTCCGGGCCTCCCTCCCTACCCCACCGACCTTCTCTCGGGGCCGCCCCCGCGCACAGGCTTCCTGGCCTCCCCAGAATTCGCGTTCTCTCCAGAATAAGATTATTCCATTTGAAGAGGTGCTCTCTGCTTTACCCCCGCGGGGATCAGAGGGGTGCTTCACTCATGTGTGGGGCTAAGACAGAGGGTCTGGATGATAAAGTAGACACGGGGGAAGAAGGATGCCTGTCAGGCTGAGGAAGAGCTTAGTTACTCTCCAGCGGGCTACGACATAAATAGGAGGTCTTGGGCCTCGGCTATTTTCTCAGCTTCTCCTCCTCAGCATTTAGGAAAGCCAGGAGTAAGTTTCTTGCCAGCACCTGGAAAAGAGGCTATTATATTTGAGCACGATGCTGAGGTTTTCTTTCCAATTCTAGATTCCAGAATGTCTGAGGGATAGCTACCCCAAACCCGATCAGCCCTGTTACCTGTATGTGATAGGAATGGTTCTCACGACCCCATTACCTGATGAACTCAACTTCAGAAGGCGGAAACTCTATCCCCCTGAGGACACCACAAGATGCTTTGGAATACTGACAGCAAAACCCATACCTCAGGTGAGGCCTGCAGAAGGACTGTCGATGTTAGAAAGACATCGTTTCTTTCCAAAAGGAAGTGTGGCTTCAGGGTGGCTGCCGTTGGTTCTCTCAGCATGTCCAGTATTTACAAATGGAGCGGTCTCCTCTATTCTCTGAGAGAAAGCACCATTTCTCCCCTGAGGTTACACAGTTATAAAGGAGGAAAGTAGCTGCTAACCATGGCGCTTTGTCCCTCTGTGCTCAGATCCCGCACTTCCCGGTGTACACCCGCTCTGGAGAGGTCACCATCTCTATCGAGCTGAAGAAGTCCGGCTTCACACTGTCTCTCCAGATGCTCGAGCTGATTACCAGGCTCCACCAGTACATATTCTCCCACATCCTCCGCCTCGAAAAGCCTGCGCTAGAATTCAAACCCACAGACGCCGACTCAGCATACTGTGTTCTACCTCTGAATGTTGGTAAGGACCCGACTCCCAAGAATGAGCGTGTGGCTTGGCAGCTGCTTTGCACATAACACAGAAGCCTCTTGCTGCGGTGACTGTTAGGCACCTTGTGACTAGAGAGCTTCCGTCAGTCTTTCCGGGTTGGTATTTTAACAAGCTAACAGTCTTTTTCTCCCCTAAGTTAATGACTCCAGCACTCTGGACATTGACTTTAAGTTCATGGAAGATATTGAGAAATCAGAAGCTCGCATAGGCATTCCCAGTACAAAGTATTCGAAAGAAACGCCCTTTGTTTTTCAATTGGAAGATTACCAGGATGCAGTTATCATTCCACGGTGAGCACTGGGAGAGGGCGGGCTGGCGGTGCGGTGCGGTGTTTGGGGACAGCCACCTGTTCGCGCTGGTGTGGGCATTGCTGTTCCCCTTCGTGGGGGATTGTTTTCTCCAGTGATGTCCTCACAGAGCCAAACCCCATCCTGTCATTGAGGAGACTTGACTTTGTGAAGATCAGGTCATCTAACGGTGACAGGCTGCTTCCTAAGCCCGCCCTCCTTACAATCCCAAAGTCTTCTATAATTTGATCATGCATAACTCTGCTTAACGTGTTTATAAGGAATAATGCTATTTAGTACAAAAGGAATAATCTGAAATTTTCTTATTTTGTACACATCTAGGGAATGGCGGTTTGAGGCACTTTCAGAGTTGGAGCGCTGGCTCTAATGTCCTTCGCCTGATTTGTTCTTTGGGAGCCTCAAAGCCACATGTAGTGTTAGCTGCCCTCCGCTGCCGGCGCCAGTGATGGCGCAGCAGCCCATCCCAGTGGGGTGTGTCCCGGTGGGGTGTGTCCCGGTGGGGTGTGTCCCGGTGGGGGTGTGTCCCGGTGGGGGTGTCCCGGTGGCCGTGGTGGCCGTGTGTCCTGGTGGCGGTGTGTCCCAGTGGGGTGTGTCCCAGTGGCTGTGTGTCCCGGTGGGTGTGTCCCGGTGGCGGTGTGTCCCGGTGGGTGTGTCCCGGTGGGGTGTGGCCGTGGTGGCCGTGTGTCCCAGTGGCTGGCCGTGTGTCCCAGTGGCGGTGTGTCCCGGTGGGTGTGTCCCGGTGGGTGTGTCCCGGTGGCGGTGTGTCCCAGTGGGGTGTGTCCCGGTGGGTGTGTCCCAGTGGCGGTGTGTCCCGGTGAGGTGTGTCCCAGTGGGGTGTGTCCCTGTGGCCATGTGTCCCGGTGGGTGTGTCCCTGTGGCCATGTGTCCCGGTGGGTGTGTCCCGGTGGCGGTGTGTCCCGGTGGGTGTGTTCCGGTGGCGGTGTGTCCCGGTGGGGTGTGTCCCGGTGGGTGTGTCCCGGTGGCGGTGTGTCCCGGTGGGGTGTGTTCTGGTGGCGGTGTGTCCCGGTGGGGTGTGTCCCGGTGGGTGTGTCCCGGTGGGTGTGTCCCGGTGGGTGTGTCCCGGTGGGGTGTGTTCCGGTGGCGGTGTGTCCCGGTGGGGTGTGTCCCGGTGGGTGTGTCCTGGTGGCGGTGTGTCCCGGTGGCCGTGTGTCCGGGTGGGTGTGTCCCGGTGCGGTGTGTCCCGGTGGGTGTGTCCTGGTGGCGGTGTGTCCCGGTGGGGTGTGTCCTGGTGGCGGTGTGTCCCAGTGGGGTGTGTCCCGGTGGGGTGTGTCCCGGTGGCCGTGGTGGCCGTGTGTCCTGGTGGCGGTGTGTCCCGGTGGGTGTGTCCCGGTGGGGTGTGTCCCGGTGGCGGTGTGTCCCGGTGGGGTGTGTCCCGGTCGCATTCGCGATGTCCAAGTGTGTGCGCAGTGTGGGTGTTGGGAGCTCCCTGTGCTGTGTAACTGAGAGTTGCTTCCCGATGCCGTTAGCTCCCATGTGTTACTGGGAAAGATAAGGAAGGAGGAGGGTGGTCAGGTAGGTTTGGCTCGATACAAACGTGGTGCTTTTTTCAAATCCACTTGAAATAGATAATTTGGAATTAAAGTTTTCATTAGTGTTATTTATTTTTAACCTTTTGAACTCTTACTTTACAATCATATTTCCATTTCCATATTAAAAACAAGTTAGTTGTGTTTTGAGAACAGTTGATTTAAACCACAAGTCATTATTTTTTTTTTATTTTTTTTTTAGGTATCGAAATTTTGATCAACCTCATCGGTTTTATGTTGCTGACGTGTACACTGACCTTACCCCACTGAGCAAATTTCCTTCCCCCGAGTATGAGACGTTTGCAGAGTATTACAAAACCAAGTACAACCTTGACCTGACCAATCTCAACCAGCCGCTGCTGGATGTGGACCACACGTCCTCCAGGTAAGGGTGCGCACCAGAGAGGCTCCCTGTGTCCGGCCCTGGGCTCCGAAACCGGGCGCCGGGCACACCGATTGCCCGGGGTGGTCCGGGCCTGCGTGGCAGTGAGTTCTGGTGGGCAGGGGCAGCTGAGCTGGAGAGCGGACGTGGGTCTGTTTGGTAAAACCGTTTTGCCTTTTTTGCAGACTTAACCTTCTGACACCTCGCCATCTGAACCAGAAAGGGAAAGCCCTTCCCCTGAGCAGTGCTGAGAAGAGGAAAGCCAAGTGGGAAAGTCTGCAGAACAAACAGGTGATGTCGTTAGCTATACAATGTTTAACGCTTTTAAAGACAAGCTCGAACTCTGTGTTATCAAGTGAACTCAGTGACCGGTCAATGTTTTGGAAATTGCCCAACCCTTAGGTTTTGTTTTGGTTTGACTGGTGTTGTGTGTTGACTTTTATTTGATTGTGTTTTTTTTTTTTATAAGTCCGAACAGTTTAATTTTTACCATTGGTACAATTATACATGAAATCATCCTTATAAATTCTAGGATAAATTCCATTTGGCCCTCAAGGATTTGAAAAAAAAATTTTTTTCACTATGTCCATTACAGCTGACATTAGTTTCAGGTGTACAGCAGAGGAGTTAGACATTGTATAGCTTTACGCACGTAATCCCTCCGGTAGTCTTACACCTCCCGACACCACACAGTCATACCGTGCTATTGACTGTATTCCCTGTGCTGTACTTCCCGTCCCTGTGCCTGTTGTGTAACCACCAATTTGTACTTCCTGGTCCCTTCCCCTTTCACCCTGCCCCTCCCCCTCCTCACCTAGCAGACATCAGTTGAGCTTAAAATTGGTCCATTGACACAATTATACCATGAAATTATCCTTATAAACCCTAGGATACACCCATTGTGGCCTTCAAGGATTTGTATGAAAGTATTTTTTAAATGAGATTTTGCTGGCACTTACGGCTTTTGTCCTTAGCCAGTAGTGGAAGTGGCCTTAGGTCTGCTTTCCATTCTCCTGTGTGTGTGCTTTATACTGATGTGTTCACCCTCTTCGTGCTCCCAGATCCTGGTCCCTGAGCTCTGTGCTATCCACCCGATCCCGGCCTCCCTGTGGAGGAAGGCAGTCTGCCTGCCCAGCGTGCTGTACCGCCTGCACTGCCTCCTGACCGCGGAGGAGCTCCGCGCCCAGACGGCCAGCGACGCTGGCGTGGGGGTCAGGTCCCTCCCTGTGGACTTTAGGTATGCCTGCTCGCCAAAGAGCTGAATTAATCTAAGCTTTAATTTCATGTGAAATGCTTCTTGAAAATGCAGGGATGTCTAATAAGTGACATAAATGCAGCCTTTGGTTCCTAAGTGAAAAATCTACTTGTTGAGGCCCATGCTCCTGTAATGAACGGAGGGGGGTGAGGCACTAGGATCAAAGCAGTCATCCCTCCTCAGTGGTGGGAGCTGACATGGAAGCAGTCCTCACACCGTGCTGACATGCCAGGCCTGCCTTCTTGGATAAGTCTGAGTTACATGGTAAAGCAGTGCCTTGGGGGTCTTCTTTGTCTTCATCATTTTCTCCCCACTTTATTTCCCCATTAGCAAAGTCTCCGCATTCTGAAAATTATTGGTTTAACTACTCAAATTAATTTTGATTGTCCAGTTGGCAAGGCCACGTGGTTCTGGGAGTGAGGGACGTCAAAATAGAATGGTAGGAACTGTTGTTAGCTCTTCTCCCACGCTGCACGCTTAGGCACAGAGAGGTTGTGTGACTTGCCCAAAGTTTCCCAGCTCGTTACCCGGAGGACTGGCCCCGGCTTCAGCGCCCGGCAGCCACACCATTACCAACGGCGCACGCCCCGGGTCCCGCTCTCCAGTGCAGTGTGCAGGTTTCCTCTGGGGAACTGGTTTCTCTTCTGAAGCAGGAGCATAGATACAGGGATCTTTATTTATTCATATTCAGGTGACTCTTGCTTTGAGCCTCGCCCTTTTGAAGAATCTGATGAAAAGTTATAAAAATGTCTTTGCAGATACCCTAACTTAGACTTTGGGTGGAAAAAATCTATCGACAGCAAATCTTTCATCTCAATTGCTAACTCCTCCTCAGCTGAACACGATGCTCACTGTAAGCACAGCACAATTGTCCCTGAACATGCTGCACACCAAGGTGCTAATAGAATCTCCTCTCTGGAAAGTCATGACCAAATGCCTGTGACCTGCAGAGCGCTGCTCAGTGAGCCATCCGGTAAGCTCCCCATTGACGTGCCCACAGATCTCACAGCAATTAACGGTCTTTCTTACAACAGAAATCTTGCCAATGGCAGTTATGATTTAGCTAACAGAGACTTTTGCCAAGGAAATCAGCTGAATTACTACAAGCGGGAAATACCTGTACAACCAACTACCTCATATCCCATTCAGAATTTATACAATTATGAGAACCAGCCCACGCCCAGCGATGAATGTACTCTACTGAGTAATACATACCTTGATGGAAACGCTAACACATCTACCTCAGATGGCAGTGCCGCGAGGGCCACTGTGCCCGGCACCACAGAAGCTGTTGCCGCGCTCAAGGACAGGCTGGGCTCTGCGCGGAGCCCCCCTCCTGGGTACTCCTCCCGGACTCTGGGCCCGAACCCCGGACTCATCCTTCAGGCGCTGACCCTTTCAAACGCCAGCGATGGATTTAACCTGGAGCGGCTCGAGATGCTGGGGGACTCCTTCCTCAAGCACGCCATCACCACGTACCTGTTCTGCACGTACCCAGACGCACACGAGGGCCGCCTGTCCTACATGAGGAGCAAGAAGGTAAGTGGTCCTTGTGCGCCAGAACAGTTCCTCAGTGTGCCTATTGGTGGCAAGTGTGGGGCAGTTTCAGAGGATCAGGAAAGCATGTGCAGCTCAAGCCTGTGGCGTGCGCGCCAGGAGCTGACACAGATCTGGTTGTCACCGATGACACACTCAGGTCTGGGGGCTGGCTGACGTGATGTGACTGACTCGCCGATGGGCATTTACTTCAGAGGCAGCAGAGTGAGAGCGTGCTCTCCCTGACTGAGCTGGATGAAGCATCTGCTGGGGAGGCTCTGCCCTGCCTACAGGCACACACGGCTAAGACCCGCTCCACGGGCCTGTCTCCGGCTCAGGGTGCTGGGAGGGAAAGAGCAGCGCCTCCCGGCTCCGAGGCCTGATCAGACAAAGGGAGGCTGTTCTTGCATTTAGTGTGGAGTCAAGACTTCAGGAAGAAAAGCAATGAAGGGGAAATCTTTAATGATGAAAAGAGGTGTCACACTCAGCGTGCGCCTGTTTGGCAGATAGCTTAGCTGCTGGTCAGCCTGAGCACCCAGCGAGGGGTGAGCACTCGCGGTCAGAGGTGGTGTTCACGGAAGGGTGTGTTCACAGTGCGTCCGTGAAGTGGACAGATGGCAGAGTGTGTCGCTCTCAGTGAGTCGGAGGGTGGAAATTGCCGAGAAAAGACCAGAAAAGGCAGAGGGTCGAAGCTGCACTGTGGGGTCTTTGCCGAGGCGAGGGAATCTGCACTGGGAACGTGCAGGTCCCTGGAACGGGGAGGCACTTTCTGCAGGAGGGGCTGTGAGTGGCCATAAGGCGGCGGCTGTAAATGATGGGTCTGAACAGAAGGAGCGGGAGTTCAGAAGCAGGACCGGCCACGCGGAACCAGCCGCTGGCTTTGAGGAAGTCTGTGCTTCAGCAGAAATGATGTCTGGGGAGTGTTACTCCAGAGGAAGGAATCTTAGCTGAGCTACACTTAGGAGGTCTTCCTGCAGCCAGCCGCTGGTCTCCTTCCGTCTTCCCGATGCGGGTGCCGGAGCAGCAGAGGTGAACGGAGGCCACACGCAGGCAGATGCAGCCAGCTGCCGTGGAGACCTCGCTCTGCACCGCTGCCCTGCTCTCGCTCTGCCCTGCAGCGCCAGGCACTGTGGGTGTCTCCCAGCCCTTCTCCGCAACCTCGGCCCTGGGAGGCGGTGAGCGCCTCCATTTTGCAGATGAGAAAGCTGCTCAGAGCTCAGCTCATGGAGGCCATTTCGCTAGGCCCGGGGAGTCAGGCATTCCTCCGACGCTGGAGCCCAGGTCCTTCACCATCGGCTCTGCTGCGTCCCAGCGTTGGGGGGGATGCAGTGATGACAACCACACACACACCCCCCCTCCAAATACACCCTCCACACACACACACACATTCACACTCACACACCCACACACACACACACCCACACACACACTCACACCACCCACACACACACCTCCATACACCCTCCCCCCACCCCCCCCACACCCCCTCCACACACACACCCTCCACACACACACACACACACACACACACTCACACCCACCCACACACACACACGGAGCTGGGTTATAATGGTGCTGGTTGTGAGGTAGAGAGAAATGTCGGAATCGGGGTTCAGTGGGTTTTCAGACCTCATGGAATATGAAGTGGATGTTCAGGTCATTGAGAAGTTAGCTCTAAGGACGGTTTGGGGAACAGTCTTTATAGGAGTGACAGTTGAAGCTCTGAGGACAAGTGAGATTGCCCAGGCGTGGTTGGGAAGTCAGAGGCTAAGAATGATACCCTGTTTGGTAAGAAAGACATGATTTTATATTTCAAAAATTCATCCACTCATCTGCTCAGAGCGCGCCGACTCCTGTTTCCTGCAGCAGCTCTCCCTCCCTTCGCCTTTGGGGAGACCCTGTAGAGTGCTCACCCCCAGGTGGGCCTGTCCCTAACCCGGCTGCGCCTTGCTCTCCCCATGGACCCCCAGGGCGGGCGGGCTTCTCGGAGCACTCACCATTTCTCCTTGCTCAGCTCGCTTGTCCCACAGGGAGCTCCCTGAGTCCTTATTAGTCCTCCTTTCCCTCCTGCCAGCTGTCTCTGTCGGCTTTGCGATGTCCGTTCTCTTGTTGGCATCTGGAAGCGGTCCTCGTGGTCTGGAGGAGGGAGTAGCATTATGTGAGCTGGCACGTTCGGTTCCGGCAGCTTGGAAGCCCGTTAGCTGTGTCGGGGCCGGTGTTCTCCGCAGAGCCCGCTCCTGCCCTCTGCCTAGCGCCTCTCTCTGGGTGCTGGCTCCAGGGCATTGCCTTCCGTGGAGGAAGGGCCCAGGAAGCACTTCAGAGGAACTGGGTTTAGACAACAAAAGTGAGGCGACAGTTCTAGAGCGAGTTTCCAAGTAAAAATGAGACAGAACGGCAGTAATTTGAGGAGCTGGAAGCCTTAGGGAAAACAGAAATGAGGGTTTTATTGATGCAAATAAACATGGAGTTGTTCCTTACTGCTTTTTGCTCTATTTAAAATGATTGAACAACACGGTCTTGAAATACCATTCCAAACAGGGGCTGAGGCTGGAGAAAACACTCCCTTTGAAATGCCTCGGGGCGGCTCTGGGTCTGGCCTCGGGAAGCGACGGAGCGAGCTCGCTGAGTGCCCCTTGCGCTCGGCTCCATTGAGAATGCTGTGGCGTCTGGACTTCGTACGTGGATTCTTTTTTAGAAATCTCACAGTTAGCAATTTTCATTTTACGTAATCAGATCCTGCTCTCTGCAGGTGGAAATTGAACTGTTTCTTCTGACTTCATAAAGAATTTGCATGTGTATGTCAGTTTTTCAGATCTGCGTTTAGTACTCACAGAAATCCTCCTCTACCAACACTAAAGGATATAGGACTTCCTGTTTCCCAGCAGTGTTACCATGATGACCGGGGACAGGAATTTGGGTATAAACATGTTAACATGCCTCATCTGAGTCACAGCAGCGATCATGCAGAGTAAGTGTCTGTGAACTTCTTCTGCCCAAGGTCAGCAACTGCAACCTGTATCGGCTTGGGAAGAAGAGGGGGCTGCCCAGCCGCATGGTGGTGTCCATATTCGACCCCCCCGTGAACTGGCTTCCTCCCGGCTACGTGGTGAACCAGGACAAAAGCAACGCCGACAAATGGGAGAAGGACGACACGGTAAGCTGTGGCAACGGGAGGGTTTCTTTTTGGGCGAGGAGAGAGATTTATGCTGTTAGTTTTTTGTTTCTCTTCCCTGGTGTGTTTATAATGGAGCTTATATTGGATATATTGACTTAATAGCTCTCTAAGTAGAAACAATGTTGCAGTTTTGATAGAAGACAATTTCTCTTTCTTTGTGAGCTAATTTAGTGTTCAAAAGAAGAAAAGTAAAACCCTACAACGTTTCACTGTACTGTTAGGTGCTGCGGTTTATCACAGATCCCTACCTACCGCTGTTCAGTTAATTGACTGTTCCGTGACCTCTGATTTCTAGTCTGTGAAATAATAAAATGTCAGTAAGAGCTGGCCTTTGCCGCTCAGGGTTTGTGCAGGCTGTGTCTGCTTTTGTGCCCAAAAGTTCCGAGTGAATAAATGGCAGACGGAAAGGTTGCAGGTTTCTGGCAGTGGTTTAAAGGTTGTCTGATTTCAGAAGCGGCTGCTCCTGGTATCTTGTCTTGAAGGCCGCCCTCTAGAGGGCACCTGAGAGGCCGGGCCGGGAGCCTGGTCGCTGCGGCTTCCTTTTCGCCGTAACTCCCGGCAACGGCGAGCGAGTGCGGCCGCTTCTCCCCAGGCCCGGCCAGCGCGGCTCGCTGTGTGTCCTCTTTCTGACCTGCGCGTCCCAGCTGTCTGTCCTGTGTCTTTCCGGTTCACACTCTGTGACGTCTGCGTTTTACCTCTGCATTGAGTATGTTTTTAAGTCATGCAGTTTTTGACTTCGTGTAAGAATTAAACTTATGTGGGAAGCATTAGGAAAACGTTTTAATAAGAATTGGGTTAGGAAAAGCACATGTTATTCATTTAGAGATAGGTAGAACCTTAGGAAAAAATGTGTAGACTCTGAGAACTTTAGAGAAAAGACTACATTTTTACAAACATTATTCCGCAACAGTTATCCTGCTTTGTAAATACTGTTTTATAATATGATTGACTTTAAAAAAACCACAAATATGGAAGAATAAAGTTGATGTTGGCATGTCCTCTTGATTAAAAAAGTTTTTTTTAAGATATAGCGCACAGTTCCTTTTCTTGACGTTTTCAGCTGGACTGGCACTTTGGTTCCTGGAAAACATTATGCACTGCTCCTCCTGTCACCGAGGAGCTGGTGCCGTTGCCGCGGGCCCTTGCCTGCTATTGAGAGCGAATGCTAGTTACATTCCTGTTGTACCCGCCTGCCCCGCGCAGCCAGGTGGCAATGGCCGGCGGAAGCTCAGGTGGCGCCTGGGACTCGGAGGAGAGCTGCATGCGGGGCCTTTACTTTTAAAGAGCTCGCAGTGCTCCTGGGAACCACTTAGTGGGTAGGATCCCACTGTTCTGCCGAGAAAGTGAAACCCAGAGGCTTAGAGAACTGCGCCCCAGGTCAGCCCGCCTCTTGGTGATAAAACCCAGGCCTTTGTTTTGCTTTTTGCTTTTCTTACACTCCACTAATTTTAGCTTATGTTAGCATCTCTATAAAAATATATATGGATGTTTTTAATTAAAAATTATTCAGTCTTCATTTTTTTGAAACTAACTTGGCCCTTTCTTCTCAGGACCAAACAATTAGTCAAAAGAAATCTCATGTTACCAGGAAAGTATAGGATTTTTAACGGAATAGTTCCTCGAGGTCTGCATTGTAGTTTCTTTTCGGTTCTTCCTTATGCTTGAAAACGTTTTATAAACTTTTTTTTTTATTTTAAAAAATACACATAGTTAAAGGTATATGGCTTGGCTCACCGCTCTTATTTCTTTTCAAACAATTACAGACTGTATCTCTCTTGAGTCTGGCTTAAAATGAAAATATTTGCAGCATTTAAAAAGCGCTTGACAGAAAGTTTGAAAACCTTTCAGAACACTCTGGAAAGTTGTCACTATCAAAATTGAAGCACAGCCTGCTGCCTCTCCCCCCAAAGTCAAGTCTTGATGTGTGTGGTTTTTCTTGTTTGTGGTGGTTTTTTTTTTTTTAATTTTATTACTCAACAGAAATTTGGCATCTTCCTAGCATTGCAAAAAAGTTACATCATTACTGAAGCCTAGCCCGTTATTAAGGTTGTCATTCACAAATAAGCTATTGCCAAAGAAATTGGAATTAGCAAAGATCCTCTGACAGAAATTGGATTGTTGTGTTTCATGTTAGTATAAATTTTCTTCTATTTTTGTCAGTTATGCTATAATCAGTTACCCTGATTACTGTAGCTCTGTAGAGGGGGAAAAGCATAATTTCTCAAATTCTTAGCTTAGGTCAGTGATCACTTTTAGTTTTCAAAGTAAAGCAATTTAGGTTTACATCGTAGCAAATGTACTTTGATTTGAAGTAGAAATAGGGACAGACACTACATCATGAAACTTTTGCACATTTTTAATGTTGTAAAGACTTAAGAAATAATTCTATCTGTTTTATGTTATACTCTTAATTGCAAAGATAATGCTTTTTTTTGCATCTGGAATTTAATTTTATTAATTTGAAAATCTTTTTGAAACTTTCTCAGCAAAACTGAAGATCTCTGGCTGGCATATGAGTACTTCCATTGTGTATTCGCCAGATTGGAGTTCTCAGCTGAAGGTTTGCCTTGTGGCCATTAACTTTAACTTCACATGCCATGTATAAAACCCTCGGCTGAAAGCTTCGTGCTGGATAAAGGTCATTTTATAACTCAGAAAACGAGCATTCAAAGAACATGTTTTACTTTGTTTATATGATTAAATAACTTATTTTATGTTAATTGAAAACAAATGGCTGTGATTTTAAAGTTGCCTTTTAGTATTTGTGGTTGTCATTTGAAATTATCCATAACCCTTGCTTTTATTGAGTCTCAAGCCTTTTAAAACCGGCGGCTATGTCTCCCTCCTGCCCCATTCCCCCGCTGCAGACAAAGGACTGCCTGCTGGCTAACGGCAAGCTGGACGACGACTTCGAGGAGGACGAGGAGGAGGAGGGCCTGCTGTGGAGGGCCCCCAAGGAGGACGCCGACTACGAGGACGACTTCCTGGAGTACGACCAGGAGCACATCCAGTTCATAGACAACATGCTGATGGGCTCGGGGGCGTTCGTGAGGAAAATCCCGCTCTCGCCGTTCTCGGCCACCGACGCCGCCTACGAGTGGAAAATGCCCAGGAAGGCCCCCGTGGGCGGCATGCCGTTCGCAGCAGACTTCGAGGACTTTGACTACAGCTCCTGGGACGCCATGTGCTACCTGGATCCCAGCAAAGCCGTGGAGGAGGATGACTTCGTGGTGGGCTTCTGGAACCCGTCCGAGGAGAACTGCGGCGCGGACACGGGCAAGCAGTCCATCTCTTACGACCTGCACACGGAGCAGTGCATCGCCGACAAGAGCATCGCCGACTGCGTGGAGGCCCTGCTGGGCTGCTACCTGACCAGCTGCGGCGAGCGGGCCGCCCAGCTCTTCCTCTGCTCGCTGGGCCTGAAGGTGCTGCCGGTGGAGAAGGGCCCCGCCCGGGAGGCTGCCAGCAGCCAGCAGAGGGGCCTCGCCGGGAGCCGGGCCCCCGCCGGCAGCCCCCGGCCCGCCACGTGGAGGGCCCCGGAGTACGGCTGCCTCAAGATCCCGCCCCGCTGCATGTTCGACCACCCGGACGCCGACAAGACGCTCACGCACCTCATATCGGGCTTTGAGAACTTTGAGGAGAAAATCAACTACAGATTCAAGAACAAGGCTTACCTGCTGCAGGCTTTTACACACGCCTCCTACCACTACAACACCATCACCGGTAAGGCCGGCGTGTGCTGATCGTGTTACTTTGGCCTCGCAAAGAAATGACCTATGCATGTTCAGGCTCAGTGCTTAACGTGTGTGTGTGTGTGTGTGTATGAGGGGGGAGGAGGAGGGGGAGGAGAGAGGAGGCTCTGCTCTCCGGGCCCTCTCACATGTGCTGCGTGTGCTGCGGGTCCCGGGAGCGGCCGCACCATGGTGGCCTTTCCTGCCTTCGCCTGCCCAGTGGCTCTGCCGCTCAGGCTGCTGGGGCTGCTGATTTACGTGTGTGTCTGGATGGACTTCCACATCCTGTAGCATTCTTCCTGAACAAAAGAGCCCCTCGGAAGCCTCTTTACGTCTAAAGATGAGCAGGTGATAAGGAATGCTTCTCCGAGGCTCCATGCCCGTGCCCGTGCCCTGGCATCTCTGCCCTGAGCTCCCGGCGCTCCCGCGTCAGCCTCTCGGACCTCACCGCCCGCTGGTGTCAGCCAGTGACACAGTCGGGTCTGAGTGCGCTTCTATCACAGTGACAAGTGCGTGGATCCAAACACCGGAGCAGAGCAGCAGCTTGTGTGAGAAGAGAATGTGATTAAGATGTCTGAGAAACGTGGAGCCAGAAGCGGGACGTGGCCAGTCCGCTCTGAAGGCTGGGGGCATGACAAGGCCTGGCTCTGTGCTGCCCATGCCCGGCGAGGTCTGGCTCTGTCCGGTCTCAGCCCCTCCCTGGGGGAGCCGGGGCAAGTCATTTCATCTGTCCCTGCCTCAGTCTCCTCAGTTGCGTGGACTCTTTAGTAACAGAGAGTGGAGGTGCTGGTTAACATGGATAACTTCCCACATTTTGACTATCAACTGCTTTTGCTCCAGGTCTTCACTCACTCCCGCAACTTTTTTCTCAATCTCTTGGTTTGTGTAAAATTCAACACTTTTTTAATTGATCTTTTTCTTAGAGGGAGAGGAAGGGAGGTGGGGAGGGAGAGGGAGAGAGGAACATCCCGATGTGAGAGTGAAACATGGATTAGCTGCCTCCTGCACGCCTTCTGCATGAGACTGAGTTTGTAACCCGGGATGAGCCCTGACCAGGACTCAGACTGGCACAGGACGATGCCCCACCAACTGAGCCACACCAACCAGGGCTCCGTTTCACCATTTCTAGTCCAGGTGGAGAAGGGGGTCTCCTTATGCTAACCGTCATCTCGTGTGACAGAGGTAGCCCAGAGATGGCGAGGTGTGGTGCTGCTCGTCTGTCGCGTGTGAGTGAGCGTATGTGTGAGCTGCCGCGGGGGAGGCGGGCCTGCGGGGCTGGCCTCCGTGGGGATGTGTGACGGGGACCTGGGGACGGGGCCCAGCACCGGCCTGCCCCGCGTGGGGCCGGAGGAAGGGTTTTCCTAACAGACGTCTGTCTTCTGGCCACTTAGAGGTTTTGTGACCCTGACGCAGTATGTAAGAATGTGCTCAATTTTCCGTTAAAATGCCATCGCCAGAGGCGCCAGCCAGTGTGAGATGTCAGTGCTGTCCTTGAAGAGTGTGTATGAATGGGCCCAGAAGGCTGTCTCTGGCCTGGCTGTGGGCTCATGTCGGGCGCTGCCCTGGCTCACAGCTCCCTGTGCCCCGCAGATTGCTACCAGCGCTTGGAGTTCCTGGGAGACGCCATCTTGGACTACCTCATAACCAAGCACCTTTACGAAGACCCGCGGCAGCACTCCCCGGGCGTCCTGACCGACCTGCGCTCCGCCCTGGTCAACAACACCATCTTCGCGTCCTTGGCCGTGAAGTACGACTACCACAAGTACTTCAAGGCCGTGTCCCCCGAGCTCTTCCAGGTCATCGACGTCTTCGTGCAGTTCCAGCTCGAGAAGAACGAGATGCAGGGGATGGACTCCGAGGTCAGTGCTGCGAGCGCGGGCGAGCCGGAGGGGCAGCCCGGCTGTGGCTCTGCGGCTTCCGGGAAGCGTGCTGCTCAGGTGTTCAGGCCCCCGATTGCTGGCCCCGCTCAGCGCGTCCCCGTGTGCCAGGAGACGGCTCTCCTCCTCCTCCCCCCCATGCTCACGCCTCGGTTTTCCTTATTTTTGTAGGTTTTTCATAAGGAGTTAAAGAACTTGTTTATGAATTCCTCTGATCACTCTTATCATTGTTCTTTTTTTATTTGTTCCTTTTTAAATGTCAAACCATTGTTGGGCGTTCATGAGTTTCTGGGACTTCCTTGGAAGTGAAGGAAGTCTGAGGACCAGCCTCAGGCAGGCAGGCTCTGGGCAGGCGGGTGGCACAGGCAGGCAGGCAGGCTCTGGGGGGCGGCACTGGGGCTGGCAGCAGCTGATACAGGCTCTTTCCCCAGTGCGGCCTCGGGCAGTGTGAGGGCAAGCATGGCCGCAGGGAGACTAGGACCTAGAACCATCTCGCAGTCAGCATACTTCTGCTCTCATCCTCACAAACTGTATGCTTGGAATTAGAGAAATTCCCCAACATTTAAATTATCTCTTACATGCAAGGGGACATACTAGTTCTGTAATCTGTGTTCATTCTTTTCCCTCTCCCTGGTTTATGTAAACATGTATAGAAGTTACAAAAACTAACTGGAAATGGCATGGTCTGGCTTTTCTAATTTATTCTTTGACCTTAAGACTCTCTCCACTTTTTTTAGGCCTCAGTTTCCTCATCTGTAAAGGGAGAGTATTAAACTTTATATGTTTTAAATTCCTCTCTACCTCAAAACATATACGAACAATCATATATGATTGTTCCTCAAATCATATATGAACAATAACTGTCTTATTTTTCCAGTAGCCAGTATTATAATTTGTATATAAAATTTTGTTTCACTAAAAACTGTTCAGAAATTACTGTGCCCTCCTTTTAATTTCTCTTTCACAAGTAGTTTATGTTTATTTTAGAAAACACAAGCAAAACCAAAGTTAAAGTTCACAAACACACAGCTTGAGAAATGACCCAGATGAACATTTTGGGGTGTGCCATTGCTAATGCATGCAGTTGTAAACGTGCCTATAAAGGGGTCTGTTTTGCGTGATTTTCCATCCCTCTTTTCACGGAGTGTGGTGGTGACTCCAGGATTGCGTGCTGGTCCGTACACGGCTGTCAGGGAGCCACTTAGCTGTCCTTTGCAGCTAACATTTAAGCTGCTTTTAGTTAGGACTTCAGTAAGCGTGGACGTGATGAATGCGCTCACATGCCCAGCTTCCTCCTCTCGGCAGGAGGTAGGATTCCCAGAGGTGGGATTGCTGCGTCCAACAATTGCGAACCTTTAAGAGGCTTTTGATGCATATCACGTTTTTACTCTGTGACGTCAGCCTGCTGTGTGTCAGGCCCTCTTTCACAGCGAACACATATTCCGTGTTTCATAAAAGGCGCTTGGAGGAAAACATCTCCAAACAGGGGTCCCCTGCCCAGAAGCGGCCGTCTGTCCCTCACAGCGTGTCCTCCCCGCTGGCCCCGCGTTGTCCCCGCCCCTCCCCCCGCAGCTGCTGGGCAGCACCGCCCACGGAGGGCCGTTCTCTGATGACGAGTGAAGTTTTAAAAATACATTCATTTATTGACGACTTCTAATTTTGTGTTAAAATTTTAGTTCTTATTGAAAAAATATCTTTTCTTCTTTGCTGGGTATAGACTATTAAAAGGGAGGGGATTTTTGTTTTTAGAAATTTGGAACACTTCCTTTTTAGGTCAGATACTGTTTGTGAGGAGCCGGTGCCAGGAGGCTGGGGGGTAGGGGTGTCGTTTCCTTGGTTAGCGACGGGGCGAGTCCCCGCAGGAAAGGCAGCCTTCTCTGGGCAGCCTGACAGGCCCCTTCTCTCTCACCAGCTCAGGCGGTCCGAGGAGGACGAAGAGAAGGAGGAGGACATTGAGGTCCCCAAGGCCATGGGGGATATTTTCGAGTCGCTTGCTGGTGCCATTTACATGGACAGCGGGATGTCGCTGGAGATGGTTTGGCAGGTGTACTACCCGATGATGCGGCCGCTGATAGGTACACTGGCTCCCCTCCGAAGACCCTGGAATCAGAGTCAACAGCAGCGGCAAGGGTATCATTTACGTTATTCTTTCACTCTGATTACAGAAAAATTTTCTGCAAATGTGCCCCGTTCCCCTGTGCGAGAATTGCTGGAAATGGAACCAGAAACCGCCAAATTTAGGTAAGCAAAAATGTGCATGGAAAATATTAACTTAGTTCAAACCCAGGGGGATGTTCTCAAAGATGCCATAAATGAACGGTTCCGAAAAGTATTCACACTGGGGCGCGCTCTCCGCAGTTTCCACTCGGAGTCTGATCGCCTTCTCTCCTGTTTCCATAAGAGCCGCTGAGCTAGAAGCCCCGGCAGCCGCTGCCGCACGCGTGGCGGCCGTGCACGGTCCCTCGTGGGCGTCCGCCTGGGCGGGCTCCCGGCCGGCGCTCACTCTGAGCTGATTGACAGTCATAATAAACACTCTGCCTCCTAATCACGCTGTCTGGCCTCTTCACAGCCCGGCGGAGAGGACGTACGACGGCAAGGTCAGAGTGACCGTGGAGGTGGTGGGGAAGGGCAAGTTCAAAGGCGTGGGCCGCAGCTACAGGATCGCCAAGTCCGCGGCGGCAAGGAGAGCCCTCCGCAGCCTCAAAGCCAACCAACCTCAGGTTCCCAGCAGCTGAAGCCCCTTTTTAAAACTAAAACACAAAAAAAGCAGAATAAGGTAGAAAATATTTAGATTGAAAAGGATGATTTAAAGTTGATACTGAGCGGAATGAATCGAAGGCAGAATTTAAAGTTTGTTTGATAACAGGATAGATTACAGAATAAAACATTTTAACATATGTATAAAGATTTTGGAACTAATTGTAGTTTTAGTTTTTTGCGCAAACACAATCTTGTCTTCTTTCCTCACTTCTGCTTTGTTTAAACCACAAGAGTGCTTTAATGACGACATTTAGCAAGCGTTCAGAACAATTATGACGGTTTGTTTTGTTCTCAGTATAATTTCCTCACCTTCGCTTAGTGTCAGGGGGCCAGGGAGCGGAGCACTCACACGTCCCTCGAGTGATGCGCGAGCCCTGGTGCCCCTCTGTCTGCGGAACTGCCAGCCGCACTGGGGAGCCGAGAGGACGGTGCCCACGCTCTGCGTGAGGATGGTGTTCCCAGCACTACTGCACCTCAGAGTGAGGGACAGGTGTTGATGGCACTGGCTGGCAAGCTGGTGAATCCAGTGTCGGTTTTCTCGTGCCACGTGAGACTAAGGTTCTTGCCTTAAAAGTGATGTCCTCATGGATACTCTTTAATTTCTGATCGTTTTGGAACAAACTGATCTTACATTCCCTGCATTTTATTGTGCATTAGATGCTGAGACTGTGGGATTCACAGCCCACTAGTGTAGTTGTAACTTAAAACAGGAGATTTGGATTTCTGGCACATGTGTACTAAAGACATTTTAAAAACCAGAATCTGTAGACTGGGTTTTTAAAAAACACCATAATAAAAATGGTCTTTGGCTAAATACCCAGTTTTACGAAAAAAACAAACACACCTCCTGCTAGGTAGTTCCACTGATAGGAATTGCTTGTGGCAAATAATTTTGCCCCGTAGGCTGTTTCTCTAACAGAATAAACTTTAGACATATCACACCTAAAATATGCTGCAGATTTTATAACTCATTGGTCACCCAGCACCTTCCCCCTCCGCCTTCTCCCGTGAGTGTCTCTGCACTGTCTGCCATGCTGCGTGTGCCATTACCAAAGCTGTGCCGGCTGTGGGAGTGGGAGCGAGACAGACTGCCGCGTTGTGATGCATCCCAGACTGAGCTTGTTCGTGTAGGGCTCCTAGCGCATTACTGCCCTCTCCAGAAAAGGAACAGAAAAGACGTGTTAGGCGTTCGCCTGAGTCTCTGTAATTAGACCCATAGCACTCTCCACCTAAATACCTCAGTTCTCCTTTCTTCTGCATGCGTCCCCTGTTTGGTGCTATGTTTATGTATTATGCTTGAAGTTTTAATTTTTTTGCACTGTACCTGTAATACCTCTTAATTTACCTTTACACGAGCTGTGGGCTGGTCTTGCCTCCCACCGGCTACCAGTGGAGGCTTGCTGCAATTCGCCCATTAATTATGCTTGAAGGTTAAGAAAGCTGAGCGGAGGTGGCTGATGTTCCCCAGCACGTCGTTCTGAACTTGATCTTCTCGCAGTGCTGCATTTCTGTGTAAATTGCAGTTGAATACTGTACCTCCCGCTGTCTGCCCCCCCCCCCCCCCCCAGCAGTGCTCTGACGTGTCTGCCAGAGGCTGCTGCTTCGCTTGCAGGAGGCCTTGAGAGACCCCACTTGTGCCCCGGCCTTACTTGTCCCCCGTCTGACATTGGGATGGATCCAGGTGATTAACTGCGTTTCTGAACAAATTAATTTGGGTGGCCTCATTTTCAAAATATGGAATTCTGATTTGGAACCTTAGATTTCTGTTTCGCTTTTTAAAAATCATAACATAAGGTCTCCTGGCGAGTTAAAACCAAGCGTTTGTTGAATTACGGAACTGTAACTGTGTCCGTGAACAAGAAGGCCGGTGTGATTGTACTTGCGGAGGCCTTGTGGTGAAGGCACGTCGCAAATCTCCGAATAGCGAATAGCGCAGCGGCCTCCTGCCTCTGGGCGCCAAGGGCTGTGTGGGCCTCCGGCTGATCCAGCGCACGGCTGTCTCACAGTTACAGTTCCCGCTGGGGGAAAGGCCTCAATGTATTTTGTAACCTTAAGAAGAGTATTTTTTGTTAATACTTTATAAGTTCAGGCTTGGATATGATTAGGTCATACATTCTCAGGGGTTCAGACTTCCCGCTACCATTCAAAATGTTTGACCAACAGCAAACTTGGGCTCTTTCTGTTTTTGTTGTTTTTTGCTGGAGAAAATGAGCTGATTGTAATTGGTGACTCCACTTGGAAGCAGTCTGACCCCTGCTGCTCCGTCAGGAAAGGAAAGCTATGCGTTCGGCGTGTGAGATGGTGATGAACGCTCTGTGCTGCTGATCCAGTGTGTCACGGCCCCCGCTGAGCTTGTGGAAATGTCTCCCGCTGTTAATTAAGGAAAAAGATCCTTTGCTTTGCCCGCCCCCCGTCCCACTGCGTGTGCCACCCCCCCGCCGTCCTGTGATGGCGGCGGGAGGCGGAGGCAGCGGGCGCTGGGGAGGCAGTGGGCCGGACCTCATTGTAAACGTCTGTAACGTCATGCGTACCTCCACCGCCCTCACTCCGCTGCGCTTGTACCCGCCCGCATGAGCACAGAGAGCATTGCACTTGGTACCATGCTTTACCTCATTTCAAGGAAATATGCTTAACCGAGAGCAAAATGTGGTTTGGCCTTGCTGCTGTTTTGATTTGCCGCATTTGAAAGAGATAGTTCTGATGCCTGCAGTGTGTCATGTATACTTGCACAACTTCAATGGATCACTCTCGTCTGTGGCATTTTACTGTTTGTGAAAGTATGACAAAGATTTGTTAACTGAACTCTTACTTATGTTTAAAATGTTTGTTACTTTTCCCCTTTATATTTTGTGATGTGATTAAATGTAGGATGACCTCTAACACTCCTGTACTTCTTATTTTTGAACATACTAATCTTTTATTTTCTTAGTAGCTTGCTCTCAGAGAGATTCAGATCACCCGGCCTACATCGCAAGAGACGTGGGCTCCTTGGGTTCTGCTAGGTCAGTTCATAACCCGGCCGCCCCGGGCAGCCAGCCCTTCAGGGGGCCCGGGAGCCAGCGGGGCTGCGGCCGGCAGAGGAATCCAGCTCAGACCCACCGCCTTCAGTCGCGGGCCAGGGCTGTAAACTTTACATCTCTCTGTGAGGGGATCTCACTCTCACTCAGAGTGTAACCCACCAGACTGAGACCTCGGAGTGTGTGTTTAAGCTGCGTCTGGAATTATGTCGAGTCCTTAACCAGCTCTGGCTGCGGAGGAGAGGCGCGCGCTGCGTTATCACCTAGACGGTTATGTTAGTGACATTTAAGTAGGTGTGTTTCTCAACCACTGATTACTTTTCGGGAGTTTAATTGTTTCCAAATGAATTCCTTTGTTTTATATTGCACATGAAATGTTTTTAAGACACATGGAAGACCGAGATGTTAAAATGATCTTAAGAGTTGGAGACGCTGGCCAGGAGCGATGTCTAGGGAGCTTGCGTTGAGACTCCGTGTTTTCCACCAGCAGTGCAAATGGTCTCGCGAAACTGACTTGTAAATATATTTTAATCATTAACTGCTTTTTTTCTAGTCCGTTTTTATTTGGACATCAACCAGGCGGCTTAAGTTCTGTAGGTGCGCGCAGAATTCCCTGCGGCAGCCGGTGGGTCACAGCAGAACTGCGAAGGCGAACAGGAGTGACATCGCTGGCGTGTCTGGTCAGCATGTGCAGGAAAGGGACTAAAATCAAGTCAGACTCGCGTGTGCTTTGACAATAAAGTCGTGACCACCCCGCCGCTGCAGCTGTTTGTAAGGAACGAGGCGGAACTGCTCACAGTCATCGCAGAAGGCTGCCGTCTGCGCTCACGGCCACATTACCTCCCAGCCTGTCTTTTTGTAACAATTGTAGCCGAGTAAATCTCCAATAAAGTTATGGTCTGTTCACTGCGTGGCCTTCATCTTTTTCTTTTCTCGATGTGATCGGCTCAGGTAGCTGCAGCAGACATGGTGTCTGACGTTCAGTGCCGCGGTCAGAGGAAACGCTGCTCCAACAGGATGACGTTCTGTTTACCAAGCTCTGCTTCCCTCTGCTCGTGGCTTCTGTAGGGACATCTCTTTTCCACGAGTTAGGTGATCCCGGGTGTTTTTCTGAAACGGGCCGCAGTGGCCTCTGGGCCCAGGGCCCGGCTCTGATGGGGGCCCTGAGCGTCCCTGAAGAGGGCTGGCTTCTGGGACCCGCTTCCGCATCGTGGGCCTTCCTGGTTGTCGGTTCAGAAAGAACTGGGCCGTCCGGGCTCTGGCCGCCTCAGGCAGCCCCAGTCGCCTGAGCGCTAGTGGAGGGCTTGGCTGTGGGAGCCAGCTGGTAAGTGTGAGTTCCTTAGCAGAGTCTTCGTTTTCCTTCAAGAGTTTAAGTGGTCCCTTCCTTTCCCTCCCTCACGTCGCTCACCAAAGGAGAAAAAGGACGTGTTTCGGGCCTGAGGAATCTGCTGAGCGCTACGTGCCTGTGGGGTGTGTAGGCAGGGTGTGGGGAGGCGGGGGGGGGGGGGGGGGGGGGAGGGTACTGCTGCCCAGAGTCCGCTGGATGATTCGGGCCAGGCCTCAGCCACGGCCTTCCTGCCACACGACCCTGCAACAATGGCACACAGCCCGGCCGGGCCCTCGGCTGCTGGGAGGCACAGGGCCGTCCTCCTGAAGCACCGCCGAGTCCGGGTCCCAGAGGGTGGGGCTGCCCTCTGCTGGGCCCTGCAGAATGGGAGGGGGTGATGGGGCGGGAGGAGGGATTCTAGCGAGGGAGGGAGGGGAGAGCTCTGCTTCCTGCCCCATTTGCACTGGACAGGCTTGTGCCAGTCCCAGGCGCAGGGTGGCTTCCTGGCCTCAGAGGGCAATGCCGGGAGGGGGAGCGGCTTTGCCTGAAGAGGGGTGAGGGCCACAGGATCTAGCCCCGTGGTCGGCAAACCGCCGTGTGGCTCTTTGGCCCCTTGAGTGTGGCTCTTCCACAAAACACCACGGCCTGGACGAGTCTCTTTTGAAGAAGTGGCGTTAGAAGGAGTTTAAGTTTAAAAATTTTGTTTCTCAAAAGACATTTCAATCGTCCTGTCGATATTTGGCTCTGTGGACTGATGAGTTTGCCGACCATTGTTCCAGCCCACCTTTCTGCTTGGACGACCGGGCAGCTCGCAGCCAGGACTCCGGGTCCCTGTGCCCTCGTGGGTGTGAGGCCTCAGCACGCGCGGGCGGGTCAGGCAGCTGCACCGAGTGGGTCCTGGTGGGGAAGTAAGGCCATAGCCCCGAGGTGGGTGGCTGTGTCCCCGGGAGGACACCCTGTGTGTGTTCCTCTCTGGTTCCCAAGTCTCTGTCCGCCCTGCCGCCTCGTCTGCACCCGGAGCCCCCTGGCCCAGGGGCGCAGATGCCTCCTTCCCAGGGGCTTGTGGGCGGGCGGGCGGGCGAGGCTCTGCGAGGCAGATGGCACTCTGCAGCCGCTCCAAACAGTGCCCGGGCCTGTGCGCCACCCGCCGAGGGGCCCGGCCTCCGTGAGGACCCTCCGCCTGCGGGACCCACGGGAGCCCTCGAGGAGGGGCGATGGGGCCCGCCTTCTCCCGCGGGAGCCGGCAGCAGAGGCGGACACGGCGGGAGAGGCGCTCTGTGGGAAGCGTGTTGAGCTTCACGTTCTGAGGGCCTGAAGCCGCCGGGGGTTTGTTGGCGGTTAGCTGTTTTCGCTCTTTACCTCTTCTGGGGAAAGGGCTGGGTCAGTCCTCCTGCCGGCAGAATCCCAGCGGGCGGCATGTTTATAAACAGCGCTGGCTTTCTAGAGCGAAAACCCGCTCCCGCCAGTTTTGTTGACAACGAGGAGGTGCCTGCGCGTTTCTAGGCCTCTGGCCTCCCAGACGCCCTGGGCCACTGCGCCGGCCCTCCTGCACCGCGCCTCGGGGAGGCCGGGAGGGGCCTCCAGCCAGGCTCCGGGCCCCTCCGTCTCCCCAGGAGGGAGCGGCTCTCGGGGTCCACCCCTCATCGCCACGGGAACTGAACTTGGGAATGCAGAGGTAAGAGGTGTGAACCTCGACTCTCGGGACGAAACTCCTAGAGGCCAAGGCCATGTTCTTGCCCTTTGCTCGATGTGTGTGCACCTTCACCCGCAAGCACCATCCCGCGCCCGCTGTGGGGGCCCCTCTGGTAGCCAATCGGATGGACAGGTCTGCGGTACGTGGCAGCTTCCAGGCCAGCGGGCAGGCAGGCAGGCAGACAGACAGACAGACAGTAGCTAGGACAGGCTTAGGGACTAGGACAGGGCCATGCAGTCCAGTGCGGTGGGGCACGGGGGGTGTGGTGTGGCCAAGCTCAGCTAACGGAGGGAGCGGCGAGCACCTGCTCTTCTCATCACGCCCGCCACTTGCATCGGAGGCGGTGCCCCGACTCTCGGGGTCAGAGTGAGCACCGCGGTGCAGGGCTGCAGGCCGGGCACGCGGGCTCCTGAGATGGTGGGGACAACTATGCACATAATCTCAGTCCAGTGAGGGGCGGACCCAGCCCAGGAGGAAGAGGTGGGAGGGGCAAGGGGGTGTTTGCTGAAAGGTTTTGAGGGGTGAGTAGGAGTTCTGTTCTCACTGTGGCCGCTGGTCTGGGGTGCCGTGGACATTTGCGGCCTCTTCATCAGACCTCGGGATTCTTGGGACAGCGGGTCCGGGGAGGCCCCGAGGATGCGGCTCTGTCATCTGCCCACGTCATGGAGTCCCCGAAGCTGGAGGAATTCTATAAGGAGATCGATCGCTGTAAATCCTCAAAATTAACGGGCGCGTCTTAACCCACATTTACCATTTCCGTGTGGGTGTAAACACATTCTGGGAGCAGCTGCATGGCACTGTAGCTTTACACCCGGGATGTATGATGGGGACGGACAGACCAGAGGATCGGAGTTAGTAACAACAAGTCAGGATCTCAGGGGGCGGCATCTGCGCTTCTGAGAGTGGCCCCGGGGTGCAGCCACAGAGGACGAGGGGGAGGCAGGGTCTCACTGAGCTCACAGCCACAGGGCCTGGGAGGAGGCCGTGGGCTGGGAGGAGGGAGACCCTGGAGTGGGAGGAGGGAGACCCTGGAGTGGGAGGAGGGAGGCCTTGGCCTGGGAGGAGGAAGGGAGGGAGGAGGGAGACCTGGAGTGGGAGGATGGAGGCCATGGAGTGGGAGGAGGGCGGCCCTGGAGTGGGAGGAGGGAGGCCTTGGCCTGGGAGGAGGGAGGGAGGGAGGAGGGAGGCCATGGAGTGGGAGGAGGGAGGCCTTGGCCTGGGAGGAGGGAAGAAGGGAGGAGGAAGGCCGGGAGTGGGAGGAGGGAGGTGAGGGCCAGGAGGAGGGAGGCCGGGGGTGGGAGGATGGAGGCCAGGGTGGGAGGAGAGAGGCTGGGTCTGGGAGGAGGGAGGCCGGGGGGTGGGAGGAGAGAGGCGTGGGCTACTGACCAGGCTCTTCCAATCTCAGCGGCCGGTCCCCTGGGCTCTCAGGACGCGGCGGGAAGAGGACGTGCTGTCCAGCGCTAACGTCTGACTGCCTGGCACACAGAGCTCCCTGTGGGCCCCCTGAGGTCTGGGTCTGAGGACCGCGCCTGCACTCTTAAAGGGGCCGCCGCCGGCTCTTTTCTGGAGAGGAGGCCGACCCCCGAGTGTGGCCACGGCCTGCGGCCCGGGTTTGATTACCTCGTTATGAGTTACGGCGCGGGTCCCGCAAAGGGTCGCAGGCATTTGAGATCCTTTGGGGTCCGGTGCGAGATATTACCAAAACGAGGCCCCATTTAAGAGGCGATAAATCTCGGTGCTGGGAGCTCCGTGTGGTTGGAGGCTGTAAATCCAGGGCATCTACGGCGGGCAGGGCTGGGCTGCCTTTGTGGGTGTTTGGTCAGGTGTTTTCCAGGCCCGGCTTCCCCCGGCCCGGCGTCTGGGCTGGGCAAGAGCCGTGGCCGTGGCCGTGGCCGTGGCCGTGGCCACGCGGTGGCTGCCCCGGCCTGGGCAATGGAGGGAAGAGGGTCCGTCCTCTTTCTGCTACAAGAAAGCCCTTAGACCATGCTGGTGGTGATAACCCAGTCGAGAAGCAGGTTTTGGTGTGTTTCAGAGTTTGTTTTAAGATAAGAAAACAGTTGGATAAAAGCAGCGTAGTTTGATGTTCAGCTTACTGCCAGGAAGGGGCACTGGGCTGGGGGTGCCCTGTGGCCGGAGGGGGTGGGGCAGGTCCCCAGCTTGGGGGCCCGGGGCCGGGAGGCGTGGCCGGCCCCTGTGTGTGCTCTGTGCTGCTGTGGAGCCCGGTCCCACAGTGTGCGGCTCAGCACAGCCCGTCCCCGGCTCCTGGGGCCGGAGGCCGCCCTGCCGGGCCGTCCAGGCTTCAGAAGGTGCCGCCGGGCAGAGGGCTGGCCCAGGCCGGCCCCTTCGGGCTCACGTGGTTGTTGGCCGGACTCCTCTCCTTGCAGATGGGAAACCCGGCAGCTGGCTCGTCAAGGCCGGGGACAGCTTCCCCCGCACCCGGTCTGTGCTCAGGCTGCACGGGCCCCTGGGAAAGGGTGCCCCGTTCGGCCAGGCCCGTTTCCATTCATTCAAGGCCAACTGGTCAGGGTTCTAACTCCTCCTGGGAACCCTCTCAGCTTTGTCCTGTCGCCATGGTCACGGGAACCTGACCATGGCCGTGACGTCCCAGCGTCTGTCCCGCCCACGCTCCGGGGAAGGGTGTCACACAGCCCCCCCCCCCCCCCAGGCGTGGGGAGCTTTGGGGCCCTCGGCCTGGCACACTGGACGTGACCTCAGCCCCCTCGCTGCAGGCCTTGGAGCTCTCCTTTGGGTTGCTGTCACGTGGAGACGGGCTCTGCCTGGCACGGAAGGGCGTGTTGGCCCGGATGAGATCATACGTGTGTGGGGGGCGGGCGCAGGGGCAGGGGCGGGCCGGAAGCCCCTGACGGGTTGAAGCTGTGGGGAGTGTGACTAAAGCTGCAGTTCTTCTCGGGGCAGAGAGACCACCTGTCCCTGAGGGGAGGTGGGAAGGCGGGAGAGAGCATCTATTCCGCCCAGCGGCCATCCGAAGGCGCCCCGGATGGCGATGTCGTTTTCACAAGTCGCCTTCTCAGGTCCCCCGGGGACAGCGGCTGGGCGAGGAGTGGATGCGGTGTCCGGCCCTGACCTCGACTGCCAGCATCCTCCCGGCCACTCGCCGGGACCCGGGATGCCAGCCCACAGCTCGGTGACCCACCAGCCGGGCACCCGGGGCACGTCCCGCCCCCAGGGTCCCTGATCCCTGTCGTGTCACAGCGTGCAGCCCGGGACTCGGGTGGGGCGGGTCCTGGCCCTGGGGCTGGGGTGGCTGGCAGGTGGGCGGGCGGGCACCGCGGTGCCCCGGTCGGCCGGTCCCCAGCCGGAACGGAGGCCGAGGCCTCCCGGTTAACCGCGTCCCGCCAGCAGGCGCGCCGTGAGGCCGTCCAGCCGGCGTTTCTGAGGACGTGCTGGGCCTGAGGTTTTTAATTTGTTTGAAGTGTTTTTGCTAAAACAGAATTATGTTGGAGTTTACATAAAAGTGGAGAATGACATGAAAAGTTTTAACTTAAGCAGCAAAATATAAAGGCTAATCTTATTTAAAAGTAATATGTGTGTCTTGA
Organism: Pipistrellus kuhlii; assembly: GCF_014108245.1. Taxonomy (NCBI): domain Eukaryota; kingdom Metazoa; phylum Chordata; class Mammalia; order Chiroptera; family Vespertilionidae; genus Pipistrellus; species Pipistrellus kuhlii. The sequence continues at coordinate 207,521 of NW_023425590.1, read as the reverse complement.
TTGAGTGCCCAGATCCCCTCAGCTGGGACTTTTTAGGGGATCCGGGCCGGCGGCCGCGCCGAGCTATTCCGAGAGGTTTCCTGCACTCGCGCTGCCAGACCCGAATACTCCTGTGGCTGCGTTTAATAAAGGCACGAAAGTCTTGAGTAAGGGGATATGATTTTTTATGACAGCAGGAATGCAAATAACTTTTAGTCTCGCTGCCCTGACGGGGCCCGGCTTGAGCTGATGGCGTTTAATAATGACTTATAACCTGTGCTGACAATACGCAGGCCCGCCACGTCACCCCCTCATTTATTCTGCTCGCTGTAAAAACAAAGAGATGGCAAATAAATATATGGAATGCTCATTGTTGCTCCGAGGGCCGAAGCCAAGGGTTTTCACTGACCTTTTAAAACGCGGTCCCAGGCCGGCCCTAAAACGCCCGTCACTCAGCACACACGGCTGCGCGCGCTGACTCCTGAACCCACGCATCCCGGCCGCGCCCCGGCCTCCGCGGGCGTATGCGTTTCCAATCAGCCCGGCGGAGGCCGGCGGAGGATTACTGTAAATTGCGGCCTGACAATTACAATGCGCAGGGCACCGGCGAGTTATTAATGGGCTCGCGCTCCGATGGCCTTTCAGCGCCGCCCGGCCCTGCTGAGCCTCAGCCTAATGAGATCCAGGGCAGCGGCCCCTGCGGGGGGGGGGGGGGGGGGGTCCCGGGACCCGCCCCGCCGAGGAAGATATCAATTGATTATGTATGGCTCCTGTCCGCCAGGGCCGGTCTCTAATGACTTGTATTGGCTTAAGGATCTCTGCCCGATGTGACAGCGTCAGCTCAGCTGACGAAGACCAGCAGGTGACTTTAATTGAGGGCCCCGATGGCAGGAGGTTTATGCAAGACAGAGCCGGTCCCGCAGACACAAAGAGGCCTGTAAAAGGGTCTCTCTGTGGGCCCGGCCCGGCCGAGCGAGTGCCTTCCTCTCCTGCAGTTCGCCACTCCTTCCCCGCCAGGGTGGGATCCGGAGGGGAGGGGAGGGAACCCCCGCCCCCGCCCCTGGAAATGCCGCAGCCGGCTCTCCTCTCTTGGGTTTCAATATTTATCTTTAGGGATAAATTATGTCCAGGCATAAATTACGTTTGACACATCGCGATGCTGGGGGAAAAATTAAATTTCTCACTCTCCGAGAAACATTCCCCAGGACTGCGCCCGCGAGCAGCGCGTCCCCGGCCGCTGTTTAGTTTTACCGGAGTAAATGGATGGCCTGTCTGGGCTCGGAAGGCGGGATAATGATCAGGGAGGGAATGAATGGGGAAGTGACGGCCGATAGGATCGCAGACCCGGAGACCGGGAGGAGGGGCCGGCCGAGCCGGTCCTGGGCCTCGGTGTTGGGGGGCCTCGGTGTTGGGGGGCCGGGCACTGAAGGCCAATGTGGTCTCAGAGGCCCTCCGCCCCCATTCCCGGCCTCCATGCCCCGTTACAGGGGCTCTGGCGACTGTCTCTGCACCTTTGGACACACTGCGAACCCCACATCCTCACTGAGCACCCGCCCTTGGCCTCACCCGCCTCCTTGGTAGGCCTCCTGGTGCCCCACCTTCTGCCCGCACTGCTTTCTCAGCCGGAATCCCCCCTTCACCCGCCAAGTCCTGTTCGCCCTTCAAGACCCGGTCGGTCACCTCCTCCGAGGAGCCTTCCGGTTCCGGCCTGGCCCTCCCCGCATCCTGACTCCAAGCCCAGCTCCTCTGGTGCCGCCCCTCCTCCTGAGGGTCAGGGGCGTCCCACCGACCATCCTGAGCGCATTGCACGTGAGGGAGGCACCGAGGAGCCGAGGCTGAGAGAGGGGGATGAGGCCTGGGGAAGGCGGGAAGCAGACTCGGGGCCCAGGGAGGGAGGTGCTGAGCCTGGGCAGGACGCTGGGCAGTGGCGGGAGGGATGCTCTGGGCAGAACTGGACACCGGAGGCTGGAGGTCAGTGCCAGCAGAGGACGGGGCCGTGGAATCTCAGAGTCCGCTTTGCCCACAGTCAGGTTCCCAGAGGTGTGGACAGGGGAAGAGGCCCCCACCCAGAGGGGCAGCCACCCACTCTGCACCCCCATGGCCTCCGCCTCCCCCACGCCCATTGCTGCGGCCTGTGCCTCCCCACCTCTGTCTCAGAGAGCCTCCTCCCTCCCCGCCTGGCCGCCCCACCCGTGATAGGCCGGCTGAGGTGCTCAGCAAGAGGGGAGCAGGGCACAGAGGAAACGGGGGGCAGCCATTTGAGGAGGGACCGGGGGGCAGCCCGGTCCCTGTAGACTGCGGTCAGCCTTGCCCTTGGCGCTCGGAAGCCCACGGTGAGCGGCCGGGCTGGGGTCAGGTTCATGTGTGAGAGTGAGAGCGAATGAGAGAGCAGAGTGCAGGCGCTGACCCCAAAGTGCTGTCCTCATCCCCTGGCTTTGGAAGTGAAGGTGGCGCCGTGGCTGAGAGTCAACCTAGGAGCCAGGAGGTCACAGTTTCATTTCATTCAGGGACCAGGCCTGGGTTGCGGGCTCGATCCCCAGTGTAGGGCGTGCAGGAGGCAGCCGATCCATGATTCTCATGTCTCTCTCTCTCCCTCTCCCTTTCTCTCTGAATTCAATAAAAATATATTTTATGAGAATTTCGGACAAAGATTGCTCAGCTCTTGCCCTGCCCTCCTCAAATGGCTGCCCCCCGTTTCCTCTGTGCCCTGCTCCCCTCTTGCTGAGCACCTCAGCCGGCCTATCACGGTGGTCACTGGCCCCGCCTTCCTCTGTCACCTCCTCTCACCCCTTCCCTCCTCCCCCCTCTGTCCACACAGACTGGGCCCATCATTGGCTGGGGGCCTGGGCCCAGCTACTCACCATGACCCTCTGGGCTTTGTGCGGCTCAGAGGAGGGGCCTGGCCGGAGGGAAGGGTCCGAGGCACAGCGGGAGCAGCACAGCTGTGGAGCCAGGCCTGATGGGGCTCGAACCCAGACTGAGCCCCTTACCGGCTGTGTGACCTGGCGAGCAGCGGCCATGCCAGCAACATGGGGCTGTCCTGGGGCCAGCCGCGGCCAGCCCCCCAGCGGGAAGTGCAGGTGTCTGCTGCTGCCTCACCCCGGCCAGCTGGCCCAGCCCATGGGGCGGGAAAGGGTGCTGCTCTTGGCTGCCCCACTTTTGGGGGGCCACCGCAGACGCCTTTCCCCTGAAGGGCCTGGCCCTGGGGAGTCATGGCCGCCGAGGGTCCAGAGGAGCAGGCAGGCCTGGGACGGACCGCCGGGCCCCGCACGCCAGGCAGCTGCCCCCCGTCGCCCTCCCTCCTCCTCCTGCAGGCGTTCCCGCACGGCTCCTGAGGCCCACGTTCATTCTCTCTCCCACGTTCAGACTCGCTCCACTGGCCCAGGAATCACAGGGTCACAGGCCCTGGGGCGGCGGCTCCTGAGGAGGGTGGGGTCTTGTTCCAGGCCCATAGGTGACGGGTGGTGGACGGGAGTTTTCTGGCCAAACCTGGCTGACGTGGGCCCTGCTGTCGAAGTGCCCAGGCAGGGCAGGAGACGGAGGAGAGGAGGGACACGGGGGGCGGCTGGCGGAGAGGGGAGGCGGGGTATTGCTCAGGAGTTCACCGCAGGGCACAGGGGCTGCTGGCAGAGCTGGTGTGGGCGGGGCTGTCCCTGCCAGGATCTGTGGTGAACCCCCTATCGCCCTGGGCCCCCTGAAGGAGGCTCCAGGGAGAGGCCTCCAGAAAATGAAAAGGCCTATCCTGGGGTGTGGCGGTCACTGGGTGTGGCCTGTCCCGGATAACCCTCCTCTCCCTCCCCAGCCCATTTCCAATGGGGAGGAGGGGGCATGGCTGGTCCTGTGTCCCGCCCGCCAGGCTGTGGAGCTGAAGCAGCAGCGGGAGGGACCCTCTACACTCTGCTTCCTCCACCTGCACCCCAGCCGCCACGTGTCACATTGGTCTCCAGGCTGTCATCCATCAGCGAAAGGAAGAGTGTGGGTGTGAGCAACAGCCGGGAAGGGGAGGGGGGACTGAGGGAGGCCCAGATGACAAAAGCACCTCCTGGTGTGGACGGGGAGGAAGAGCGGGGCCGATGGGCAAGGCCCCTGAGGAAGGAGGCTGGAGACCCCAGATTGTGTAATGGCTGAGGCGCTCGTCTGTTTGAGAGAGGGTTGGGTCTGAACAAACATAAATGATGGTGATGATGGTGGTGATGATGGTAATGATTACAGTGGAGAAGGTGCTGGTGATAACAAAGATATGGGGATGTGATGACAATAGGATGACCTGTGATGACAATGACAGTGGTGATGATGATGATGATAAGGATGACCTGTGATGATGACAATGGTGATGATGATGATGATAAGGATGACCTGTGATGATGACAATGGTGATGATGATGATGATAAGGATGACCTGTGATGATGACAGTGGTGATGATGATGATAAGGATGACCTGTGATGATGACAATGGTGATGATGATGGTGATGACAATAAGGATGACAGCATTTCCCCTATCTGACAGCACCCCCATTACCTGACAGCACCCCCATTACCTGACAGCACCCCCTACCTGGAAACACCCGCCCCCCTGCCTGGCAGCATCAACTCTCCCCCTCCCCCCCAGCAAGTCTCACCTGCTAATTGCATGGTCCAGGCCTGCCTCCCTGGGGGTTTGGCTCCACAGAATCACCGCCCGCCCCCCAAAGGGTCAGGAGCAGATCATTAAGATATCGGGTTTCCAGCCTCCGGGGATGAGTAGGTGCTAAAGAGGCCATGCTGGTTTGTCAGGAGCCAGTCGGCTCTCACCCCATGTTCCCTCTCAGCGTGCGGGGCTCTGAGCAGCCCACCTGGCTCAGGGTGTGAGGCCGTGGGGCCCGGGGTGTGGGAAAGCACTTACCTCCAGGCACTCACCAGCGCCCTCAGCCAGGCAGAGCCGGGAGCAGGAGGCCGGGCCATGGGGCAGGCGGGAGGGCCACCTGGGCAGCACCCATAGTCCAAGCTCTGGCAGCAGTGACGGCGGGCTTTGGGCCCGTGGCCGGGGCGCAGGCTGGTGGGAGGCGACCTCAGGGACAGGGGCCGTGACTGGGGAGGACTCGGGAGGGCAGCAATGAGGAGCCAGCCACCGCACCACTCCTGCCACTGTGCATCCATGTGGAGGGGAGCCGGAGCTCTGGCGGGCACTTGGCGGCACCCTTTCTCCTCGCCCTCCTCCTGCGGTCTCACCGCACCGGCCAGTGCTGCCGGCACTCTGGACAGATGCACACTCCTCCCCTGGCAGCCAACTAAGGAGCCATCACTTATCAATGCCACCATGCCCATGCTCCGGGCGGTGGGCAGGGTAGCTGGATAGCTTTGAGGTGTGAACTGTGTGGTGGGCTCTGAGGTGTGAACTGTGGGTGTGGGCTCTGAGGTGTGAACTGTGTGGTGGGCTCTGAGGTGTGAACTGTGGGTGTGGGCTCTGAGGTGTGAACTGCGGGGTGGGAGCTCTGAGGTGTGAACTGTGGGGTGGGAGCTCTGAGGTGTGAACTGTGGGTGTGGGCTCTGAGGTGTGAACTGTGGGTGTGGGCTCTGAGGTGTGAACTGCGGGGTGTAGGCTCTGAGGTGTGAACTGTGGGTGTGGGCTCTGAGGTGTGAACTGTGGGTGTGGGCTCTGAGGTGTGAACTGTGTGGTGGGCTCTGAGGTGTGAACTGCGGGGTGTGGGCTCTGAGGTGTGAACTGCAGGTGTGGGCTCTGAGGTGTGAACTGCGGGGTGTGGGCTCTGAGGTGTGAACTGCAGGTGTGGGCTCTGAGGTGTGAACTGTGGGTGTGGGCTCTGAGGTGTGAACTGCGGGGTGTGGGCTCTGAGGTGTGAACTGTGTGGTGGGCTCTGAGGTGTGAACTGTGGGTGTGGGCTCTGAGGTGTGAACTGTGGGTGTGGGCTCTGAGGTGTGAACTGTGTGGTGGGCTCTGAGGTGTGAACTGGGTGTGGGCTCTGAGGTGTGAACTGTGTGGTGGGCTCTGAGGTGTGAACTGCGGGGTGTGGGCTCTGAGGTGTGAACTGTGGGTGTGGACTCTGAGGTGTGAACTGTGTGGTGGGCTCTGAGGTGTGAACTGCGGGGTGTGAGCTCTGAGGTGTGAACTGTGTGGTGGGCTCTGAGGTGTGAACTGTGTGGTGGCTTCTGAGGTGTGAACTGTGGGTGGTGGGCTCTGAGGTGTGAACTGTGTGGTGAGCTCTGAGGTGTGAACTGCAGGTGTGGGCTCTGAGGTGTGAACTGTGGGTGTGGGCTCTGAGGTGTGAACTGTGGGTGTGGGCTCTGAGGTGTGAACTGTGTGGTGGGCTCTGAGGTGTGAACTGTGTGGTGGCTCTGAGGTGTGAACTGCGGGGTGTGGGCTCTGAGGTGTGAACTGTGGGTGTGGGCTCTGAGGTGTGAACTGTGTGGTGGGCTCTGAGGTGTGAACTGTGTGGTGGGCTCTGAGGTGTGAACTGCGGGGTGTGGGCTCTGAGGTGTGAACTGTGGGTGTGGGCTCTGAGGTGTGAACTGTGTGGTGGGCTCTGAGGTGTGAACTGTGTGGTGGGCTCTGAGGTGTGAACTGTGGGTGTGGGCTCTGAGGTGTGAACTGCGGGTGTGGGCTCTGAGGTGTGAACTGTGGGTGTGGGCTCTGAGGTGTGAACTGTGGGTGTGGGCTCTGAGGTGTGAACTGTGGGTGTGGGCTTTGAGGTGTGAACTGTGGGTGTGGGCTCTGAGGTGTGAACTGTGGGTGTGGGCTCTGAGGTGTGAACAGTGGGTGTGGGCTCTGAGATGTGAACTGTGGGGTGGGCTCTGAGGTGTGAACTGCAGGGTGTGGGCTCTGAGGTGTGAACTGTGGGGTGGGCTCTGAGGTGTGAACTGTGGGTGTGGGCTCTGAGGTGTGAACTGTGGGTGTGGGCTCTGAGGTGTGAACTGTGGGGTGGGCTCTGAGGTGTGAACTGTGGGGTGTGAGCTCTGTAGGCTCTGTGCTGTGCAGGCTCTTTGGTGCTGGGCTGCACTGGCTCCAGCACCCCAGCAGCATGGGGCGCAGTGGCCTTCCCCTCTGAGTCCGGTCATCCCAGCTCCTCTGGGCCAGGCCCTTCCTCTCGCCAGCAGTGTGCATGATCACAGGTCAGCCTCTGGGGACTGGAGCTGAGACAGGATCATCCACCGGGAGCAAGAACGGCCAGCACAACAGCCGCCACGGACTAGCATGCTCAGTGCTGCAGCTCCTTCTTCACTCCCCGTCCGGCCCAGCAGGGGGTCAGGGGCCTGCACCGGCCAGGCCACACAGCTGGGAGGCCACCGGGAGCCCAGCTCCTGAAGAGTGTTGGTGACCTCTGACCTTTGATGGGTGCCCTGTGGTGGGGCTGCCACCGTGCCTGGGAGGCAGGGGGACTGTCACCCAGGACGTCTCCACCACATGCTGGCGGGTGCGGCGTGCAACCTGGGAGCCAGGAGCCCTCTGGCCAGCATTCCCACGTGGCACAGTGTGACCACCCCCTCACGCCCGCCAGACCCCCGGGACACAGACGCCCCGTCCCCTCGCAGCACAGGCGCAGGCTCGGCTCCGAGGCCGGTGGCCGCTCCCCGCGGCCGCTGGGAGATTCCTTGAGACATTTCTCATTGTGAAATAGTGGCCCCATTTACAAACCGCCCCCTCGGTGGCCCAGCGACCCCCATCGGGGGCTGCATGTTGCCCACAGGTGCCTGCGAGTGGCCCCGGCCGGCCGGACACCAGGCAGACGCTGCGGGGGCCCGTTCCTGAGCTGGGCCTGCCGGGGCCATGGCATCCTCTCACGGAGCACCCGGAACGGGGCTGAGCTGAGGCTGGCAGGGGAGGACTGCCAGTCCCACCCACAGTGTCTGCGCACAGGGAAGGCCGACCCCCTCCCCGCCCCCCCAGCCTCCGGCGTCCTGGGCCGCGTCCCCGCAGCGGGTCTGGCCCGGCGGGCGGTGGGGTGCTGGCTGGCGTGTTCTGGGTTGCCCCCCCCCCCCGCCCCTCCTCGCTGGCCTCTGTGGGTGGCTCTGCCCACCGTTGTTTCAGGGCCTGGGGCGCTGGCTGTGCTGACAACGGCCCAAGCCCTGGGTGAGCAGACTTCAGAGGCCGCGTGTTTATTTGGATCCTCACAAACAGTTTACAGCGCAGCGGGCTCCAGGCGGCACTGGCGGCCGGGGCTGCGCAGGGCAGACATCGGGGATGTGGTGCGGCCCGGGAGGGGCCTGGCTCTGGTCCGACCTGCGTGCTCTCCGCCCCCCCCCCCCCCACACACACACACACTCTGCGGGTTGAGCTGTGTCCCCTCAGAAAACCGGCTGATGTCCTGCCTGAGACCAGGAACGGGGCTTGTGTGCTAACAGGGTCTGTGTGATGTGGTCAAGGTCGGGTTCAGTGGCCCCATCAGACACCCCCGGGGCCCACTGAGAAGGCCCCTGGGGCAGAGGTGCTGGGAGAGGCCGAGTGGACAGAGACAGCTTGGAGGGCAGCGGCCCACAGCCAGGATCGGGAGCGGGGGAGGGAGGGGCAACCGGAGCTGGAAGGACGGAGAGAGGATTCTCCCCCAGACACTCGGAGGAGCAGGTCTGCCCCTGTGATGACCTTGGGCCTGCCCTGTGACAACCTTGGCCTGCCCCAGTGTGACCTTGGCCTGCCTCAGTGATGACCTTGAGCCTCCCCATGTGATAACCTTGGCTGTGCACCACGTGATGATGTTGGCCTACCTGTGATGACCTTGTCCTGCCCCAGTGATGACCTTGAGCCTCCCCATGTGATGGCCTTGGCTGTGCCCCACATGATGGCCTTGGCTGTGCCCCACGCGATGACCTTGGCCTGCCCTGTGATGACCTTGAGTGTGCCCAATGTGACCTTGTCCTGCCCCAGTGATCACCTTGAGCCTCCCCATGCGATGACCTTGGCTGTGCCCCACATGATGACCTTGGTTGGTCCCACATGATGACCTTGGCTGTGCCCCACGTGATGACCTTGGCCTGCCCTGTGGTGACCTTGGGTGTGCCCTGCGTCCTCCCGGAACAGCAGCGATGGGAATGGCCGTGAAGAACCGTGCTCAATAAGTGACAGCAGAACCTAAAGGCACAGAGGGGCCCGCACAGTCCTGGTGTGGGCAGGGCCCTTCCTCTGGGCGGCCCCTCCCATGGGACGTGAGGAGTGTGGGCTCCATGGGCGCTGCCTCGGGCTGTGGGTGTGTGTCCCGTGGCCTCCGGGTGACCAGGACCAATGACCGGGCCCGCGTCCATGGCTCCGCGGTGTGGGGGCACCGGGCGCTGGAGAGCCCCGGGAGGTTTGTGTGCTCTGAGCCCATCCCCTGGTGTCCACACACTCACTCTGTTTATTTTCCCGAGAAGCTAAACAAACCAGTGAGCCTGAGCAGCTCCACGCCAGACGTGCGTTTTCCCTGTAAAAATATTTTTGCGGGTCAGAAAATTGCACCCAAATGTTTTCACAGGCAGACGCTGCCGTGTGGGCCGGGCCTGGGGCCGGGCGGCCGGGGCCGGGGCTGTGTGCCCTGGGAACGCCTTTCCCAGGAGTCGCCACACCGGCCGGCGCGCTCATTCCCTGTGGCTCCGGGAGGCCGGTGCGCTGTGGTCTCACCCTCCGCCCCCATTGGTCAGCGGGATGGTCACCGTCCCCCTCTGCGGAGGAAGGACACGAGGCCAGAGAGGGAGTGACTCCCGAGGCCGCACAGCCCTGAGGGGCAGGCAGGACTGGAAGCCTGTGTCTGTGTCTGAGCACAGTTTCCCACCCTCCATGGTGCAGCCGCGGCCCTGACAAGTCTGCGCTGCGTGGCCCATCAGCCCTGTGTCCCTGTGTCACCGTGTCCCTGTGTCACCGTGTCTCTGTGTCCCTATGTCCCTGTGTCCCTGTGTCACCGTGTCCCTGTGTCCCTGTGTCACCGTGTCCCTGTGTCCCTGTGTCCCTGTGTCTCTGTGTCCCTATGTCCCTGTGTCACCGTGTCCCTGTGTCCCTGTGTCACCGTGTCCCTGTGTCCCTGTGTCCCTGTGTCACCGTGTCCCTGTGTCCCTGTGTCCCTGTGTCACCGTGTCCCTGTGTCACCGTGTCCCTGTGTCCCTGTGTCTCTGTGTCCCTGTGTCCCTGTGTCCCTGTGTCACCGTGTCCCTGTGTCCCTGTGTCCCTGTGTCCCTATGTCCCTGTGTCCCTGTGTCACCGTGTCCCTGTATCACCGTGTCCCTGTGTCCCTATGTCCCTGTGTCCCTGTGTCACCGTGTTCCTGTCTCCCTGTGTCACCGTGTCCCTGTGTCCCTGTGTCTCTGTGTCACCGTGTCCCTGTGTCCCTGTGTCCCTGTGTCCCTGTCTCCCTGTGTCACCGTGTCCGTGTCCCTGTGTCCCTGTGTCCCTGTGTCCCTGTGTCCCTGTGGTCCCAGCAGTGTTCGAGGGGCCCTATCTCAGGAACATCCCACAGCTCTCACTCGCTGCCCATCTAGAGAGGCCCCGGCACATTCCCAGGTGCGGGCCACACCGGGTGGGGCTCCGGCAACAGTGGGGGCCGGGCAGGGGCGGGCGTGAGGGGGCAGACACAAGAGGTGCGCACAGCTGGACAGGAACCCTCGGTGAAGCCTGTGGAGGCTCCCGGCCTGGCACCCGGGGTGCGGCGGGGGCTCAGCAACGCAGGGAAGGAAGCACCTTGGCGCGGGCCCCTCTCCTGCCGCCCGGCCCGGCGCACAGCCCGCGTCACCCCGTCTCCTGCGCCTGCAGCAGGCGAAGGGCCACAGTGGGGATTCTGTAAACAGCTTTGAACAAACCTGTGCAACATTTAGACCCATTTAGTCCAGGATGGGGGCCTGAGGCGGCTGAAGAGAGGGGCTCTCGTGTTAGCGGAGCGTGAGAGGTTTTATACTCCAAATGCTCTGTCACCGATCAGGAGAGCCATCCACAGTGACACGCACACCCACACACACCTATACACACAACTACACACACAACTACACACACCGACACATCCCTGCATCCATCCATCCATCCCTGCATCCATCCATCCATCATCCATCCATCCATCATTCATCCAAACATCCATCCATCCAAGCATCCATCCATCCCTGCATTCATCCATTCATCCATCCATCCATCCTTCCACCCATCCATCCACCCATCCACACACCCCATCCATCCATCCTATTGGCTCTGCTGCTCTGGGGAATCCTGATAATAACATACCTTCTTAAGAGCAGGTGGCAGGAGGAGGGGGAGCCCAAGACTGGGGAACCGGACGCTGACTGGAGGGAACCTTTGGCCTCCGGAGCGCCGGGGAAGGCGCCAAGCCGAGGAGCTGTGCTGAGCACGGTGGGCTCCGAGCAGGTGGAAGCAGAGCGGGAAAGCAGGGTGGTGTCTGGACAAAGCACCCAGACTAAGCCCATCCTGCCACGCTCTCGCCAAGCCACCGTCTGCATGTGCTTCCGTGTCCCCCTGCCCAGCGTGCCTGGCCAGTGGTCTTTGAGGTCCTTTCTGTCCGAGAGTCAATGACCGCCAGAATGATAGAGCAGCCATTAAAGAGCACAGAGGCCCGGCACCTGCCTGTCGCCCCTCTGCAGACGCCTGCCAGGGACCGCTGCTCCCTCCCTCGGGGGGGGGGGGGCGCGGGAGGAAGAGCTGGTGGGAGTCCTAGCCCGGGTCTAGCTGTGGGGCTTGGATGCACCTTCAACTCAGCGTCCATGTTTCCTCTCCCCGGCGGCAGCTCGCTCTGGCTTCAGCAGGTGGTGATGCGGCTGCCGGAGCGGGCCGGCGGGTGGTGTCTGATCTCGCCTTCCTTTGAGGGGCTCGCAAGCTCCATCTCCCATGGCCTCCCACGGGGGCTGCCCGTGGCGGATTCCTGAGGCCTCGCTCTGTGACGTGTCCTCTGCGGGTGTCTGCCTCGGTCAGCTGGGCCAGGGTCCGCCCACAGGCGCCACTGAACACGAGTCCCCTCTCTCTGGCCCTGTCTTCAGGCCTGAGGTCCCGAGGCACCAGGGTTAGACTGTGGGGGCCTAGTCCGGCGGGGGCCAGACATGGCAGGCGTCTCCCTTTTCCACGTCCCACACAGAAAGAGAGATGAACGGACCAGTTCTAAGTGGAGGCAGCCAGGAATTGAAAAATATTAGAAATAAAAAGAGCAGATGCAGAGATAGATTTAAAGCTGGGAGCTGGGTGGGCCGCCATTCTGTCTGCTGGAGAGGCAGGAAGAAGATGATGCCTCCTCCCAGTGTATTTATTTTATACCAAACACCGGAAGGATCACCAACTTACCTGCATTCTTAATTATGCCTAGCATGCCTGGTTTACATATCTAGTCCTGCCCCTGACGACACCTGGCTGATGTGAAGGCCACGCTGACATGCCCACCATCTGGGGAAACATGCTCCCAGGGCGTGGCTCTGCCTACACTTGAGTTTAGCTGACGATAATTAAGGAAAATGCCCATGTGTCTTCCCAGGCGGCCCTCTACATTAGACTTTCAACATGGGCCCCAGCGGTGTGGCTCAGGGGATAGAGCGTTGGCTTGGGGACCAAAGGGTCCCGGGTTCGATTCTGGTCAAGGGCACGTACCTCAGTTGCAGGCTCCTCCCCAACCTGGGCCCCGGTCGGGGTGTGTGCAGGAGGCAACTAATCGATGTGTTTCACATATATGTTTCTCTCTGTCTTCCCTTCTCTCTTCCACTCTCTCTAAAACCCAGTGGAAAAATACCTTTGGGTGAGGACAGCATACAAATAATCATAAAAAAGGGACCTCAGCAGGGGAATTCTGAGGACACACAGTTCAGTGGTGGAAGGTCCAGGACTGGCTTGTCCTCCTGCCCGTCGTGGGGAGATGGTCACCGCGGCTGATGCCTGTTCCAGGGCCACATCCTGCTTGCCAAGCAGCCTCCCCCCCCACCCCCCCACGGCTAGCCCAGCCCCTCGGGCGCACCTCCCGACCTCACACCGCACCCGCAGCCCCTCGGCGGTGGCCTTGGAAATCAGACACCGAGTCAGATGCCTCGGCATTAACAATCCTCCACGCGGTATAAACAGAATCTAAATCAAACGCCGAGAAAGGATATTGCCTTTTCAATCGGCCCTGACAGCTGCGGAAAATATTATGCCCACGCAGATCCTCAGCGCCAGACTGAGTCCTGGCAGAGCCGGCCGGGCCGGCGGGCGCGGTCTCGCTGTTTCGGATCGCCCGGGCTGGAGTGAGCCCGTAATCGCATTGTGCGTGGCCCTGTGTTTTTATAGCCCCGTATAAACGGCAGTTACCGTATTAGACGGGCGATGTTTACAGACGGAGAAATGAAATCACGCCGGTTTACTGTGTGCGGAAACCCGAGGCAGGGCCTGCGTTGTGTTCCTCAGAGGCCCCGTCCTGATGGGAGCCGACAGCCTGGGGGGGGGGGGGGCCCGGGGCGCGGCTCCTGCCGCACCGCCTGCCTCCCTCCCGTGGTGGAGAGCCAGGCCCTGCGGGGGGAGGGGGTTCTCCGTGGGGCACGGGTGAGAGGGAGGCTCTGGCCAGGCCGGGGGGTGGGGGTCACAGCCGGAGGCTCCGGCCCGAGGAGCTGCTTTCTGTCTGGGAGAGCGGGCTTGCGAGCTGTTCGGAGCTGGGCTGGTCCTGGCTCTGCTGCACGGTTCTGTGAGCTTGAACCCTCGGAGCCTCGGTTTTCACATCTGGAACGTGGGAGTGAAAGTACCCATCTCACAGGTTCTCCTGAGGCACGAGAGAGGAAGCAGGGGGTGCGGGCAGCAGGGGAGGTGCCAGCTGGGTCCCTCCTCTTCCCTTTGGTAGTCCTATTCTACCGTCCCATGGACCGGGATCCCCGGTGGGTGCCTCCCACGCAGCCACGCGTGGCGTGGAGTCCGCATGCTGCCTGGAGGGGGCTCTCCATCTGCTTCTTCCCGCCTGAGTCGCGAAGGGAGGGAGGCAGCGGCCCAGGGCCCGGAGCGAGGGGAGGACAGGGATGCCTCCGAGTAGCGACAGTGTCAGGGACAGCGGCCAAGGGAGGTTCAAGTGCGAGTTAACCTTTGAGTGAAAACCCAAGACAAACCGAGGGCCCCGCTTATGATGATCTCTGAATGCATAATAATCCAGCCCCTCGTGTGTGTGTGTGTGTGTGTGTGTGTGTGAGTGTGGGTGTGTGTTAGAGGCCCAGTGCATGAATTCCTGCATAGGTGAGGTCCAGCCAGCCTGGCCCGGGGAGGGGACATGGGTGGTTGGCCAGCCTGCCTGCTGGCCGAACCCCTGGTGGAGGGGACAATTTGCCTGTGAGCCTTTTATTATATAGGATATTCACTGAGGGGCCAGATTACTTTGCGTTCAGAGATCAGCATCATCTGGCCACTCAGTGTAGTTCCCGAGAACAACTACACGGCAGCCTGGGGGAGAAGAGATGTCATATGGGGGGCACGGGTCGAAGGCTGGGGGGCAGGCACGGGTGGGCGTTTGAGGCTACAGCGAGGGGCAGTGCTGGGGGTGAGGTCAGGAGTCCAGATGGGTGTGTGACCCAGTCACACAAATGGTGCTGTCGTCTGCCTGCTGGCTGCCTCCCCAGGCTGGACACCAAGGGGCTAATGCTCGCAATGGACAGGCCGCTGAAGTTTGGGTGCTATAGATGGAATGTTTGTGCCCCCCCGATCCATATGTGGAAGCTCTGACAGACAATGTGATGGTATCTGGAGGCGGGGCCTTTGGGGGGTGATTAGGTGTTGACCAGGCCGTGGGGGTGGGGCCCCAGCGATGGGATTAATGCCCTTTCAGGAAGAGGGAGACCCCGAGCTTTCTCTGCTCACATGCAGAGAGGAGGGGGACACACAGACGGTGGCCACCCCCAAGCCAGGCCTCCCTCTGTGGCACCTGCCGCCCTGAGTGTGACATTGGAGGAGGGAAGTCAGGGCTCTGCACACGGCAAGGGCCTGGAGCACAGGGGTAGTCTGTCCCTTCTGGGGGTCCCGTGATGGACACGCCACAATCCAGAGGCCTGCGGGTGGGGAGGGCGGTCCTGGGGGCGGACCCCGCTTGAGCTCTGACAAAGGAGGCGGTGGACCAGGGTGTCCACAGGGTCAGAGGAGATATTCGGGTCCTTCCATCCGACGAGGGTGTGGCTCCCTTCCTCCAGGTGCCGAGCACCCCTGAACCCAGGGCCGTGCTTCCTACCAGGCGTCCCCCTGCCCCGGGGCCAGGGGGCAAGGCCGGAGCCTCTTGGAGTCCTTACACTGTGTGGGGCCAGAGGGGCAGCTCGCGGGCAGAGGCCGGGAGGTACTAGACATCCTGCAGAGAGGGCAGCGCGAGCCCTCCGCGAAGAACGCCGCCCCAGCCCCCACCCCCACTCCTTGTTCCTAAACTACCCGGGAGGCCAAGCTGGGGTCCCCCACCCCCCTTGGGCCGGATTCCTTCCCGATTGTTTGTTTGACTTCCCTTCTGTCCTGTAAACACGGGGACCAGGCCCGCAGCCGCTGCTCAGAGAGGAGCTCAGGATGAGCGGCCGCAGGCGTGCTGGTTCAGCTGGCTGGGCTCCAGCAGGGCTGACCCTCCCTGGAAAATGGGGGGGAGGGGGGAGGGCGAGGGAAAGGGGGCTGGGGCGTAGGTAGGTGGTGGCTAACAGCCCAGGTCCGGGAAGCCTAGGCCAGCCTGTGCGCCTGGCCGGGGCCTCCTGGGCTGGGATGTATGATGGCCCCCCTCCCTCCTGGGTGCCGCCTGCAGATGTGGCACAGGCCTCGCCCTGAGCTCAGCCGCCCATCCTGCACCCCATCTCTCTTCCCCGCCCCCCACGCTGGCCAGGCCCAGGGTCTCCCCAGATGCAGCCTCGGCAGCGTGGCTGTCTGGCCTGGGAAAGGGAGACATTTGCGTGGCCCGTTGGTCCCATTGCTGTTCTGCTTGCTGCTCCTGCCCCTGACCTCTGGGCCTCAGGGAAGATGGGGGCCGCAGCTTGTCCTTCTGCTGGGACAGGCCCTGCCTGCCTGGGCACCTGCAGTCACGGGCAGACCCCTCACCCTCACAAGGCCCCCACCCCTGTGCTCCCACACTCCACCTCCTCTCCTGGGGGTTCACTCACATAACACTGAGCCCACACACATCTGTCTAACAGTCATATACGCTCCCACACATGATCCCAGGGTCAGCTCCACATGTACACACATGCACACTGCCGGAGTTCTTGTCCCAGCCTTACAAAGGGCTCAGCGTTCTGGAGAAAGGGGCTGCATGTAGATGATTAAGGAGGAGTCTGTGGATGAAAGATAGTTTTGAGAGGCATTGGAGGTCAGAGGAGCTTCAGCTGAAGGAGCTAGAAGACTCCTCCTTGACCAAGGACCCATGCTTTTATTAAACACAATTTGTCCCAAGGAAAGGTGGAAATATATACTTCAAAGAGTATGGTATCAAAGGGTAGAATACAGAGCATTGTCAGTTTGAGGAATTGCCTACAGCCATTCAGGTGTTTGGCCAACAGGAGGCAATAACATGCCCTGAGCTGGCTGGCAGTTAACAATCCTATTCAGGTTTGGGGGAAGTGCCGTTTAGCCGTTTCCAACAGGTGAACTACATGTGTGGCTCACCCCTGTTGAGCCCACCAAGTCCCATCACCCTTTTGACGGAACTCTTGTAATGGTTACATGCTGGAATTGGTTCCCGGCAGCACACACAAGCACATTCACAAACACACATGCGTAAGCACACACATGCATGCACACA
This sequence comes from Pipistrellus kuhlii, assembly GCF_014108245.1. Lineage (NCBI taxonomy): Eukaryota > Metazoa > Chordata > Mammalia > Chiroptera > Vespertilionidae > Pipistrellus > Pipistrellus kuhlii. The sequence goes on along the minus strand of NW_023425590.1, from coordinate 190,897 downwards.
CAAACACATACCTGCATGTGTACACACACATACATGTGCACACAGACACACATGTGCACACGGCCCTCCACAGCACACTCTTCCTCCCCAGGGGAGAGCGAGGTGTGGGTGTCCCCCCTGAACACTCTGCGTGTCCCCTGCAGAGCGCCAGCCGCCCCCTCCTGCCCCCACACATGCTCTCCTGGCGTCAGCAGCCTGAGTTCCTTTGGGAACCTGGCCCTCTCTGGGCTCAGTGTGAAGGGCTCAGCCAGGGCCAATCCTCCTCCCCCTCCTCCCTCTCCCCTTCATGGAACCGGCTGTAGGCACCCACACAGTTGTGCTCCACATCAGCTGCCAATCAGATGTCCCGGGAACTTGTCCCCAGTCCTGGCACCTGCCAGGGGCCCGGCTGCAGCTGCTCTTTCTGCTTTTCTGCCTTTGAACTGTAAGGTAGGGGCTCAAGTGTCCCCCTTGGAGCAAGGCCAGGGAGCCTCCCCCGTGAGCCCCCCCTCCTCCCAGCCGGGGTTCCTGGGAAGAAGACTCAGGGGCTTGCAGGAGGCAGTCATTTTCTGGGCCCAGATGGCGGCACCCCCAGCTCTGCCCCGAACAAGATGCAGGTCCCTCCTGCTCTGTGGCCGTGATTAAAGCAAACGCATTCAAAGCAAGCGCGTCGCGGAATCAAAGGGAGAGGGAAGCATGCATAAAACCCAGCAGTTTAGGTTTCCTATTGGAATATCAAAAGAATATTGAAATATAGGAATATCAAATACCAATTGGCTCTTTTTTCATGGTTTGCATTTCCAGACTCGATTCCATGAAAAAAGCCGGCTGACTCGATGAGGCTCCCGTAGAGTAGAAGCCGTTTCCCAGGTTAAGGAACAGCCTGGGAGCTGGGGCAGGTCGGCCTGCCCCCCTTCCCCGCCACCTTCGCTGGCTGTCAGTCAAGGCACCAGGCCTCATGGAGGGCTCTGTGCCGTGTCACACCAGGTGTCAGGGACACGGAGTCATGGGTGGGGCTGTAGGTCATGTTTCTGCCTTAAGGAATCTCAGTCCTCCTGCTAAATAAGACGGACCCTTAGCATAGCAGGCAAGGCTCTCCAGCGAAGCAATAGTTATTCGTGTGTCTGTGTGTGTGCATGTGTGTGTGTGTATATATATGCGTGTGTGTGCATGGGTGTATATGTGTGTGCATGTATATATGTGTATATGCATGTGTCCACATGTATATGTGTGTGCATCTGTGTGTGTGTGCGCGCACACGTGCATGTGTGTATGTGTGTGTGGGTCTGCCTGCCATCTCTCTCTCTCTCTCTCTCTCTCTCTCTCTCTCTCTCTCTCTCTCTCTCTCTCTGTTACCTAGCTCTCTATCCATCCATCTAGAGATTTGTTCTAGGATAGTGGTCGGCAAACTCATTAGTCCATGGAGCCAAACAAATATCAGCAGGACAACGATTGAAATTTCTTTGGAGAGCCACATTTTTAAAACTTAAACTTCTTCTAACGTCACTTCTTCAAAATAGTCTCGCCCAGGCCAGGTATTTTGTGGAAGAGCCACACTCAAGGGGCCAAAGAGCCGCATGTGGCTCTCGAGCCGCAGTTTGCCAACCACGGTTCTAGGACATTGGCTAATGTGATTGTGGGGCAAAACCTGCACGTCTAGCCAGCAAGGTGAACATTCCAGCAAGAGTCAATATTGCACCTTTTAGAAATATGTTTTTGTTGATTCCAGAGAGGATGGGAGAGGGCGAGAGGGATAGAAACATCAATGATGGGGGAGAATCTCTGACCGGCTGCCCTGGCTCCCAGGCCTGGCTCCCAGCACCCCGGTGGGGACGGATCCCTGCAGGAGGGGCCGCTGCCGGATCTCCTTGCTCAGGTCTGGGTCCAGGCTCTGCCCCAGGCCCCCAGGCCCTCCGAGTTCTGCCCAGGGACCTTCACAGCCCTAGACCCGCCTCCCCTCCTCACTGCGGGAAGGCTGTTGAATCGGGAACGAGGTTCCAGGTTCCTAAAGGAACTCAGTGATGGGAGAGGGTCACGGACAGGCTGCCAGCATACACACAGTCCCATCTTGCACACCATACGGGTGCAGTTCACCTGTCTCCCTCACACCCCCTCCCAGAGCCTGTGCTTCTCGCTGGCACCTGGTACACAGTAGGTGCTCAATAAAGGCTTGGCCGTAAGCGGCCTCTGCAGCCCAGTCAGTCTCACGCGGAGACACCCATTATCAGAGCAAAGCCCGCAGTCAGCGTGCAGCGCGGTCTTCAGCCCACGGGCCCACGGCCGGAGCTCTGTCCGTCCGCGCCATCCTTACTGACAACACGCAGGGAGCCCGGCTCTGCACGGAGCCAGAGCCACGGGCTGTGTCTGCACACGGTGGTCAGGCCAGCCGCACCCGGGACCCCGCTCCCCCCTCCCACCACGTGGCCACGCCGCCCTCGGAGAGGTCACGCGCCCGCCCGCCTGCCAAGGCCCTGGGCGCGGCCATGGCCAGCCGCCAGGTCCTGCGAAACCGTTCCTGCCGCGCACACAGGGCGGTTACGGGCTGCACTTGGCCGGCGTTGATATTGCGTCTCATCGGACTGGCGTGCCTCTTCCTCTGCAATGTTCCCCCTGCGTCAAAGCTGGGAGAGTAACTGCTTCTCCAGGAGCCCGGCAGACACCGATGGTATTTCTGCGCGGCTGTGGGGATAATGTGCTTTTTTTTATTTTATGGATAGCTTTCTTTATGGGAAACACTAGCCCAGCAACACCGCGGAACATTTTGAAATAAAGAAAGCCGTTCCTTCCAACGCGACCACCCTGCGGGAGCCGTGATGGCCGTGTGCCTCTCGGGGTCTCCACCTGCACACGCCCGCCCCCTCGTCCCCGGCGCGGCCAGCGGGGCGGGCGCCTGCTCCTCCACTTAGCGTGACGGTGTGGCCGCTCTCCCCGTGGCCTCCCGGCCGCCTCTGGTGATCTGAGCCGCTGTGTGCTGTTTTATTGCGTGGCTGCACCGTACAGCCCGATGAACCGACGTCTTATTTCTTGGACACCCACATTGCCGTCCGCGTGTGACTGTTAAAAGCAATTCAGCAAGAAAGGCGTTTGTGCATGAAGCCCTTCCGGGCTGTTTCTCTAGGACGGAGCCCGCAGGAACGTCCCCGTGAAGGGGGTAACCCGCAGCAGACACAGCGGGCCGCACCGCACCCCGCACCCTGGGAACTGCCGTGGCTCGGCGTGCGGCCAGATGACTTTCCCAGATGCCCTGTGACGGGCCGAGGCCTTTGCCTGTGCGAGAAGCACACGGCGGGCAGCCCCAGCCCCAGGCCGCGGGGAGAACGACTGCCCTCCGCCCTCAGCAGGGGCGGTTTGGAGACCAGGCGGTGGAAGCCACCCTGCGGGCTGCAGAGCAGACAGGAGAAGGGCCTGGGCACTGTGGACATCATGGCGATGGGCCTCCACCCTGGGCCCCACGTGTGGCCTCGTGGGACACCCTCACCGGCCTGGCATGCTTGGCGTGTCTCAGCACAGCCTCATATCAGAGACCCCTGTGTTCCCCTGTGTGTGACATGGACTACATACCTCTTACAGACAATCACTCATACACCCCAGTGCCTTCCATCCGGCATGCCCTGCCCCTATGCACAGCTAAAGAGGTGGCTACGGTTATGCCCATTTTATAGACCAGGAACTAGGGCGTAGCAATCTTCCCAGGTTTTCTGACTCTGACGGGAGAATCCGATCTATCTAACTCAGTGGTCAGCAAACTGCGGCTCGTGAGCCACGTGTGGCTCTTTGGCCCCTTGAGTGTGGCTCTTCCACAAATACCACGGCCTGGGCAAGTCTGTTTTGAAGAAGTGGCATTAGAAGTTTAAGGTTAAAAAGTTTGGCTCTCAAAAGGAATTTCAATTGTTGTCCTGTTGATCTTTGGCTCTGTTGACTGATGAGTTTGCCGACCAGTGGTCTAACTTCAGGGAGTGCCACCGCCTCTCCGCTCCTCAGAGGAACCTGGCTGCATCAGGAGGGGAGGGGGACCCCATTCTCGCAGAAAGCCAGTGCCGTCGGGGCTCGGAGGGGACGGCGTCTGCACCTGAGCCCACTTCCCCGCCGGCAGGTTCTCTTCAAACTCCTATCACAACCACACCCTCGCCTGGCTCTAACATTTCCCTTCGCCTCACCTTTTCCTTTTTCTTTCCTGTCCATTGCAGGAAATTTGCACAATAGCAGGGGAACACTAACACCACCCAGAATCTCACTCCTGGAGTTAATCGCCAAGAGCATGTTGGTACGGTTTCCTTCCAGTCTTCTTTCCGAGTGGGTGCTACGTCCACGTCCACGCGTAGCGTACCGTTTCTTCCTGGCCCGTGCCGTTGCCCGCTGGACGCCTTCCCCACACACACACACACTCTGTGAGTGGGTAAGTAACAGGGACATGGTGTCCCGGGTCCAGCAGCGTGCCTGGCCCATACGGGCCACCCACGCCTCCCTGTCGAATAAAAACACGAGAAAATGGGTGAACACTCCTCTCCATTCGTAGCCTGGTTCATTGCGGCGTCTCGTTAAAACGGAAGGAAGTGCCTGAGTGCTGTTTCCCCCCAGCATTGTCCAGGGAGCATGCTCGCATTTCCCCACAAGCTCCTCCTTGTTGTTCCTTTTTAGTGTTGGCATAACCTCCCGCCACTTACTCTTCACTGGCCTCCTGTTGTTGCCTGCTAAGGAGTTTAACACATTTCATCTCTGTATTTAAAACTAATATCCAATAGAACGGCGGAGCAACCGAACAACTGGCCGCTATGATGTGCACTGACCACCAGGGGGACATGGCGGGTGGAACGTGGCAGGCATAGGCAACAGGCGGCAGAGTGCAGAACATGGCGGGCATTGGCCATGGTGGGATGGTAGAGCAGGTGAGCGGGGGCACCAGATTGAGGCAGGGTGCCAGTCGCTGTCATCGGGGTGAGCCTCTGGTGGTGCTTGCACCTGTTGCCGGCGCTGGCCCTAATCCCTTGGCACTGTCAGTGGGTTCTAGTGGCTCCGGCCCCAATTGCCTTCAGGGCTTCTCCACCTCCTCCTGCTCCTGAGGGGCGATCAGGATGGCAGCTGCCTGTTGCACCTGCTGCTGGTGCTGGCCCCTCTCACTCCATGTCATCAGTGGATGCGAGCAGGGCTGGAGCCCTCAGTGTGTGGGAGCAGAGGCAGCAGTTGGAGCGGGGCTGCAGGCAGACAGGGGACCAGTGGCCGCACGGGAGGGGCCAGGCAGGGGCAAGGAGGCTGGGCTGAAACCCACCCCTGTGCCCCCCGCAGCCTTGGGGCCCACAGTTCCTTTAAGGTGCAGGAGGTCGTTGTCGCAGAGAGCATTGGGGCTATCCTCTCGGTGCGGAGCTGTCTGTGTGGGTTTTAACAGGCTCCTCCTGTGGAGTTGTCGGCCCGCTGGGTTCCGACGCGGCACTATTGACACGATTAAAACACTTTGTCCCGCTCCAGGTCCAGACTCCAGGATCCCTGTCTGTTTCGCTCTGCGCTTGGCATGGCTGAACCACCACCAGCGCTGTGTCTTCTCAGCACGACCCAGGCTGGCCGACAGCTGCGGGTGACAGGGGCTGCGGGTGACGAGGGGCTGCGGGGCGAGGAGCTGGGGAGCCCCGCGGTGGTTTTGAAGGTGGGTTCACCCGCCCTCCCCGGTGCACACGGTCCTCACCTCCCAGGCCGGGCTGTGCCCCGTCCCTCCTCCGCCCAGCGGGACGCCTGGCGGGCTGCACAGAGTCCGCTCCAGGGTCCGAGGAATGCGGGCCTTTCCTGCTCTGCTCCAGCTCCTTTGTCCAGCTCCAGCCCGCTGGAGAGCTAATTATGTGGCTTAATTGGGCTTAACACCCCTGGCCCAGCTCTGACAGGGCCTCACCTTTGAGGAACAATTAAAACAAACACTGGCTTGTAGACGACATTGTAATTTTCAAATCAGCTCCTCGACCCTCGGCACCTTTGAACCTCAGAGTATTCCTGAGCGAAGGGGGCGTTGCTTTTCTGCCCGGTTTTGAGAGAAGCGTGAGGTTCAGGCCTTCTGCCGGCTTGTTCCCGATCACGTGGTCACACCCCGGAGGGCCGGACCAGGACTTGAACTCGGGTTTTCTGGCTCCAGGTCCCATGGTTTTCTACCGCCCTCGGAGTGGGAGGGGGGTACGCGGCGCGGGGGGGGGGGGTGTGTGTGCGAGAGATAAAAGCCACACCTTTGTCAGAAGGAGCCGTGCCCACGCCCTGTGGGATCTTAGCTCCTCCCAGCCTCTCCCTTCCTCCCTCCCCCTACAGCGAGGGTGACGTGACTGGTTCTGGGCAATGAGATGTGAGCACAGTGGCTGACACCTGCTACTCCAGACGGCAGGAGGGCTCTTCTGTGCTTGGTGCTCCTGTCTCCCCTCTGGTGGAGGGGATCGGCGAGAGGACCCCGCTGTTGAGCAGGGGCCACACAGGAGAAGCTTCCTGAATCCCGGGCTGTTGCCCTGGAGAGCCCCCCGCCCTACCTCAGAGCTGGTGCTCCCGAGCAATCCATCTGTGCTCAGCCTCTGAGGCATTGGGGATGTTGGTTACTGCGGCCTCGCCGGCTCACCCTGACCGATACAAGGCGCGCACACACGAACGGACATACTCGGTGCGGGCCGTCCCGCGTGCGGTGGGATCTGGCTTCCAGGCCTGAGGCCGCCCCTGTGACCTGGGTCACGCCACATTCCCGTCCTGAACCCCTGTTTTCTTCTTTGATGTCCAGCCATTGGGCATCGGCGGGTGGTTTATTTTAATAATAAAGCGGGTGCTTTCTTATTGTGCTCTGGGCCAGGAGCTCTTTCTCTGTTGAGTAACATCCACCTTGTCCCCCTGGGGGTAACCTCACCGTAAGGCTTCGTGCTCGGCGGGTGGTGGGTGCTGCGCGGGGCTCCCTCGGCTCCCCCGCCCCCGGACCCAGAGTCTGCTGCTCCCCTGCATGTCCTGGACTCCCCGAAGCCCAGCTTGGGAAGTCTCAGGCCGGGGGAGTCCATGTCATGGTCCTGGCTTTGAGGAGACTGGGTGTTCATTCCAGACGGTGGGCTCGCCAATGTGTCCCCGCCAAAGCCTTCCCTGCAGACGGGGGGCGGTGGGGGGCACAGGGGATGCGCTTCGTGAAACCCACGTCCATCCCCTGCCATGGCCCATCCCCTGCCATGGCCCATCCCCTAAGGTGGCCCATCTCCTGCCGTGGCCCACCCCCTACGGTGGCCCATCCCCTGAGGTGGCCCATCCCCTGCCGTGGCCCACCCCCTGCCATGGCCCACCCCCTGAGGTGGCCCACCTCCTGCCGTGGCCCACCCCCTGCGGTGGCCGGCGTGTCCTGTGCACCTGGCTGGACCCTGGGACCCAGAGCTGGTAGTGTCTGTTCGGAGGAGGTACCGTTCAGAGCGGGAAGGACCGGAAGACCTGGAGGTAGAAGGTCATCGTGTTATTGGTAACAACGGCAGGATCAGATTGCTGGTGTTGGAGAGCCATTATGTTCTGAGCACGTCAGATAAATTATTCTGAATCTTCCTCCGCCCGCCTCCTCCGCAAACCTCCGTGAAGGAGCGTCCACGTCTCCTGTCCCCACCAATACCAGGCTCCGCCTCCACGGAGCTCCTCCCGGTTCCTTCGTCTCACTCCTGTGTCCTGCTCATTCTCCCTGCTCCTCCCTCCATCTGGGTTTCCCCCCAAACACCCCAGACAGGCCCGTGGGGAGCGTGAGCACAGAGGGGCCCAGCCCGGCTCCTGGCTAGCATTCCTCGTGGCTCCTCCTGTCTCCGTAGGTGGCAGGAGCGGGCTGAGACCTCCCCTCCCGTTTACAAAGTTTACAAACTCCACTGCCATCTGTCACCGCCCCTCCGGAGCCTCTGCTGGGAAGGCGAGTGGCTGCGCTGTTTGTTTTACTTTTCTCAGGCCCGCCCTCTCCGTGCCCCGGGCACGGCCCACCTCCCTGTTTTTCGAGTGGGACGCCGCATGTGCCTCCTGGCTGAGATGGACGTGCAGCCCCACTGTGCGCACACGCGCCGGCGTGCCCACAAAGCTGGACGGTACACACACGGCCTGGGGGGCCCAGGCACGCTCCGTGCCTTTGTGCGCGTTCTGTGGCCGTGTCCCTGCTGGAGGCCCCCACGCGTGACGCCGGCCGGACTGGCTCGGGAGCCGCCGTGTGTCCTCCCAGGCGCGAGCTCCTGTGGGCACGGGCCACAGCCCGCTGGGCCGGGACTTCCTGTTCACGCACCGGCAATGCATACGAAACGGGATGTCTGCGCACAGAAACACACATGAAGCAAGTGGTGTCTTGATGGGAAGAGAAAAATGTGACCAGAGGCTGCAGGTGCCCCCGCCCTCAGGCATGCCAACCCCCCCACCTCCCTGACCCCCCACCGTGTTCCTCCCAGGAGCTCAGCACCCGTGGGTTCTGCGTGTGCGGACTTGGCAGAAGCTAACATCCTCCATGCATAAGGAGGACGCCCCGAGCCCCTCACCTCACCCTCCTCCTCTCATCCTCAGGGAGGGGAGTCATGCCCAGATGGGCTGGCTGGGGGGCCCCTGCTCTTCCCACACACCCAGGCTGCCCCTGCCCCACCTACTGCTCCCTGCTCTCCCGTCTACAGCCCTTGAAGTGCCAGGTTTATTTCCTATCCCACAAGGGGTCGTGGAAAAATGGCCCGTCCCCGCTGTCCCCTGCATTGTAATTGTCCCAGGAGGGGCTGGGGGCTGGGGGGCCGGGCACAAAGGGTCCCCATTTCAAACCCTCCCCACCCCGGCTTTGAAGCTTAATAGCTTTAGAATCTTACAAGTTGTAAAAACAATTAAGGCAATAATCTTAAAGAGAAGCAGAATGCTGGGCCTTCAAAGGAATGCGGCCATTCACACTTCGCGCTGCGCCCGGCCAGCCGGCCTGAGAAAGCGCAGAGGCGCCGGGGAGTTTGTTGATGCCAGTTTGGACAGACTGTTTATTTTCATGATTTCATGGAAGAATTTTAATTTAATGAGTGTTTTATACTCTAATGTAAAGCATCGTGCGAGCCCTGTAATTACTGTGTCAAAATAAGCCTTCTTAAGCGGCAGCAACTTGAACTCGGGGGCCGGGCCTCGCATCCGAATCGGGCGGGTGGGGAGGAGAGGGGGCGGCGGGGAGGGGCCGGGCGGGGGGTGCTCGGAGAGGATGGCTCCTCGGTGGATGGTGGGAAAGTGTGCGGCCGGCCGTGGGAGGGGCGTCTCCTCACGCGGTTTCCCGCGTGTGGCTTGCGTGCTGGAGCGGGAGGTCCTGAGACGGGCTGTCTTCGCCGTGGTCCTCCTCCTCCCCGAAGCCCGTGCTCCCCAGGGCGTGCGCCCAGGGTGTGCCTGCAGACACGTGTCCCTGGCCTCCCGCCTCCCGCCTCCCCGTTTAGAACGAGGCTGTGTGCGCGGCCTGGGCATGGACCGCTTCCCTCTCCGGCTGTTGTAGAGCCGGGAAGGACTTGTGCCGCTCAGAGGGAAGGACACTGCCCCGGCCTCCGGGTCAGTGTGAGGCCGCGTGGAAGCCTGAGGCTCGGCACATCCCGGCCCTGCCCGCGATGCGCTCTCCACAGGGCCGCCCGGAGCCCGCGCCGCTCCCGCACGAAGCAAGAACGGGCTTTCCAGACGCCGCTGAGCACCTCATCCGGCGTCACACCCCTCGTCCCTGGGCGGGGACCCCCAAACCAGCCTGGACTGTCTCCTCCGGGGACTCGTGCTCACACTCAGCGGCCCATGTTCGGGCTCACTGTTCCAGGTCTGAGAACCCAGCTGGGCGACGGGACAGCACCGTTCCCATCCCACAGGACTGAACGGACGGAGGCACTTAGAGCGGGACCCCACGGGCAGAGCTGCATCGGAGCCGTCAGCTGCAGGGCGTGACTAGTGGCATTTAGCGGTTGTAATTCAGCGGCCCCAGCGGGGAGTGCATGTGCAGCGGCAGGAGGGAGGGGAGCTCTCTCTGGGAATGAGCCCTCTCTTTCGCCTGCACTGTGCGGCTGTCCCCGTGGCCGGCTGTCCCCGTGGCCGGCTGTCCCCATGACCAACTGTTTCTATGGCCAGCTGTCCCTGGTGCCTGGCTGTCCCAGTGGCCAGCTGCCCCCATGGCCGGCTGTCCAGGTGTCCGGCTGTCCCCGTGGTCGGCTGTCCCTGTGTCCAGCTGTCTCTGTGGTCGGCTGTCCCCATGGCCATCTGTCCCCGTGGCCGGCTATCCCTGTACCTGGCTGTCCCCGTGGCCATCTGTCCCCGTAGCCGGCTATCCCTGTACCTGGCTGTCCCCGTGGCCGGCTGTCCCCGTGGTACGGCAGCCAGGAGAGAAGCAGGCAGCAGTGAACCTCAGGCCGGCTCACAGCGCAGGTCCTACCCTGCCCTGCCCCCCATGTGGTCCCTGTGGGGACCCCTGGCTCCTGAGGAAGGAAGGGGGGCACAGGACTCCACCCCGGTCCTTTCTGACTCTCAGCTGTAAGTTCTTTCTAACGAAGGTCGCCAGACTTTGCAGAAGAAGGGAACAAGAAAGACAAAGGACTGCCGGCTAAATCCAAACCCAAAAAACAATGAATGCATAGAAACAGGGCCTCGTGAGAGCTAGGACTTCCATGCACTGGGGCAGCCTTTGTTTGTCTGAAGCTCCAGTTTACCTGGCCTCCCGTATTTTACCTGAAAACCCACCTCGCCAGCTGCCTCCTCTCACACCTGTGAGGGTGCGATCCTTTCGGCTGCACCACCAGCAGCCGCTAGTTCCCGCGGATGGATCTGAGCTGTGAATCTGGGGAGTCTGGGGCGAGGCAGGCACTACCCAGCTGCCACGCTCCCGTCCACGCCTCCTGTGGCACCCGGACCCTCTGGCCACGTGCCCCCCCCCCCCCCCCCCATCTCATCCGTCTCCTGCTGACGGGTGGGAGCCTGAGCCAACCTTCCTGGCCTCGCTCCTCCTGTGCGCCATCTTCTGAAAGAAGGAAAGGAAGTGTATCAGCTTCTCATCGTGAGCTTCGGTAACCGCGTCCCAGTCACCTTCTCGGAGGCGGCATGGCTGCCCCCGGCGGCGCCAGGGAGGACGGGGGCTCAGGAAAGGGGAGTCATAGGTAGGGGCGCGGGTGGGGCCGCAGGAGGGGGACCGGGCCCGGGCCGGCCGGTGCCCCTGGTTCTGCCCGTGGGTGTGTATCTTTACGTGCGTCTGTGTAGTTCTGTGGCCAACCGCGGCCAGGAGACACCCAGGGACCCTGACCCGTCTCCCGCCTGGGACGGACCGCGTCCAGCCCCGAGAGGCGTGGGCGCAGGCCCTGGCCGCCCGCCGCCCGCCGCCCGCCGCCCGCCTGGGCCCGGCCTGGGCTTCTCCTCTTTCCAGGCGTGCAGCCGTGTCTTGGTGGAAAGCCCTCTTCTCGTTTTGCGCCTGCGATGCCGCTAAATTGTCCCTGGATTCATTTCAAAGCGGAGAGAGGCAGCAGAGATTGCCAGGCTCGGCCGTGGCTGCTCTTTTAACTCAATTACGGCCTGACAATTCGGAGTGAAGCGCGGGCATGTCTTTGTTTAAGCCGGGGGCCCGCGTCGGAGCCGTCAGCCGCGGGGCAGTGGCTAGTGTCAGGGCTAACGATCTCTGACAAGGGCATTTAGCGGTTGTAATTCAAATCTAATTCAGAACATCTTAGCACCGGACCTGTCAGGCCCTTAAAACGCACTGTAACTACAAACCCAAGGGCAGCAGGCCGGCCGGCTCTGGGCGGCCTCAAGCTGATCTGTCAACAAGGCGGCCCCCGCCAGCCCGCTCCCAGCCGCCCTGGGCTCCCTGGCAGCGCTCCGCTCCGGGGAGGGGGCCGGGGGCCGGGGGCCGGGGGCCGGGGACAAGGACCCGGCGTGCCTGCCAGGACTTCTCCGGTTCCCGGCCCCGGCACATGAAGATACAATTAGTGCCGGGCCCAGACGGCGCAGGCTCGAGCCTGCCTTCCGGGCTCCCCATGGACGATTTGCCCTTAAAAATAGGCAGGCGCCGAAACCGGGGTGGCTCAGTGGATAGAGCGTCGGCCTGAAGGCTCCCAGGTTCGATTCCGGTCAAGGGCATGTACCTTGGTTGTAGGCACATTCCCAGTGCGGGGTGTGCAGGAGGCAGCTGATCGATGATTCTCTCTCATTGATGTTTCTCTCTATCCCTCTCCCTTCCTTTCTGTAAAAAAAAAAAAAATCAATAAAAATATATTTAAAAAAATAGGCGGGCTTAGCCCGTGTGGAGCGAAAACCAAACAACGAGTTGACTCTCAGCCACACACACACACACACAAAAAAGGCCCTTGCCAGCTCTGATCAGGATCTCGTTGTGGGTTTGGCAAACCCCACGTAGGCAAGGCACCCCCTGGTTCTGTGTGGGTGCAGCTTGCAGTGGCATCTGACGTCCCGGGGGAGTGCTTGTCCCGATGGGCTCCTCGTTGGGCCGCAGCGCCTGGCGCTGCGGTGGGGCCCGCGCGGTTGGAACTGGGAAGAGAGGTCGGTCTGTGTCCAGCCGGGATTCAGGGTGACCTGGCGCCGTTTCACCCCCGCGGTGACCCGGGGCCCAGGCTGGAGGCCGCGGAGCCTGAGCAGCCGTGCGCTTCGCGGGGACGCTGCCTTCCCGCCGGACCGGCTAACGGGAGCGTCTGCGGATTCCACGTTTATGATTTATCTACTTTTTACGCACAACAATATAGACCCTGCCCTCGGGGGACTCGTAACTGCGGGTTTACTTCCCAAATTACAAAGCGAGTCAATTACCGGGGAATGAGTCACTCACTCAGAAGTGTCAGTAATGCGACGTGTTAACCATCAGGGAGTTTTACACCGATTGGAATTATAAACACCAGATCGGAAAGGGGAGGGGGAGGAAGTCTCGGCCGGCGCTCCGCTCCGCTCCGTATGAATGGTCCTCTCTTCCCCTCGGAGCTCCGGGCGGGAAGACGGAGCCGGATGGGGTTTCCCCTCCTGACTCTGCGCCCCTGGCCCCAGAGGCAGTCCTTCCACCACAGAGTCTGCAGGGCAGACGGGAGCCGCCTCGCCTGGCGAGGGGACAGAGGGACGCCGGCCAGGCGGACGGGAGGAGTGGCCCAGCCGGCACTCGTGTCCTCGGCGGTGGACGGTGGTGGACGCTGGGGCACCGCAGGGAGGGCAGAGGGCTCAGCGGCCCCACGGGGCTGCGTGCGTCTTGAGCGCCCGCCTCTGCCCCCTGCCCCCCTTGGACCGCTCCTGGTTCTCTCCCTCTGGGGGGCCAGCCCGCCATGGCCGGCCTGGGCTCTGGTTTGGGCCCAGCCCCCCGCCCTGCGGAGGCCTCTCGGGGGCTCAGCCGCCTCGCAGAGGGTGTCCTTGGGAAGGCGCTGTGGCCCCAGGGCGTCTCGTCCCGAGGTTGTTTCCGGAACCCGGGCGGATCGGCTGGCGAGGCCAGGAGCCGCCTCCTGTCCCGATCTGTCTCGAGGCCCAGGGGCTGCGAGTGCCGATGCCGCGCTCGCCCTCTCCGGTCCCGGACGTGGCCTCCAGCTCCACCACGGCCTCCCCGAGGCCTGGCAGGGCACGGGGTCCAGGGCATCCGGTGTGGTTTCCCCACTTCCCATCGGTCCTCCCGTGTCCCCCGAGGACGGTGTGCCCTCTCTGCCCCCCTCTCCGCCTCTGCTGCTCCTCGCCAGGCGCCCACTCCTGCCAGGCCACACGGGACAGGCAGAAACCCGTCTCAGAGGAAGAGACCCACCAGGCTGCCCCCTGGCTAAGGGCTGAACACTAACTCAGTAATGACGGTGTCCTCTGTGCCTCGAGGTGTGGGCGAGGGTGAGGGTGAGAGTGAAGGTGAGGGTGAGGGAGAGGGTGATGGTGAAGGTGTGGGTGTGGGTGAGGGTGAGGGAGAGGGTGATGGTGAAGGTGTGGGTGAGGGTGAGGGTGAGGGTGAGGGTGGGGGAGAGGGTGAGGGTAAGAGTGATGGTGAGGGTGAGGGAGAGGGTGAGGGTGGGGGTGTGGGTGAGGGTGAAGGTAAGGGTGAGGGAGAGGGAGAGGGTAAGGGTAAGGAAGAGGGTGAGGGTGTGGGTATGGGTGTGGGTGAGGGCGAGGGTGAGGGTGATGGTGAGGGAGAGGGTGAGGGAGAGGGTGAGGGAGAGGGTGATGGTGAAGGTGTGGGTGTGGGTGAGGGTGAGGGTGAGGGAGAGGGTGAGGGTGAGGGAGAGGGTGAGGGTAAGAGTGATGGTGAGGGTGAGGGTGGGGGTGTGGGTGAGGGTGAAGGTAAGGGTGAGGGTGAAGGTAAGGGTGAGGGAGAGGGAGAGGGTGAGGGTGAGGGAGAGGGTGAGGGTGGGGGTGCGGGTGGGGGTGAGGGGGTGGGTAAGGGTGAGGGTGAGGGTGAGGGAGAGGGAGAGGGCGAGGACAAGGGTGAGGGTGTGGGCGTGGGTGATGGTGAGGGTGAGGGTGTGGCTGAGGGTGAGGGTGAGGATGATGGTGTGGATGAGGGTTAGGGTGAGGATGAGGGTGAGGCTGAGGGTTAGGGTGAGGATGAGGGTGTGGCTGAGGGTGAGTGTGAGGATGTGGGTGTGGGTATGTGGGTGAGGGTGAGGGTGAGGGTGAGGGTGAGGGAGAGGGTGAGGGTGGGGGTGGGGGTGAGGGGGTGGGTGAGGGTGAGGGTGAGGGTGAGGGATAGGGTGAGGGCGAGGGCGAGGGGGAGGGTGTGGGTGTGGGTATGGGTAAGGGTGAGGGTGAGGGTGATGGTGAGGGGGAGGGGGAGGGTGAGGAAGAGGGTGAGGGTGAGGGAGAGGGTGAGGGTGGGGGTGGGGGTGAGGGGGTGGGTGAGGGTGAGGGTGTGGCTGAGGGTGAGGGTGAGGGTGAGGGTGAGGGTGAGGGTGAGGGTGTGGCTGAGGGTGTGGGTGAGGGTGAGGGTGAGGGTGAGGGTCAGAAAGGGCCTCCAGCAGTGAGAAGATTCCAGAATGATCCTGAGGCCCAGGCAGCAGAAAGCAGGGACCCCGAGCCAGGGAGACCCTGGGTGGAGGAAGGATGTGTAAGAGGACAGTTATGTTCCTCTCGCTGCAGCCATCGGAGGGCTGAGAACAGCTGTGCGGTGTCAGGCTGTCCTGTGTAATGACGGACGGTGAGCTGCCCGGTAATTATCGGCATTCACTGGCTCCGGCCGCCCCCCGCCCCCCGCCCTCCGTGCTCACGTCCGTTCGGGGCGCTGCCCAGACGTGCCGCAGACCCGTGATCGTTGAATATTGTTGAACGAAGACAGGCAAGGTGGCGGCCGCCACGCTGGAGCTGGAAGAGGCCATGAAGAGATGGCTCCTCAAAGCTGCAGGCGGCCGTTGGTGTGTCCGGAAGATTTTTAAAGGGCAGATGGGGAGGAAAGAAAAGAGGAACATCATTTAAAAATATATATGTTTTATTGATTTTTACAGAGAGGAAGGGAGAGGGATAGAGAGCTAGAAACATTGATGAAAGAAACATCAACCAGCTGCCTCCTGCACACCCTCTACCGGGAATGTGCCTGCAACCAAGGTACATGCCCTTGACCGGAATCAAACCTGGGACCATTCAGTCCACAGGCCGAAGCTCTGTCAATGGAGCCAGATGGTCAGGACAGGAACATCATTTTTCCAGCACAAGAACAAAATGCCGGCTGTGACAGCATGTAAACGGGTTTAATCCCATTCTCCCCCCCTCCCCTCCCTGTGGAGGACTCATCCAGGAGGAAGGCGGGAGACCCCCTCCCGTTATACACTCACCGTACGGAGCCCACGGCAGTTCTACGGACTCGCCAAGTTTCCTGCTCAGTCTTTCCTCGGAGTTTAATTTCTGGACCCTCCTCGCTCCTGCGGCCCCACCTCTCCATCCTCCTTCCCAGCCGGCTCAGGGGGCGCAGGGTGGGGGACAACAGACTGACCGCTGGGAGGGGAAGGCAGAGGACAGGCCGGTGGGAGCTCGGTGTTTGGGAGGGAGGGGCCGTGGCAGTGCAGGCGAGGGCCAGCAGGGCCAGCGGGATGTTCTCTAAAGCGAAGGGGACGTGGTCACCTGGTCTCCGTGTCGCCCTTCGTGCGGCTGCCGTTGCATCTTTTCATGGTTGTCCTAACCGACATCCTCTCAGCATGTGGCCTTAAAGCGGGTGTGAGGGCCCCGCCTTGGGAGCACGTGTCCGTGGGACTCCCACCCAGGCGGCTGCCGGCCACCGCGGACGGGGCGGCCAGGGGAGAGGGGGAGCCTCGTGGGTAATCTTCAGTGTATCCCTGTGCACCTTGGCTAGGGACTCCAAGGTATCCCAATGTCCTACTGACTTTCCCCACGCGCGCTGTGCGTGTCACTGAAAGCGTTAACGTGAGGGCTGAGGAGAGCTTTCTGTCCTCCGGGCGCCCCTCAGCTCTGGAGGCAGGCCCGGGCGCGGAGGGATGGCTCACTACATGCTGACTGATGCATCTCAGGAGCGGGTGCTGGTATAATTCAGTCAACATATTGAATCCCCCCCCCCCCCCACGTGCTCTGCCGGGAACAGTGCGAGGTGCCCCAGGGCCACAGAGGTGAACAGGACACCACGTGGTCCTGGGGCTCAGGCGTCAGCACAAACCGGGCCCCTGAATGCCTGCTGTGTCTCTGACGGAGAGAAGGCTGTGAACAGGAGAACCAGACTGGCTAATTCCGCCTGGAACTGTGATGGCTTCGCAGAAGAGCTGGCGTTTGAAAGCAGAGCAGGGCCTTGAAGGACGCACAGGAGTGCAAGGTTAGAGAGAGAACAGCAGGCGCCAGGGCGGAGAGCCGTCCACGTGCTGCCCGCAGGCATCGGCCTTCCTCCCGCGGGAGGCTGCTCCTGCGGGCAGGGTGTGCGCACACGTGGCCATCCCTGGGCTGACGTGGTCAGGAAAGGGAGGTAGCATGTCTTTGGACTGTTCCCTGGTCTGATGGCTGGATCTCGAGGCTTCTGGATTCCAAGGGACGGCGGAGCCACAAGATGGAAAGGACCTGGGTCATCCCACGGAGGAAGAGCGCTCACCAAACCACAGCACGCCCGCCGCACAATGGCGGAGCGAGGGGTGTGGTCTGCTGTGCCCTGTCGGTCTGACAGGGGCTTCCTTGTCACAGCAGCTGGCCCTCTCCACACTGACACACGCACACGTGCACGGCTGGCGTGCCTGACCGTGGCGGGGTCAGCCGGGGAGCCGGTGAGGCCCGAGAGGAGCCTCGGTGGAGTTTGGACACTTCCCCGGAGATGTGGTGTTTGGAAGTCCATGGGGGAAGCGGGGTGGGAGCGGAGAGACAGAGTGGAAGGGTGTGAGTGGGGCTGGACACGTCACTCTCAGCGATGGCTGAGCGCTGTACTCACAGTTCAGGGAAGCAATAAGAATGAAAATGCTTTGCCCAGGACCAAACCAGAGAGGTTCAGACCTGCATCACCACCATTTGCCCACCATCCAGAACTGAAATATCATGGCTGACAGGTACACATGAGGCACTGTTTGACATTGACATTGGGTCTCAAAAGAACTGGTGGCCCAGAAAGAAACTCTCTACAGACTGATTCATATGCCTCTCAGCATAACCATTACTGCTTGTCTCATTTTTGGTTCTTATAAGTGTATTTCTAATAGGACATGGTCTCACTCATCTAGGGGAAATGGTGAACAACACAGACCGATGAACAAGAACAGACCCAGAGACAAGGAGCCATGGGTCTGACTGTTGGACCTCAGAGGGAGGGTGGGGATAAAAGGGAGAGATCAACCGAAGGACTTGTGTGCACACATATGAGCCTAACCAGTGGCCGAGGACAATAGGGGGGTGGGAGCATGAGGGGGGGGGGAGAGATGGGAATGGGGGGATGAGGACAAATATGTGATACCTTAATCAATAAAGAAATTAAAAATAATAAAAAAAGAATACAGATGCTGCACACGTCTCTTTGCGATAGGATTGTGCCAAGGAGGCGGGCTCCACTCGCCACAGACGAGGGAGATTTTCGTGGCAAAGGGAGTGTCTCCCCTTCAATGTCATTTCTTCCCAAGAGGGAAGGGGGCCTCCGCCCGGACAGCCCTCGGAGCTCCCGTGACCCGTGCCGGGAGCGGTGCTGACACGCGGACACACCCCCTGCCACCTGCGCACTCCACCGCAGGGCGAGGGCTCCTGCTTCCTGTGAGCACACAGCCTTGCGGGTGTGATTCGCGGAGAGGGGATCGACGGCTGCTGGCAGTGACTCTCCCTTATAAGGCCATTTCTGTATTCATTTTGGAAAACGGGTAAAGAATTTCTGAGCCTGCGCACAGATTCGAACGTCCGGTAAGAAAAGCAGGGGAATGGCGGTGACGGGACGCGGGACTCCGCCCCCGGACGGGGAGGCGGGCGTGCGGGCGCAGGCCCCGGCTGGCCCTGGCCGTGTGCTTTAGCCTCTGGCAGCGTTTTACGTTCTAAAACCCTTGAAACCAGAGGGGTGATCGAGGCAGGTGTTTTCCAAAGCTTAGTGGATTGGGCACCGGTGACACATGAGATGCTTTTAGTCCCCTGAGAAATAGTTTCAATCTATGATAATGAAAGCGTGATATGCTAATTAGACCGGACGGCCTTCTGTAATGACGGACGAAGCCGGGGCCGTGAGGGAAGCCAGTGCCAGCAGCTGGGGGAAGGAAGGCCTTCTCTTGCACCAATTTTGTGCATCGGGCCTCTTGTATGATAATCGTAATAATAAAAGGCCAAGAGGCGTCACGACCAGAATGACAAAACGACCAGTCACCATGACGTGGCATTGACCACCTGACCACTTCTTGGTCCCCGCTCCCCACCCGTGAGTTGGGGCGGGGCAGGACTGGGGGCCGGGGACTGGCGAGCGGACTGGACGGCTGCCCTGTTGGTCCCCCCCCACCCCCGCCCCGCTGGCTCCGGTGGATCAGCGATGGTGAATGGGGAATCGGGGTGGGTGGCAGCAGGACCAGGCTGGCTGTCAGGTCATTGGCATCACCAGCTCACCCCCGGCCGCTCGGCGCTCGGGACTTCACCTCCGTGTGCGTATGCCAGGCTGGCTGCTGATGGAACTCGCTGACTCAGATAAAGAAAAGAGAATTTCTGGAGGCCCTGAGAGGCCGTCTGAGGGTTGGGGTCAAGAGTTCAAGGGCAGCCGAGACCGGTTTGGCTCAATGGATAGAGCGTCGGCTTGGGGACGGAAAGGTCCCGGGTTCGATTCCGGTCAAGGGCATGTGCCTTGGTTGCGGGCACATCCCCAGTGGGGGGTGTGCAGGAGGCAGCTGATCGGTGACTCTCTCTCATCGATGTTTCTGGCTCTCTGTCTCTCTCCCTTCCTCTCTGTACAAAATCAATAAGCTATATTAAAAAAAAAAAAAAAGAGTTCCAGGGCAGTCCATGGGTGCGTTCGGCTGCCCGGGTGCCAGTGGGGAGCCAACAGGTAGTTAATGAGATTTTAATTTGCGTGATCTCATCCATCCTCATGGGAAGACCTTACCAGCGATCCCGTACCCATTCCACAGTCGAGTAAACTGAGAACCGAAGAGGTGAACCGCATGCAGGAGGGGACAGAGCCAGGGCTGGAACCAGGACGGGCATGGAAGCTCAGGGGGCCGCTCTGCGCACGAGTGAGGGCGCCCTAAGTGGCCTTGGCTGTTTGGTCGCCTGGAGACGGCCTTGCAGGAGCCAAGACCTGGTCCTGCCAGGAGCTGTCCGGAAGCTTCGGCCACGCCGGTGCCTCCGGCGGCCCTGACTCTCCTCTCCAGACGGAGGGGTGGGGCCGGCCGCCTCGGTGCTTCCTGCTCTTCCATCGTGCGTTTCCTGCGCGCCCCTCCGCCTCCTGGCATCCTCTGGGATAATATGGACCAGCTCCTTGTCCTGCGGACGCTCACAGGGCGCCAGCACATCGGGGCGCTCCATCTTCACCTCCGCCGCCCCCAAACCTGCAGCCGAGGGCACCGAGGACCGTTGGAGGAGCGTTTCGTTCTGTTGGGCCTGGAAAGCGGCCACGCGGGGTGGGCCGGCCGCCTCCCGGGCAGCCAGCGGGCGAGCCCGCCGGGGCAGGCTCTGTCACCGGCCGCCCTGTCACTGCCATCGCCCTTTTGTTATTAACCAGGCCCGGCCCGCACAAAAGGGATACTGTTTCTTTTATGAGTAATGTGCTAACTCGCCCTGCAGCAGGGGGAGCGCCCCCGGCCGGCGTGGGCAGCGAGACAGCAGAAGATTTATGGCGAAGGCCGCAGAAATTGTTCCTCCCGCCAGCACTTAAGGTGTCTAATTATCACAGCTGTTTCCAATTTGTCTCTGCTGTTAATGAGGGCGGGTCCGCCCTCCCTCCCTCCCGGGCGGCCACCTGAACCTCAGGAGGGTCCGGGACCTGCAGGTCTGTCTGCCGTGAACTTCTCTTGAGACGGACACGAGGCTTAAGAGACGTGACTTTCCCCGGGCGGCGTGGCGCGGCAGCGGCTGGTGAGCATCAGGCGGTCCCGGTTCAGGGTTCGATTCCCTGTCCGGACACAGGCTGGGGTTGCAGGCTCGATCCCCAGTGTGGGGCGTGCAGGAGGCAGCCGATCCATGGTTCTCTCTCATCATGGATGTTTCTATTTCTCCCTCCCTCTCCCTTCCTCTCTGAAATTGGCCCGTTGCACAACATTCCTGCAAGAATAGGCCTTCCTTCCCCTGCCTTCGCTCCAGCTGCTGGGACCCAGCTAGTCCCCACTCCCTGGCCACCTGGAAGAAGGCACCTCCTGGCTCCTGGCCCGCCCGGAGCCGGCAAGTCCTTGCTTCTGTCTGGGGCACCACTCCAGTAGCTCCCTCTGCCGCCCCCTTCCCCTCATAGCAGGCTTCACTCCACTCCGCACCTGCCTATGCAAATTAACCTCCATCTTTGTCAGGTTATTTTGCATACTCACTCTGATTGGCTGTGGGCGTAGCGGAGTGATGGTTAATTTGGCACGTTTCTCTTTTATTGGGTAAGATTTATAAAGAGACACACATTTTGTTTCTGCAAGTGAGGGACGCTGACCCGCAGCATCCCCTGTGGAGGGAGAGGCTGATTCCACGGCCTCTCTGGGAATCCAGGGTCCTCTCAGAGCCATGGGGAGAGGTGGGGGAACAGGGGATCCCCAGTCCTGTGTAAGCCCTCGGTACAGGGTGGACGCCCACCCACTTCTCCACATCCCATCCCCATCTCTGCCCACCTGTGGCCTGATCCTCACACCCCTGGCATCTCCCAGCCCCAGGGGCCGGCTGAGCGTTGGCTTTGAGGCAGGTGATGACAGCCAGTGTCTGCTCAGCGGTCGCTGAGGGCGCCCGCTGGGCGGGGCGCGGACAGCGGGCTGTAGGGGGTGTGAGAGGTCTGATGCCCTCGTGAGGTCCGCATCTCCATCACCTCTGCCTGTGGCCTGGCGCACAGCAGGGGGGCGGCCAGTGGGTGTACAGCCCGGGGAGGGTGAATCTTGGCATAAAGAGCTGGACCTGTGTTCGGGCGCAACCCTGAGGAGGCCTGAGGAGCCTGGCCCAGGAGCTCGGTGCCCGGCGGGCCAGGGAGGCGAGTCTGAAGGTAGGGGCTCGGCAGTGCGTCCCTCCATGAGAGGCCGGGCGGGAGAGCAGAGGAGTCAGCCTGGGCGTACACCCAGCTCCGTGAGCCCGGGCCTCAGGGATCTTTGTTTCCTTCAATATGTTTTTATTGATTTCAGAGAGAACGGGAAGGGGGAGGGGAGAAACATCAATGAGGAGAGAGAAAGGGATCTATCCCACAGCCGGTCATATGCCCTGACCAGGAATCGAACTGGCTTTAGTTAGGGACAGATTTCCTAAAGATGCCCCAAGGCTGTGGTGTCTTTATTATTATTATTATTATTATCATTATTATTATTATTGACTTCAGAGAGGAAGGAAGAGGGAGCGAGAAACAGAAACATCAGTGATGAGAGAGAATAATGGATCGGCTGCCTCCTGCACACCCCTTCCTGGGGATCGAGACTGCAACCCAGGCCTGTGCCCTGACTGGGAATCAAACCGTGACCTCCTGGTTCCTAGGTCGTCGCTCAGCCACTGGGCCCCACCGTCAGGCTGAGCCTCAGCTCTCTCAGTTATAAAGTTGGAGCAGCAGTGAGACCACCGGTGAGATGTACCGAGGACTAATAAGGGAAACCAGGCCGTTACCCGGAAGGGAGCTGAGAGCCGACGTGACCTGCCCGGCCCGCCCAGTGGGTTCTGCGTGGCGACCTTCACTGGACTCCCCTCCCGAGTCACTCCCTCAGCGCCGGCTTCTGTGGGACCCCAGCTCAGACAGCCAACCGTCCCGTGTGAGATCCTACGTGCCATCAGCTGTGCGGGCACTTGACACACGTTCTCTCACTTTCTCTTTAAAACACACACACACACACACACACACACACACACACGTGTGAGCCCGGCCATCGTGGCTGCGTGGGTTGCATGCCCCCTTGTGCCCGGCAGGCCACCAGCTCAGCATCTAGTCAGGACACGCACCCAGGCTGTAGGAGGCAACTGACCAATGTTTCTCTCTCTTCCTCTCTCTCTCAAATTAAAAAAAAAAAAGATGTATATTTTACAAAATGGTTGTGGAGGCCATTTTACCGTCATTATATGCAGATAAGAAAGTGACATGGGGGGGGTTACAGGAAGTGCTGGGCAGGAGGGGCCGAGGAGGGGTTCCAGCCCAGGCCTGCCCCCTGCAGGCACCAGGAGGCTCTCGGGAAGAGCATGAGGGGAGCGGAGGGAGCAGGCCTTTGGGGCCGGGCAGCGTGTCCTGCCTGAGCGGGTCCGGGGTCACGCAGGGCACTTCCAGGCGGCGTGACGGGTCTTTCTCCTCGGCTCCCGGCTCCTGCCTCTCCGCCCAGGGGCCCGCTCTGTCTGCTCAGCGCGGTTCCCTGAGGCCTGGCCCTCTGCCCCGGGGAGGCCCACAGGAGGGCGGGACGTGGCTCCTGGGGGCACGGGGACCAGCCCGGAGCTGGTGGGCCGAGAGGAAGACAGGCTCGGGGCGGGCAGGGCGGTGCCTGGGTGTCTGGGGACACAGGTGGGACCTCGGCTCTTGCTGAGCTGTGAGACCGTGGGCGGGTCCCACCCCGTCTCTGAGCTCCTGTTTTCTCCAGCGGAAGCGTTAGTCGAGTTGGACACACGGTGGCTGGAGGCTGGTGGCTCCCCAGGGAAAGCAGGCCCAGGTGGCGATGAGAAGGGTGGGGAAGGCGTCGCGCTGTGGGTGCCGCCTGTCGGTCGCACGCTCAGAGGTCTGCTCTGCACCAGCAGCTCAGGGTTCCCCAAAGGGTTCCCTGCAGGGTTCCGTGGCCAGGCTGTCTGAGTACGGCTGTGCCCAGGGCCGCTGTGCTGGATGAGGGATCTGAGGAGTCCTGCGTCCGGAAGGGTGAGCGCTGCTTGGAGCTGGCACCTCCCAACCCGTGGGGGGCAGGTCTTCCCACTGTTGGGTGTCTGGTCCCCTCAGAAGCTGCTGTGGGGACGTGGCTCCCCTCGGGCAGCCAGGCGGGTCCGGGTGCCTCCACGCTTCCCGGGAGGGAGTGTGACCACCGCTGTGTGTGCCTTTGCACTTCAGTCTGCGTCCGAATCGCCACCAAAACCCCGCACACCCTGGCACGTCCCAAGGGGCAGACACTGATGCTTAATTTATCTTATTTTTTTAATATATTTCTTATTGTTGGTAGCATTACAGATGCCTCCCATTTCCCCCTCCTCCTCCTTCCAGACCCTCCCCCTGGGTCTTCACCACCCATTGCTGTGTCCAGGGCTGGCACATACGTCCCTAAGTTGTCTGGTTGATCTCTTTCACCCTGCAGCCCCACATTGAGGGATGTCAGTCTGATGCTAATTTTAACCAAGACCCGTAACCGTTTCTGGAAGCAGCGGCGGTGACGGAGTGTGGACTCTCTTCTCGTTAACAATGTTTTCTTTCCTCCCCCTGAGCTCGTGTCCAAGGTCCTGAGGCGATGGGCCCCCGCACAAGCCGCTTGGGTGGGAAAGGGTCCTGACTCGAGGGAATTTCCCAGAATCCTCTGCAGGGGCAGGATCTGTGATGACTCACCTCGGTGCCCTTGCCCGCGGGGCCTGATGCATCGGAGGCGCACCGCGGAGCTTTGCTGAAGCAGTGGCTCCCTCCCCGGCTTTCTTTCCCATCGTTACTTCCTTAACACTCACGTGTTAGGAAATGTTCGGCACGGCCTGCAGTGTGCCAGGCTGGGAGCCAGGGCTGGCCAACCCATAACCCCCTCCCAGGAGAGGTCCCGGTGCAGCTTTCATGCTTTCACGTTCGGGGTCCCCTCCGGCTCCGAGCGTCTCCGATTCGATCACGCGAGGACTGTTGTTCTAAGATCCCACGTCCGGCGGCCCCTCGTGAGCCTGGCCATCTGCCTTCGTTTTGGATTCCCTGTCAGACCCGTTATCTAAATCGGCATCTTCCCAGTTCGTTGGTTGGTGACGGTGTATCAGGCATTGATGGAGAGGTCACCTCTACGAAATTTGTAGATTCAGTTTAAGGTCAATTGAAGCTAACTGTATTAAAGCAAGATCTTATCTCTGCCCGTGAAATATTAGCCGTTCTCTTTGTAAAAAAGAGAATGAGGCCAGAATAGTTCACATGGGGGGGGGGGGGGCTTCATTGCCGAATGTGTTTACGCATATGCTCATTTGGTGGTTTCTCTCTTAATCATGACCAGGAGGCAAAGACGTAGGGTCACGCGGAGGGAACATACGGTCCCGGCCATGGGCAGGGTTCACGGAGGGGAGCACCCAAGACTGGGAGGAAGCGGGGAGACCACTGGGTCAGCCCGCTGCTCACCCAGGGTCACTCGGGAGGGTGCAGGTGGAGAACAGCCCCAAGCGGATGCCAGAATCTTGCATCCTAAGGATGGCCAGGCAGGAGGGTGGCAGAGAGGCAGGCGGGTGACGGTCAGGCAGGCGGGTGGCGGACAGGCAGGAGGGTGGTGGTCAGGCAGGTGGGTGAAGGCCAGGCAGGTGGGTGGCGGTCAGGCAGGTGGGTGAAGGCCAGGCAGGCGGGTGGCAGTCAGGCAGGTGGGTGAAGGCCAGGCAGGCGGGTGGCGGTCAGGCAGGAGGGTGGTGGCCAGGCAGGAGGGTGAAGGCCAGGCAGGCGGTGAAGGCCAGGCAGGAGGGTGGTGGCCAGGCAGGAGGGTGGTGGCCAGGCAGGAGGGTGGCAGCCAGGAAGACGGGTGGTGGCCAGGCAGGAGGGTGGCGGCCAGGCAGGAGGGTGGCGGCCAGGCAGGCAGTGATGGCCAGGCAGGCGGGTGGTGGCCAGGCAGGCGGGTGGCGGTCAGGCAGGAGGGTGGTGGCCAGGCAGGAGGGTGGTGGTCAGGCAGGAGGGTGGTGGCCAGGCAGGAGGGTGGCAGCCAGGAAGATGGGTGGTGGCCAGGCAGGCGGGTGGCGGCCAGGCAGGAGGGTGGCGGCCAGGCAGGCAGTGATGGCCAGGCAGGAGGGTGGTGGCCAGGCAGGAGGGTGGTGGCCAGGCAGGAGGGTGAAGGCCAGGCAGGCGGGTGGCGGCCAGGCAGGAGGGTGGCGGTTAGGCAGGTGGGTGAAGGCCAGGCAGGCAGTGATGGCCAGGCAGGAGGGTGGTGGCCAGGCAGGCGTGTGGCGGTCAGGCAGGAGGGTGGCGGTCAGGCAGGAGGGTGGTGACCAGGGGGAAGCAGAACCTCAGAGGCACAGGCTCTGCCTCTGTGAGCATTGGTACCTCGTGCTGAGACGTGAGCTCGGTGGCCTCACCTCGAGGGAGGGGGCGAGAGGGGGGCGTGAGGGCACAGGGCAATGTGATAGGAAGACCTTGGCCTGGCCCTGGCCCCTTTCCTCAGTGGCCAGCACGTCAGCTTGCCTACCGAAAGGTCCTGAGTTCAATCCCGGCCCAGGGCATGTTCCTCTGTTGCAGGCTGGATCCCCGGTCCTGGTCGGGCTCATGTGGGAGGCAACCAATCAACGTGTCTCTCTCACATGGATGTCTCTCTCTCTGCGCCTCTCCCCCTTACTTCTACTCTCTCTAAGAATCAACGGAAAAATACCCTAGGGTGAGGATTGACAAAGGAAGGAAGGGAGGGAGGGAGGAAGGAAGGGAGGAGAGGAGAAGAGAAGAAGGAAGGGGGGAGGGAAGGAAGGGAGGGAAGAAGGAAGGAAGGAAGGGGGGGAGGAAGGGGGGGAGGGGGGGAGGAAGGAGGGGAGGGAGGAAGGAGAAAGGAAGGAAGGAAGGAAGGGAGGGAGGAAGGAAGGAAGGAAGGGAAGAAGGAAGGAAGGAAGGGAGGGAGGGAGAAAGGAAGGAAGGGAGGGAGAAAGGAAGAAAGGAAGAGAAGAAGGAAGGAAGGAAGGAAGGGAGGGAGAAAGGAAGGAAGGGAGGGAGGAAGGAAGGAAGGGAGGGAGGAAGGAAGGAAGGAAGAGAAGAAGGAAGGAAGGAAGAAAGGGAGGGAGGAAGGAAGGAAGGGAGGGAGGAAGGAAGGGAGGGAGAGAGGAAAGAAAGAAGAAAGGATGACAAACTTGGCCTGGAACGCCACCGGATTCAGTGCAAGCTCCCAGGCTGGTGGACGTGGGTCAGTCAGCTGCCTCCTCGGAGCTTGGTGCCCTCAAGTCCGAAGGGAAGACCTTGAAATGGGCGATCCTCAAGCGAACTGCTCTGCATCCCCGTGCATGTGCCGGCGTTCATTTTTATATAAGATGTTATGATGCTACAAGTGATACACCAATGCCGTATACGCCAGATGATATTGCTGCACACGTGTGTCCGTTATAGACAGGCAGAGGTCCAGGGGCCCCGCTCCCACCCCAAGCCAGCCTTGGCCCCCAGACGAAATCGCTGTGGTTGGCACCTGTGCATTTAGGTAACATCACACGGACACTGTAATGCGTCTCCCGCGTGTGGGCGCGTGTGGACGCGTGTGAGCGTGTGTGGCTTTTGTGTCTCTGCTTTCTCCGCTCTGCCCTTAGCCCTGCCTGAATTCCGGCCCGCCGATGGAGAAGGAATTGCTGCTTGACGTGCTGTTTCTGGGGTGATGTGTTACCAAGCATCTGATCATTGGGACAGACGTGTAGAGGAATTTGCAGGTTTTTTTAAATTATTATTGAAGAATCGTTGAGGATGGCTGAAGGCTGGATGTATGTAGATGGCCCCGCGGGGATAAATGAGCGGCTGCGTCACTCCCCGCGGGCTGTGCGGGCAGCGCGGCCCTCTCCTCTCAGCCTCTGCCAGGCCCCTGGCCGCCCCTCCCAGCCTGCGGGCGCACTTCCTAGAACCGGGGTCACTGCGCCCTCCTCGGAGGGCCTGCCGGGGTTGGCGCTTGGCGAGCTGGGCTCTCGGAGCCGGACTCCCTGGCACATGTTTTCACGGCTGTGTATGTGGAGTTTATGAAACGCAGTTTGCCCCTACACCTGCCCTCGTTTTTCTCAGTCCTTTATCAAGTTCAGTTTTCACTTGACCTGATTCCTCGCATGATCACAATGGACAGTAACTTGTTATCCGGGCTTTTTCAGACCCACGTGGCTAGCATCTCACTGACAGGGAATATTCAGGCGGCCCAGCCGTCAGCCCTCAGGGCACAGAAACCGTGCTGCACTGTCTCCCTGCCCTGTGGGCAAAGGGCACTTTCTTCCTAAGCGTCCAAGCCACCCTGGGGCTCAAATAGGCACCACAGGGAGCCCGCCCCTGGCTGTGCGTGCTGCTCTGACAGCAGGAGATGGGCACGGAGCCCTCCGTGCGGGGACCTGACATTTAACCCACGTTTTCTGGATGCAGAAGGAGTATAGTCGCCTGGGAGGACATGGGTAAGACGCACGAAGGAATCAACACGGAGGGAGGGTGCTAGAGTGTGCGTGTGGTTGCGCAGTCTGGTGCCAGCAGCCATGGGCTTGGTGCGCTGCCTGGGCAATCTTTGGAGACTGGTCACCCCTGCCACACACACACTTATTTACTTTAGAGATCACTGTGGGTGCTGTTTTGCGTCCCTCGTAGCTTTTTCTTTACATTATATCACACATGTTCTTCCTGTTTTGTTACAAATTCTTTGTGAATGTTCACTGGACCCGAGGCCTCTGTCTCCCCCGGGTCTCCACACTTCACGGAAGCCCCCTCCAGCAGGCAGAGGTTCCGGGCGGGCCTGCTGACAGAGACCCGGTGATGAGCATCCCCAAGGCCGGCACCTGCCCCAGGCTGCCCGGGTCCGAGGCCGGGCAGCACGAGGGCGGGTGCTCGGGGAGGGCCCCCGGAGCAGTGCAGGGAGGACTGACTGAGGTCCCGGGTTTGATGAGAGAGAAGCCGGTCCATCGAGATGCCCGCAGGGTTTCTCCCCTGCACCCGCCCCTCCCGTCTGCAGTGGTTTTCTTCCGGCTCCAGATCCTCCGCACCAGTGTGTGGCCCGGGGTCCAGGCCTTTCCTGACGCCGGTGGGGCCCTTCCCACGCACCCGCACGGGGGCTGGCGTGCCCTGGCCGGGGTCAAACGGCACGTGGTCCTCGCCCAGCCCTGGGGCCTCAGACTCCTCATCAGCACAATGATGGGCTTAGACAAGCCACTTTCTGCCAACTCCTAGGTTAAAAAATATATATTTTTATTGCTTTCAGGGAGGAAGGGGGAAAGAGATGGAAACATGAATGATGAGAGGGAAGGGGATCAATCCCACAACCCAGGCATATGCCCTGACCAGGAATCGAGCTGGTGACCTCTTGGCTCCTGGGTTGATGCTCAATCACTGAGCCACAACCGCTGGGCCCAACTCCCAGATTTGACCACCCACCTACCTCATGTCAGCACCGAACTAAGGGGTTATGGACATACTAGAGGCTTGGTGCACCGAGTTTGTCACTCCGGGGGAGGGGTCTCTCAGACTGTGCCCTCTCCCAGTCCAGGAGCCCTCAGGGGATGTCTGGCTGATGGCTTAGGCCCACTCACCTTAGCGCTGCTGTGGGGGAGGGAGAGCCTCCGCCACCACCATCGCACTCGCCAGCCACGAGCCTGGCTTCAGCTGAGCAGTGCCCTCACTGTGGGAGTGCACTGACCACCAGGGGGCAGCTCCTGCGTGGAACGGAATTGGGCTGAAACCAGCTCTCCAACATCTTCTGATTGGCGGGGGGGGGGGGGGGGGGGGGGGGCAGATTGTGAGAGGGTGCAGGCCAGGATGAGGGACCCCACTGGTGCACAATGCAGGCCGGAGAGGTTGGCCAGCCAGGGAGGGACCAAGGGAAGGCTCCAGAGTGTGTCTGGCTCTTCTCGCTCAGTCCCAATTGGCTAGACCCAGCAGCAAGCTAACCTACTGGTCAGTGTCTGGCCCCTGGTGGTCAGTGCACATCACAGTGACTGGTCAACCAATTGAATGTCTGCCCCTGGTGGCCAGGGCATGTCATAGTGAGCAGTTGAGCTGCCTTAACATACCATTAGCATATTACGCTTTGATTGGTTGAATGGACAACTGGACCAGACACTTAGCATTAGGCTTTTATTATATAGGATTATCAACCCATTTTACAGATGGGAAGACTGAGGCCAAGAGAGTGTAAATCATGCCCACAGCTCCTTAGAGGGCTTCTTGCCATCCAGCTGTAAGATTCTAAGGTCATTTTCCAGGGAGACATAAGAGACCACGGGGTTCAGATTAAACTCAGACCTCCTCCCTATTTCCCGGGGGCCCTGTCCCTGTCAGACGTGTGTCTCACACTTCCTGTCTAAAGCTCAGGACTCCACGCGCCAGTATTATCATTCCCTCGGAACAGGAAGCTAACACGCTGAGAGGGGAGGCCACTCTCCCAGGCCGCCCAGCTGGCCACCACGGGGAGAATCCAGCGGGAATGCTCTCACTTTCCCCCATCAGGAGGGCGGCCCAGGGCCAGGGCCGTGGGGACCGCGTGGGAGGGCGAGGAGGGCGGCTCTCCTCTCTGCGATCTAGCGGCGGCGGGTCTGAGCCAGTTCTCCGTTTCGGTGCCTGCCTCTCTCTGCATTCCACGGCCCCGTCTCCCCCTCCGCCTGCCAGCTCACCTCTTCTTCCAACTGTTATTAAAAATCCTGTCCCTCTTTCTCCCCCTCCTATCCCCCCCCCCCCCCCCCCCCCCCACTGCCATTTCCTTTTCTCTCCTCTTGCAAAATACAAAACCAGAAATGCCCTGGCTGCGGAGGTCTGCAAACACGCGGGCCTGGCCGCCGCGCGGGTTCCTGGACGCGGCCTTGAACCCTAATTAAGCTGTTAGACCGGGCCCGCTGCCGGCGGCCGGCAAATAGTTTCCACGGCGGCCGCTGAGCTGCACTCGGCACTGCCGTCGTGCCGAGCGGAGCGGGCAGGGCATCCCTGTTATTAATCCCGGTGAACCGTGCGGAGTGATTTGGTTTTGGAACAGAAAGCGGGGGCGTCTCCGCAGCGCCCGGACCCCTGCCACAGGCCGTTAGCGGAGAGCCGTGTCTGTGGAATGCGGCCGGGGACGTCATGAAACTGCAAGATAGATCGGACGCTCGGGCCAAGGCGGAAAGAGAATTCCCGGCAGTCCGCGTGGAGCCCGCCGGGACGGTGAAACGCGCTCGGAGTGTCCCTGACGGCGGGAAGGAGGCCGCCTGATGCAATTTCCAGGCAGCGCCGGCCGGGGCTGCCCGCACGCCGGCCCTGGCCTCCCCCCGGCCTGGCCCCGGGCCGGACGCCCATCGCGTGGGAGAGGAGAAGGGGACGGACCGCCAGGCCCGGCTGCAGGGCGGCCAGGCTGTCGGGGTTCTCTGGGGGACCCTCCTGGCCCGGCCCCCCTCCCGGGCCCTCTCAGCAGCCTCCTGTTTCCCAGCCTCCCTCCCTCTCTCCACCCGCCTGCCCCGGCCCTGACTGGAACCCTGGTTTTCCTTGGGTGGCAACACGCCCAGGCTTGGCAGTGGGTCTGCGTGATCTCAGTCATCCCCTGACACGGTGACTGGTCCAGAGATGGCGTGTGGCCTAACGCTGGTGAGGAAGTCTGACCGGGGAGTGGGGGGGGGGGGAGAAGGGGGGGACGAAGGAGGCGTGCTCTGAGGCACCGTCTTCCTCAGGGGCAGGACTGGCCCAGCGAGGGGACCGGGCCGCCCTCCTCGCTCCCTTCAGACGTCAGGCTGTGGGGCAGGATGAGATGGCTGGAGCCGTGGCAGTCCTCTTGTGATTGTGAGGAGATCCGTGCAACATACTTACCCTGAGTGGCCAGATTGTTATGCGTTCAGCGATCATAGTAATCTGGCCCCTCCGTGTATCTTATACAGCACAAGCGCTTCCCAAATATTAACTCCGTTAGCTGTCGCTCACTCGATGTCCAGTCCTGTGAGGTCGCCGGACACAGGCAGAAAGGATGTGGGTCTGATGTCATTGCTGTGCGAGGAGCCACCCCCGGGGCCTCCGGCTGGGAGGCAGGACCTTGTGTCTCACACCCGAAGGGTCTGCACAGGGACTGCCAGACGTCTGCTCGCTGCCGCTGGTTACCCTCCTCAGCTGCAGATCTCTCCTGTGCGGCAGGCAGAAGGCTGCTCAGCACCCAGGCCACACGCCGGCCCGTCTCTGCAGCTGAGCGGCCACAGGACCCCAGCCCGGCCAGTGCGACCCCAGGGAAAGCCTTCGGAGAGGTGTGCGTCTTCTCATCTTCATTTTCATTTTCATTGATGTCAGAGAGGAAGGGGGAGGGAGAGAGAGAGAGAGAGAGAGAGAGAGAGAGAAACGGTGAGAGAGAATCATGGGTTGGCTGCCTCCTGCACGCCCCTCACTGGGGATCGAGCCCGAAACCTGGGCCCGTGCCCTGAGTGGGGGTCGAACCGTGACCTCCTGCTTCACAGGTCAACGCTCCACCACGGAGCCACGCCGGCCAGGCCGGAGCTGTGTGTCCTTGTCCAGCTCTCCCACGCACTGGCCGGCTGCCAGGAGGGCCCGTGTGAAGGCTGGAGCTCCCGTGGCAGCCTCAGGCCGGGGTGCTGTGGAGGATGGGGCCACGTGGAGGAGCGAGTGGAGCCGACCTGCCTGGCCCACCCTGACCACCTGATCAGATGTCTTTGGAAGAGTAGCATCAGCGCCCCCACCTCAGGGCACCCCTTCCCTCTCCGCCCCTCCTTTCCCCTCCCCCTCCCCCTCCACTGCCGGGGAGGCAGGCCCGGCCCTCACAGCCTGTGTGCTCTGCCTTGACTTCCCTTCAGGCCTCATCTGTGGCCCAAAATCTCCAGGTCATACTTGGAGACTCGGGTCGAAGGTCAGCAGAGCCTCTGAGAAAGAAGCCCCCGCCCCCTGGTGCTCGGGGACCCCGCGTGGTGCCCACACTCTGCACCGCGAGGACTGCCTCTCCGCAGCTGACGCTCCGCTCCGTTCTCTGCAGAGTAACCCGAGCCCGGAGGAGGCCGCAGGTCAAGGTCAGAGAGAGCCCGCCGGCCCGCACTGCGGCTCTGCACTTGGCCCCGCTCCGGCTCCCCTCCCGCTTCGTGGCCCCGGGGGAGGAGGCGAGTCTCGGGCTGAAGTCATTCTGTCTGACAACCTGCTTGGCGCCTGCTCTGAGGAGGACAGGCTGGGAGGCCGCCCTCGGGTTCCTTGGACTCCCAGTCGAACTCTCCCTGCTGTCGCCCCGGGCTCAGGGGCTGGGCCTCCGTGGTGTCCCTGGAGGGTCTCTGGGGGGCGAGGATCTCCCAGAGATGTGGCTGTGGCTGCCGTGGCCTGGCTGGTGGGGGGGCAACGGGGCTCTCGGGGTCTTCCCACATCCCGTCTCTGTGGGCTCAGGGCCCTCGGGCCCTCACACACACCCCCTTTGGGGTCGGGGGCCCGTGGAGCTGGGATTGGGGCTCTGTGGAGACATGGGGAGACCTGTCCAGGGAGCTCATTGTAGGCGTCCTGCTTCCAGAGCCAGGACAGAGATGGTGAGGCTCTTGGGGGCTGGGCCAGGGGGGCGTTATTCTGGGGTCCCTGGCTGGGCAGGGGCAGGAGTGGAGTCCGGGCTCAATGCTGAGCGAGAGGAGGCTGCAGCTGCTCTGGGCTGGGAGGAGGCTCCTGAGAGGCCCAGGCCGCACCCATTGAGCCTCTGGCTAATGTGTGCATGTTGCCTTGGCCAGCGGGTCCCTGGCTCAGCCGTGGGGCTCGGGGCCCAGGGTCTGGGACTTGGCTTGTCCCTGGGCTCTGCAGGCCTGGCAGGATCAGCTGTGGGAGGCAGGGCTCTGCAGGCAGGTGTGGGCACCTGGGGCGCAGGGCTCAGCACTGGCTGCCTCTGAGCACAGACAGAGGCTGTTCCGGCCTGGCCAGCGGGGAAGCAGGGTCAGCGTCTGGTGAGGACGCAGGAGCTGGGAGCAAGGTGCTCTCTCCAGGCCCGGCCTTAGGGACACCTTGCACCGCCCTCAGCTCGTCCCTCTGCTGCACCCTCGGGGGCCTCGAGCGAAGCCCCCTCTGTGAGCAAAGCCACCTGCGGGGGCCGCTGAGCCCAGGGCAGCTGCGGGTGGCAGCAGGTGAGCCTTGCATGTGCCGAGCCTCTGGGCTGTGGGTGACTTCTCCCCGTGGTGTGGCCTGTCCGCCCTCACCACCCCAGCGAGGCCCCCTCCCTGGGGGCAGCCAGGTGGCATGGCCGGGGTTTGGGACTCATCCTATTCACTGATCTAAGGAAGAGAGGCTGCCTGGCCAGTGTGGCTCTGTGGTTGAGCGTCAACCTAAGAACCAGGAGGTCACGGTTCGATTCCCAGTCAGGGAACATGCCCAGGTTTTGGGCTCCATCCCAGTGTGGATGTGCAGGGGGCAGTTGATTAATGACTCTTTCTCACCATTGATGTTACTATCTCTCTCTCCCTTCCTTTCTGAAATCAATACCAATATCTATCTATCTATCTATCTATCTATCTATCTATCATCTATCTATCTAAAACCCTAATGTGCAAATCAACCAAATGGCAGAACGACCGGTTGCTATGATGTACACTGACCAACAGGGGGCAGACACTCAATGTAGGGGCTTCCCCCAGTCCACAGGCCCCGACCAGCTGCGGTGGGGGGTGAGGACGGGGGATGGGGGATCGGGGCCCATGCATGCAGTGCCCAGCATGATACATTTCTTCCCCATCCTCAGGGGGCGCTCTAAGAAAGCTCACCCTCATTCACTTGTTTCTGCGTCAATAGTTATGAAGCACCTGCCAGGTGCCAGCTTCTGCTGCAGGAGCGGGGGAAACCTCAGTGGCTGGGATGACAGAATTCTGTGTTCACAGCGCTGACATCCCGGTGGGCAGAGGTGACGGCTGCTCTGTGGGCCCCCAGGTGGGGGAGTGTGCATGTGTGGGGGGGACCCAGATCCTGGGAGACGGGGCCCGGACTCCCGCTTCCTCTGCCATGGGAGTCCTCAGCTTCCTGAGCCCCCGGGATGGAGAACTCAGAGCCGGGAGATGCAGGAGTCGGGCCTGGAGCGGCTTTATGGGGCAGAGGACACAGCTGGCTGGTGACCTGTGCAGCCCCGCGGGGGTGAGGAGCGTTCTCCCCAGCTCTTCCCGAGCCGGGCACTGGGCACGGGTGGCTCTCGGGGGCAGAGGCTGCCGGGCCTGCTGCCTCCAGGTAGCGTTTTGATGAATCAAGTGCGAATGAAACCAAAGCACACGGCGACGGTGGCTCTGGGGCACCCATGGTCCGGATGGACGGGAACAGGTCGGCAAAGTGCGTTTGCGGTTGCCGCCACACCCAGAAGGTGGACGTGGATCTTCCTCTCCTCCTCCCCAGCACCCAGAGCTGCCTCTACCCTCGGGAGACCCAGCCGCATGCGTGGGAGGGACCGCAGCCGCCCGCCCCGTGGGGAGTGTCTCCCACCTGCTGCTTCCGCAGCCTCAGCGGGAAGGGAAGGCACGGGGGCCCAGGCCCTTCTCCCAGCAGCAATCCTGGGGCGTGCTCACCACGCTCCCAGCCCCTGGGCCTGCGCGCAGTCAGGAGCTCAGACCAGCCCGGTCAGCGAATGGATTCGAGAATCTTCTTCCTCCCTCATGACAATGGGCGGAGTGTGTATGAATGTCCTCACGAGGCTCAGTGCAGCGAAGTAACCGCCCACCTCTCCTCAGCAGGAGGGGAGACGCGCGGGACTCGGCCCGACCTGACTCCATGGTCCGTGTGTTTCGGTTTGCTTTTCCCCTGTCATGTGACTCAGAGAAGCCAGAGCCCCAGCCACAGACTGGGGTTCACTTACTGCCCAGTGCCATTACCACCTACTGCGCGCCAAGCACTGGGCCCCAGTTCATGTGCCCACAGCCCCGTGTCCCTCGGTCGTTTATCAGATGAGACTCAGAAGCTGGAGAGGCCCCAAAGCTGAATGAGGAAGAGACGGAACCCCCATCGGTGGCCCCCGGCTGGGAAGACTTTGGGGGAACTGATTTCTGGGGGGAAAGGGTCTTACGTGCCGGACGATTCATTCCGTAGAATGGACTTTACACATAGGGATGCGGAGGTCCCAGCGGCTCAGGAGCCGCCACGCCCCGGGGAGCCAGGACGGTCCGGGCGTCTGCGGGGAGGGGTGCGCTGCGGGCGGCGTGGGCCCGGGCGGCCCGCCGGGCGCTCTGCAGCAGGGACGTCACTGATCTCCCGGTTTGGTTTGTCTGCATCGGCACACCACCCGGGAAGCAGCCTCACGCGTCTTAGAACCGTCACGGCAGAGGAACTGTTTCCAGAAGGTTCACATTCGGCCGCGGCCATTCCCAGAGGAGCCCGGGGCTGCGCTGCCAGGTGGCCTGATAAGGTGTGGGGGGTGGGGGGTGGGGGCGGTTGGGGGGCGTTCTGCAGCCTCGGGAACATTTGAACCTGGCGGGGTCTTTCTGGGGGAGCTGGGTCCTCCGTGGGCCCCTGCTCCGCTCCGGCGGGGGGTGGGGTGCCTGCGGCCCAGCTTGTGCAAGGGGAACCCCCCCCTCCAGGCCTCAGCGGCACTCCGGGAAGCCTGCAGCGCATAAGCGGCCACTTCCTAGCCGATAAGCCCGCCGTCATCGCGGCCTTTCCCCAGACACCTCCGGACATTTGTCTGGGCGGGAGCGGCTCCCTGTCACGCCCGTTTCCTCGCGCTCCGGCCCGGCGATGCTAAATCTCGCGCTGACGTGACGCTGTTTATAATGCTTTGCAGCTACTCCGGGGTTATCCCCGCTCCCCAACCTGCCTCTCACCTCTCCCCCCAGCTCTGCGTGTGGGG
This sequence comes from Pipistrellus kuhlii, assembly GCF_014108245.1. Classification (NCBI taxonomy): domain Eukaryota; kingdom Metazoa; phylum Chordata; class Mammalia; order Chiroptera; family Vespertilionidae; genus Pipistrellus; species Pipistrellus kuhlii. The sequence goes on along the minus strand of NW_023425590.1, from coordinate 154,889 downwards.
AGGAGGGGCTGCAGGGGGGGTGCGGGGAGAAGACAGGATCCGGACGGCCCTCGAAGGCACAGCCAGCCAGGGTTTGGGGGGCTGAGGGTTCACTGCTCAGCTTCCTTCCGGTCAGTAACCGTGACCCCTACCGTGGCCAGAGACAATGGGAGCGAGGACAGGGGAGCAGGGAGGCTGAGGGCTGTGGGCCTCCGGCAAGGAAGCCCCCCCCCGGGGGGGGCAGGCAGCCCGGGAGGGGGGCAAAGGGCAGGGAGAGGGGCAGAGAGGCCCTGAGGAGGACAGGGACTTGGGCATGACTCATGCATGCACACATGCGTAGTTCACACACACACACGTGTTCCTCCAAAGATCTTCAGCGAGCACCTACCATGCAAGGCTTTGCGTGTCACCAGCCCTGTCACAGTTCGTGTGCAAACAGCGCATAGCTGCCCCCACGGGTGGCTTCCCCTGTCTACACGTTCGCTCGTGTCATGCTCATAGCAAGCGTTGGGCAGGGCTCATTCTTCTCGTTTTGCAGGTGAGGAAACACAGGCACCGAGAAGCCGGTCAGCTGCCCCAGGCCACACAGCAGCTGCAGACCCCGGAGGAACCCCCAGGTGGCTGAGCCCACACCCCCCGGAAGGCTCTGCTGGCCCACGGCGCAGACAGAGAGGGCGAGCAGGGGCAGGGTGGCAGAGGGGGGTGGCCTCGCTGCCCAGGTCCCAGGGAAGGAGGCACCCAGACCAGGGCCGAGGGCTGGTGTGGGTCTGCGGCCGTGTGTGTGCTCTCCCGCAGTCTGGCCTCGGCTGCTGAGCTGACAGGTCCAGCTGTTGCTTTTGGCACTGAAGGTCCGATGGGCTTTGGCTTCCTGTGGGCAGTCCTGGCACATCTCGTGAGGTTTTCTCTTTCATGAAGAGGCGGACAGTCCTAGTTGCTCCCTCTCTCTTGAGGCCAATTCCAGAACCATGGAGGGAGCGCTGGCCGTGGTCGAGGACCAGCCCAGGGACCGTCCGCTCCCTCACCTCACCGCCCACGAGCCTGAGGACCCCACTGGCCCCACCTCACAGACGCAGAGGAGCCACGGGGAGGCCCCGGGTCAGGGCCACGTAAATAGCATCTCTATAGCTGCCCCCCGACGGGGTCCAGGACGGGGCGCCAGCGGGACTGTCTGTGGGACCTTCGTCGGTGCCGCTCCCGTGGAGTAGGAGGGCTGTGGGGTTCCACACGGAGGACACGGGGCTCGGGGAGGCTGGGCAGAGCCCGTGGGACCTGGGGCCGGACCACGGGCAGGCGCTGCCTCTGGACAACCATTGCGGCTGGTCCCTTTATCGCGTTCTTTGTACAAGGTGTTTGTTTTTACTTTGGATTTTCTGTTAATAAATGTTGGGACACTGATTCCTCCCCTCGCTTTCCCTTGGGTTGCCTCGGCAATTCCCTGGGCTGTGGTGAATGCCCTTGTGTGCCAGGGCCTGGGCTGGGCCTGGGGAGGGAAGGAGGGGAGATGCAGATCCCACTCCCAAGGCGCTCGGTGACACGGGGAGACAGACGTGGAGGTGTAACCGAAGCCAGCTGGCTCCTCCTCCGCAGTGAGAACATCGGTGGACGGAGCTGCGGGGCGGGGAGGACTGAGGGCAGGTCTGCCCGGCGCTCCGCTCCGGGGGACGCGGGCGTGGGGTCCCCGCTGTCCGATGGACGGTGCCCTTCCCCCAGGGAAACTGGGAGATGTTTCCCCACAAGAAGCACACGACATGTGCATGTTAAACGTTCACACATCACAGACGGAACCTCAGTAGATCAGAACAGGAAAGACCTAGACCTGTGGTTGGCAAACTGTGGCTCCTGAGCCACTTGTGGCTCTTTGGTCCCTGGAGTGTGGCTCTTCCACAAAACACCACGGCCTGGGCGAGACTATGTTGAAGAAGTAGCGTTAGAAGAAGTTTAACTTAAAAAAACCTGGCTCTCCAAAGAAATTTCAATCGTTGTGCTGTTGATGCTTGGCTCTGTGGACTGATGAATTTGCCGACCACTGACCTAGCCGATCCCAGGGGCCATCTGGTCGACTTCCCTGCTACGTTGCCTGCAATCGACTCTGAAAATTCTCCGCATAGCCAGCCCGACATGAACGCGTGGGTTGTTCAAACACCCGTGTGTCATCGAGTCACTTGCTGCTGCTTCTTCCATCACATTTCTGCCTTCTCTCTTATAATAACGTTCACAGCACCCACCCTTCCCAGCAGTACAAACCCCATAGAAAACCACCGAGCCCCTCATTTTCAGAGGAATTCAATGTCAAAATGCATAAGCATGTCCATTTGGTGTCCTGTGTCCCAGCAAAGCACAGGGCTGAGGGAGGGCGGCCCGGTGCTCTGTGCGTGTTACGTGGGCATTAAGGGAGAGTGACATGGGTTGGGAAGAGGAGAGTGCCTCCAGGCGGGTGCCATGTGATGAGGGTGGTCATCTTGACCTGCTCTCCACAGGCCATTGTTCCTGCCAGCAGCCCCCTTCTCTGAGGCATCCCCAAGAGTCCCTCCTTCAAGGCCACCCCCGGAAGCACCTCAGAGCCCGCCATGGCCGAAGCTGGGTAATTTGAACAAAAAAAAAAACCCTAAAAATATGCCGTTGGAATACAGCCAGCCTCTCGGAGCCCCTCCTGATAACGGTAAGTGATGGAGTCAATGGAGAGGGGATAAATCTCCCCGAGGGGCTCGCCGATGATAGGAAGGCAGTAAATCCCGTCCGCACTCAGCGCGGGCCTAAGCCCTTCCCTCCCGGCGATGGAGCTTAACCCCGCTCCCCCCCGCGGGTGTGGCCGCCCGCTGTCTCCCCCGCTGGCCTGCGGAGCAGAGCGAGGAGAGAAGCCGCCTCCCCCGCCTCCCCCGGGAGCAGCCCAGTGAAGGAGACACTAACCTAGGCCCAAGGTCACGTGCTTCAGCGATGAGCGGCGTCAGCATGAACCGTGGACGTGAGGGTGAGGGGCGCCCAGCCTGTGACCATCGTCCCCACAGCCACTCGCCCAGGCAGCCAGGGCAGCCCCGGGGACCCCGAGCCCTCGCCGCTTTGGCTCAGTGGATAGGGCGTCTGCCTGAGGACTGGAGGGCCCTGGGTCTGACCCCGGTCAAGGGCACGTACCTCGGTTGCAGACTCCATTGCAGTGAGGAAGCAGCAATAAGTGGCTTCCCCCTCCCCCACAATATCGGGGGGAGGAAGGGCACTGGTCTTCTCAGGACCAGACCCCACACCCTGTGGGGCATCTCACTCAGGCATTCAGTGTCTGGGAAGGGGAGCACGCCGGCCCCCTGCTTGCTCTCATTTCCTCTCGGAGAGGAAGCTCTGGAGAGGGGCTGCCCAGAGCTGGCTGGGTGGGCGTCCAGAGCTGGCTGGCCTCTCTGCGTCCAGAAGGGCGGGTGGAGGGAGGGAGCCCGCCGGAGGAGGGCCGGCCTGGTGCGGAGGTGTCCAGCCAAGGGCTTTCTTGATCCAGCATTTATTCTATTTATTTATTTATTTATTAAATATATTTTTATGGATTTCTGAGAGGAAGGGAGAGTGAGAAAAATCACTGATGAGGGAGAATCATGGATCTGCTGCCTCCTGCCCACCCCACACAGTGGACTAAGCTCGCAACCCAGGCCTGTGCCCTGACTGGGAACGAACGGTGACCTCCTGGTTCAGAGGTCGACGCTCAACCCCTGAGCTGCGCCAGGGCTGTGCGTGAGCATTTAAATATTTACATGTAACCATCACAGCAGCCCTCCAAGGGGTCTTCCTTTCCCCATTTTACGGGTCAGGAAGCCGAGGCTGAGGTGGAGCGGCCCAGCCCCTGACCCAGCTGTGCCTCCTGGGCCATGGCCCCGAGGCCGGTGCACACGGGCAGACGACCAGGGACCGAAGGGACGCACTGTCGCCGGTGCGAGCCGGTGTGGGATGGCTCCACACGGTTTCCGGGTCCCGCTCCCGGGCGTGTCTCCCATTCTGTCCAGCTCCCGTGGGAATGGGCCTCCCGGCACCGCAGGGGCCAGTCCTGTCTCAGAGGCTGTGCCCCAGGCACGGGCGGGGCTGCTGCTGGCCAGGCTGTGGGCTCCTCCCTGGGCCTCCTGCCGCATCGCCGGGCCACACCGGGCCCCTGGAGGCCTGCACCCTCTCCCGCCAGCGCTGTGGCCATTCGGCCAGTGCCGCCAGTGTCCGCCAGTGTCCACCAGTGTCTGCCTGAGCTGCCCTGGCCTCTGTCTTCGCTCACAGGTCCCGCCCGTCCGTCAGCAGCCACCCTGTCAGCCAGCAGCCGCGGATTTATGTCGCACGGGGCTGTACCTGCGTCTAACTACCCCCAGATGCTCCCCGTTCGTCCCGGGAAGACGTCCCGCTATTAATCTGACCACGGCGGGGCCTCTCACTGCGTGTCGTCCCCGGAGGGAGGTGCTGATGGATAGGCCGAGCCGGCCAGGAAGCAGGCTGCCTGCTCGCTGGGGGTGCAGGAGGGGAGCATCGTCTGCCTTTGTACCAGGTGACTGGCAGCCTGGCATAGGAAGTCCCACCTCCTGGCACACCACTCAGTCCCAGGCGGGGCCACCCTACTTGTTTCCCGCCCCCCCAGGGGATGTATGTCCCAGAGGAGTGCAGCCCTCTGTGGAGGAGGGGGCTGAGGGCAGGAGGGGGCTGAGGGCAGAGCGGCGGGAGGCTCCCCGGGGCTGTCCTGCAGGACGCCTCTCCCCATTCCTCCCCTACGGGGCCGGACTCCTCCCTCCGCTGCCCCCCCCCCAGACCCCCTTAGGGCTCAGCAGATTGCCCATTGCCTCGTTTTTAACCAAAACCAAACAAGAAGACCCACACTCAAATTGGGGTTTTATCCCCTTTTCTCCCAGGGCTGAAACTATGAAATCAGCAATTCTGTTTCTTTGGAACCATTTTAACTCAGTTTACAGTTTTACCCCTTTCCACTCAGGGAGGTGTGACTCTCTGCAGCCTCCCAGACCTACAGCCACCACCCAGACCCACAGCCACCCCCAGACCCTCAGCCACCCCCAGACCCACAGCCACCCTCAGACCCACAGCCACCCCCAGACCCACAGCCACCCCCAGACCCACAGCCACCACAGACCCACAGCCACCCCCAGACCCACAGCCACCCCCAGACCCACAGCCACCCCCAGACCCTCAGCCACCCCCAGACCCACAGCCACCCCAGACCCACAGCCACCCCCAGACCCCCAGCCACCCCCAGACCCACAGCCACCCTCAGACCCACAGCCACCCCCAGACCCACAGCCACCCCCAGACCCACAGCCACCCCCAGACCCACAGCCACCACAGACCCACAGCCACCCCCAGACCCACAGCCACCCTCAGACCCACAGCCACCCCCAGACCCACAGCCACCCCCAGACCCACAGCCACCCCCAGACCCACAGCCACCCTCAGACCCACAGCCACCCTCAGACCCTCAGCCACCCTCAGACCCACAGCCACCCCCAGACCCACAGCCACCCCCAGACCCACAGCCACCCCCAGACCCACAGCCACCCCCAGACCCACAGCCACCCCCAGACCCACAGCCACCCCCAGACCCTCAGCCACCCACAGACCCACAGCCACCCCCAGACCCACAGCCACCCTCAGACCCACAGCCACCCCCAGACCCTCAGCCACCCCCAGACCCACAGCCACTGAAACAGGTGGAGAGGGAAGTGCCAGTAAGCGCCAGGGGCCTGGCCCTCACCTGGCATCTGGACCAGCCCCGGGACCGCCTCCCCGAGCACCCGTGGGATCCGCGGTGAGACCGGGGCATGCTGTCCCCTCACCGCCTGAGCTCGTGCCCCGGGCTGTGAGACGGAGAGCGGCCTGTGTCCGGCCCCGTGGGGGGGGGGGGGGGCGGGTGAGGACCAGGCGTGAGGCTGAGGTGCGCGCCCCGGAGCATGCCTGGCGCCCAGCACACGGGACGGGGCGGGGTCACGGCTGGTGTCAGCATCAGCGGGTCCCTGCAGTCCGAGGCTTTCTAAGGGCGGGACCTTCTCTTCAGGCAAAATTGGATGCAGACAGGCGGGCATGAGGCTGAAATAAGGCAGAGCTGCCTGGAGGGGGCGGGGAGCCCTGTCTAGCCATTCAGAGTCGAACCCTCCGGCCCCAGGGCATTCCCGAGGGGCAATGACTGAGGGCAAACGGCGGAAAACCCTCCTCCGAGGGCTCCACGCCAGAGGACGCCAGAGGGTTAATGGAGCCCGGGCCCTCCGTCTGTGGGGTCCGACTGAGGCCCCGGCGGGGCGGGGGGCCGACGCTGACCGGTTCTGGGACCAAACTCTGAGCCGGAGCTGATGCGGGAAGGCGGGTGGGGCGGGCAGCAGCTGGCTGAGCTGGGATGCCATCCCCGGAGAGGCCTCTCGACCCCCAACCCCTCCCTCCCCAGAGAGCTCTGCGGCCTGATGGCCCACCCGGTCTGTCCCAAGCGGGCAAGCGGCCCTCACACACACATTCACATACTCACGTACACAAATACACACATTACATATATATATACTCTCATACATACTCGTAGGCACACATACTACACAGACATGCACACGGACACACACACCACAGACACACACATCACCCATGTACTTGTACAGACACATAGACACACGGACACATACCACACAAACCCATTCTCACGTGCACACACACCCCCACACACACACACATACTCAAATGGGCAGACACACACACACACACACACCCCAACGCAAAAGACAAGTGAGTTCCCTCTCCCCAGGGAGGTCCCTCCCCCGCCGACACCTGCTGGGAACCAGGCCTGGGCCGGGCCTCCCGGACAGAGCTCCCGTCAGCGGCCAATGACCCTCTTCCAGGCCAGTTGTCTGGCTGCGCTCACCACTTGCCTGGAATGTGGGGAGAGCAAAGACAGGCGCCTGGGGTGGGGGGGAGGGGAAGCTCCGCTGGGCGGTGTGTTGGGGTGGGGTGGCAGGAAGGTCAGATGCAGCCTGGTGGCCAAAGGTAAGCCCCGGGGCCCTGGTGACCGGAGCGGGCGGCCCCGGCCCAGCCCCCGGCCCCCTGTGGCCTGGCCCGGCCCCTCGCCCCCTCCCGGGCTCCCCGAGTCAGTGAGTGCCCTCAGCGTGGTAGCAGCCTGATTAGAGTTCAGGGGTTTAATAGATCGTTTAAAAAACCCACATCACTCCCACCCGGCCAGCCACCTGGCCCGCGGCCCCGTGCCGGCCAGGTTCCTGCCTGTTCCCGGGGGAGGCCGCATTCTCAGCTGCATCCAATCTGCCGAGCCGGGCTGGCGAGGGGACCGGGGCAGGGCAGCAGCGGCAGGCCCGGCTCGCCGGCTTTGTTCCGGGAGCCTGGCGCGGGGCCAGCCCCGAGGAGCTCCCTTGGCAGCACCAGTCTGTTCCAATTAATCGTGTTTAACCATTCTAATCACACGTTAGCACATTAATCCTATTTTCAATCCAAAACACATCTGAGGCGGTGGCATGTGGGCCTTTTTATGGGAACCGCAGTCAGAGGGAGCGGAGGCGAGGGACCCCGGCTCTGCACTCTCCCTGAACCTCAGTTAATAAAGTCCGGGCCGGCCCGCGGCTGGCTTACTGGCGAGGCCAATGCGTTGGAGTATGAATAGATCCCCTAAGTGACGTAAAAACCTGTCCAGCGGGCAGTGAGAATTTGATTATAAGGCAACCAGCGCAGCCCCCAGCCCCTCCTCCCGAGGACCCGGCGGGATGGTGGCTGGGTGGCTGGGTGGCGGGGTGGCTGGGTGGGTGGCTGGGTGGGTGGAGGGTGGAGGGCCGGCCTGACTCCCGGAACCTCTGGACTCCTGCCAGAGAGGCGGCCGGGCCTCGGGAGGCCCCCGGGCTGGGGCTGAGCAGCCTTGTAAAGGGGTTTATGGAGGTGTCATCCCGAAAACGTGATAAACCTCAAGCACCTCATCTCCTGCGCCTCTGCCGGGTCTCCTCTCCACCGCGGGCGGGAGGCACACAGACCGCGGAGGAGGGGCGGAGTGCTCCAGCCGCCAACGGGCAGCGACTCGGTCTGAGGCCAGGCGAGAGCAGGGCGAGAGGCTCCCCAGAGGTGGGTGCCTGCCCGAGGCCAGAGCTGGGGGTGGGGGCCGTACCGGGGTTCGTACTGGGGTTCGAACCAGGGTTTGGCCAGGCACCCTGCAGAGGGTGGGGGGCGCGCCTCCATCCTGGCCTGCGCCCGTTTCATTCGGTAATCACATTCCCTTCGCCTCTGTCCCAAGTCCACTCAGGACCCTGTGAGCAGCTGGATCAAAAGAAATCGTTTGCATCGGAATGAAAGCAGGGAGGCATTGCTTTTTAAAAAAATATATATTTTTAATTATTTTAGAGGGAAAGGGAGAGGAAGAGGAGAGAGAGATAGAAACATCAGTGATGAGAGAGAATCATGGATCGGGTGCCTCCTGCACGTCCCCTCCTGGGGATGGAGCCCTCAACCCGGGCCTGCGCCCTTGACCGGAATGGAACCCGGGACCCTTCCGTCTACAGGCTGCCGCTCTATCTGCTGAGCCGCACCGGCCAGGCCAGACATTGCTGTTCTTGCATTGAGTCACGTTGGGCGTGAAGCCCGGGAGGAGGGACTCCTGGGTCCGTTCCTACCTCTGCTGGGCATCTGTTCGGGAATTACTGAGCTGGGCATCCGTTCGGGAATTACTGAGCTGGGCATCCGTTCGGGAATTACTGAGCTCCCAGGACTCGGGCTCTGCAGCCACCAAACACGGTGCCAAGGACCTCTGCATGGTGAGGTCCTGTGATTGCGAGGACTAAGTCATGTGACCAGCACACTGCCGGGCACACAGCACATGCTGAGAACCGCCGGCTACAGCTCCCCCACCCCAAACCGAGAATAGAAGCATGTAGTTCCCTATGAAGTCAGCCAGCTTGGGTTTCTGGCACACGGGGGTGGGGGTGGGGGTGGGGGGGCCAGGTAGTGAGCAAAATTGAGTCAGGCGACAGCCGAGAAAGGAGGGCCGGGGAAGGCTGGCCCCCGGGGCGGCATCTTCGGGACTCGATGTGGAGACAGGCCCAGAGCGACGCTGAGCAGGCGGTGCTGACGTTGTAGAGGGAACGGGGACAGGCAGTCGGAGCGAGCCTCGTCGTATGCCAGCGCCGCTCTGGCACGGGGCTTCCGGAAAGAGGCAGAGGGGGCACGAGAAGCCACAGCCACCCTCCCCTTCGCGGGCTCGGCTCACCCGTCCAGCAAACACTGGCTGTGCATGTGGGGCCCAGGCTGCGCTCGGAGAGGAGCGGGGAGGGTGGTGGGCTTCTCAGGCCCAGCCTTCCCCAGGAGCCACCCTACGCCCATTACCCACGTGGACTCCGAGAGCCCCCCTCCTCCGGCGATTTCACAGGGTGCGGCCCCATTGCCCACACAGTGGGACAGCGGGGCCCTTGGTAACCCTGAGAGCTCCAATCGGGGGCGCTCCAGGCCTTTTATCCGGCTTTGCTTTAAAAATTGATTCCTAGCCCTGGCCAGGATAGCTCAGTGGTCAGAGTGTCAGCCTGTGGACTGAGGGGTCCTGGGTTCGATTCCGGTCAAGGGCACATGCCTGGGTTTCCGGCTCAGTCCCCTGTGTAGGGCATGCAGGAGGCAGCCCATCAATGATTCTCACTCATCATTGATATTTCTCTCTCTCTCTCCCTCTACCTTCCTCTCTGAAATCAATAACAATATTTTTTTTAAAAATCGATTTCCAGCCCCGGCTGGTGACGCTATTGGTTGGAGCATCATCCCGGGCACTGACAGGTTGTGGGTTCAATTCTCAGTCAGGGCATCTACTAAGGTTGTGGGTTCGATCCATGGTCAGAGAGCATACGGGAGGCAACCACTCAATGTTTCTCTCTCTCTCTCTCTCTCTCTCTCTCTCTCTCTCTCTCTCAAAAAAAAAAAAAATCAATAAAAACATATCCTCGGGTAAGGATTAAAAAATCAATTTCCAAATCTGCCGCATCTGCCTTTTTGTGTCTGGCGCAGTGTAGGTTGGGAGGAAGTGGACTCGGAGGAGCTCACAGATGCTCTCGTCCTCCTTTGGATGTGACTCGGGTCATTAATTCCTGCTAAGTGAGAGTCGCACCGCTCATAGTGCGGTAGGAAGGCGGGAGGGGGAGGCGGGGGGGGGGGGGGGGATGGGAAGGAGAAACAGATGCCGCACAGCGATTGGATAGGAACCTAGGAACCGGGATTAGGGTCTGATGTTTGGCTTTCTGAGTAAACACGTCCAGCTTTTCCTTTCACAAACAGCAATCTGGAGAGACGCAGGAGGGACCTAAATGCCGAATAGGAATGAGTTTATCCAGGTAAGTGAGTTTTTATTAAACAACCTAATTCGTTCCAGGTCCTTCGGAAGAAGCTGTGGGTCATGGTTAATGTACTGAGCCAGGCCGAGCGTGCGTTCCGCAGCCACCTGCGGCCGAGGCCCAGCTGTCCGGCTCCCCCTCCCGCCCCCCCCCGCCCCTCCCGCCCGTCCCCCCGGGGATGCACCGGGGCCTGCTACGCCGGTGAACGCAGGACGGGTGTCCGCAGCCGGAGACCTCGGCCGGCGAGAGCTGGGAGCGTGGACGGCATTGGGAGCACGGAGGACCCTCACACGCTAGCCACGCGCATGCTGTGCTGGGAGGAGTTTTGCAGATGTGATGGGGGTGGGGGGCGAGGAAAACAAACAAAGAAACCCAACGGGGAGGGAAACACGGCCCCACAGACACCGCTAAACAAACAAACCGTGGACTCAGCCGCAGCCACGCTCACAGGGACGGCTCAGCAGGCACTCGGGCTGGGAGCGGCCTCCCCGGGCGCGCCTCACCGAAGGCTCGCCGGGCCTGCCGCGGCCGCGCTCGGCGGTCTCGCCGGCAGGGGTGGTGGTCTCACAATAGGCATTTCCTAGGTCCTTGAGCACAAGCGGTGGCTCTTTCTAGTCCGGGTTGCGCCAGCCCTCTGGTGAGAAGCCATAACGTAACCCAGGATGGCCAGTCCTCCCCGCGGCAGCCGGCGGCCTGCCGCTCTCCATGCCGGGCCGGCTGCACGCCGATGTGCTCCCCGGAGGCCTGCCCGTGGCCCCCGGTGTTTTCGGGAAGTCCCGGAGCTGCCCTTCCCCCGGTCTGTCCTGCGTTAAACTGCACCCTCTCCCTGGGCTTCTCGGCGAGTCGGCGGGGGGCGTCCAGGGGCTGGAGGGGCAGGCGGAATGCAGCCCGCAGGGAGGCAACATGGTCAGCACAGCCGGAGGTGCCTGCCGCCATCGCCCGGAGCCACCGCAGGACCCAGCGCCCACCCCGGTTCTCCCCGGAAGGGAGGCGGGGCTCGAGCGGAGACTGGCACACGCAGGCTCACGGGAGCTCGGTTCGCCGCAGCGGAAGGCGGGTCGCCCACGTGTCCATCAGGGTGGACGCACAGCACAGGTGGTGCCCACGCCTTGGAAAGGAAGCAAGCTCTGCAGATGTCCACTGCGTCATGGACAAACCTGGAGGCCGCCATCCTGTGGAGATGAGCGAGTCACACAGGACAGGTGCCGGGCGATTCCACGGGTGTGAGGGTCACATGGACAGGGGGCGGGTGATTCCACGGTGTGAGGATCACACGGACGGTGTGAGGTCACGCGGACGGTGTGAGGGTCACATGGACAGTGGGCTGGTGATTCCACGGTGTGAGGGTCACGCGGATGGTGTGAGGGTCACTCAGACAGTGGGCGGGTGATTCTACGGTGTGAGGTCACATGGACGGTGTGAGGTCACGCGGACGGTGTGAGGGTCACGCGGACGGTGTGAGGTCACGCGGACGGTGTGAGGTCACGCGGACAGTGTGAGGGTCACGCGGACGGTGTGAGGGTCACTCAGACAGTGGGCGGGTGATTCTACGGTGTGAGGTCACGCGGACGGTGTGAGGTCACACGGATGGTGTGAGGGTCACGCGGACGGTGTGAGGTCACGTGGACGGTGTGAGGATCACACGGACGGTGTGAGGTCACTCGGACGGTGTGAGGTCACACGGATGGTGTGAGGGTCACTCGGACGGTGTGAGGTCACTCGGACGGTGTGAGGTCACGCAGATGGTGTGAGGTCACGTGAACAGTGTGAGGTCACGCGGACGGTGTGAGGTCACGCAGACGGTGTGAGGGTCACATGGACAGTGGGCGGGTGATCCCACGGTGTGAGGGTCACTCAGACAGTGGGCGGGTGGCGGCCACGGCCGGAGGAGGGGCGGAGAGCTGTGCTCAGTGGGCACCGAGTTCCCGCTTCCCACGGGGACGGGTCGGGGACGGCGGTGTGATGGTGCAGCGCCGTGTGAGTGTGTTTCCTGCCGCGGAGCTGGGCACTTAACGTGGTTAGAACGGTAACACGTATGTTGTGTGTTGGACCACACACACGGAAGTCATTCCGAGACCGTGAGCAGCTTCTCGTCGGTCTTTACAGGAGGCCCGTCCAGGGGGCAGAGGTCAGGCCAGGAAGGAGGGACCGCGGTGAGCCCGGGCCGGCCGGCCTCAGAGCCCAGGCGGGTGCCGGGCGGAGAGGGTGCCGGCAGGCAGGCCGGCGCTGGGCGGCCACCACAGCAGCTGGCATTGGTTTGTCACTGGACAGGGCGCAGAGCAGTGTCATGTCCATGGTCCCGTTATCGCCTGGGGACGATCCTGGGGGACCGGTCATATTATCACCCCGTTTTACTGGGGAGAGAGCCGACGAGGGCTGTGTGTGGGGACAGAGCCCCCCGAGAAGGAGAGAAGAATGAAACTCTGTCGGAGACCCCATGGGGGGTGCTCCCCTTGGTGCTTCCGTGCCTCCAGGAAGAGAACCGAAGAACCCCAACACTGCTCCACACCCCTCCTCCCGGAGCCCCCCGAGCACACAGCCTCCCTAGCGGGCGGGGCCTTGGTCACCGTCCCGAGGGCTCCGGTGCCCACACAGAGCAGCGGAGCTGGCTGCGCAGGAGGCTCTGCGGGAGCCCGGCTCTCCCCGCTGTCTGCTGCGCCCCGCACGGCCCCGCACACGGCGGGGGCCACACCGCCTGGGAACGGGGGACAGACTGCTGGGTGGCCCTGGGGCCACGGCGGGGAGTCCCTCTGACTGCTGTGCAGGTGGGCGCTGTGACCTGCTCCGGAGGGGCTGGCGGGGAAGGGCCCGGGCCGGCGGCCGCACAGCCGCTGCCTCCCGCGGGGCCTCAGCTACAGACAAGGCGGGGGTTGGGGGTTGTTTTGACTGAAAGAGAAACCGCCCTGCCAGGCCCTTTCACACGTCCCGCCATGCAGCCCTCAGGCCCCGGGCTGGGACCTGGCTCCCATTGTGCGAAGGAGCACGGGGAGGTCAAGGTCAAGGCCCAGCCAAGTGCAGCTGGGGCTGCAGGCCGGGGCGGCCTGCTTGGCGGCGCTTCCTGCCAGACGCCGCTGAGGAGCCGCCAGAGCATGCGTGGGGCAGGAGGTCAGAGCTGGGGCCGCGTCCGGGCTGCAGCAGCAGGCGAGGGGGGGGCGGGGGGTTGCTGGGATCCCTGTGCCCCCGCCCCCTGCCACCCCCCCGCCTCCCCCCGCCCCGCCCAGGGTCCGATGGGGGTGATTGGCAGGTCTTGCAGGAGCCTCGAGAGGCAGCCAGAGAGCTGGCCCAGAGTCAGATGAGTTCAGATCTCAGAGTCCCCATCAGCGTCACCGCGCCTCCGTGTCCTCGTCCATAAAAAGGGCCTGAATTACAACCGCCTTCCTCCTGGGAGAGCGGAGAAGTCACACATGGAAATGCTGAGTGGGCGTGACGACGCCACGCGTGTCACAGGGCTCACCACACGGCAGGTGCTTGCTGAATAACTACCGCACACAGGCAGCCACGTGACAGCCCGTGGGCCTCTCACCCACGTCCCTCCTTGCGCGCCGTGGGCTCTAACCCTCGCGGTTGCTTCCAGGAGCCGGCCCGAGTGAGGGGGGCAGCGTCCCACTCACAAGGGAGGGAACGGAGGCCCCGAAGGCGGCCTGGCTTGCGCCCAGTCGCAGGGCTGGCACCTGGCACTGGGGACCGGGCACTGGGCACGCTTTCCAGGTTGGAGAGACGAGTCCTCCCCTCCCTCCGACCCCTCCTCCTGCGAGGCCGTAGGCAGAGAGGGCACACTCAGGGAGGAGGAGGGGAGGGCTCTGTGCTGCCGCTCCCTCCCGCAGCTGCACTCAGCCTGCTCCGTGCTGCCTGCGGGTGGGGGTCCCACACTGTGGTCCCCTCCCTGCTTACCGAGCCCCCCGAGTCCTCGAAGAAGGGCTTTGGCACCCATCTTGTCTGCATCCAGAATGCCCAGCCCGCGCCCGGCACACAGGGGCTCCGTGCCTGCCCAGCCAATGAATGAATGAATGAATGAATGAATGAATGAATGATGGTCCCACATGTGAGGGAGGGGGAGGCGTAGACACACTGCTCAGTCTCCTGCTGCGTGCGGGGAGCTCTGGGTTGCAGGTTTCTGGGGGCTGGGAGGTCTGGCTCGTCCGCACTGAGCTGCCGGGATGGTGGGCTGCTGAGCAGAGAGGGCAAACCTGCCTGAGAGAGCCGAGGTCTGCGGTGGGGGCCCCGGGGGACGGCCTCTGGTCGGAGGGCAGAGCCGGCTTAAGGGGGGCAGCCTGGCGGGCACACAGCGGCCCACCCCCAGAAGGAGGCAGCCGCCGTCCGGGAATTCTGGTTTGTGAACAAGGCCCCATGTTTTCCTTCGCCTCGGGCCCTGGGAAGCCGGAGCCGTTCCTGGATGCGGGACGGCCATCCATCCTCTGCTTCTCAGGCTCCTTGATGGAGGGGGGAGGGGGCAGAGAGCCGGCCTCTCCCAGGGGACCTCACTCTTCTCCAGAAGGAAGGTCGTGTTCCAGTTTCCCAGAAGCCCCTGGGGCAGAGCCAGGATGAAGGTGAGGTGAGTGTGGCCCTGTCTCGAGCACAAAAATGAAGAGACCGCTAACAAGTTCAGGAATCAGCATAAATAATGCCTCAATATAGTATCTTTAAACCCAGATCACTGCTAAAATCTGTAATGAACAAAATAGCAAAATTCCATATTTACAGGGTCAGGAGCATAGCCGTGGAGCCACACATGCCCCAGGCATGTAGCCCCAAGCCACATGTTCACGTATTTTAATTACCCCTGCCCCCCCCGCCCCAAACATGAAAGCATTAAAAAAAATTACTGAAAAGTAGGTGTATTAAAAGTCATAGGTTATCATTTTTTAAAATATATTTTATTGATTTTTTTACAGAGAAGAAAGGAGAGGGATAGAGAGTTAGAAACACCGATGAGAAAGAATCATTGATCAGCTGCCTCTTGCACACCTCCTACTGGGGATGTGCCCGAAACCCAGGTACATGCCCTTGACCAGAATCGAACCCGGGACCTTTCAGTCCACAGGCTGATGCTCTATCCACTGAGCCAAACCGGTTTTGGCATAGATTGTCTTAAGTTTAAATATTTTATGTCATCAACATCTTAAACAGAATTTATTATCACTTAGTGGAAACAAACTCATCAATATATATATTTTTAAAATCTGCTTCTTTGCTAATTTCATTTTCAGTGCAGAGAACTGACATGTTTGACAATACCTCTTAACCAAAGTGACAATTTTAAAAATCCTAAAATTAATTTCTGGTTACTAATTGTACCTTTAAATTTTTGCTATTTTGTTCGTGGTGGGTTTCTTTATGTTGATTATGATTTTCTGGGACTTTGATTACAGTATTTCTCCACAGTTGTTGTTCAGCGAGCACAGAGTTTCTGTGTGGGATGCTGAGAAAGTTCTGGAAAGGGATACATAGCAACGGTGCCCACCACAATGGGGAGGCACTTAATCGTACGCTTTAAACTGGTTGAACCGGTAAACCTCATGTCATGTATATTTTACTGCGATGAAAAAGCATGTTTATTTTCTTGATTACCTTCGTGCCGGAGATGACACCTTGACTCACCCTAGACTCAGCCCTCAGCGTCGGCGGAGGCCCCGGAGCAGAGTGGAGACCCCGTGGGGACAGGGAGATGCCGAGCATGCTGCCTGGGAGGGGGAGGCGAGAGAGATTAATACTTCGGGGAGTGGGGGGCGTGAGAGGAGCGGGGTGAGGCTGCATCAGCGGCCACGGCTCAGATGAGAAGCAGGAAGTACGGAAGCGCCGATAGCTGGTCACACAAAAGGGAACGTAAAGCTCGCCAAGTGGCGTGGTGCCCACGTCCAGCAACAGCATGCGCGTGGCACACGTGATCACCGGGCACTCGCAGTGCTCCGCGGACGGTGCTAATGCTTAGAGCACCTCGGGGCGGACAGGCTCCCGGAGGCTGGGGAGAGGAGGGAAACGGCTGTGGTCAGTGTCCACGGGCAGTACAAGCCAGGCCCCTGCCAGGCCCGTTCTTAGCCTCCCCCTCGTCACACCTCTCACCTCATCGCTGCCTCCAGTTACACCGCGCCGGCCGCCTCCGCACACAGGACCGTCCCTTTGTTCTTTCCGCCTCTGGTGCACTTGTTTAACTGGCACACGCAGACCGGCCCCGAGCCAGGCTCGACGGGAACCACAGGCCGTCTGCCGGGAACCTGGGCTCGGAGGCCGGGAGCGGCAGGGTGTGAGGCGGCAGGAGGCTGGGCCGTGCTGACCGGGGGAGCCTGCAGGCAGGTGTGGCTCCCTCTGTGCAGAGCGAACGCCGCTCAGGAGCCGTCAGGAGCTGCTGGGCCCTCGAGGGGTTCCCGGCGGCCGTTCTGTCAGCCTCTCCAGCGCCACGAGGACTCTGCCCGCAGGTAAGGAGGACGGTGTGGGATACCGGCAGGAGCAGGGGTCCGTCGGAGTTCGGAGCGTGGTTCCGGACTGCGGTCCCAGGCTCTTCTCTGCCTCGAACCTCCTGAGACCTGGGCCCACGCACCAGCCAGCGCAGCGGGAAAGGGGTCGGCCAGACCCCACGTTCCCACATTCCCTCCAGAACGAGGAGGGAGCATGCAGGCCTCCAGTGCCCATCAGACTGTCGGAGGAGCAGGACGCATTTGGGGTCAGGGATGAGGACTGTGGCAGAGACTTAAGGCTCTTTTCCTAAAAGCACCAGCACTGCTCAGTGGGAGGAAGGAGCATGTGGGCGGGAAGGAGGCAGGCGGGTGCTCGGCTCGATTTCAGCACGGCTTCAATATTTGTCGAGTATTTATTTTGAATAAATTCCTCTCACATATTAGTGGGTCCACTTGATTATAAAAATAACAAACCAAGTGACTGTGTAATCAGGAGAGGTCCTTCAGTAGTGGAAGTGCCTCCTGCTTTGACAGGCGGGAGAGGGGGCGTGCGCCTCATCGCACTTCCCCTGGGAGCAGACACGGCTGTGGCCTCGCCTCTGCCAGAGGACTCCGACAACGTGTCTGAGAAGAGTTTAGGGCTCTTGTCAGAGGCCGCAGCGATGTGGGGAGGCAGGGGGGTGGGCAGGAAAAGCTCAGTACTGCCCCCCGGCCTCAGGGGGCGCTAGACCAGCATCTGGGAGCACACAGTAGCTCTGGGTCTCAGGGCATCAGAACAGGGCGTCTGCTGCTCTTCTCCACTGTGTCCCCTTAGCGGGGCCTCGGATCCCTCGGCTTCTACCCTCCACCCCCACTCCTGGACCTACCAGTGAATGAGCTCCCCTGAACAGCTCACAGGCAGACCCTTTAAGAGCTGGTGGATTTGGCCAATCACCAGCCAGCAGCATCCGAGGTACCCAGCCCTGGTCCAATCAGCTGACAGCCAGAAGGAAACGGGGATGTGCTCTGCTTCTGGGTGAGGGGCTGCCCTATGCACCCAGCCAAGATGGGGTGGAGCCATGAAGAGGGCTGGGAATGGGCATCCTCAACAGTGCAAAGAGGAAGTAAGCCAGCGTGGCTCAGTGGGTGAGCGTCCCCCTAGGAACCAGGTCAGGGTGTGATTCCCAGGCAGGGCACAGGCCCGGGTTGCAGGTTTAATCCCCAGTGGGGGGCGTGCAGGAGGCAGCTGGGCCATGATTGTCTCTCATCACTGATGTTTCTATCCCTCTCTCCCTCTCACTTCCTCTCTGAAATCAATAAAAATATTTTTTAAAAACAAACGAAGAGGAAGTGTTTGTTTGGCTCCTCGGGATCCCTCTTTGGCCTCCTCCCTGTGCCGCCCCATCTCCTGGGGGCTGACCTCGTGGCCTCTGCTTCCCGGGGGTCAGGCCAGGGGAGGCAGCAGGCGTCAGGGGCCCTGCGAGGCAGGTGGCGTGAGCGTGTCTCCAGCTCTGGAACCCTCTCCGTCTGCCGCTGTTCCCAGCCCCGCACACGGGTCCCTCTGCCGGAACGCGCTCCGCCTGGCTGTGGCAGGAGAGACTGTCCCCGTTGGTTCAGACAGAGACCCCAGCCTCCCTCCTCGTTCCCGCCTCGAGACGGGGACCCAGGACTCGGTCTGTCCTCCCGCTGCCCAGCGCTGGACGGGTCGACCCAGGACGGTGCCACGTCCATCCGCCCACCTGACCCCCAGATGCCCTGCTGCCCTCCTGGCCGCGGCCTGCCTGCGTGGACGCTGCTCCCCGCACTGACCCAGCGCTCGGCCCTGGGGGCTGGCCCGGGTCCGAGTTCTCAGCCGTCACTCCCACGACGCCAGCAGCAGGAAGCCGAGGCCGTGGTGTGTGTGTTTTTCCTCAAAACCGCTATAAGCGTCTCCTCAGTGCATCCCACGCTTCGCGCTGCTGGGAAACTGCCTCTCGGAGCCAGAGGCAAGGAAGGCATTTCTCAGGGACAGGAAATGATAGTTTTTTGCTCGAGCCTCCAGCTCCCTTCTAAACGGAGAAGCAGAGAATTCCCAAACCCATTAAACACGCTGATAGATAACACAGATGTTCCCTGCTTTATGGCAGAGACGGCCCCGGCAATATTGGGTGTAAATCAAATTTCTTAAAATCAAATTACCCCGGGAAAGCACCCTGGGAATGCGCCTTCAGGAGGCGTTCTGCCGCGCGTTCCCGTCTGCATCGGAGAGGCCCTGCCCCGCTCCGTCCGTCATGCAGCCTTTATTCCTCCAGCAGCTCAGCCCGGCCCGGCCTCTGGGCCCCTGGGAGCCTTTAACCCTGTTCCGCGCGGAGGCCCCGCCCCAGACACCTCCTCTCCGCGGGTCCGCGTGCTGCGGCCTCGGTGATTTTAGAAACTCCCAGAAGGTCCTGAGGCACAGCCGGCTGGGGACGCGGGGCCAGTCGCTGGATGTGTGTTAAGACCCCTCTCCGCCAGCCCGGCTGGGGCTGGGACGGAGCGGCTGCTAAGTGTCTCCCCCGGGGCAGCGGCCAGGGGCTGCACAGACGCCTGAGCAGACAGCGTCCCCGCCACGTGCGTCTGGGGCGTGGGCGTGCCTCTCGCCTAGACCGTTAGGTTTTCCACAGCGCGGAGGGACTGCTGGCTTTTCTGTCCTCACGGAGACCAGCTCAATGGCGCCTCCGAGACGGCTTTGCCCGCCATCAGGGCGGTGTTTCTTCAGGCTGGCGTCTCCCTGCCGGTGTCTCTGCCTCCACGCCTCCGCGCTCAGTGTTCGGGCTGAGACGCGGACACTCAGGTCTCCCAGCGCCCACGCTAAGACACCCGCCTTTCACCAGACGAGTGAGTGCGTCTCCGAGTGTGGCAAGCCTCGGCCGCCTCTGCCGCCTGGCTGTTTCCGCTCTCTGTGGTCTCTGTCCACACCTTCACTCCGTCCCCTTTCCCGCTTCACAGCACTGAACCAGGCCTGGTTCAGTGCTGTGAAGCGGGAAAGGTTACATGTCGGTGCTGGGCCCTCCGTGTGTCCACTCGCTGCTTCCCGTCCAGGCTGGAAACACGCCCCCCTCCTGCGGAGAAGGCGAGGATGTCAGAGTCTCCACGTGGACGGTCTACCTGCCAATCGCCATCTAATTTTTGTCACGTAGGTTAGTTCTTGCTTATATTTACAATTCCCCCAAATTGCCCTAGCCGGTTTGGTTCAGTGGATAAAGCACATGTGTCAAACACAAGGCCCGCGGGCCAAATCCGTCCCGCCAGGCCTTGCAATGTGGCCCGCACCGCGCTGTCATCACTGCACTCCGCTGCGTTTCCATCACAATGACAGTTTATGACTGTTCAGTAAACCATTCGGCCCACGATTTAGGCTGGATTTTAGATTTTGGCCCCTTCTCTGATTGAGTTCGACACCCCTAGGATAGAGCGTCAACCTGTGTGCTGAAGGGTCCCGGGTTCGATTCTGGTCAGGGGCACATGCCTCTATGGCAGGCTTGATCCCCAGCCCCGTTGGGGTGCATGTGGGAGGTAACCAATCTCTCTCACATTGATGTTTCTCTCTCTGTGTCTCTCCCTGCGCTCTCTAGAAATCAATGGAAAAATATCCTTGGGTAAGGATTAAACAAATAATTAATAATAAAATAAAATCCCCCCCAAATCATCATCTTCTTTTCATCTCTACAAACACGTGTATTTCTGTAGGTTTAGCAGCCTGTTTTCTAATTTAATTCCTCAGCATCACTTCCTGACCCCCTCCTGTACGGGCTGGAATAATGTTCTTTCTGAGGGGGGTTCTTTATTAAGGTCCATAATCTCATATACACATTTCTGAAATTCAGAAAGCTTTGAGAACCAAAACTTATTAGCAACACCAGCGGCCCGGTGCATGGATTCGTGCACATTAAAAAGAAATTAATTAGAAGAAATATCTCAATGTCGGGCTCCCTCCTCTCTGGTTCCGGGGTGCATCATCCGAGAACCGCCGCTGCCAGCTCACCGCAGCTCAGCAGCTCCTGTGTTGAGTGTCTGCCCCCCCTGGTGGTCAGTGCGTGTCATACCTACTGACCGGTTGGCAGGTCGGGTGGTCGGCCAGTCACTTATCCTTTTATATATGTAGATGTTCTAGAAATGTGAGTGTGTTTGGTGGGGTTCGATGGGATGCCTTCCTAAAACCCGGAAACTCTGAGCCGCCTTCCACACCAGCTCAGTGCCGTGTTGTGAGGCATGATTCCACCCTGTGGGAACAGGGACACCCCAGGCCTGTGTCCCCCAGTCTGAGAGGCGCCGGGCCAGGCCCAGCCTTTCCGGATGCTTCCGTCCCGAACCCATCGCTCCTTCCTCCAGAACTCACCCGTTAGTCAGGCCGGTGGCCGCACCTGCTCACCGTGCCTGTCCCTCTCCCTGGCCTCTGTGGACAGACTCACACCCCTCTCCGCTGCCTGTCGGGCAGTGCCTGCAGGACGATACCCCTGGGACCCAGGCCGGGCTACGTCTTGAGGAGATGTAGGGCGAGGAACCTCCTTGTTCTTCCTTCCTTTCTAGATCATCAGTGGAAAGCACACAACATGCTACAAGATACGCACGCCTTCCCCCGATGTGGAGGAGGCAGCTGTGCATGTGCTAAGGGGCCGGGAGCCCCTGCGGGGGTCGCAGGGAGATCACTTCCGTGCAGCTCACCTTCCGTGCGGCTCACCTTCTCCTACCACAGGCTCCTGTCTTCAGCTCAGACAGGCAGGATGGGAAGGGAGCCGGACATCCACCCAACACTCCTGCGGCTCCATCCTCCTCTGTGGCCCGGCCACTCCGTGCAGGCGGATGAGAGCGGTGAAGGCGTCGACCTAACATCAGCGGGTTTTCAACAGCCTTTCGGGCGATGACCTTTGGTCTTTGGACGTGACCTGTACCCCCAGAGCCCTGGGCCTTTCAAACTGTCCCCGAGGGAGACACGCGATTCGCCCGAGGCTGGGCCTGTCCACGCTCCGGCTGCTCTTTGGGGTCGGGGCAGCAGAGCGGGCTGGTCAGCCCGGACACTCAGGAGCCCCGGGCATGGGACATGGCGGGGCCAAGCTGCAGTGTCCCCGCAGGGCAGGGAGCGGCCGGTGACTGGAGCTCAGGCTGTGTTGTAGGGGGGCCGAGTTACCGTCCGATCCCCTTCACCAGAGCCGTCCATCTGTCCTTCCTCCGAGGGGCGGGCAGTGGGCAGCAGGCAGCGGGCAGCGGGCAGCACCAGGGGGCAGCGCCAGGCGGCAGTGTCGCAGTGCTCAGTGGGGCTGCCTCGGAACCCCCAGAACACGTGCACCCAGTACCGGTGCCTCGGACGCCCCCTCCTTCGATCAAAGGGCCCCTCCTTATCTCCCGCTCTCGCTGGCCCCCTCCCCGCCCCCCAGCCCGTCTGCTGCCTCCCCTCCCTCTCCCTCCCCGCAGTGCAGCCCTCCGCGGTTCCAAAAGGCTTTCATTTGGGAGACGTGATGGGGTGTGGGGTGAAGAGGCATCAGGAAATGATGCCAGCGGCGCTTTTATGTGCGCGCGGGAGGCATAGATCACCCCAGCAGCCGCTCCTTCCCTTTCTTCCTTTTCGCAGAATTTATTGCCGTTTTAGTCCCGGAGAAGCCCAGGACACGCGCAGGTTTCTCCGTGTAAAAAGTTCACGTTCGCCGCTCCAGCGGGCTCCTCTGCCACCCTCCCATCCGCTCGCCTCCTTGGGAGCCACCTGGGCCCGGGCTGGGGGAGCCTGGCCCTCCCGGCCGCACTCCCGTGGGCCGCGCTCCGTGTCTGCATGAGCGTGTGTGCCGTGCCGTCGGGCTGTGCACACGGACTGCACGCGGTGAGCTATCCTGCACTCGCCTGTCTCTCGGCACATCCACACCAGCCCGTGGAGACGGGCCCCATCTTCCTCGTGGTTCCGGGCGTTGCGTGGTTTCGCGTGGACACACGGTTGTCGCCCGTTCCTCGTCTCCTTCGCTCACAGGGCCCGGAGACACGGGTGGTCGGCTCAGCCTGTCCTAAGAGAACGCCGTGGGCCAGTGGCGTACGCAGCAGAAATGTGTTCTCTGGTGGCTCTGGAGGCTGACGTCCAGGATCAGGGGCCGGCACGTCTGGTTCCTGGGCGGGCTCCCCCCACCCCCCACCTGGTGTGGCTGCCTCCTCTGTGTCCACGGGAACCTTTTATTTGTATGGCCAAGGGGGAGGCGTGAGGGGGGAGATGAGATGGGCTGGGATGGAGGAGAGAAAGATGGGGAGGGGGATAGAGAGAAAGGGAAAGCAATCTCTCCTCCTCTTCCTATAAGGCCACCAATCCAATTGGATGAGGGCCCCACCCTTCTGACCTCACCTAACCTTAAGGCCTCTGAAAACCCTGTCCCCCAGACTGCCACTTTGAGAGCGCCGAATCCTAACCACTAGACCACCAGGGCCTGTCAGACTGCCACTGTGGAGGCTAGGGCTCCAACATATGAATCTGGTTGAGACACATTCAGTCTGTAGCAGTTGGGGTGGCAAGCCAATGCCCTGGAAGGCCCCCTCCCCCCTCCTTTGCACCCCATGCCCAGCCCATCACATGCTCAGTACTGGCTGCAAGGAATGTACCGATCTCGCAGAATGTACCCCTGATGAGCAAGGTGACCTTCCTTGGACACACGTTCTGCCGCATGAAGACAAAACTAGCTTGAGCGTATTGTGCGTTCACTGCATGCCGGGCGTGGTTCCAGACCCTTCTGTGCATCGCTCACATATGCCTCCCACCCGAGGAGGTCGGTCCCATTACCACCCCCTTTCCTAGGTCAGGAAGCTGATGCAGGAGAGGAGGAGCAGGTCCCTACGGCCGGGCAGGTAGACAGCGGCAGAGGTGGGACCTCACGCGGCTCCGTGGCCCTGAGCCCCGGCCCTCCCTCAGCGGGTGTGCTCCCCACCAACAAGCTGTCGCCATTGCTCCTGCCTCGTCCCCGTCCTCACTGCAGGCCCGCCAGAGCCTTCACAGGGCACAGGCGGGCGGTCCCTGCGGGCAGGTGGCCTAGGCTTGGGGTTGGCCTTTCCGCTCTGCCACCTGCCGGCTGGCTGCCCTTAGCCCTCTCTGTGCCAGAGGACAGAGGAGCCCTTTCTCCTGCCTCACAGGATGGCTGGGAGAAGAATGGAAATAAAACAGAGCACATGGCGATGTTTTTAAATCGTAGGGTTTGGGCCCGGGTGGCAAGAAACGAGACTCGTCCTTGCCTGGTGCGATTTTCATACCCAGCCCTCATGGCCACCTCCCGGTGCCAGGCCCCGTGCCGGCGAGGGGACACCGCAGGTGGAGAGACCGGACAGACAGCAGCCCCGCGGGGGCGCCTCGGTGGGAGGGCGGAGCCTGAAGCACCGGGAGTCAGGTGAACCGCCCGGGTCCCACGTAGGACGAGGAAGGAGCCAGGCCTCCAGCCCGGCCCATCTGGCTGCAAGGCTCCCATGGTTTATCTTGAAAGAGAAGCCGGCGTGGACCTGCTGTTTCTCTCCGCGGCCCACTCAGGAGCGCCGGGGAGCGGGGCGGCGGGCGGCTCCCTCCCAGGCCCCAGAGGAAGGAGCCGGGGGTCCAGCTGCCGCCCATATGATGTCCGTGCAGAAGCTGGATGGGGTGTTTGCACGTACGTGTGTGTGCGCTGCCTGCACGCTGCGGAGAGGCACGGGGCTCACAACATGCGGGGTGTCTGAGAGCAGAGAGCGGGCAGGGAAGCGGAGAGGGCCGTGCACACCACACCCTGCCCCCTGCAGGGCCCTGGACGCCTCCCTCACCTCCCGGGACCCCCATGTTTGAAACCACAGGAGGAGAAGGCATCAGCAGGCCTGAGTGACGGCCGCCCTCAGGACTCCCTTGGCAATCCCCGCCTGCTGCTCTGTCTCGCTCCCCCCCACCCCCCCAAACGCTGGCCCAGGCCATGCTTCTGTCTCGGAGCCCATTTTCTGTCTCGGAGCTGGTCAGGGTCGGGCTCCGGAGGGCTGTCCCCAAAGAAGAGCCCGCGCTGAGCCATCGGGGGCTCCGGTCTGAGTGTGGCTCTCACACTTGCTCCTTGTGGGCGACCTTAGGCAGGCCGTTTGTCTCCATGAGCCGGGGGGGCCCCATCTGGAGGACGCGGGGGGTGCTCAGATTCAAGGAGGAGGGAGGGGGTTGGAGTCTGGTGTCCAGGCTCAGCTCAGCACAGAGCTGGGCTCTCTGCTTCCATTTGCTCTTCGTGCCTTTAAAAAAAAATACATTTCTGTGATCTCAGAGAGGAAGGGAGGAGAAAGAGATAGAAACATCAATGGGGAGAGACAATCATGGATGGGCTGCCTCCTGCACCACCCGCACCCCCCCCTCCCCCCGGCACTGGAAATGGAGCCCACAACCTGCGCGTGTGCTCTGATCGGGAACCCAGCCATGACCTCCTCATTCATAGGGCTCCTTTCAAACCTCCCAACGCCACATGCGGCAGACCAAGGCCCTGCTGCCAGGCCGCCCCCCCTGACCCGGGCTCCGGGAGGGCCTCGGCGGGTCCTGGCTCCGGAAGTGCATTAGCCTCCTAGGGGTCAAGGGCGAGAGCCTGCGGCAGCGGAAAGGGAGGCTCGGGCGTCAGGCTCGGCTCAGCGCATCTTGCTCCCTGGCTCTGGTCCCTGAGGTGCAGGACCGGGTCCAGTGGCTTGGAGAGACTGTCACATTCCGAGGCTTCCAGAACACGGAGACCGGCCTGAGGAGACAGACGCCTCCAAACCGGCGCTCTGAGCCAGGCTGTCCGTCTCCAGAACCCCAAGAAAATCTCAAGTCACATAGGACGGAACGTGCGTGGTATGGCCACTCATTCTCTGCAGATACATTCAGAACCCGGCCCTCTCTTTCCACCTTCACGGCTCCCACCTCGCCAAGTCCCCGTGACCTCTCACAGGGATCGCCACCGAAGCCCCTTGCTGGCCCCTCTGCACTCAGGCATCAGGCCAAGTCCTTCCGCTGCCCTAAAACCTTCAGTGGCTCCCCATTGCCTAGTTCCTACTTCAGACCAACCCCTCTCCCGGCACTCCCAGCAGCGCCCCCCCACCCCCTTCTGTTCTTTTGCTCGTGGCTCTTGCAGCTTCTGGTATGTTTCTGATCCCGTGTTGCTGTGTCTACTCTTTGTCTCCTTCGAGGAGTGTGCTCCCCAGCAGGGCTGTCTTCGGGGGAGGCTGACGTGCAGACGGAGAACGGCAGTGCGAGTGTTCCCGCCCGGGTGAGACAGGGTGCTGAGTGGTAGGGCCCAGAGGAGCAGGGAGGGCCTGCCTGGGGGTGGAAGGTCTAATGCTCTGCATAGAGCAAGCCTGATGCTCGGACAATTTTCTGATCCTACGGGGAAAGCATGACTCACTTACATTCAATATAGAGATGTCACCGTTATTTTAAAAATCAGTTCTCGATGTTTATAATGTCAGGGCTACATAAATATTGTTCACTGCTAAGCCATAAGGTTCATGAGTGTTCTTCTCTCTGTTAATAACTGCTTACCAAGTAGCTAAGGGTTGCCTTGTTTTATTATTATTATTATTATTATTATTATTGTTATTTTAAATATATATATTATTGATTCTTTACAGAGAGGAAGCGAGGGGGTAGAGAGGAGGAAAAATCAATGGGAGAGAAACATCAATCAGTTGCCTCCTGCACACTCCCTTCTGGGGATGTGCCCACAACCAAGGTACATGCCCTTGACCAGAATCGAATCTGAGACCCTTCAGTCCGACGCTCTATCCACTGGGCCAAACTCATCAGGACTATTATTATTATTATTATTATTATGATTTTAATCCTCACCTGAGGATATTTTTCCATTGATTTTTAGAGCGTGGAAGAGAGAGGGGAAGACAGAGAGAAATATCCGTATGAGAGAGAGACGTCGATCGGTTGCCTCCTGCACACACCCTGACCAGGGCCAGGGCCAGGGAGGAGCCTGCAACCACGGTTCAAGCTCATGACCAGGATCTATGGCCTGCCCCCACCTCCTGGAGGCATTGGAAATCCCTTTCTCTCTGTTTCGTTTTGTTTTTTAATTTCTTGCTGAGGTGCCTTGGTGAAGACCTTTTATTCTTACTATGAGCCAGGTGTCCCGTGGCCATTCCAATCTGGAGACTCATTCGATTACATTCTGCCAAATGTAATGGCATCATTGGATATATTTTTCTCTTTCTCTTTCTGCAGTTCTCCATCCTGATAATTCAGTACTTTACCTCTGAGTTGACCCCCTCCTTTCTGTGGTTCTGCTCCCCAGCCCTCTGCCTTCCGCTTTCGAAAAGGCTCCTCGGCTCCATCTGTCAGCCCTCCCTGAATTGTTCCTGGGCGGAGGTTTTACTTTCTCCGAGCCCGTGAGTGACGCCCGTGCGAAAGGCAGGGGCGCTTTTATCTCTCGGAGGACATTAATTAGTGCTTTTGAAGTCACGGCTTCCTACACGGGCCTTTGTTCTGTCCGCGGCTCTCAGCGCTTCCCGGGGCCTGCTGACTCCTGGCCGCCCGCTCACTTCCAAGAACAAAGCACTGAAAGGCTCCGGGAAGCTCCGGGCAGGGCGGCCTCGCTGACGGGAGCCTCCTCACGGGGGCCCCACGTGTGAGTCGCTGCCGTTATCTCTGTCTCAGCGAGTCCGTTCCCCAGAGAGGCCTGCCCCACGCGCCTCCCCGTGGGAGATGCTGCCTGCATCCCGGGACCCAGAGCGGGAGGGTCAGGTCCCTCGCTCCTCAGCGGGGCCCGGCGCCCTCGGTTCTCAGCCTCCCGGAGGCAGTGTCTTCAGAGGTTAGCCTCTACCTGCCGTGGGCATGCGGGATGGTACCACACGGCGGGGCGTGCCGGGGAGGGAACCCGGGGTCTGACTGCTCTGGGCTTCTTGCTCTAACACTAACCTTGCTCCGCACCCTCAGCGGGGTCTGCCGCCTGCAGCTCCTGAGCCTCCTCCTGGGCTCTGGCTCCTGAGCCGGCCGGATTTTCAGGCCTGGCCTCCCCCGCCCTCCTCCCAGCAGCCACTGCTCTGCAACGTCAGTTACTCTGGTCCGTCCCATAATGACAGGGTGCATGTGCCTCCTGCGGCCCCGCTCTCCATGCCCAGTTCTCTGTGTTTTATTGTGGGTCACACTTTGTTATTCCCTTAGAAGGCATTAGAGTAGGGGTGTCGAACTCAATCAGAGAAGGGGCCAAAATCTAAAATCCAGCCTAAATCGCGGGCCGAATGGTTTACTGAACAGTCATAAACTGTCATTGTGATGGAAACGCAGCGGAGTGCAGTGATGACAGCGAGGTGCAGGCCACATTGCAAGGCCTGGCGGGACGGATTTGGCCCGCGGGCCTTGTGTTTGACACATGTGCATTAGAGAGAGAGGCATTAGGTAAGCGTGTGTATTACTTCTCTGTACTTTTTAAACCTCAGTGCGTGGGTGTCTTCTCTTTGGCTCGCGAGTGTTCTTTTCTCTGAACCACACACACACACACACAATTCACACTCACACACACACATAATTCAGTTAAGGGAGCAACAAACTTGCCAATAGAGACCACGTATGCACCCATCAGCAGCCACTAGCAACTGGTGCCCGTGTCATGTGCGAAAGCATTTGTAGCAGGTGCATTTAGAGGCACGCTTTGATTAATAATTAATAATAATAACAGAGTAATAATAACCGCAGTGCATAGTAACTACCATGACGACGTCACCACGTCTGGCCGTGAGTGCGGCGCCCTCCTGGGCTGGTTCTCGCAGCAGCTGGCGGCCTCTGTCTGAGGCGCAGAGGAGCCGGGCGGGGACGGCCTTCTGTCTTGGCCACAGTGAGTGGGCATCGTGATGGCGGGCCCATCCTGCTGAGCTCCCTCTGCTCTCCTGCAGGGGAACTGTGTTCCGTAGGCGGTCCCCCGCCTTCCTCCCAAGCGAGTACCCACAGCGCCTCCTGCTTGGCTTGGGAGAAAACCCCAGAGTCAGGCATGGAGTTTGGGGCTCTGCCTGCTCCACCTGGTGACGATTCCGACCCCCACCGCGGGGAGGCCCACGGGAGGAGGATGGAGGACAGAGGATGCGGTGCCTGGGACACGCCAACCTCCCCCCGGCTTTCTGTGTTGGTCTGATGCTCCAGGTCCATGTGTGTCGTATGCATGTGTGCGTGCTTGCGTGTGTGTGTGTGTGTGTGTGTGTGTATTGGGAAACCTGGTTCTTCCCTGAATCCTGTCCCCAGGACAGGACTCTCCTCCTCGTGCCCCTGCTCTCCCTCCAGACCTCCAGCTCCCGCTGCCAAGATGCAAACATCCCCTGCTTCTCCGGAAGCCGGGCCCACGCCCGTGAGAGGAGAGGGCTGCTCTGGCTGCTGCTTCGTGAGCTGCGGAGAGAACAAGAGTGTGTGTGTGTGGGGGGGGGGGGTACCTCACCCCATGTTCAGAATGGATAAATGACTGGAAGCTGTCAGCACTAGAGAAACCTTTATAAAATGCCTACTATGTGCTGGGCACATAGTAGGCACTTTAAGCCTCCCCCAACACTAGGGGTAGAGACTCTGACCACGTTCACCTCAGCGACCAGCCTCGCAGAAGTGGGAGACCTACCCAGGTCTCCACGTGGGGGAGCCTGGACTCCAATCCAGGAGGGGAAAGTGGGGCGAGGCCTTGGTATACGAGGGGGGGGGGGGGGAGGGGCTGCTGATCAGGGAAGAAAGGAGAGGCGTACCCTGAGAAATGAACCCACATGTGCTCTGGGGAGACGGGAGAGAGCCTGGCGGAGCCCACACCAGGCACGTAGGGGTGCTCTCTCGCCTCCCAAGCGAGTACCCACAGCGCCTCCTGCTTGGCTTCGGAGAGAACCCCAGAGTCAGGCGTGGAGTCTGGGGCTCTGCCCGCTCCACCTGGTGACAGTCCCGCCCCCTGCCCTGGGGAGGCCCAGGGGAGGAGGAGGGAGGACGGAGGATGCCCATGCCCGGGACACGCCAGCCTCGACGTGGGGGGGGGAGGGGGGGGAAGGCGGGGGACACAATCCCCTGCAGGAGGGGGAAAGGCAGAACACAATCCCCCGCAGGAGAGCAGGCGCCCCCACATCTGGGCTGCCTTTCGGCGTAAGAATCGTGGAGGTGGGAGCGGCAGGTCACGGCTGGCTGGCCTCCCCCGGCATATCTGATAGGGCCGGCCTATCGCTGCCGCCCGGCTCGGATTGTGACCAAAGGAAAGCATTTATTACTGGCAGACAGAGCCCCCGGGCCAGCGCCGTCAGCTCCGGCTGGCCTGTCAGCCCGGCCTGGGGATTGAAGGCCGTTTTGTTTTTATCTGTTTGCATGGAAGCGTTCCAGAGAAAACAGCACGTTTCGTGACCTGCGCACTGGCTATCATGTTAATTAGGTTTGAAGACTCGTACATTGTTTTCATAAGGGCTATTACATTTTCTCTAATCAAATTAGGGGGAAAATAAGGATGCACGGCAATAATATTTATTATTAATACCAGACTGCAGAGGCGCCCGGAGAGGACCATCGGCGAGGGGAAAGCCTGGAAGACGGCCCTGGCCAGGACGACGGGGGCGCTGCGGCTCTCAGCGCGCGTCCTCTGGGTGCTTTGGAGGAGGAGAGAGTGAGAATAGAGCCCCTTGCAGGAGAACAGGGGGCTGGGCCCTGGACACCCTGAGAATTCTGGGCGCCCACTGCCGTCTCCTTCAGTGCTTTTCTCCAGACCGCAGCTGCTGCTCCGAGGCGGACGTTTGACTTGGGCTTCATGTGGATTCAAAGGTTGCCGCTGGGTCCGCCGGCGTGGCTCCGTGGCTGAGCGTCAAACTATGAACCAGGAGGTCACAGTTCAGTTCCCGGTCACAGCACATGCCCGGGTTGCAGGCTCCATCCCCAGTAGGGGGCGTGCAGGAGACAGCCGGTCCATGATTCTCTCTCATCATTGATGTTTCTCTCTCCCTCTCCTTTCCTCTCTAAATCAATACAAATATATTATAAAAACAAAACAAAAACAAACAAACAAAAAGGTTGCAGTAGCTCCGATTGTAGTTTAACAAAGAAATGGTTTTCCACCCCCCATGTCCTGGTGTGAGGGAGCCACGTGTGGCGGGCAGAGTGAAGGCGTGGCCCCTGGGAGGGAAAGTGTCACGTGGGGAGAAGGTGGTGACAGGGGTGTCCCACATGAGCACACAGGACAGGAACACGTGTATCCGACAGGCAGCCCCTTTTGGAGACTGGGCTGAGTCGGGCTGGATTCTCCTACAGCTGTGGTTGGCAAACTGTGGCTCATGAGCCACATGTGGCTCTTTGGCCCCTTGAGTATGGCTCTTCCACAAAATACCACGTGTGGGCGCACACGTACAGTGCGATCGAAACTTCATGGCCCATGTGCAGAAGTTGGTTTTGGCTCTCCAAAGAAATTTCAATCATTGTCTTGTTGATATTTGGCTCTGTTGACTAAAGAGTTTGACTATTACTGGCCTAGTACCATGGTCGGCAAGCTGTGGCTCGTGAGCCACATGTAGCTCTTTGGCCCCTTGAGGCTGGCTCTTCCACAAAATACCACGGCCTGGGCGAGTCTATGTTGAAGAGGTGGCGCTAGGAGGAGTTTAAGTAAAAAAAATGTGGCTCTCCAAAGAAATGTCAATTGTTGTCCTGTTGGTATTTGGCTCTGTGGACGCATGAGTGTGCCGACCGCGGGTCTAGGGAGAGGGAGAGCGGCCAGGGCGGGGGCCAGCTGAGGCGTAGAACTCGCTCCCTGAGCTCACGGCTGCTAGTGCATTGGCGTGTGGGGCCACACCACCACTTCCCCTTCCTGGTGGTACCCCGATTTCCTGGGGGCACTCCTTGGGGTGCAGCCTTGGGGGCCGATGGGATCCTGGTACTTGCCCTCCCGCTATGGGAGCAGGCGACTTCCGGAGGCCCTTCCTCTCCCACCGCCCTGAGAGCCCGGCTCCGTGTCCGGCCCCGGGCCTCTGGGGGCACCGCTGGAAACCCTGCTGGAAGACATGCATCTGCAGGGACTGCTTGGCCTCGGGCAGCCCGCTCCCAGCTGACCCGGCTCCCGGGTGGTGTCGAGGCCCCGTGTCCTTCCCAGGATGCCCCTTTCTCTCTGGGCGGCCGGATTGCTTCCCTGCGTGTGCTCGGGGCTCCCCCCTGCAGGGGCTGTGCACGGGGCTGGGTGTGGGGGGCGGAGAGGCCGGCACAGCTGGCACCTGTGGCTGTGCCTCTCTCGGGCTGACTGGGACCAGCACGGGGCTGGGCGTCAGGCTTCTCCACTCTGTTCCCTGGGATCCTTGACCTCACCGTTTCATCTGGGGGGTGGGGTTTAATATGTCACAATGGTAACAGCTGTAATTTTTTAAAGTACATTTTTATTGATTTCAGAGAGGAAAGGAGAGGGAGAGAGAGATAGAAACATCAATAATGAAAATTATTGATCGGCTGCCTCCCGCAAGCCCCACCCTGGGGATCGAGCCCAGAACTCGGGCACGTGTCCTTGACCAGAATCAAAGCCAGGACTCTTCAGTGTGCAGGCCGACGCTCTACCCACTGAGGCACAACTGTGATTTGTTTTATTACTTTTTAAAAAAGAAGATATATATATTTTTTTACTGATTTTAGAGAGGAAGGGAGAAGGAGAGAGGGACAGAAACATCAATAACGTGAGACAATCATTGATCGGCTGCCTCCTGCACGCCCCACCCTGGGGATCGGACCCACAACCTGGGCATGTGCCCTGCCCTGGAATCAAACCCGTGACCTCCTGGTTCCTAGGTCAATGCTCAACCCCTGAGCCACGCCGACCAGCATAACTATAAGCTGTCTCCTGCGTTTCAGGGGTGGGCCCTGCGCTGCGCCCGGGAAGGGACTCCCTCAGTCTCGGCGTGGAGAGGAGCAAGCCCACGTTGAGGGGGCAGAGCGCCACCCCTGAGGTCAGGTTGCTGGAGGTGGCGAACAGGGCCTCCCCCGCGACTCTCTGGGCCCGTAAAGCTCTCCGCAGACTCCTCAGCTTCTGTCGCTGCTCAGGGTTCCCCGGACATGGGCTTCCGAGGCTGAAACCAGGACAGTCCTGGGCACACGGACCGGGAGGCCGCCCTCCCCACTCCACCCACCTGACCTCCGTGGCGCTGGCGCGGCGTGGGGTCTGCGTGTGCCGGAGTGTTGGAAACAGAGGAGTGTGGGTTCACACGCGTGAAGGCAAAACCCAAGTGGGGTTTGGGGTGCCACTCTCAATCACGGCGGAACCCTGCTCTGTTCCGCCTGCGTCCCTCCGAGGGCAAAGGAAGCCCGGCTCTCCCAGGAACTCCTGGTCCCATCAGCCTGTCCCTCCATCATCGCAGGGCGGCCTCCCCTCCTGCTTCCGGTCCCTGGCCACACTGAAGCTGTCACCGCCTCGCCCCCGGGCCGCCCACCGACATTCCCGGCCGGGGAGCACTCCGGGCTGACAGGGCCGCATGCCGTTGGAATGCTGAGGGAAGTGACCTCAGTTTCCCGCTGTCGCCTGCTCTACCAGTCTCCTCTGAGGCCCCGCCGGCAGAGTTCGCAGGGTCTGGTTTCCTCCTCGCCCCCCGTCATCCTCAGACATCTATAGAGCACCTGCTGTGTGCAGTCCCTGAGCTAAGGACCAGGAGACCAGAGAGAAGCATGTGGAGCAAGGCTCTGGGGATGCCTCACCCCAGCCATTCCACGCTACACAGCAGGGGGGGGTCCTGCAGGTGGAGTGGAGAGCCGGGGGTGGGCTGGGGAGGTGGGGTTTCCTAAGGCAGCAGGTGGCTGGCTCCCGCATGCCCTGCTCCTGTCATCATTCTGCCGTTCACAGTGCTTGGTCGATGCTGGGCGCACACTAGGTGCAGAGCTTCGGCTGACCGTGTCCTCGTGCAGCGGAGGAGGCTGCTAAGCAGACGCTTCCTCTAGAAACATGCCGAGCCTCCCTCTCTCCAAGCCAGGGGTTCCACTTTCCTGGGGAATCCTGGGGACACGTGTGTTCTCCGACATGGAGTTTTCTAGAATGGGCCCCTATGGTTCCATCAGGGGTCGCGGCCAGCCAGTCGGAGGGAGCCGCGGCTGCAGCCGCTTTTTGGAGCTGGGGGGTAAGGGCGGAGTAAGAAATGTCACAGAAGTTAGAAGAGGGTCAGCCATTCCAGGGCCCTGTGGCCGTTTTCATAAAAATACACCAGAGCAGGCCTGGGGGTGGAGAGACTCCACCTGGCTGGAAGGCCTGGGCTCTGGGGGAGCAAACAGACCAGCAGCCCTGCCATGGGCCACTGGGGTTTCCACACCAAAGTGAACAACAGACCAAGCTGCTGGGTGTTCCCTCTTTGGGATGAGTCCCTGACCGTCAGCGTGGGCTGTCAAAGGCCTTCGGAGCAGCCTCACGCCCCCCGCCCGCCAGCCGTCACTCAGCCAGAACTAATCTCACAGCCCCGCGGCGGGAAGGCCCAGGCTGCTCAGGGCCTCTGTGCTTTAATTAAAAGCCTTTGACGGATTCTCACGCACCACAAGGACTGGGCACCGATGAGCTGGTTGGCTCCCGGCTCCTTATGGCCGCGCTATCGCAGGTGAGACCAGGCAGGGCCGCTGCCCCCTGGCTTCCGGCACCTTCTCGGCAGCGTTCCCTCGGGGACTCTCCCTGCTGTGCGAAGCGGTGCTGTCCGTCTGGGACACAGCGGACATCCCCAGACAGCTGGACTCCTCCGGATTCACTGGGCACGTCCAAGCCAGCGCCAGCCCCCAGTGCGCACCGCGGCCCGTACCCGGTCTGTCCCAGCTCCCCGGTGGGCGCGTCCATTCTGCTTGGCCAGGGAACACACCACTGTGGCTGGGGAACACTTTGAACTTGACTTCTGCTGCCGGCTGCTCCAACCTCATCCTGTCTCTGCCCTGCCCCACCTGTCCGCTCCGGGGCCCGCTGGGCAGGCGGGACGGAGAAGAGCACTCCTAGCCAAGCATCCTCCCCGAGGCCAGGCCCTGGCCTAGAGGGTGCGACTTCCCGCAGCAGAATGAAGGCCAAGTCCTCCTGCTCCAGCCTCTTCCTCCTCTTCAGTCCCTCCGCCCTCTTTCCCACTGCCTCCCAGAGGGCCGTGCGGGGCTCACACACATGGTCTCCCAGCCCTTCTACCGCTGCGACCCTCCACCTCCCGGGGCCCACCGCCTGCTGAGGTCCTGCCTGCCCAGCGCCAGTCCTGAGCACCCCCCCACCGGGGACAGACCCCACGCCCTCTCCTCGCCCCGGGGTGACCTCTGGAGCTCTGAGCAGCTTGCCTTGTCCGCGTGCCTGTGGTGGCTCCAGGGCAGGCAGGGGTCCGAGGTGTGTGTCTGCCCCCGGCGTGTGGAGGGGGCCCAGCGTCCGGCAGATCTAAGACGCTTGGCCGGGTTTGTTCAGTGCTGAGGGGTCTCCGAAGTGCGGAGCCTCCGTCCTCAGTCCTGAGTGAGTGGTCGGGAGGGCGCGGGGCCCTCAGCGGCTCTCCTCTGGTGACTGCCAGACGCTGCTGCACCCAGCGGCTTCGGGATCCCGGGGGAACAGGCCAGGGCCCGGAGCAGGGGCCTCAGGGCACCATCGTCAGGGAGACGCAAATAAGGCCACAGCGCAGCCCCCACCCCGGAGTGGCCTGCGTTGGGACGGAGGCTGCCACGTGCTGGCCAGAGGGGCGGCTGTGAGGTCGGAGGGGAAGGCGGAGCCTTCTGCTGTGGAAACCGTGTGGCCTCAGCGCCTACAGTCCATGTGCGCGTGCTTCACGCCCAGCATTCCCACGGCTCCTGTTCACGCAACAGACACGTGTGCATGTGTCCACCCAAGACACACACAAGTGTGTAGAGCAGCATTCTTCGTGATCGCCCAGACCGGGAAGCAGCACGGATGTGCACCCGCTGGTGACGAGCGAGGGGACACGGGCCTCACGCCTCACTTTGGTGCCACGTTGGCTGGTGAGCGCATGTCCCGCCTCATGTGCCGGGCGGCTGTGAGCTCAGAGGGCGGCTGTAACCGCATCTCCCAGGTTCTCAGGCCCGGCAGGTCCTCTGGCATCTCTCAGCTTGATGAGTCCTCCGGACAGCTGTAGGAGGTTAGGGGTAGCCTACCCATTTCACAGGCGGGAAAACCGAGGCTTAGAGAAGGTGAAGTGACTGGCTCAGTGTCACCATTTTTGTTTAAAAAATATTTTTATTTAATTTATCTTCATTGTTGAAAGTATTACAAATGTCCCCATTTTTCCCATTGATCCCCTTCACTCTGCACCCGTCCAACACCTCCTGCCTCCCCACAACCCCGGCCTTCACCAGACTATTGTCTGTGTCCATGGGCTATGCCGATGTGCATTTAAGTTCTTGGTTAATCTCTCCCCACCCACCCACCCCTTAAAATGTTTTTTAAATAAAAGAAAAAAATGCAGAATACTATGTATGTGTGGTGTGTGTGTACATGTATGTTGTATGAGCAAGAAGAGGAGTGCATTGGAACATACACCCTGGGAGGAGGAGCCAGAGGAGTTGGGGCTTCCCTTTTTCTCCGTTTAACTCTTACTCGAAGGTCTATCATTGCTGAAATTAAAATAATAGTCATCAATAATCCTACTTCTGGTTATATACGCAAGTGGAGTGAGTATTTATAGCCACCCAAAGACGGTTCTAAGGATGCTCAAAGGAACGTTATATACATTAGCTTTTTTTTTTTTAAAAAAAAAAAAAAAAGGAAAGCACCAATAGCAGAATTGATACACTATTGGTGAAACACTATACAGCCAGGAAAAAGAAAGCGCGGCTGAGGCATACAACAGTGAAGGACAAGACCCAGGGAGACTCGCCGGTGGTGTTAAAGGGCAGGACAGACCTCACAGTTTGTTGGGGCAGGAGAGGGGAGGAGAGAGAGGAGAGGAGGGGAGAGGAGGGGAGAGGAGGGGAGGGGAGAGGAGGGGGGAGGGGGGAGGGGAGAGGAGGGGGGAGGGGGGAGAGGAGGGGAGGGGAGGGGAGGGGAGCGGAGGGAAGTGAGTAGTGATTCTCTCTGCACAAACCCATCACGAGTTGTAGATGTGTGCATGTTAGGGATATATGTCAGCTCTCAGCACCTAAGAAAGAGTACAATCAAGAGAGTGAAACGCAGGGAGGAAGAGAGAAAGGGAGGACTGGAGGGAGGACGGGAGGGAGGTCTGGAGGGAAGGAGAGAGGGAGGGAGGGAGGGAGGGAGATCTGGAGGGAAGGAGAGAGGGAGGGAGGGAGGGGGGAGGGAGATCTGGAGGGAGGGAGAGAGGGAGGGAGGGAGATCTGGAGGGAAGGAGAGAGGGAGGGAGGGAGGGAGAGAGGGAGGGAGGGAGGTCTGGAGGGAAGGAGAGAGGGAGGGAGGGAGGGAGATCTGGAGGGAAGGAGAGAGAGAGGGAGGGAGGGAGGGAGGGGGGAGGGAGATCTGGAGGGAGGGAGAGAGGGAGGGAAGGAGGGAGGGGTGAGGGAAGGAGGGAGGATCACTCGGGGGAAAAGTGACTGAGCAGCCTCTCCCGGAAGGAAGGAGGGAAGCAGAGGGAAGCGGGAAGGGAAGGGAAGCATGAATCTGATTGGCAGAGGGAAGCATCCGTCCGCTCCAGTTTCTCTGCATTTTAGCGGGGATCCTCAGAGGAAAGCTCTGTGCGGGAGGGGGTGCGCCGGGCTCTGGGGTCACACAGACCCTGGCTCTGCTGCCCTTCGCCGGTGCCCCGGGCGGCCTCGGCCCGGCCGGCCCTCCCGGAGGCCGGCCCGCCCCCAGCCCGGGCAGCCCGGCCGAGCCTCCTTCCCCCGCGCCCCCGAGCCAGGATGAGCGTGCTCTGCGAAGCTTCTGGACAGAGGGCTTTTGGCAGGTGAAAGCACTTGAGAAAGAAAATCCTTCTCCTAATAGCACGGCCGGCCGGAGATTTCTTTGGAAAAAACCAAGCTTTCAACTGGAGCGAGCGGGGGTGAAATTTAAGCGTTCCTCTGATTATGTATCTGATGTTGCCCGGGGGGAGGGGCGGGCGCAGATAAAAGACTCTTCTTACCCCGAGCGCCCCTCTCCCTCTTCCACAGGCTGTGTTTGTGATTATGGGGTTTAGGGCATTTTTCTTCTTGTATTTCATCAAATGCCGCCTCGATCCACATAATTCCCCTTTCCCCAGAGTTTGCCACAGAGGAGGGGGCGGGGGCATGGCAGGGGCCTCGGGCCGTCCGCCATCTCCCGTCTGTGGAATCTCACCCGCCGTGTGAGGAAAGGCGCCAAAGGCGGGCACTGGCCTGTGTGTTGGGGGGTCGGGACGAGCAGAGCTGGAAGGCAGAGGAGCGGCGAGGCTTGGGGGCCAGGAGGTGGTGCCCCTGAAGGATGCCTTCCTTTGGGTCTGTAGGCGGAGGGTTGGGGGGGGTCTGGGGTTAGCTGAGGCCTCTGATTGGCAGCCGGCGGAGGGAGGGATGGTCAGAGCAGCCCCCATGGCGTCCACATGCGGCTCTTTGGCCCCTTGAGTGTTCTAACGCCACTTCTTCCAAATAGACTCGCCCAGGCCGAAAGCCTACGTCTGTGCATGGGCCACGAAGTTTCAATCGCACTGTGCGTGCGAGTGCACGTGGGAATTTTGTGGAAGAGCCACACTCAAGGGGCCAAAAGCCGCATGTGGCTCGCGAGCCGCGGTTTGCCGACCACTGGGCTAGGGGCTCCCGGGAGGAACCCTGTGGGCAGTCGGGCTGCCTGGGGATGTGGCAGGGTGGCTGGGGAAGACGCCCCATCTGTCCCGGTCAGGAACGTGGGCAGACACCCCAAAACATAGGTCGCGGAGAGAGCGCCCCTTGGCCCCTCGTTGGGCAGGCGGGAGGGCTGCTTGGGGTCATGGCTTCTAACCCCTCGGCTGCTCCCAGGCCCTGGTCACCATCACACCCGCGTGGGATCGCTGACGTGTCTCCCGCTCAGGGTGGGAGCCCCCAGAGCCAGGGCCTCGCATTGCTGTCCCTGGGCGGCACCAGACGGGCAGGTGGGGGTGCTCAGGGACAGCCCCCCAAGGAACGGAACCGGAGTCAGTGGCGCCTGTGGCCTGACGAGATCCCCGAGGGGCCCACAGCCACAGGGCGCTCCCCAGGAGGCCAGCACCGCCAGGGGAGCCATGGCAGGTCCGAGGAGGGGGTTCCATGGGGACCCCACTCTTCTCGTCTCCCTGGGAATGCCTCTCTTCCCTCGTTCAGTCCCCCGGCTGCCCCAAGCGGAGGCCACCACCCCATCACCCGGGCGAGGAACTGAGGCCCCGGAGGCGGGGTCTGGGCCAAGGGCACAGCGAAGGGTGAGGCGGGCAGCTGGGATGGGACCGGCCCAGTCCTGGCCTCTGCCTGCGGAGGAGGCGGACCCACAGCCGGGGTCGGAGCCGCACCCTGGTGGCTGCAGTCTGCTTCCCGGAGAAAGCCCATCTGAGGTGGGGGACGCGGGTAGATCTCTACCAATGCCGCTTCCCCGGGCGTCCTGAAAAGGCTCCGGCCCTGCTTCCCTTTGCCGCTGTCTAATGGAGCTTAGTGAAGCCTGGAGAGGACTTTGGGGGGGGGGGGGGGAGAGGCGCTGGATTGGAAACAAGAGTCGCCCGCCTGTCCACTCGCCCTGGCATTGCTGTAGTCCACGTAATCCGTTCCAGAGGCCGGGCGGCCGGGCGGAGGCCCTCCTTGGCCATCGCTGCCAACACTGCATGCGGCGGACAGGCTGCGATGGTCCTGTGGGCGCTGGTGCGTGAGGGAGGTCACCCCGGAGAGCAGCTCCCCGAGGCGGAATGTCCGGGGGCCGGGCCCGGAGTCCTGCTTCAAAGGCGGTGAAGTCTGGGCACAGCGGGCCTCCTGCCAGGCGCTGAGCTCTCCCCAGTGCCTGGCGCTGCCTCTCACATAGCCCGGTGACCACAGCCCGGAGGAGGACGGCCCGTCCCGGGTCCACAGGGGACGCCCGCCGTCGAGGGCCAGCCCCGTGTGGGTGGCAGGGCGGCTCGGGCGAGGCGGGAGGCTGGCCATGGCATCCTCTCCCATCGGCACACTGAGGCCCGGCCCTGGGGTCACCGAGCCTCGCCCCGGAGAACACGTGGCGCCAAGTTCCCTGAGGCCCAGAGACTCCAAGCGGCCAGTTTGTCTCCGCTCGTCCTCCAGCCGCCCGCCTCTCATCTCCAGAAGGCGGGCACGCCGGCCGCGGGCAGCTCCGGCCAAGCGGAGAGCTGTGTCTGGAAGGTGCTCCCAGCCTCAGGGCCCCCAGCCCGGGAGAGACAGGAAGATGCCCCAGCCTCCCAGGCACCGCTCTCCGCACTGCCCCCTCGATGCCGCCAGCAGCAGGGAGCGGGGACACCGCCCTCCTGGACGCCCTCGCCAGCCCCTCTGGAAGTCATCCCGGAGGGTGGCCCCCGTCACCACGGTGCCCGAGGATGATGCCTCTGGTATCACCTTTGCACGTGCTGCTGGGCCCGAGGGGCTGACCACTGGGCCTCCGCCCCTGGACCTCTGCCTTCCGGCCTGAAGCTGCCGAGGCCTCCACCCCTCCTCTCCTGGGGCCACGTGAAGGTCAGGTGCCAGAAGTCCCGGGGCCCGGCCGTGGCCCAGGGGCTGAGCGTTGACCTATGAACCAGGAGGTCACAGTCGCGTTCCCGGTCAGGACACAGGCCCGGATGGCAGCCCGATCCCCAGTGTGGGGCGAGCAGTCCCAGCTCGGTGGCCTCAGCCACCCCCCTGAGACTTCCGGTCCTTGTCCTTACAATGAGTAAATGGTGTCACCTTGGAGCATTAGGAGAGCCGGTGCCTGGTACACAGTAGGTGCCCGCACACAGTGGGTGCCCGCACACAGTGGGTGCCCACACACAGTAGGGCCCGGCACACAGTAGGTGCCCACATACAGGAGTTGCCTAGCACATCGTAGGTGCCCGCACATAGTAAGTGCCCGGCACACAGTAGGTGCCCGCACACAGTAGGGCCCGGCACACAGTAGGCGCCTAACAGGCCGCTGCTGGCTGTCCTCTCCCCCGCCCTCCTTCTCACCCCTGTTTGAAGGTGAGGGCATTGCAGCTGCAGACATCAAACCCAGCTGATCCTGCTGCTAATCCTCACCCCAGGGTACTTTCCCATCGACTTGTGTTTTAGAGGGAGTGGAAGGGAAGGCAGAGACACACCGGGAGAAACACCCATGGGAGAGAGATGCGTCAACCGGTTGCCTCCCGCACGCGCCCCTGCCAGGGCCAGGGGTCGAGCCTGCAAAGCTGAGATGGGGGCCATTGTCTGGAATCGAACCTGAGACCCTTTCGTCCTAGGGTGGACATTCTATCCACTGAGCCACACCGGCTAGGGCCCAACCGATGTCTTTAACCCGCGTTTAGCCAAGAGGTGGGAAGCGGTGCTGCAGAAGTGCCTTCGCCGGAGCACCGCGGCTCCTGTCCGCGGGGGCGGCCCCGTGTCGTTCCGCTCCGCGTGGAAACCACCCTTTCCCAGCGGCGGGCTCCCGGCCCTGACGCTGACGGCGATCCGGCTTCCCCACCGAGGGGTGCTGTGGGGGCTGGGCTGTCTCACTGGGGTTCGCTGAAACCCAGTCTGCAGGAAGGGACGCGGCGGCAGAACGGGGTTGGGTTTCATTTGCTGATTTAATAAGCGCGCGCAGGACGGATTTGGGGATATTTCATTAATCTCGCTTTCCTCTCGGTGCAGGGGAAATGAGTTCACGCTCGTTCCAGCTCGGTCTCGCTCTTTACGACGGGCTGCCAATGTCCACCTTCTCCCTGGCACGCTGCACCCGATTGGTCACAGGCATTCTCCCTGACCTGGTCCCCGCAGCAGCGAACGGCGAGGGCCGGCGTGGGGGGGGCGCAGGCATGCATGCTCCCGCCCGCCCGCCGCCCTCCGCCCGGCCTGGCTCTGATGCCCGTGGCTCTGAGACCCGGTGCGATGGCGTTCCCGGGCGCGTGTTGCCAGGACGTGGGTGTTGCCAGGACGTGCCCCCACGATGGCCCTGAGCACCCTCCGCTGGCAGGACGGCAGGGACCCTCTTCGGCACCAGCTCTGAGTTTTCTCCTCGCTGTCATCAGTAAGGCCGAGAAGGTGTGAGAGAGCCCAGGCTGGGGCCCTGGTTCTATCGAGTGCTGGCTGTGTGATGCTGGGTGAGCAGCTTAACCTCTCTGAGCCCGGGCTTTCTAAGAAGTGGGACTAAATGATCCCTGGTCTCCCTGCCTCAGAGACGTGAGGATCCAACACGGCCCTTTGGGTTCAGCCTGGAGGCCACATCTCACCGTGGTCCGCGCCGAGCCCCTTCCCCCCTTTCTCTCTCTCTCTCTCTCTCTCTCTCTCTCTCTCTCTCTCTCTCTCTCTCTCTCTCTCTCTCTCTCTCTCTTTCCCCCTCTCTCCTTTTATTGAATGCAGAGAGGAAGGGAGAGGGAGAGAGAGATAGAAACACAAATGATGAGAGAGAGAGGAGACATAGATTGGCTGCCGCCTGCACGCCCCACACTGGGGACTGAGCCTGTAACCCAGGCCTGTGCCCAGCGGGGAATCGAACCGGGACCTCCTTCCGGGGCCTGAGGTGCAGCGCGAGGCACTGGGTGGGGCGGGGTGGCGAGTGAGTGATGCTCAGTCACACAGCTGGCAGCTCACTGTCATTCCGAAGCACTTGGCAGAGGCCAGGGGGGCACTTGGCTGGCCGTAGTGCAGCCAGTCCTCACACGGAAAGGTGCCACCACTGTCACAGCGCCCCCTGCACAGAGCGGGCACTGAGGCTCCGCAGGCCCAGGGGCGCGGAGGCAGCACAGCCTGGGCTCGGAGGCCAGTGCCAGCGGCCTGGCAGGCTGTGCATTTCGCAGCTGCAGGGCTGTGACGCCAAGAGCGGATGCAAGAAAAAGCTGAGGGGCACCGGACCGGTCTTGAAGGGAGGAGGGCGTGGCTGCAGGAGGGAGACAGGAAGGCTGCCCCAGGTGCGGGCCGAAGCCTCAGAGGGTCATACAGCCGGTGGGCTGGAGCCGCCAGGCCCGTACCCAGGGGGCATCGGTCGCCAGTGTCCGCAGAGGGACACCGGGGGGGTGTTAGCGCCCGGCCTCTCCCCCATTAGATCACAGCCGATAGCAGTCACACGGCACTGTGTGAACCTCAGCAGCCGGGGCGCCTAATTCAATAGCCGGGGGCTCGGCGCTGTGTGCAGCTCAGGAACGGGGGCCCACGTGGGAAGGGTGCCTGGACGCTAACAGACGCCGTTGTCATCCAAGACCGCACCGGGTGCCTCTGGGACAGGGTCCCATCTGCACGTTCCCGCAGGCTGCCTGGGAGGCGGGCTTCTCCCCGGGGCACCCACTTCCTCCAGTGTCTTGCTTTCACTTTCAGGGGGGTCTCCTGCTGGTTTCCTGAACCCCCACCCCCTCCTCGGCCCCCCACAAACACCCACCGATTCACTCACACTATTGGGATCCAGCTGGCCCGGGCTCCTGGTAGGAAACCGGCTGCTTTTCCTGCCTCTCTCGGCACTGCAGACAGGAGGGCACAGCCGAGGTCACAGAGTCCGGGCCAGGGAGCCCAGAGGATGGACCAGGCCGCTGACAGCCTCCAGTGCGCAGTCGATTCTGTACCCACGAGCTCTCACTCACCTTCAAGATTCCCTGAACAGCGGCTCCTCTGCTGAGCCTCCTCTCTCCCCAGGTGGCCCTGTCCCCTGGGCCCGCCCATCCCACCTCGTCACACACATCTCCTGGTGGGATTCCGCGTGGACCTCCCATCGCCGAGGGCCATGTTCTCGTGTGCTGGTTCCCAGAGCCAGCTGAGCCTGTGGGTTTTACTGTGGCAGCAGGCTGGGACACGTGAGTGCACGTGCACACACATGGGCATACTCACACACTATTGTGAACATACACATACGTGTGTGCACGTCTGCAAGAGGCAGCAGCTGGGACACGTGTGTGTGCACACACACCTCTGTGAGAGGCTTTGGCCCGCTGGCCTCAGCGTGGACTTCCGGGCTGGAGTGCCCACCCTCCCCGGTGAGAATGGGGTGCGGAGGGCGGGAAGGGGTGGAGATGAGGAGCGCCACCCGCTCCCCACACGTGGCTGTGGCTCAGTGGCCCCTGCGGACTCGCTCAGGCGGCCAGGACCCAGCGGCTGGAACTAGGCGGGGGGAAACCTGGTCCCTGACCCAGCGCCTGCGTGTACGCTCCACCCTGCACGCAGGCTCATGGGGACAGAGACACAGATTCGGGAAGCGTGGAAGTCAGTTATTGGTTTTGAAGATGTAGCCTAATTTAAGGGTCAAACACACAAGCCTGCAAACACTCTCAAGGAGAATGTGGGAAATATCAGGGTCAAATGTGACAAAAATGAGGGTAATTTAACCTCTTTGAGCACATCTCCATAGTTTCTGGAAAAGAAAACTAGGGGAACATG
The DNA here is from genome assembly GCF_014108245.1 of Pipistrellus kuhlii. Lineage (NCBI taxonomy): Eukaryota > Metazoa > Chordata > Mammalia > Chiroptera > Vespertilionidae > Pipistrellus > Pipistrellus kuhlii. Next base: position 110,973 of record NW_023425590.1, on the reverse strand, counting down.
CCTTTTACTTTATACTAGAGGCCCAGTGCATGGAATTCGTGTATTGGGGGGCATCTCTCAGCCCAGCCTGGGCCCTCTCTAATCTGGGATCCCTTGGGGAATGTCCGCCTGCTGGTTTAGGCCTGATCCGGCAGTTGGATGTCCCTCTCACAATCTGGAAGGTTCCAGAGGGCTGGCAGAGGCCACTGGGGCCTCCAGATCCTACCACGTCTCCCATTGGCCGCCGGGCCTGCCTCCAGAGCCGCTCGGTTCCGCTCCTCCGGCCGCGCGGGGAATCGCCTCTCTGGGCCGGAGACAGAAAAGAATGCGGACTGTGTCCAGGATTATTGAATTACACCCTCTTCTTCCCGCGCCTCTTAGCGGGCTCCGGTTTCCTCTAATGAGGATAATGACCCGGGGGCTTACGGTAATTCCGCAGCCGCTCCCCTGCCGGCCGTGTTGGCCAACTCGGGGCGCACTCCGCTCGCCGCCCCAGGGCCAGGCCTCCGCCCGGCCCAGCCGTCCACGTAACAGTGGCCGGGGCTCCGACGGGATTAAACACCAGCTTACACCCATGGGGGATGGAAGTCAGAGCCAGAAACAAAACCCAAACACAGAGTGCGGCGAATTCCATCCTGTCAGCGGTGGATATTAAAGACGGGGCGTTGGCAAGGCCAGCCGTGCGTGCGCCACAATGGCAGCACTGTTACCTCTTAATTTAATTTCAGAGAGGTGGGCGAGGGGGTGCCGGAGCTTCCCCCTGCGGGCGGCCCGGGTGTCCTGAGGCCTCGCCCAGGGCTTCCCGACCTCAGGGAGGGGAAATGCACAGCCCCGGGGCCTCCCAATGCCCAGGCACAGGGTCCCTCCCAAATGCCCAGCCACAGAGACCTCCCAATGCCCAGGCACAGGGTCCCTCCCAATGCCCAGCCACAGGGTCCCCCAGCCACAGAGACCTCCCAATGCCCAGGCACAGGGTCCCCCAGCCACAGGGACCCTCCCAAAGGCCCCAGCAAAGGTGATAGTGGACCTACTCTGTAAGACACTATAATGGTGAAGGCATAGCATCATACATGTGTCCCAACCCACATCACATGGTAGACAAGGCCAAGCATGTGTGAGGGGGGCAGGGAGTTTAGGGGAGTGGTAGGCAAACAGTGGCTTGCGAGACACATGCGGCTCTTTGGCCCCTTGAGTGTTCTAACGCCACTTCTTCAAAACAGACTCGCCGGGGCCGAAAACCAGCTTCTGCGCATGGGCCATGAAGTTTCAATCGCACGGTACGTGGTATTTTGTGGAAGAGCCACACTCAAGGGGGCCAAGAGCTGCATGTGGCTTGTGAGCCACAGTTTGCCGACCTCTGGTTTAGGGGACCGATCTAAAAGAATAGTCTATTAATTTTTAAGAGGGCAAAATTGCCCAGCCTGCATGGCTCCGTGGTAGAATGTCGACCAGGAGGTCATGGGTCGATTCCCCGTTGCAGGCTGTATCCCAGTCGGGAACATGTGGGAAGCAGCCAATCAATGATTCTCTCTCATCATTGATGTTTCTATCTCTCCCTCTCCTTCCTCTCTCTCAAATCAATAAAATCATATTAAAAGGCTTGAAATTCTGCTTTGCGCCATATTTAAAAAAGAAGAGGAAGGAAGGAAGGGAGAAAAGCCTTGCTGCCCTGGCCAGGTGGCTCAGCTGGTTAGAATGTTGTCCCCATGCGCCCAGGTGGTGAGCTTGATACCTGCTCAGGGCCCGCACAAGGATCCACCAATGGCTGCATCGTCAAGTGGAACAACATCATCAATGTTTCTCTCTCTCAAATCAATCAATCAATAAAAATTTAGGAAAACAGAAGCAAAGGTAAAGAAACTCATCATTCCTTGATGCTTCCCCTAGATCCGTGGTCAGCAAATGGCGGCTCGCGAGCTACATGTGGCTCCTTTGCCCCTTGAGTGTGGCTCTTCCACAAAATATTGCTAGCACGGCCTGGGCAAGTCTATGTTGAAGAAGTGGCGTTAGAAGAAGTTCAAGTTTAAAAATGTGGCTCTCCGAAGAAATGTCCGTCGTTGTGCTTTTGATATCTGGCTCTGTGGACGGATGAGTTTGCCGACCACTGGCCTAGATGTTTTGCTGTCACCTAAGTCCTGGGCATGTGTTTGTCCTCCGAGTCGGGGCAGCGGGAATCCCTCAGCCCCCGTGGCTCTGTCCCCAACTGCTCATTCAGGGTCCCGCCTGGGCAGCTGGACCGCAGGCCCCAGGGGGGCCTGGGCACCACAGAGGGCTGGACGCATTTCGCCGTGGCCATCAAGGGGCAGCAAGCAGGCGGGCGGGTCCTGCTGAGACGTGTGTCCTGCTTGGTCGGGCAGGGGCGGGGCTGGGGTTCTGCGTCCCTAGGGTGCCCGGGTGCCGCTGCCCGTGTTGCCCTCAGCAGCGGGTGGCACTGCCGCCCAGCAGAGGGCCTCTGAGCCCCGGGCACAGGCGGCCTGGGCTGGAAGGGCCACGAGGTGAGTGGAAGGGAGCCGGGTCAGGCAGGACGCCCCCTGGACAGGAGGCCCCTGGCGTGCGGCCGCCTCTGGTGGTTCACAGCTCACCCACGTGTGGCTCATGTTCTTCCCCGACCGGCCACCTCTGCACCCCCTGCCCCCTCCCCCCCGTGCCGTCCCTGAGCCTCAAGCCTGAAGGCGGGTCCTGCCTGGTCCCCTGGCTTCCCGGCACAGGCCTCTCTCACGCCTGATGGTCCTCACGGCCCCTCAGGAGCCCCTTTCCCTCCATCAGCCCCCTCCAAGGCCTGGCTCTCTCTGGCCCCCAGGAGGACGCTGTGACGTGGCATCAGCCGGGTCAGGCCCCTGAACCTCCTTCCTGTGTGGCCTGCAGATGCCTCGGTCTCCACCTCTGTGAAATGGGAAGGAACCTGGGCCTGAGCGGAGGACTCACGGAGGAGTGTCAGAGCTGCCGGCGCTGCAGGTGTGTGCACCTGGCGCTGACTGCCCCGCCCCCACACACACCCTGGACAGGGCAGGGTCCCGGGTCCCCACCGCAGGCCCGTGGCCGGGGCCCCGGAGGGCCTCGCTGTCATGTGGCCGTGATTAGGCAGGGCTGCGGGGTGCGGGGGCAGGAGCAGGCTAAGATTTCCATAAACACAAGCGCCGAGCCATGTATGGGCTTCGCTGGGGATTTTATTGGCGTTGGGTCGTGCTGGCGTTGTGCGCGCCTTCACATGTAAATTAGATTACGGGCAGCAGATTCAATTTAGCGGCAAAAATGTACAAGTGAACCGGGCCGGGAGGAAACAATGAGGGCCTGTTCTCGGGTCGGCAAACGGTGAAATCGCCAGGAGAGCGTGCGGCTCAGGGCGTGGCGCAGAGGGCAGGAGGCAGCAGGCTGCCCCCCCAGCCTCCCGGCCGCCCTCATCCCCCCAAGTCAGGTGAGCGCTGTCCGAATGGCCCCGAGTGCTCTCTGCCCCGAAGGCGTGAGCTCCGGGGAAATGCCGTCCCTTCGTCCCCGTAAACGTGAATCCCTCGGATTCCGAGGAGGAGTGGTCATGGCCCCTTCTGGTAGGCCTGTGCCTGCGGGGCGGAGCCGGCGGACGGCACCCGTGGCTGACGCTTCTCGGGCACTTAGTGCGTGTGTGCCCTGTGCCAGGTAGGGGTGTGTGTGTGTGTGTGTGCTGTGAGTAGGTGTGTGTGCTGTGAGTAGGGGTGTGTGCTGTGAGTAGGGGTGTGTGCTGTGAGTAGGTGTGTGTGTGTGTGTGTGTGTGTGTGTGTGTGTGTGGTGCTAATGGCACCGCACTGGGTGCTGGGTGGGGTGGAGGTGGGTCTAGGCTGCAGGAAGTGGGCGGCATCGTGGTTGCAGGTGGCATGGTGTCGGCCGGGAAAACACAGCTCAGCACTCTGGGCTCAGGGAGGACGGGGAGCGCCCTTTCTGGAGCCAGGATGCAGGCTCAGGGAGGACGGGGAGCGCCCTTTCTGGAGCTAGGATGCAGGCTCAGGGAGGATGGGGAGTGCCCTTTCTGGAGCCAGGATGCAGGCTCAGGGAGGATGGGGAGCGCCCTTTCTGGAGCCAGGATGCAGGCTCAGGGAGGATGGGGAGTTGCCCTTTCTGGAGCCAGGATGCAGGCTCAGGGAGGACGGAGAGCGCCCTTTCTGGAGCCAGGATGCAGGCTCAGGGAGGACGGGGAGCGCCCTTTCTGGAGCCAGGATGCAGGCTCAGGGAGGACGGGGAGCGCCCTTTCTGGAGCCAGGATGCAGGCTCAGGGAGGACGGGGAGCGCCCTTTCTGGAGCCAGGATGCAGGCTCAGGGAGGACGGGGAGCGCCCTTTCTGGAGCCAGGATGCAGGCTCAGGACTGAGACCCTGGGAAGTGGAGCGCTCCCTCCGCTCCCCCGGAGCTCCCCCTCCCGGGGTCTCTCCCGTCAGCGGGACCGTTTCTCCGCGGGCCTGCCCGCGGGTGAGTTCAGGACGATGGGCCCAGGCAGCAGCGGCCCGGCCCTTCTCCGCGGCGGCATTTCCCGGCTGTTGCCCTCCAGGCTCGCTGCACGGGCCCTGCCACGCGGCGGCCTCGGAAGGTCCCGGTGCCCGGCGCCCAGTGGTCAGCGCTCCTTTGGGCCTCGTCGCCTGTGAGCGAGGCTGAGCCGTTCTGAGAATCGACATTCACACCCGAGAGGAGCTGGGCCCCAGCTGTTTGGAGAACAGAAGTCTCCCTGGTTAAAACGGACAAATAAAGACGCACACACCACAGCTTCCTCCCGCTCTGCGCCGGGGGCCGGGGGCCTGCCTCAGGCCCATCCTTGTCCTGTGACCTGGGCCGAAATACTTCCCTCCTCGGGCTAAACTGGTGAGGATAACCAGGTCGCTAGGGGTGGGCCGGATCCCCTCCCCCCAAGCACCTCCCTCCTCCGAGGATGCCCTGGATGGTGGGGTCCACCATGCGCCGATTCACATAAAATTCTCATTCAATTCATTGATGCTCTTCATTATTTTGTTGTCTGTTTCCAAGCAGTGACCCAGCCTCAAGGTCACGATGTTTTCAAGATTCAAGACGCAGCAGTGCAATCCCAGGTGTGCGGGCAGGGATCCCCGAAGCTGCCAGGCAGACGCCTGCACAGGCGAGGCTCTGGCCACGTGGACGGGCGGGAGCGTGGTCAATGCCATGGGAAGACGCTGTAGCACATGAGCGAGGACGTACAACAGGGTAAGATGGCGTACCTGGCCTGATTCTGCTCGGAGGAAATACCTGCTGGTACTCATACGTGTCCAGGATGGACTGGTATAGCAATCATTCACCCCAGGTGTGAAACCTGGTTGTTTCTGGGGGGTGGGGCTGGGTGCTTCCATCCCCCCTTTCTTTCTCATCTGTGTATTATCTTAGTTGTTCGCCATAAACATCTATTCCTTTCGTATTGAGCAAACCCAGGCCGTGGCCCGGCCAGGGGGCTGTGGTTAGAGCGTTGTCCAGATAAGCCAAGGCTGCGGGTTCGATCCCCGGTCAGGAATCTACTAATGAATGCATCAATAAGTGTTACAACAAATTGATGTTCCTCTCTCTCAAATCAATAAAAAAAATTTTTTTTTAAACTAAAAATCCTTGATTTTAAAGGGTTATATGTTTGCTTCTTTTGTTCGGGAAGCTGAGAATGTTCTGCCTCCTGGCCTGCCTCTGGGCTGGGCTGAGCGGGGAGGGGGCGTGCAGGGGAGGGTGGTCTGTTCCAGAGCCGAGCCCTTTTATGGGGTCCCTGCTCACACCTTGGCTTGTCTGGACGGTCCCCAGGCACTTACAGGGCACCTGCCGCCACAGACGTTCAGGTCAGCCTTGCTGGTCCCCCGGCCCCCAGCCTCCCAGCCCCCCAAGTCCCCAGGCCCTCAGACCCTCAGCCTCCCAGACCCCCAGGCCCCAGCCCCCAGCCCCAGCCCCCAGGCCCCAAGCCCAGGCTCCCGGCTCTGGGTCAGCTTGGGGTCGGAGGCCGCCGGCCCCCCACGGGCCCTCCACCTGAAAGAGATTAGCTGGGACCCCAGCAGCCTGCAGCCCTAATCGCAGGGATTTTGTTTCTTGTTTCCTTCCAGGGTCCCTCCAGGTGTGGGGAGTGATTAGCCAGGAGCTGGGCCGCTGCGCCATTGTGCCCTGCGTTTCCCGCCACGCGGCCTGGGGCAGGGACCCAATAAAACCGGAGAGCAGACGGCCGCAGGCCGGCCGCCTATGGGCGCACAGAGGGCTGGCAGCCCCACCGCCCACCGTGGGGCTCGGCCCCCCCCCCCCCCGCCTCCCTGGTCCCCTTTTCCTGTTCTTCAGAAGGAGGGGCCGTGACGCCTCCCCGCGCCCCCGCCGCTCGGTGAATCCCCTGATTGCCGCTGAGCGCAATGAGATGGTCCGCTGCACAGGCAGCCGCCCCCCGTCCAGCAGCTCGTGTTTCTCCTCGCCTCTTCCCTGGCGGGGATTACCCCGTTCTCCTAACACACCTCCCCGCCCCCACCCGCCAGCTGAGGAGGGCTTCCCAGGCTGTGGGGGAGCCCAGAGGACTTCAGCAGAAATGGGGGGGCCGTGCAGGCTGTGTCTCCCTCTTCCCTGCCCTTGGGCTCCTCCTAACTCAGGGCGTCAGGAAACCAGGACCAGGAGGAAGGAGAAAAGACAGAGGCCAGGAGGAGCCCCTGAGCCCCGCTCCCCACCGCAGCCCCTCCTCCCGAGCCGGCTGCCTTGCAGCGGGTTCTCACCAGGTCCCCATCACTGGCATGGTCAGCCCCCTGAGGGAGGGTGGTGGTGAGTGCCCCCAGCCGCATGGTGACAGGGCCAGGGTGCAAGAACCAGCCACTCCCCCTGAGGTCAGGTTAGAACAGCCTTGGGGGTTGGCAGCACAGGGGAGTCATGCCTGGCTTAGTAACAGTAACCATGAGAGCTGGTGTGGCTCAGTGGGTAGCGCGTCGGCCTGTGGACTGAAGGCTCCTGGGTTTGATTCTGGTCAAGGCCACAGGCCCTGGTTGTAGACTCGATTCCCAGTCGGGGGCATGCAGGAGGCAGCTGACCTACGATTCTCTCTCATCACTGATGTTTCTCCCTCTCCCTCTCCCTTCCTCTCTGACATCAATCAAAATCTGTATTTTAAAAAGAGCTTCTGCTGTGTGGGCCCTGCTGAAATGCACCTTTCATTCCCAAAGCAGCCGGAGGCAGTGCCACAGGAGTGCCCCATTTCACAGATGGGAAGACTGGGGCAGGAGTGTAGCTTGTGAGGACTAATGACAACCACGCGCCCAAAGGCAGGGAGCTGATGAGATACGGGGTGGGGTTCTGAGCGGGGGCGGGAGGTGGGGGGGAAATCCTTCCCACCACCTGAGCGAGCGGAGGCTGTGGCGGAAGAACACGGCTCGCTTGGGCGGGTCAGCACTGGCTCTGCTGCTGCGTTGGCTTTTTATTTTTATTTATTTATTTTTTAACTTTTTAATTTTTTAATTTTCTTTTTTATTATTATTAAGGTATTATATGTGTACATGTCTTTCCATTTATTTTCATTTTTGTTGATGTCAGAGAGGAAGGAGAGGGAGGGAGGGAGAAGCCTCAGCAATGAGAGAATCGGCCAATGACGCGTCTGTGCCAGGCGGCTCCGTGTGGGAGACCTGGCCGCCATCCTCTGGGGGGCGGTCCGGGCCCACAGAGCCCCCGCATGCCTGTGCATGGCGTGGCTCCAGCCCCCTGCCTCCCGGCCCCCCTCAGATCTCCCGCATGCCTGTGTGATCTGTGGGGAACCCGCCCCCCCGTGGTTTCTGGGCTGGGCACCCCTAGGAGGCGCTGTGGGGTGGCTGCTCAGACAGGGCCTCGGGGGCCAGGCCGCCTGGGCTCCAGTCCCAGCCCCGCCTCCGCAGGAGGGACCTGGGAAAGATGCCTGTCTTTCTGAGTTTATCCCTCTTCCCCCCAGCCCTCCCCAGAGCCGCCCTGCCCACGCTGCTGTGGGCACAGCGCTCAGCACAGCAGGCGCTGGGCTCGCTGTTACTTTACGTTGTTTGGGGGGGGGGAACAAGGATGGAGGGGAGAGCACAGCTGAGGGCGTGGCTGGGAGGGGCCTGGGGCTGCCTGGATGTGGGGGCTACGACAGAAGATGGGGAGGGGCGAGTGCAGGGTGGGGGCGAGGCTGGGCTGTCTCCACGTGTGGGTTTGAGCCGCCTGACGTGGCCGACGGCCTTGGTTGGGCGCAAGCGCCCTCCACGCAGACCCGGGCCTGCAGGGACCGTGCCTCTGATCTGCTTACGGGAATGTCAGGGGAAGCTTTGCTGTGGGGATGCCCTGGGTCTTGGGAGGGGCACCTACCCCCCCAGGAAATGGCAGGCGTGGCCTCTCCTCCATTGTTGTAACAAACCTCCCCATTCTTTCTGCTCTTTGATCTCCTGTCCCTCTTTCCCCCTCGTCAGAACACCGAACAGGTTTCTGGCCTCCTGACCAAGACCCTTCTAGAAAGAATGCATGTCCGAGCCGCAATAACAAGGCCTGGAGTGGCCTTGGCGGCTGTGGCTGCGTGTTCCTGGGCCGTGCCAGCTCACGCCCACCGCCCCTGCCGCCGGTGCTGGCCGGGCAGAGGGGGGCTCGGCGAGAGGGTGCTGATGGGGGTGCGGTCGGGGGAAGAGCCCGGGACCCAGTGGTCTGAGGGGTGACAGGGGCCGGAACGGGCACGGGGTGGGCGAAGGCCTGTCCTGGGCATGCCAGCGGCACCAGGTGCCCCAACCCCCCACGGCCCAGGCCGGAGGAGAGTCCGGGCGACAGCACGCCCAGAGAGGACGCACGGAATGAGGTCGGACAGGAGGCTGGACAGGCCGGGCGCCCGGAGGGGTGCTCAGTCACCTGGGCACCAGCCACGTCTTATTTCCACCGACGAACGGGAGCCAGAGGGACCCGCCGGGCTGCAGACTCCCGGGGCAGAACGCGCAGCTCGCTCACCTCGCATCCCGGCACCTGGCCAGGCACCGCGGGCACCGGCGTGGTTGAACGGAGGGCAGGGGTGGGATATGGAGAGAGCAGCCTGCCTTGGGTTTAGGCTCAAAACCTCTGTCCCAGCCAAAACCGGTTTGGCTCAGTGGATAGAGCATCTGCCTGTGGACTGAAGTGTCCCGGGTTCGATTCCGGTCAAGGGCATGTACCTTGGTTGCGGGCACATCCCCAGTAGGGGGTGTGCAGGAGGCAGCTGATCAATGATTCTCTCTCATCGATGTTTCTAACTCTATCCCTCTCTCTTCCTCTCTGTAAAAAATCAATAAAATATATTTTAAAAAACAAACAAAAAAACCCACCTCTGTCCCATCGGGGTCATTCCTGGAGAACAGGCTGAGCTGAGACCTCTCCTGGGGGATTTTCCTTTAAAAATGACATGGTCCTTGAAGGGGGACGGGGGCGGGAGGGGCCTGAGAGCCAGGGGGCTCGTCTACAGGTGGATTCGGCGCCTTCCCCGGTGGGGAGCAGCCGGCAGGCCCTGTGCGCAGGCTCTCCAGGGGCTGCAGACGGGGCCGGAGGAAAAGGCTAACAGCATCCAGGCAACGGGGTCAGGCTCCCTGAGGCCCCACAGGAGGGCGCGGAGGAGAAGCCGGGAGACGCCTCCTGGCCTCCTTCCCCCTCATCCTGCGGGGCCGGGCTGTCTCTCCCGGACCGCGGCGGGATTCCAGCCGTGCTGCTCCCTGCTCCTCAGCCCTTCCCCTGGGACTGGCTGGTTGACCTGCCCCCTCCATGCGCCTCTCCTGGAGCCCTCCCGCGGCTGGGATGGAGAGCAGAGGGAGCCCAGCTCACAGCCCCCAGCTCCGAGCTCCCTCCCGCCATGGCCGCCCTCCACCTCGGCCCACGCTGTCTTCTGGCCCCTCATACACAGACAGCAGCAGGCCAAGAGCACTCTCCCTCAGCCATCCCGGGCTCCTGCGCATCCGTGTCCCACATCACATGCTCCCTCCTCACAGGCCCCCTGCCACTCCCCCGAAGGAGACCCCCAGTGCACTCCAGCACCGAGCGCTCGCGGCATCCTTCACCGTGACGGCCGGAGGTTCTAGGTTCCTAGAAGCCATGAAAATTCACACACTGGAGGGAGGTCCCTCCGCTCGGCCTGCCCCCTCTCACAGTCCGGGAGCCCTCAGGGGCGGGAGGTGACCCGGCAATCAGGAGAAGGCCTCAGCCGGCCCTGGTTACCTGAGCCTGGTTACTGTGTGCCTGCTGCCCACCCCCCCAGCAGGGCTGAAAGGACTGGGGGACTCTGACAGGGTTGAGGGGACTGGGTGCTGCCCTCTTTGTGATGGCATGATGGTCAATTTGCATATACCCTCTTTATTAGCTAGGATTCTGTTGATCTGAGCCTCTTACATCTCCCCCACCAGCCAGTACACCATCGCCCCATGAGGAGAAGGACTATGTATTGCAATACGTCTTGTAACCACTGTGTACCCACCCCCTGTGCCTCATGCACAGTAGGTAGTCATGGTTCTAAGTCCTATTCTCCTAGGCTGCTGGTGGGAATGTTGCAACTTTTGGGGAAGGAAACGTGTCAATGCATATAAGAATATTAAGTGTAGTCATGCCCTTTGCCCCAATGACTTCATTTTGAATAATCTACCCAAATGTGCACTAAGATATTAAGACAAGGATCTCATTTACGTACATTTTTTAAAGGAAAAGAGTAGGGAAACGAGGTCATCAGATTGCCAGCAGGAGGCTGAGTAAGTAGCGAAGCGTCTTGCCGGTTAGGGAATGTTACTCCCTGATGGAAGTCATGTTTCCAAGGACATGTAACAGGGCGGCAAAGCGCTCGCAATGCAATCTGTCAGGGGAGGAGGATAAGACGTTTTTCATTTATTAAAACTAGAGGCCCAGTGCACAAAATTCATGCACGTAGGAGAGTCCCTCAGCCCAGCCTGCACCCTCTCCCAATCCAGGAAGAAATCATGTTCTGAGAGGAACATGAAGGAAACCAGCTCCTGAATCCCCCATTAAGACCTGCCTTTAGTGCCTGGCTGGTGTGGCTCAGTGGTGGGGCGTCGACCTATGAACCAGGAGCTCAAGGTTCGATTCCCAGACAGGGCACCTGCCTGGGTTGTGGCACAGTAGGGGATGTGCAACTGATCGATGATTCTCTCTTATCATTGATGTTTCTCTCTCTCTTCCTTCCTCTCTGAAATCATTAAAATAAAATAAAAAGAGTTGGCCTTAGCAAAACTGGTTCCATCTGGTTGGGCTCTAATGCTACATGGTCGCTGAGACTCCAACACACAGTGGCTCCAACAAGAGGGTTTTATTTCTCTTTTTTGCTCTTAGTGTAAAGGCAGGTGGGTGGGCCCGGGCTGGATATTGGTTGAATCCCACCACGTCCTCAGTCACTGCCTGTCAGGGCAGCCCTGCCGTCCTCCTCACAATTCCCAGCCCCGTGTCCACGGTGGCTGCCCCCATTGTTTCCGAAGGGAAGAAGGGGATGAGGGCATAGAGGGCAAGCCACCTCCTTGTGAAGGATGCACTGAGACTTTACATGCTTTTGCTCATGGTGCATTGGCCAAAATCTCATTGCAAGTCACAGCTAGCTGCAAGGGAGGCTGGGAAAACAGAGTGTAGGTGGGTGCAATAGCCCTGCTGATGGGATAGGTCAGAGTGTGCGGGTGTGTAGGGGAAGGACATTTATAATGACAAAGAGAGGAAAAAGAAAGAGTGGATTCCAGGGTGTAATTAACCATTTGGACAAAGGGAGCTGAGCAGCCAGTCCCTGGCACAGGAAGCTGGGCTGTCCTCTCTGAGGCAGCACACAGTATGCAATGGGCCTCCATCCTGCCCTCAGGGCCCAGCACGGAACAGAGGTGTGTCCGGCGGAGAAATGTGGGCCTGGGAGGGTCACCAAAGCCCCACGCTGCAGAGAAGGACAGAGGGGAAGCCAAACTTCCAAAAGGCGGGTGCCTGGGCTGGGCCTCGAGGCTGGCAAGCGGCAGAGCCAGGGCTGGCACGCCGGCGTCTCTGCAGAAAGGCTAGCATTCTGCATCCCTCGCTCCGTCACCTCCGAGTTTCAATGACCTTGAACCCCAGAGGCTCACCGTGTCTGCAGGGTGTGCTGGCGAGAGGGTTCACGGAGTTTCCCTCGGGTTGTGCTTTCCCTACATTCATTGCTCTTGCCTCCGGGGCCTGGTGCCAACGGGCACTGATCACGGCGCAATACAGCACCAGTCCAGCCCCAGGCCAGCCGTCAGCCTGTCAGAGCTCTGACACCCTGATTGCCCGTCACCTGTAACTACTGGAAGGTGCGATATCCCAAGCCTTTCATCTTCCCTCCTGCATTGGCAGGAGACTGACGGGAGGGCAGGCGGCCCGCTGACAGGTGCGCATTACCTCTGACACCCCTGAATACGTGTTGTGCGCCCGCTGCCGCCGCTGGGGCGGGTCTCTCGGGTGAGCGGGGCTGACGGCCGTAATTGCTGGGCTCGGCTGTCTCTCCGGCTGGAGAAGGAAACCTTGCTCAAGGTCAGCGTCGAGGCCAAGGGACCTGCTTCAGGGACAGTGCAGTCTTCAGAGAAGGGAGCCCACCCTGGATGGAAAAAGGGGGGGGTGCACGTGTGTGTGTGTGTGTGTGTGTGTGTGTGTGTGTGTGTGTGTGATCATGCCTTCAGGCCAGGTAAGGCAGGAGAAAAGGTGACCACTTGAGGATGTAAGGGTGCTGGGACCAGACTGGAGGGGTGGTGGGTGAGGAGTATGGCCACATGGGGAAGGCCTGCAGGGACAGCCCTTCTAAGAAATGTGATTGTGACACAGAGGAGAGAGGGTAGAAAGAGCAGCAGCATGAGAAGTCCATTGAAGGTGTGTGGCTTGTGTGAAATAGTCTTCACTTTGGAAAAATACACATAACATATAATTGCCCAGGTGAATGGACACAACCCAGTGGCATCAGGCCAAACGCTTCCATCGCCCTCGAAGGAGACTCCACACCCATTATCAGTCACTCCCCCAGCCTCTGGCAACCAGCAATCCGCATTCTGTCTCTAAGGATTTACCTATTCTGGACGTGTTCTATCAATAGTCATATAGGCCCAGCCGGCGTGGCTCAGCGGTTGAGCATCACCCTGTGAACCAGGAGTCACAGTTGATTCCCGGTCAGGGCACATGCCTGGGTTGTGGGCTTCATCTCCTCGTTATTGATGTTTCCATCTCTCTCTCTCCCCCTTTCTCTCTGAAATCAAAAAAAAAAAAAAAAAAAAAAAAAAGTATTAGAATCATAAAATGTGTGGCCTTTCGTGACTGGCTTCTTTCACTTAGCACAATGTGTTCAGGGCGCATCCATACCGTAGTGCGTGTGTCCGTGCTTTATTTATTTTTACGGCCGAGTCATACTCTCTTGTGTTCGTTTGTCCATTCATTTGCTGGTGGACGTTTGGGCTGCTTCCCCCTGTTGGCTGCTGTGGGTAGTGCTGCTTATGATCTTCCATGAATCTGTGTTCGTTTGGGTCCATACCTGGGAGCGGAATTGCTGTGTCCTGTGGTAATTCTGTTTAACTTGCTGAGGGACCGCCCTACTGTCTTCCACGGCGACCACTCATTTTATATTCCCGGCAGCAGTGACAAGGGCTCCAAGTTCCCCACATCCTCACTAACAGTAGCTTTCCAGGTTTTGTTTTTTGGGTGTTTTTGTGTGTGTGTGTGTGTGTGTGTGTGTGTGTGTGTGTGTTCTAAGTGGAGGTGTATTCTTGCCTTGCTCAGTGCTCACCGCAGTCTCGCTGGCTGGTGAGGGTGGTGAGCAGATGGGCCGGGCCTTCCTGCCGGGGGCCACTGGCTGGTGGGACACAGCAAAGCCAGGCTCTGGCGAAGCTGCCCACCTACGCTGACACTGAGAGCTCCCATCCAGTTGGTCCTCCCTCCAGCCATGGACGGTGAGAGCCGAAGCTTAGACACGGGATCCCAAGCCCCTTTCAGGGGACGGGAGGGGCGAGTATAGTGGCGTTGGGGCACGCACCCTTTAGGCTCAGAGCCTGGCTCTGGTGTCTGCTCTCTGTGACCTTGTGTAAGCTGTAGAACCTTCCAGAACCTCAGCTTTCTTCTCGGTGCAATGGGGACGCTCCCATGGACCTTGGGGGGCTACTGTGAGACTTGTGGCAATAAACCGCAAATGGGAAGACCTAGCTCGGTCCTGACAGCTGGCAGGTGCCCCGGGAGCCAGCTTCCCGCCCCCCCCTCCCCCCCCGCCAGGGGGCAGGGGAGGAGGAGGGGGTCCGAGCCAGGCCGTGTTTCTGTTCACAAGGGAGCCGCCTATGGCAGACCCAACCAGCAGGCGGGAGCCTGAGAGCCAGGGACCTGCTGGCAGCTCGCTCCCTCCGCTGACCAGGGCCTCTGCTTCCTGGCAGCCTCCTGCTGGTCACCGGCGTCTCCCTGAAGCTCTGAGGCTCGGCCAGCTCTGGGCTTCCGGTGGCCTGGGGCTGCCGTGGCACACGGGCACCACCACGTGGCGCACAGAGCCACGAAACCACGCTCTCGGCTCTGGAGGCCAGCGGTGTGAAGCCGGGCGTCCCAGGCTGTGCTCCCCGGAGACCAGGCAGAGCCCGCCGTGGCTCCGGCATCGGGGGTGCGCGGCACACCCAGCCCCTGCGGCTCCTGGATGCATGGTCCCAACCCCGCCTCTGTCCGCGCCCCCCCCCCCCCCCCCCGGCCTGGCCCCGTGCGCCTGCCCCGTTTCCCTCTTCATATAACGACGCAGGTCATGGGACTTGAGGCCCTAGCCCAGGAGGGCCTCCCCTTCACTGCTACATCTGCAAAGACCTTCCTTCCCAATAAGCTCAAGTTCACGGGAACGGGGGTTAGGGGACACAGTGCCGCCCGCCTCACTGGCCTCGGTGACATGCGGGCACGGAGACGGCCGGGGAGCCGGCCCCTCTGGGGAAAAGAACACAAACTGGTGAACGCAGATTTGGGTGCAGGCCCTGGAGGGGGCTGAGCGTGGGGGGAGGGGGGGAGGGGGCGGGGGCGTCCTGTCACTTCAGGGTCACTTGCTTCATAAAGTCGACCTCCTTCATCCCAACTCGGTTTCTAAACTCATTACGCGGAGCTCAGGGAGCACACAGTTTAACATGGAACACACAGTTTAACATGGAGCACACAGTGTAACATGGAGCACACGGTTTAACATGGAATGCACAATTTAACATGGAACACACAGTTTAACTAACATGAAACACACAGTTTAACATGGAACACACAGTTTAACATGGAACACACAGTTTAACATGGAGCACACAGTTTAACATGGAACACACAGTTTAACATGGAGCACACAGTTTAACATGGAACACACACTTTAACATGGGACACACAGTTTAACCCTTAAAACCTGCACCACCCGCAGGCGGCGGCGCTCCACGTGTGTCCGCACAGGCCCGCAGGGAAGCGTGTCCGAACTTCCCTGACTGTCGGCGACGGCCGTGGTGGGCTGGCTGTCGCTCCGTTTTTCTCTCTGACGTGCTCGCCTCCCCACAGGGGACAGATGGCCCTGGCAGACGCGTGGCCGGCTCCCCCCTCAGGCCCACGGCGCCCGTTAGGTCCGGACACGTCCTGCCGGGCAGGTCCGGGAGGAGCTGGGCGGCCGTTGTCATAGATACCTGCCCCGGACCGGCGATCTCCTCAGGGTTCCCGCGCCCCCCCCCGCCCCCCTCGCCCCCTCCTCGCCCCCAACAGGTCCGGGCGGGGAAGGTGCCACGAGGTGCCCGGAGAGCCCCCGGCCGCCCCCGGCCGGACACCGGGAGGCCCCGGCGCGGGGAATGAGGAGCCGTGGCCGCAGGGCTGCTTCCCTGATTTACATCAATTTACATTCCGCTCCGGCGTAATGGCCACAGGCCGCGGCGCGGCCGCCGGCCGGGGGCGCGGCGCGGGCACACGATTCCCGCTCCCCGGGCCCCCGGCAGGTTAATTTGTCACCAAAACAAGGGCTGGCGTTGCAATCACGGTCCCCGGCGCCCTCCCTCGCCCCAAATTGGCCAGATGAGTGTGTATCTGCGGCTCATTAACCCGGGCCGGCTCCTGCCTCTCCCATCTCCTTCCCGGCGGCACGGAGGCGCGGTGTTCATGTGAGATTATTGATGCCGTTCACGCTCCTCCGTCCGACAACGGTTCCCAGAGGCCCCCTACCACCCGGCGGCCGTGCTGGTGCCCGGGGCCCTGTCCACGCCCGTGTCTCTGCCTCTGGCGTGTACTTTACATCCATCGCATGGTGGACGTGCCCTGGACACGTATCACCATGGGTGCCATGCAGCCCCATCCCCGTCACCATGGAGAGTCCGCTGGTCCCCTCCCCGTCACATCCCCGCCCGAGATCCCCAGTCCTGACCTCTGCCCCCCAGCGCATCCCCGGGGCTGAGCTTCCTGCCCGTGGCGGGACCCAGGAGGAGACGCAGCCCCAGCACGGGCGCTCTCACAGGGCGGGACCCGTTTGGTCACCAGCGTGTTTGTGGGATCCATCTCCGCACCAGCGATCCGTCCCTGGTGGTGACCGTGTGGCCCATCACCACACGTGTGCCCCATGCGATCGTCACCCATCCCCTGGCAGAAGGACACGTGGGTTGTGCGTCCCGCCGGAGACATATGTGAGCAACGCTCCGACGAACATTCTCCCCCGCCCCCCGCCCCCCACCCCCCGCCCGCCGTCTTCTGGGTGCTCCCACGCTCCCCACTCTCAGGCACGCACCCAAGGATGGGCTGTGTTTAGCTGTAACAGATACCGCCCGTCCCTGTCTTTACTGTTTAAGAGGAGTCCCCCGCCCTCCCACCCCACCCCCGAACCACATCAGGGAGCTCTGAGCCCTCACATCTTGATGAAGCGGTTCTTCTTCAGAAAGCTCTGCAATCTTTTTTTTTAAGTGTAAGCAGAAGAAGGGCCGCCGCCGCCGTGTTTATGGAAAAGCGGTTCCCGGTTCCCGCCGCGGGAGCACGGAGCGCCTGGACGCGGCCGCCCCTGGCCCCGCTCCCGGCGCACTGCAGAGCGGGGAGCCGGGCTCCTCCTGGGCGGCTATAAATAACGCGCTTTATCCACAGCAATTAGGCAGCAGCGCTTTTCCAACCCGCGTGCATGCGAGTCTCCTTTCTCCACAGAGGCACCCGGAGGGGAGGTGTTAGCGTAAGGCCGTTGCTTTGCGTAATCGTCGTAATTCTTTCACAGCGTCGACTTCCCTTCCTCCCGAACCTTCCCCTCTCCCTGCCCGCGTCCGGGTTTTATGTGGAGATTCTGCCGAGAAGAAAGGCAGGCCCAGCATTCAGAAGCGGGCAGGATTTCCTTTCTTGTGTCCCAGGTACAATGCACCGTTTCTGACCTCCTGGGATGATGGTGGATTCTTCATTAGCTGATACTAAGATCTAGGCACGAGATCCTGTTTCCCTTGTCACCTTGTCTGCCAGGGAGCTCAGGGCCAGCAAATGTGTAGTGCCTCCGAGTTCCCTAGTTTCCTAATTCCCGACTTCACCTTGGATTATCCTTTCCAAGGCTAATCGTGCCCATCGTGTCTTTAGAAAGTGACAGGATGCAAAAAAAAATAATAGTTCATGAGTATTTTTAGTGGCTGCTGCCTTACATGAGCTCAGGATGAATGAGGCACAGGACCTAGAGGGACAGGAACAATCAAGAGGGAAGAAAGGAGTGTGTGGGGGGAGGGAGGGGAGAGGATACACACACACACACACACACACACACACACCCCCGGTGCATGAACACGTAAGCACTTGGGAGAAGTTTTTCACATTTTCGGACTGACAGCAGGTCCTCTGAGACAGATGGCTGAGGCGAGCTGGGTCCGGGGCTGACTCCAGAGCCGGTACCATCGTCCACTCCTCAGACAGCTGCTGCGGGAAAGGCCGCCGCCAGCAGGCTGTGCCTGAGGACAGCAGAGCACCGAGGGCTGCAGGGCAGAGAGGTGGATTCACAAGGAAGATCAAAGAGATGGGACTTGAGGTGAACAGGTTAAATAGAGCAAGGCACCAATCCTTTATCCACCTGCCTGTCTGCCCATCGGCCAATCATCCATTATCTACCCATCTTCCCATCCATTCGTCACCCATCTTCCCATCCATTGTCACCCATCCATCCCTCTACCCATCCATCCATCCTGTCATCCAGCACATTCTAACTCTACTACACAAAAAAGGTCTCACCCCTCCCCAGAGCTCTGGATCCAGGAAGGCCCTTTGGAATTGTCTCAAATGGAGCCAAAGCGTGTGTGTGTGTGTGTGTGTGTGTGTGTGTGTGAATATATATATATATATATATATATATATATATATATATATATAATTGATTTTTTAAGGAGAGGAAGGGAGAGGGATAGAGAATTAGAAATATCAATGAGAATCACCAATCGGCTGCCTCTTGCACACCCCCTGCTGGGAATGTGCCCTCAACCAAAGTACATGCCCTTGACCGGAATCGAACCCGGGACCTTTCAGTCTACAAGCCAACGCTCTATCCACTGAGCCAAACAGGTTTTGGCAGGAGCCAAGGCCTTTATGCCCCACATCAACCAGCCATTGGATGCAGCAGGGTGGAAGGCCACCTGGGAAGGCACCTGGGCATTTCTTGTCATTGTTGCCAGCTGAGGCCCAGACGCCTGGCAGAGCCACGTCGAGGAAACACATTTCATCAGGCCCAGCTGTGGGCAGGGGCGGGACTAGATATGTAAATCAGGCATGCTAAGCCTTCTTAAGAATGCAGATAAGCTGGTGATACTTCCCGGTATTGGGGGAATAAAATAAATGCGCTGGGAGGGGTCATCGTCTTCCTGCCTCTCCAGCAGACAGTAGCGGCCCACCCGGCTCCCAGCTTTAAATCCATCTGTGTTTTCTCTCTTTCTTTCTATTATTTCTCAATCCCTGGCCGCCTCCACTGAGAACCGGTTCGTTCACCTCTCTTTCCGTGCGGGATGTGGAAAAGGGAGATGCCCATCGCATCAGGACCCCGCACAGAGGACCCTGGGAAATACGCGTGACCTCGGAGGAGGCGGTTCCCTTCAGCTGAGAGCGATCGGCAGAAAGGAACTCTGATGAGAGCCTGGCAGGCGGGGGATGTAGGATGCCCTGAGGACCGCCTCGAGGAGCTGCCTGTGACCCCTGACCTCTTGGCCAGACCCTCCCCGACCCAGACGGGCGGCTTCCTGGCTGGACGCGCTCTGCGGCTCCAATCGCCGGGCCCTGGGGTCCAGGTGACCCTGCTTCAGCCAAAGAAGCAAATGCTGTAGGCTCAGCACCCGCTCCTCTGTCACAGCGGGCTCCCTGGTCCCCTGATGGGAAGGCCAACGCTCAGGTGCCCCCAGACCCAGAGACGCCACTGAGGTTCCCAGGCCTCCCGGCCCCCACCCCCCGGCCCCCAGACTCCCGAGCAGGAGCGGGAGGCGCTGGAAATCCACTCTCCGGCTCCTGATGAAGTGGCGACAGCTCTGGTTTTAGCCAATTAAGTGCCATTTTCACTGCCGTCCATCAGGCCCAGGAGCGGGGATCTGTTTCCGGACGCTTCCCCCGTGGCCTCTCCTCCCAGGCCTCGGTCTCCCTCTGCCTTAGGCGCCGGTCCAGGACAAACCCTGACCTCAAAAAGCTCAGGGTCTATGGGGGAGGAGGCCCAATTCCCGAGTGTGAAATCCCCTGGTGAAACGGCGCTGAGAGCTGGGATCGTGACGTCATAGAAGATGGAGGGATGTCACTCACACTCAGGCCGTATGCACGGCCCTGGCACAGAGTGGATGCGTGGTAAATGCTCCTGGCTAGTGTTACCTTCCCTCACTGGCCCGCCTGCCCCAGAGCTGCTGGGCCGGGCAGGGTCTCCGCCAAGAGCCAGCTGGAGGAGAGGACCACAGGGCAGCTGGGATGGGCTTCTAGGGTCTGACAGCCCAGCACTGAGGTCAGGAGCACAGGCCGGGCCTGGCCTGTTTGGCTCACTGGATAGTGTGTCGGCCTGTGGACTAAAGAGCCCCGACATGTTTCTCTCTCTCTCTCCCCTTCTCCCTTCCTCCCTGAAAGCAATAAAAATATATGAGAGAGAGAGTGAGAGAGAGAGAGAGAGAACGTGTACACAGGCCAAGCCCCCGCCAGTTTGGCTCAGTGGATAGAGTGTCGGCCTGTGGACTGGAGGGTCCCAGGTTCGATTCCAGTCAAGGGCACATGCCCAGGTTTTGAGCTTGATCCCCAGTAGGGGGCGTGCAAGAGGCAGCTGACCCATGAGTCTCATCATTGATGTTTCTCTCTCTCTCTCCTTCTCCCTTCCTCTCTGAAATCAACAAGAATATATTTTGAAGGAAGACAAAGAGCACAGGCCAGAAGCAAACGCAGGTTCTTCTCAGTCCCACCTCCTCCTGGCCACGCTGCGACTCAGCTTTCTTACCTCTACCATGGGACAATGAGGCCACCGTCCCATTCCTGCTTCCGCCCCCATGTGGCCTTCCCCCCGCTCCCCTCTTCTGTCCCTTCAAAGGCCCCTGGCATCGGGCCACCTGATCGTCTGGGCTAATCGCCCTTCAAGACCCGTGACCCCGCTACATCCAGAGGAGCTCCTCCAAAGACACTTTTCTTTTGTTTTAAATATATTTATTGATTTTTTACAGAGAGGAGGAGAGAGGGAGAGAGAGTTAGGAACATCGATGAGAGAGAAACATCGATTAGCTGCCTCCTGCACAGCCCCCACTGGGGATGTGCCCACAACCAAGGTATATGCCCTTGACCGGAATTGAACCCAGGACCTTTCAGTCCGCAGACCGACGCTCTATCCACTGAGCCAAACCGGTTTCGGCTCCAAAGACACGTTTCGCAGGGAGCTGGCCGGGTCCCTCCAGAGCCCACGCTCGGCCTCGGCAGGCGGCTGGCGGCGGCACACAGACCTCGCCGCCCCTTCACATCCCTGGCTCTGCGCGCCCCGGTGCTGACGGGCGAACTTGGCAGAAATCCCTAAGCAACGTGCCGGGCCTCTGCTCTGCCCTGGGCTTCCCCGGGGAGGCTGGGCTGTGGGGTGCCGTTGTCTCCAGGGAACCCTAAGCTCCAGGCCTGGTGACGAGGCTCCGGAGAGCCTCACAGGTCTCACCAGGCCCCCGACGTGACACCCTCCGCGGCAGGACGGCAGCGAGAGGGCAGGGAGTGCTTCAGAGCCGGCACGTACCTCGCTGTGCGTTTTCTTTCGTTTAATCGTCCAACACTGAAAACAAGCACTGCTCCCGTCCTACAGCCTGCAGACGGAGCCTCGGAGACCGGTCACACACCGGGAGTGCCCGCTGGTGCCTGGCCCTCTCCGTGCTCGAGGGCGGGGGGAGAGCGGGGTGGGGGGCACCGGGCTCTGCCGCAGGCGCTGGGCGGCGGGCAGCAGGCGGCGGGATCCTGGCACACGCCCTGTGCCAGGCGCTGTGCTGAGGGCTTTGTTTTGCTAGATCGTCATATCGATCCTCACGGACCCCCAGCGGGCTGTGCTGTCAGGGTGGAGCCCAGTTTACAAAGGAGGGACAGTGGCTCTTGCTGCTTCCGGAACTTACCAAAGCTCAGAGCACCTGCTGACCCAAGATGCCCCCCCTCCCCTGGGCCCCGGAGGCCAGAGCCCTGGGTTGGACAGTCTCTCACCACTCACGGAGCTACGGGCTGGAGGGGGAGGAAGAGGAGGGGGAGGAAGATGGTGCAGCCGGTCCCCTCCGCCCCCCAGGCGGTGCTATGAACGTAGAGCCCCCTCTGCCAGGCCGGTGCCAGGCCGGGGCAGGGCTAACACTGTGCCTCCTCTCTCTGGCAACGCCCCTCCCCCCCATCCGGTACGGCCCACTCCACCTGCAGTGGCCCTATTTCCCAGTGCGGTCTGATCAGGACGGCATGGATGGGGGCGCCATGCACCTCAGTTCCAGGCCTTGTTGGCACTGGGGGACCTGAGGCCCGAGGGGGCAGGGGACTCCTGCCAGGGCCCAGCGCCAGGCACACTATGACCAGCGGCAGGACCCTGGCACCACACTCAGCCTCCACGCGTGTGGGGCAGCTGGGACCCAATCCATGCCCATGGGGGTGCCCCCATCCTGTGCCCGCCCTCAGCCTGCAGGCCCGGCCGGGGCTCCCTGGACGGCCTCCACGTCCCCCTCTGCTTCCCCAGGGCCCCTCGCACCCTCCCTCGGCCAGACCCGGCACCGCAGGAGCAGCTTCGGTGGTCAGCGCTCCCCGTCAGAAAAATAAATTCATAAATGGGCCTTGGCAGGCTGTTTACTGCGGGCCCTCCTGGCGTTTATTACCGCAGCCCGTCCGCCCGGGAGCCCCTCGCCAGCCTCGTTAGCGGCCCTTTGGGAGGCCCGTTTGGCATTAGCCACGCCTGCCTACTGGCTGCGGGCAGTTGGTTTTATGAGCCAGCCTGTCTCAGGACGGGAGACGCAAGCCCAGGGTCCCGAGGGGGTGGGGGACGCGGGTGGCGGCCTGCAGGGGCCTGGGGCTGGGCTCAGACACAGGCGATGAGGGGCCGCAGGGGGAGGTGTGGCTCCGGGGAGCGATGACCGAGTCTCTGACCCGGGAGAACTGAGCTCCTGGGGACACAGAGAAGGAAGTGCCTGCGCCCTGGCCGTGTGGCTCTGGTGGTGAGAGCGTCGTCCTGATACACGAGGCTGCGGGTTCGAGTCCCAGGCAGGGCACCTGCAAGAAGCACCAATGAAGGCATA
This sequence comes from Pipistrellus kuhlii, assembly GCF_014108245.1. Classification (NCBI taxonomy): domain Eukaryota; kingdom Metazoa; phylum Chordata; class Mammalia; order Chiroptera; family Vespertilionidae; genus Pipistrellus; species Pipistrellus kuhlii. The sequence goes on along the minus strand of NW_023425590.1, from coordinate 88,400 downwards.
AGTGGAACAACAACTCCATGCTTCTCTCTCTGTTTTATTCAACCCCCCCCCCCTCCATTCCTCTCTCTCTAAAAATCAATCAATTTAAAAGAATTAAAAAGAGAGCTCCTTTCGGGAAACAGCCTGACAGATCAGGTCTGGCCCTGAGGCGGGTCGTAGAGCTCCCACCCATCGCCCCACCCAGGCTGTGCCCAGCCTCCGGAGCAGAGGCTGCAGGAGGACAGGCGGTGGCCGTGTCAGAGGAGATGGACACGGCCCGGTCCCGGGGCGGGGGGGGCAGGCAGCTCAGCGCGGGGAGCTGAGCAGGGCTGGCGGACTCTCCCTGCTGGCGGAGAGGGTCTGTGGAGGAGTGATCTGGGGGGGAGGGGAGAGTGTGGAGAGGGGGTGCTGGGGCAGGGCAACATCGCTGTCACACTTAAACCTTCTGGGGGGGTGGCCGGCGTGGCTCCCTGGTTGAGCGTTGACCTGAACCAGAAGGTCATTGTTCCATTGCCGGTCAAGGGCACAGGCCCAGGTTGTGGGCTTGGCCCCCAGCAGGGGGTGGTGCAGGAGGCAGCTGATTACCTCTGGGATCACGCCATTCTTCAAAACCCTCGCGCTCTGACGATGGGAAAAGAACGGCGCTACGACGTGACTTGGGAGAACTGATGTCCCTGGAATGGCTTTCACACGCTCCTGACACTCACCGTGACGCGGAGAGAAAGATGGTTTACTCTGCCCTGGACAGAACCACAGACCGCTGGCTGACGAGAAGGCATTCCTGAGGGAACACGGAGTACAGACTGGTAAATACGTGCGAGAAACGCTTCTGAAGACACACACGCAGCCTCTCGCAGCCTCACCCGGGTCTCCGGCCGCCAGCACGTGGGGGGAGTGGGTTAGGGAGACCAAACAGGCTTGGCGCTTCGCGAGTTAAATGTGGATGGAAAGGGAAGGGGGGAATTGGGGAGGAGGAGAGAAGCAGGGGGAGGGGGGAGGAGGGAGGAGTTGAACCTCAGCAAGGAAGTATTGTTGGGTTTCCCAAGGCAGACAGAGCTCCAGAATGTGGCTGAGCTCCTACTGTGTGCTAGGCTCACCTACTGTGTGCCAGGCTCCAGGCTCCCCAAATGGCTCAGGCCACACCTGCCGGGCGGAGGGTGTTATCACCCCGTTTTTACAGGACAGGCCTGAGGTCAGTGCTCCCAGCTGCCCAGACTCCCCTGCTGTCCCAGGGCTCCCCGCCCAGGTGTCTGGCCATCTCGGTTCATGAGCAGGCACTGCCGGCAGCTGCCACAGAGGTCAGGGTGCCCATTTGACCTCTATCTTACGTCTTTGCAGCCCAGTTCCTCCTCTTTGGAGACTAAACAGGGAATGGCCCCACCCCATCACTGATAAAACACTTTGTTTTCTAAACCCGTTGCCCATATGTTAATCCCCTTAATTTAAGGATTATTTGGAGATAATGATAAAAAGAGAATTTTTGTTTCCCTATTTACAAGTTTTCCTTATCTCCAGTTCTCTGCGCGCCCGGGGCCAGCTGAGTAGCTGCCCCCCCACCCCCTCCCCCACCCCCTCCCGCTCACAGCACCCGCCCCAGCAGTGCCCCCTTTCTTCCAGGAAGGGGACTCTCGTCACGCGTGTTTCCTTGGCTTCCTCCCAGCACAAAACTCAGACACTGTAAGGCGTGAGACAGCACAAGGTGCGAGACAGCTCTGCTTCTGTGTGTGTGAGGGGGGGGGGTCCCATTCTAATGTTAAACGGTCCCCGGAGGTGGTCTGCGGCTCAGCCGGACACAGGAACTGTCCCCACCTGGATCAGTCCTTGGTCTGTGAGGGGGTTGCATTGTCTTGTCCCAGTTTGCAGTTTTGTTTTGTTTTTAAATATATATTTATTGATGTCAGAGAGGGAGGAGGGAGGGAGGGAGGAGGGAGGGAAGGAGAGAGGGAGGGAGGGAGAGAGAGAGAGAGAGAGAGAGAGAGAGAGAGAGAGAGAGAGAGAGAGAGAGAGAGAGAGAAACATCTATGATGAGGGAGAAGCACGGATCGGCTGCCTCCTGCACACCCCACACTGGAAATCGAGCCAGCAAGCCCGGCACATGCCTGCCCGGGAATCGAACCGTGACCTCCTGGTTCATAGGTTGACACTCGACCACCAAGTGACCGAGCCAGGACAGCCGGCTGAAGTGTGCTGAAGGTCCATTTGGACAGTTCTGTGTTTTTTTCATTTTACTTGCTGTCTTTTCCGACGGTCCTCGCTGAGCCGGGTGTGGAAAAGGTCCTTACCTCATGGCGGTCCCCAGCACGCCCCCCGCGGCCTGCCGAGACCCTGCTGCTGTCGGGCACACTGGACCCTGGGTCCCGCTGGGCAGGCGAGAGGTCGGGCGGGGACCCATTTGCTTTGTGAGCCGTGGCCCAGCCTCTCCCGCGCCCAGGCCCTCCTCTGGCCCATGCCGCTCCGGCCACCGCGGCCGCCCTGCGGTCTGCTCTGAGCTCCGGGTCTGACCGCGTCTCCGCCCCAGCACAGGGCCCTCCCAGGCTGGGGGGTGGACCTCCGCTCGGACCCCCGCTCTTCCCCTATGGCTGCCACAGCAGCCAGCTTGCTCGGGTCCCAGAAAGTCCAGTGGGGCTTTTGACTGGAATTGAATTAAGTCTGTGGCTCAATTTGGGGACATTTGAGAGTTTCAACATTTCAGGCCATCCGAGCTATGAAATGAGAAGGATTTCTCCTTTTATTTATGACTCCCTTAATGGTTTTCTCTGACATGATGTAATTTTCTCTATCAAAGTCTTCCACATTAAAAAGAAAGATCATCAGATGACTCATACCTATGTGTGTGTGTGTATGTGTGTGTATGTGTGTGTTATTATATCAATGGATACAGACAACAGGGTGGTGATGGCCAACAGACAGGAGGGTGGGCCCTAACCAGTTTGGCTCAGTGGATAGAGCGTCAGCCTGCGGACTGTAAGTTTACAGGTTCTATTCCGGTCAAGGGCATGTACCTGGGTTGTAGGCACATCCCCAGTTGGAGGTGTGCAGGAGGCAGCTGATAGATGATTCTCTCTCATCGATGGTTTCAACTCTCTACTCTTCTTTTCTCTCTGTAAAAAATCAATAAAATATATATATTTTTTTAAAGGAAGGAAAGAAAGAGGGTGGGAGCTGGGTGGAGGGGGCAAAGGAGTGAAATGGGGACATCTGCAACAGTATCAACAATAAAAATAAAGAAAAAAATACAAAAACATCAAATTCTCTTAATGGAATAAGTGGTATCATTTTTGAAAGTACATTTTCTAATTGCTGTTGCACAGAAATACAATTAATTTTTTACTATTGTCTATGATCTAGGCATTTTGCTATGCTCGAATTAATCTTACCAATTTGTAATTGCTCTGTATCTGCTACGTAGACAATCAGAACAATTATTATATCTTTTGCATCTTTTTTTTACCTCATTGCACTGGTTGGGACCTCAAGGGCAATAGTAGTGATAGAAGGCACTCTTGTCTTATCTCTATTTTCTAAGGAAAAGGTTAACTTATTACTGTTAAGATTAATAATTAGGTAGTTACTGGTAGGCTGTCAAAGAGGCCACTTTCCATTTCTCTGTTTCAGTAAATGTTTCTGTGATTGTTTGAGTGATTATGAAGAGGGGTCAGATTCTCCAGATTCTGATTTCTACACATTTTGGTCTGATTTGTGGACATCAATTTCTTAAGGCAGTAAATAAATATTTATAGACCCCCCCCCCCAAAAAAAAATTAAATCACCTTTGCATTTTGGGGATTAAACACAACTTGGCTCTCATTCATGATCTTTTCTATATATTGTCAGATTAAGTTTGATAATATAGTGGACAGGACTTTTTCATTTATGTTAATCAAGGAGATTTCCCTGCAATATTCTTTTATCATATGGTCCCTGGATGGTTTTGATATCAAGGTTATTTTACCATCACAGAATGAGTTGGGCTCTTTGTTAACTAATCTCTGGAAGTGAGCTTGGAAGCTTGGTTAAACTCCCCCGTTTGTTTGTTTTTAAAAAAAATCAGAGACCTGTAACTATTATTTCCTGTAGGAAAATTGTGAGCCTCTTACTCATTTTATAAACAGTTATACAAAAAAATTGAACTTCTTTCTGAATCAATTATGGAAGTGTATTTTTTTCTAAAAGTTTTACTATTTAATAATTCAAATTTTGGCATTTATTTGATCAATAAATCAAATTTTATTGATTTCAGACAGGAAGGAAGAGGGAGAGAGAGATAGAAAGATCAATGATGAGAGAGAATCATTGATTAGCTGTCACCTGCACGTCCCCGCCTGGGGATCGAGCCCACAACCCAGGCCTGTGCCCTTGACTGGAATGGAGCCCAGGACCCGTTAGTAGGAAGGCCAAGCCAGCAAGGACATGGCATCAAGGTTTTTATAAAATTCTATTAAATCCTTGCTGTAGCTATGGTTTTGATCTTAATATTTCTTTTTCTGGGTGCTTTCTTTTTCAATCACTCTTAATAGAAGTCTTTTTTACTAATCTTTTCAAATAACCAACATGTAACCTAGTCAATCTGCTCTATTTTTCCTTATTTCCTTAAGTTCTGTTCTTATCTTTACTGTATTCTTCTTTCTACCTTCTTGGGGGAGGGGTTCTGTTGTTCCTTTTAGTTTATTCATTTTCAGTTTTTTCTTTATTCTAAGATAATATTTAAGGCTATGGGTTTCTCCTTAAAGTACCACTTTTGCTGAATACAAGTAGTGACGTGACATGTAATATCTTCACTATCATTTACTTCTAATTATTTTTATATTTATATTGTTTTTATTTTATTCCTGTGTTGTTTTAAAGTGTGCTTTTAGCCCTGCCAGCATGGCTCAGTGGTTGAGTGTTGACCTATGAACCAGGAGTCATGGTTCTATTCCCAGTCAGGGCACACGCCCAGGTTTTGGGCTCAGTCCCTAGTGTGGGGTGTGGAGGAGGCAGCCGATCAACGATTCTCTCTCATCCTCTCTGAAATCAATAAAAAATATTTAAAAATAAAGTATGCACTTAAATTTAAAACATAGAAGATTACTGAAATTTATCTTTGCATTATCTGGTTCTACTTTCTTAATTTCCTTGTTATCAGAGGATTAGGATATCTGTGTGATAATGATTTTCAATATCATGACAAATGATTTGTAGCTAAATGAAGTGTATATATTTCAACCATGTTTTCTGACCACAATACAATTAAGTTAGAAATCAATTTTTAAAAATGGTAAGAAATCTTAAAGCATAAGTTTCCACATTCCTTGAGACGAATAAGCATTACTTGTTTGAAGATATATATATATATATATATACACACACACAATCATAGTTGAGCTATGATTTCTCTCCATTAAATCATAGCTCATTATTTGTCTGATATAGTCCTTATCTTTCTTTTTCTCAAAAACTGTATTTTAGCTTCAACTGTGTCTTATAATATGTCACAATTTTTAAAAAGCTAAGCCGACCATCTTTGTCTTTTAATTGATAGGTTTAGTCCACTTATATTTATTGTGGTTACTGAAATAACTGGACCTTGCTGACATCATTTAAATGTGTACTTTTTCAGTGCTTATATTTTCTTTTCTTGTCTGTTTTTTAGAGAATCCGGAGCCAAAGCAGCTGTCTCAGCTTCAGCTCCCTCTCCTTTCTAAGAACCCAGAACTTAGTTTCTCATTGGTGGTCCTGACACAGCCTGTGATCTCAGGACAATCCTGTAGTTAGTTAGCACTTCATTTATTCCCTCACTGTCTACCACTCCTTGCTTTGGTGTCAGCTCTCAGGTATTTATTTGTTTGTTTATTTAATTGCTTGCTTATCTATTTACCCTTAAGAGTGCCGTTATTTCCAATAATCCCATTAATACATTAAAATGTATGTTTGTTGTCAGAGCACCAGGATCTGATGGTGATAAGAGAGCCTTAGAGCAGCGGTCACCAACTGGTGGTCCATGGACAACTGGAGGTCCACGAGGTCCAAAAGGTTGGAGATCACTGCCTTAGGGTACCTAGCGCCCCAAACTGGCTCACTCTGCAGTCTTTACTCTACACGAAGTGGCCAGGTTATGATGATCTCTGAACACATAATAATCTGGCCACTCAGTGTGTGTCCTATATAATAAAAGGCTAATATGCAAATTGTCCCCTCTACCAGGAGTTCAACCAGCAGGCAGGCTGGTCAACCGCCCATGTCCCCTCCTCCTGGCCAGGCTGGCCTGACCCTATCTATGCACGAATTCATGTACCAGGCCTCTAAAATATACATATATATATACACACACATATATATACATATATACACACACACACACTGAGTGGCCAGATTATTATGCCTTTAGAGATCATAATAATCTGGCCACTCAGTGTATTTTCTTAGCAGAAGTTATGGGCCCACAAAGATAAGTCAATCATCTGAACCTCCAAGTGGGCACCAAGGAGTGGGCCTGTAACATATGTCCATGTGCATGTATGACTATTTTCCCAATGGCTGTGGGTAACAGATGTGTAGTGTTTTTTTTTCCAATAATTACATCTTATTTTGCCCAACCAATATCTACCACATGTAAAACTCCTCACATGCACTCAAATAAACAGTGCTGTTCACACAGGTCGGGTGTGTGGGTGATATTTACTATCTTCTATTACTTCTCCGTGTTCCCCGAGTTCCTGGCATCAGGAAGTATTGGTTCTATGATTCTATTTACTGGTTTATTTAATTGCTTGCTTACTTGTTTATTTTATTGCTTGCTTATCTATTTACCCTTAAGAGTGCCCTAATTTCCAAGGGGAACTTATTTACAAGGGAGTCCTCACATTCTGAACCAGAGCCATCACTGCAGATGATCCTTCTGAGCATCGGACCACGAGCAGCAAGCTCAGGAGGATGAGGGGTGCGGAGGGGGGGAGGGGGGGTTGGGTGTTGTAGAGGGACTGGGTGGCAGAGGCCAGGTTACATGGGGGCAAACACTCCCGCCAGTTTTTGTCCCGTAGAGATGCAGGTCTGGTGCTGCCAGACATGTAAATGTGTTAATTTAGCCCTAGCCCATGTGGCTCAATGGATAAAGTGTCCACTACAGACTAAAGGATCCCGGGTTCGATTCCAGCCAATGGCATGTACCTTGGTAGCAGGCTCCTCCCCGGCCCAGGCCCTGGTCGGGGCTCCTGCAGGAGGCAACCAATTGATTGTGGGTCTCTCACGTCGATGTTTTTCCGTCTTCCCCTCTCTCTTCCGCTCTTTCTAAAAAGCAATGGGAAAATATCCTCAGGTGAGAATTAGCCACAAATAAATAAGTAAATAAGTGAATAAATAAATAAATAAATAAGTTATTTGAAATCTGTAGAGGTTTCCCAAAGCGGACAACTAATTCAAAAAAATGTTCAAAGAGCACGTAGTTCCAACCAACCATCATGTAGCCTGAGCAGGGTCCTGTGGCCTCTCCTGTTTTAGGGTCCCCTCTCCTCCTCTCTCACTTCCCCAGGCAACGGCACCGTCAGTCACTGGGATGAAGTTCAGCTCTGAAATATTTCTGAACTAAGGACTACATCAAACATGCCCACCTTCCATTCAGATCATGTGCAGCCTCTCCACCCATCCTAGTGTTAAACACACTGGAAGACTCACTACCGCCCTAACCGGTTTGGCTCAGTGGATGGAGCACTGGCCTTCGGACTAAAGAGTCCCAGGTTCGATTCTGGTCAAGGGCATGTACCTTGGTTGTGGGCACATCCCCAGTAGGGAGTGTGCGGGAGGCAGCTGATCGATGTTTCTCACCCTCTGTAAAAAAAAAAAAAAAAAAAAAAAAATCAATAAAATATATTAAAAAAAAAAAAAAGAAAGAAAAGAGTCACTACATTTATTTGTCCTTCCATCCACCATCCGCCCATCCATCCATCCATCCAGACAACAACCATCTCTCTGATCCCTGCTATTAAGGAGCACATGACATTCTAGAGGAGGAAATAGACAATCGGAAGACAATGGTGTGGTTCCGGGGGCGGGAGGGGTGGCCTAGAACCTGTACGGTTGGAGTGGTGGGGAGAGAGGATGGAAGAGGAGGTGCAGGAGTGGGGTCAGGACTGGCCTTTCCCGGGGCGGGTGGGGGTTGATGGGACCTGTCGCTGCGAAGGGGGCAGCTGCACAGACAGCGAGCTGGGCCTCTCGGTGACGGACCAGAAGGGCGAGTGGAAAGGCCCAGAGACCAGGCTGGTTCGAGGAATGTTGTTAATCCTCTTCCTCCTCCCTAAGCCACTGTCCAGCACCTGGGTCCCGGGTCCAAGTCCGCCCCCAGGGCTGCTGGTTTCCGGGGGGGAGAGGGATCTGCTTCTGGTTCTGGGGCCCCAGCCGGGACCCAGGGCAATTCCTCTTTGATCCTCAGCATCTTCCCCAGCCAGACCCGCCCTCCCCATGGCCCTCCTTCCTAATGCCCCTGAGACCACCCACCTCCCTCACACCTCCCGCCCTTCCAGGCACTTCCTGCTCCACCGCCCCCTCCCTCACCTCTCCCCCCAGCCTTGCCCAGGCCCAGCCCCTGGCCCTCTTCTCAAATGTGACCTCCGCTGCTGGTGGTGTTTTCCTCTCAGAAACGCCATCTGCCTCTCCTTTACTCTTTTTTTTTTTTTTTTTTTTTTTTTTTTTTTAATAATTTTATTGATTTCAGAGAGGAAAAGAGAGGGAGAGAGAGAAAGGTCAACAGTGAGAGAGAATCATGGGTCAGCTGCCTCCTGTACGCCCCACACTGGGGATCGAGCCCGTAACCCAGGCCTGTTCCTGACCAGAACCAAACCCGCGACCCTTCAGTTTATAGTCCGACGCTCTATCCACTGAGCCACGCCAGCTAGGCCTCTCCTTTACTCTTTTTCTTTTTTAAAACAACAACAACGTAGCCAGTTTTATTCTCTGTAAGCCACAGACTAGAGCCTCTCCTTTGCTCCTACTTGTGCAAGACACGGCTCGCCCATCCTGGTCACTGGTCCACACCACGGCCTGACGCTGTGCACGGCCTCCCATCTGCCTGCTGTGGCCTTGTCCCAGGTCCCTGCCCCCCCACCCCCAAGTCTTAGGGTGCCTCCTGGCCCTTTCCCGCCTCCCCCACATCCCAGCGCCTTGCCTGGCTTACTCTCCAGCTCCTCGGTGCTGGCCTGGGCACCGTCCCCCGAGGCACAGCTCCTGGTGCAGCCGCCGGCCACGTGGGTGGAGGACTGTGGGGAACCACTCGGACCCCAGCGCTCGGAAAGGCACGCCTCTGAGCCAGGAGTCCTCGCCATCTCCGGGCGGCCCCAGCGTCTGTCCGATGCATTTCCCCGATCACCCTTCGTGCTACGCTCGTGCGCGCGGTGGTGTGATTGCACTAGCATGGCGGGCATCGGTCGAAGGGGGCGTTGATGGATGGATGAGTGAATCAGCGCTCCATAAAGAGCTTTGCACAGATCCTGAGCTGTAATCTTCAACACAGAGAGAGGCTCCCACCTTACCTTTAGGGAGCCTTAAGGCTTAAAGAGATCACACTGATGGCCGGAAGTTCACAGAACTATTATAAAAAGGGGCAGGGCCGGGGTTTGAACCCACCACTTCCTGGTTCATGGTCTGACCCCGAGCTATTCTGTGCCGTGGCACCCGCAAAGGGTGGCTACTGAGAACTGAAGTTTGGCTGATCTGCCCCACACAGGATCCAGTCTCGGCCTGGGGACGGAAGGGTGCCGGGTTTGATTCCGGTCAGGAGCACATGCCTGGATTATGGGATTGATCCCCAGCAGGAGGCGTGCAGGAGGCAACCCATCAACGATTCTCTTCCATCATGGATGTTTCTATCTGTCCCTCTCCCTTCCTCTCTGAAATCAATAAAAAACATATTTTTTAAAAGTATGGCTGATCCAGGGTAAGAGGTGCATAAAGGTAAAATACATCCCAGATTCCAGAGTTAAAATAAAAAAAGAATGAAACATATCTCAGTGAGGATTTTTATATTGAGTCTACGTTGACGTGACCTCTTTGGGATACAGTAGGTAAACAAGTTCAGTATCAGAATGAAGCTCCTCTGTCCCTCCTGCCCTTCACTGTGGCTCCTGGAAAGCGCGGCCGCCCTGTGGCCCATGCTATGAGCGTCTGGAAACAGGGTGGCTCCTGGGCCTGTCGGCCTGAGCTCACACTCTTCATTCTCATGTCCCTGTTCTTCTCTCTCCCACCCACTGGGATTGTTCCGCCTCAACCTCCCAAACCCCAGAGCCGTGCCTTTGTGTTCAGGGTGAATGTTGTTGACCAATAATTACCCTGGAGGTGCCTCCTACGTCGGGCTCAGGTGCTACAGCCGGAAGGTGAGGCAGAAACCGTTGCAGGCACGATGTCCGGGAAAAGCCCTCAGACTCGGCAGGAGGCAGCGTGTGCTTGGCGTGGACAATCCGTGTGCACATGTGCGTGTGTGAGGTACTCGGTGATGGGCACAGACGGCAGCACACAGCAAAGCGGTTACATGACTGTCCCACCTGCTGCCATCACGCGCTTAACCTGCAGAGAGGGTGGCCTTTGGATTTCAGCAGGTATTTCTCAACAGGTCATTTTCTCTTTTTCTTTCTTTCTTTTTTCTTTTTCTTTTCACAAGGTCATTCTCTTACGTAACCATTACAATGAGGAAATTCAGGGAAGTGACTATTTTAAAAATACTATAACCTGCCCTAGCTGGTTTGGCTCAGTGGCTAGAGCATCAGCCCACAGACTGAAGGGTCCCAGGTTGGATTCCGGTCCAGAGCACATAACCTTGGTTGCAGGTTCCCTGGCCCTGATCAGGGTGTGTGCAGGAGGCAACCCATCGGTGTGTCTCTCTCACATGGATGCTTCTCTCTGTCTCTCCCTCTCCCTTCCACTCTCTCTAAATAATCAATGGGAAAATGTCCTCGGGTGAGGATGAACAGAATAAATAAATACTATACCCTGCCAAGACCGGTTTAGCTCAATGGATAGAGCGTTGGCTTGGGGACTGAAGGGTCCCGGGTTCGATTCCGGTCAAGGGCATGTACCTTGGTTGCGAGCATATCCCCAGTAGGGGGTGTGCAAGAGGCAGCTGATCGATGACTCTCTCTCATTGATGTTTCCAACTCTCCATCTCTCTCCCTTCCCCTCTGTACAAAATCAACAAAATATATTTTTTAAAAAATACTATAACCTGATAAGTATCCTGCATTCACATTTCCCCCAAAAACATCTTTTCGATGCGGGGTGAGGCTTGGGAAGGAATCAGCGGCTGGCGTGCCCGCTGGAGCCTGGGGCCGCCCAGCCCTCACCCACGGTCCAGAGCGGCGGTGGCGACCGCGGGTCTAGAGGGAGATCCCCCAACCCCAGAGCCGAACCCCTGAGCCAAGGCCCTCAGACTGACTTCCCTTCAAGACCGGGCTCCTCTGGGGAATGCAGTTAGGTGAGGGCATTGCCCGGGGCGGCCCCCTCGCCGCCGTGCCGGGTTCTACGTGCCAACAGGAACTTGGTGCTGGGCCGGCTGGGGGCACGGATGGGGCTGGCGGCCCAGAGCCCCTGAGGACCCGGCAGCTCTTTCTGTTTCACCGCACCCACCAGCTTGTCCTGGCTCTCTCCCCATTCGTCAATGGGGCCCGGGTGTTCGGTTCAGGAAAAGGGAGACAGACATCTAACCTCTGAGGATGACATGCAGCCTGGATTGGGATCAGAAGCATCCGTACACACTGGTGACCTATGTTCTCTCTTAGAAAGGTGTAGGTTTTGACTCTGCTTACTCCAGGCCTGCGGGAAAGGTCTAGAAACTATAGGCAACCAGCACGGATGCCCATTCCTGGGAAGCAGAGGGAGGCCTCCAAACACCGCTTCTCCCGGACAGAAACCAAGGGGCGCTGGCTCCAGGCCGTGGACAGGAAGCGGATGAGATGATTCTGGAACATCTTGTCATAGGAGACTCACTGGCCAAGGTTCCCTCCCGCCAAAGATGGGGGAATGGGAGCATGAAGAGAAAATGGGTCTCAGTATGCTGAAACACACAAAAGAAACTCAAACGCATGAGCTCAGATACCCAGGAGACAAAATATAAGGAAAGACTATAATTAACTCATGGGGTCCCTCAGAAATATACTAGAGCAGTGGTCAGCAAACGCATTAGTCAACAGAGCCAAATATCAACAGCACGACGACTGACATTTCTTTGGAGAGCCACATTTTTTAAACTTAAACTTCTTCTAACGCCACTTCTTCAAAATAGACTCGCCCAGGCCGTGGTGTTTTGTGGAAGAGCCACACTCACGGGGCCAAAGAGCCGCCTGTGGCTCGAGAGCCGCAGTTTGCCGACCACGGTACTAGAGAACCAGCGTCCCCGTTTGGAAACGTAAACACAGGTAGCGAGGAAACACACAATGCTGAGGCCTTCTCCAGAGAAGACCCACAGGAGAGAGGTGTGTTTTTACGCTCTGACAAGGGACCTGCATCCAGAACACACAGAGAATCTCGACAATTCAACAGCAGACAGAGAACAGCCCCGTTAGAAAGTGGGCGAAGGATGTGAACAGGTACTTTTCCAGAGGAGCCACACAAATGACCAGTAAGTACATGAAAACGCCCACTGACCATCCTTAGCCGTTAGGAAAACCCAAACCCGAACGGTAACCAGATGCCACCTCGTGCCACGAGGGTGGCTGCCGTGAGCACGGCGGACACGTAAGTGTTGGGAAGGATGAGGGGGACCGGGGACCCTCAGCGGCCGCTGGCGGGTGTGCCGCACCGCGTGGCCCTCTTGGGAACGGCCCGGCACGTCCCTATGTGGTTAAAGATGGAGCTGCCAGCGGACCCACCAGTTCCACTCCTAGGAATGAAAACTTACGTCCACTCACACGCACTTGTACCCCATGTCCAGGGCAGCATGTGTCACAGCAGCTAACAATACCCACGTGCCCGCCGACGATGAACGGACATACGGAACGGGGTCTGTCCACACGACAGAGAGTCACTCGCCTGAAAGGGGACTGAAGCACGGACCCCTGTGAGGGCGTGGGCGGGGGGGCCTCGACAAAGGGGAGAAGCCAGCCATGAGAGGTCATGGGTGGTAGGTTCCATGTATATGGGACGTCCAGAACAGGGAACCCCACAGGAACAGAGGGAAAATCTTAATGGTCCTCAGCCCAAGGAAAAACCAGTATTTCCAGCACATTCTCCCATTGCTGGAGCAGCTGTGCAGGGCCTGGCCTCCAGCTCGGAGCATGTGGCCCGTCTGTCTGTCTGTCTGTCTGTCTACCTGCCTGTCCCAGATAGATGCAGCCCTCTTCCGGGCACCGAGGCAGCGGGATTCGGCCACACCCTGCCTGTGGACAGCCCCACCGCTCCCCAAACTGGGCCTTGTTCCAAGTACAGCGAAGAGGAAGGACGAGGACAGAGTTCCCTAATATCGCACCCACCCACCCACCCCAGGGCAGTGCGCTCCTCTGTCAGCCAGTCTCAGCCTCGCCTGGGGGAGCTGAGGGTCAAGAAGGCAGCCCGGCAGCTACCACGCCCGCTCAGGATCGGGGTGCCTGGCTCCAAGCCTGGTTCCACTTGCTCACCATCCCTCTCAAGATGTATATTGATTTCAGAGGAGACAGAGAGAGAGGCATCAGTGATGAGAGAGAATCACTGACTGGCCGCCTCCTGCACGCCCCCCACTGGGGATCGAGCCCACGACCTGGGCTGGTTCAACCACTGAGCCACGCTGGCCGGGCCACCATCTCTTACTCTACCCTGGCGTCTGCCAAGCACCCCACGGAGACCTCACGTGGTCTGTGCCTATGTAGGAGGCTCAGCCCCTCCGTGCTCACGTGACGAGGCCTTCAGGCTTGTGCAGCCACGTGATTTTTTATCATACGGGATAGGTTGACAGTGGTTCGATGGGGAAAAAAAATACAATGATTAATAAATACTAATGCAACAATAAACTCTGTATTTCTTGCAGTCACATCTGTAAACAGAGTTTTGCCTCACCCTGCATCTCTCCCTTGTGCTGTTATTTAAAAGGAAAAAAATACAATAACGTACATTGTTTTCCTCCGATGTCAGAGCCCCACTTCTATGCATTGGGCCCAGTGTTTCCATGCAGCCTCATCCTCTGGGCCCGCATGCTGGCTAACGCCATTCAAAATGAACTCCTTTTTATTTTCTTATATATGTCTTTATTGATTTTGGGGGGGGGGGGGGAGAGAAACATCAATGAGAGAGAATCACTGATTGTCTGCCTCCTGCACATCCCCTAGTGAGGATCAAGCCCACAACCAAGGCACACGCCCCTGACCGGAATCGAACCTGGGACCTTTCTGTCTGCAGGCCGACGCTCTATCTATCCACTGAGCCAAACAGGTTAGGGCCAAAACAAACTCCGTTAATCCTCACAGCAACTTATGTGGACTGCACTGCAATCAACCCCAACTTACTGAGCAGACACTGGGGGCCAGCGCGGTCAGCACGCACGTCCAGGCTCCTGCAGAGAGGAGACCTCGGTGCTCCCGTGTTTCTCCGGGTCCACCAGCCCCGCGTTCACTGTGGTGCTAACACTCCGCTGCCTCCTCCAGCCAGGTGCTGGCTGCACCTTTCGGACTTCCTTTTCCCGTGTGCAAATGGGGGTGATAAGGCCACTACAGGGCTTTCACACGTCCCAGATAAGGAACCCCCTATCAGGAACCCCTTATCTCTCCACTTGCAGAGACCTTGGCTCACTCTGAGTCAACTGGAGTAGCCACACAATGACTTGAGGTAGGAGTGATTTGAGCCAGGAAAACGCTAAATCTGAGCCCCAGGGTGCCTCTGCGGGCCCCAGTCAGTGCTAGCCGGCCTGGGGAGGGGGGTGTGGGTGCAGGTGTCTTGTCCTCCCCTCCCCTCCCTGCCCCTCCCCCAGCCCCGAGAAGGTGCCGTTGGCTGAAGCCCTTCTGTGTCCCAACATGCAGTCTGACACGGATGAATCCTGAGGCGGGGGGTGGGGGGTGGGGATGGGATTGGGGGGGGCACCTTGTCCTGTCACCCCAGCAGAGCAGCGCTGCTGGTGGAGCTGGCCTGGAGCTCAGGCTTGACTCATACAGTGGTGGGTCCAAGCCTTCACCATGGGGAGACCCGCAGGCTCACCAGAGGCCGAGCAGGACGTGTGAGCACACCGACGGGAAGCCACAGTGTCCACACGTGAGGACGGCCCCGTGGCCCAAGAACTCCCATCATGCCCCTCCCCCTCCAGCTGCTGTCCACTCAGACCCTCCCCCTCCAGCTGCTGACCACTCAGACCCTCCCCCTCCAGCTGCTGACCACTCAGACCCTCCCCCTCCAGCTGCTGACCACTCAGACCCTCCCCCTCCAGCTGCTGACCACTCAGACCCTCCCCCTCCAGCTGCTGTCCACTCAGACCATCCCCCTCCAGCTGCTGTCCACTCAGACCCCTCCCCCTCCAGCTGCTGACCACTCAGACCCTCCCCCTCCAGCTGCTGACCACTCAGACCCTCCCCCTCCAGCTGCTGACCACTCAGACCCTCCCCCTCCAGCTGCTGTCCACTCAGACCCTCCCCCTCCAGCTGCTGTCCACTCAGACCATCCCCCTCCAGCTGCTGTCCACTCAGACCCTCCCCCTCCAGCTGCTGACCACTCAGACCCCTCCCCCTCCAGCTGCAGTCCACTCAGGACCCCCCTCCAGCTGCTGACCACTCAGACCCTCCCCCTCCAGCTGCTGTCCACTTAGTACCCCCTCCAGCTGCTGTCCACTCAGACCCTCCCCCTCCAGCTGCTGTCCACTCAGACCCCTCCCCCTCCAGCTGCAGTCCACTCAGGACCCCCCTCCAGCTGCTGACCACTCAGACTCTCCCCCTCCAGCTGCTGTCCACTCAGACCCTCCCCCTCCAGCTGCTGTCCACTCAGTACCCCCTCCAGCTGCTGTCCACTCAGACCCTCCCCCTCCAGCTGCTGTCCACTCAGACCCTCCCCCTCCAGCTGCTGTCCACTCAGGACCCCCCTCCAGCTGCTGTCCACTCAGACCCTCCCTCTCCAGCTGCTGTCCACTCAGGACCCCCCTCCAGCTGCTGTCCACTCAGACCCCTTCCCCTCCAGCCGCTGACCAGGAGGGAGTCATTAGCAAGGAGCCTCATTGCCAAGGCTGCGGGTTGCCTGTGATGAGGTGTCGGCGGAGGAAGTGAGGAGGGGGTGGGGGCGGGGCTTACCTCCTGTCACTGTCTGACCTTGAGTCGTTTCCCTCCACAGCTGTCTGCGGAGGGGAAAAGAGACTCGCGTTCTGGAGATGCTGGCATCGGATGCACATGTAATTCCACAGTAAAATACAGCTGCCGGGTCTCTGTGCAGACACAAAGCCTGAGCGATAAGGCTTGCGTCCCCTTTAACCGGCCCCTCTGCCCCAGAGGGGATCGCGCCTGCTGACTCCACAGAGGGGTTCCGGGTCGTTCTCTCTTGTGTCTTTATTCCTCCCGCAAACAGGACACAACACTTAACTGCCTTCCACATGCTGACTCAGTCAGCGCTGCCATGTGCATGTGCGCGCGCACACACACACACACACACACACACACACCGTCACACGAGGCCGTTGTCGCTGGGCAGTACATGGTGGAGGTTCTCCTGGTGGTGCCGTGAGGCTGCCGTGCCCGGCGCGGTGGGCACTGTGACGAGTGGGCGGCGGCCTGCCTGATGAGCACCTACAGCGAGCGTTCCGGTGTCTCCACACCACACACATCCCCCCTCAGCCTGGGGACAGGAGGGGGGCGGGAGGGGCTTCTGGGGGGACCCTCACGTGGTCGGCTCATCTCTGAATCACACGTGTGGGACACAGCGGGTAAGCCATGGGCCAGCGGGCCCGCGGGTGGGTGGGTGGTGGGGAGTCACCGTGGGGAAGCCCCTCTTTCTGCCTCGGCAGAGCGGGGTGGCTGCTGTTTGAAGGAGCAGAAGGCCAGGCTGCACCCCGGGGGACCTGGTGGGCCCCAGGCTACCCGGAGGCCCCACTATGGTGCCCCACCCTCCAGCCTGAGGCCTGGGCATGGCACTGGGCCCGGCCCCCGGTCCCAGCAGAAAAGCTGGGTGCAGGGTCTGCCTGAGCCCCTTTATTTCCACCTGGCGGTGAAGCTGCAGTTCCCGAGGGAAGCACCCTTCCTGGGAGCCCCACAGGGTGAACCTCTGGTGATGAGCGAGCAGCCCGGCCTCTGTCCCAGCTGCCCAGGTGCTGGGCTTCCCGTCCTCGGATAAACTGCTGGCGGGGAGCGGGTGTGTGTGTGCGTGCGTGTGTGTGTGTGTGTGCGTGTGTGCGTGTGCGTGTGTGTGTGTGCGTGCGTGTGTGTGTGTGCGTGTGTGTGTGTGTGTGCGCGCGTGTGTGTGTGTGCGTGTGTGTGTGCGCGCGCGTGTGTGTGCGTGCGTGTGTGTGTGTGTGTGTGAGTGTGTGTGTGAGAGAGAGTGTGTGTGTGTGTGAGTGTGTGTGTGAGAGAGAGTGTGCGTGTGTGTGCGTGTGCGCGTGTGTGTGTGCGCGTGTGTGCGCGTGTGTGTGCGTGTGCGTGTGTGTGTGTGTGCGTGTGTGTGTGTGTGTGCGCGTGTGTGTGTGTGTGCGCGCTCCTTCATGGTCCAGTCTCTTCCTGTGCGGGGACTCTGCACCCGTAGGACCCCAGCTGCTGAGTGAGCGTCCCCTCCCACCCTCACCACAGGCCCCAGGAGGGCCCACACCCCATGTGCTAGAGCCGACGGCCGGGCCACCGCACGGACAGGAGGCCGCTCACACGCTCCCGGGAGCGGAGAGGGAGTCAGCCCCACAGTGGAGCCCGGCCGCCCCCACCCAGGGGGGCCGCAGCCACCGAACCGGGAGCTCCGGGACCCCCAGGGCAGGCGGCTCGGCGTGGCTCTCGCTAGACATGAGACGCACCGCCAGGGCCCGAGCGCCCCGGCCACCGCTCCTTCGGCTGCGCAGAGCGAGGATCTCCCGGTCAGTGCGGAGGGCGGGCAGACCGCCGTCTTCACACGGCCGGCGGAGGAGGGCCGGTCCGGAGGGAGGGCCGGTCCGGAGGGAGGGCCGGCTCCCGCTCCCCAGCCCCAGGGAAAGCACCCTGGGAGGCAGGGGCCTCCAGGCTCTGCCCGGGGCCTGGGGCTCCCGCTCCCTGGCAGGTGCCTGCTGCTCGGAGGGCTCCCCATTTCCCAGGTGGGCAGAGGCGGCTCCAACAGGACGCCTTCACGCTCTTCACTGGGGACCCACCCAGGGACGGCGGGCGCTCCGCCGAGGGTGTCCGTCCTCGGGCTCAGAGGTGACAGCGGCGCCCGCCTCTGTGCACAGGTGCGGCCGCAGGTGTCACCTGTGGCCAAAGGGCTGCACGGGGACCGGCCAGCGTCTGAGATGGCCTGCCTCACCCCCTCCTCCTTTCCTTTCTCCAGGAGAGCACACACTGGGTTCAATCAACGCTCCCCGGGAGTACTCTCGGGCCTGGGATCCGGAGCGCTGGAGGCAGGGCGCGGGCAGCCGCTTACCCAGAGGGTCACTCAGCACAGCCGCTGCGCTCGGGCCTGAGCCCGTGGTCCCGTCCGACACCTCTGACTCCAGTCCCCAGCCAGCCCTCTGGCACCCCCTCAGGGTGGGGGAGGACAGGCCCGCGCAGGGCCGGGAGCCAGCGGTGGGCCTGCAGACCGCAGGGGCGGCCGTGGAGGAGGAGTGGAGACCGGCCAGGGCCCAAGGAAGGGCTGTCCTGGGGGGCGGGGACAGGGGACACTTGGGGAGGGAGGCGGGCAGGTACTCAGTGCCAGGGAGGGAGGGCTCTGGCTTGCCAGTCTGAGCACTGGGCATCTCTCTGTTTGACTAGTTGACACAGTATGATAGCAAGGGCTAGCTTTGGAGCTCGCAGAGCTGAGATCAAGTTCAAGCCTCAGCGGGGGGCTGGGCAGAGGGGGTCCTTGCTGTCCTGTGTCCTCACCTGAGAGGCCTTGGGACGCGGGCGCCCGCCCTCAAGGGGCACAGCTGGGCACAGAGGCGGCACTGCTCCCTCTCCCTCTCGGGCCGGACCTTCAGGATCAGGCGCCCGGCCCATTCGTCCCGTTTTCTAGAACAACGGAGCGTGTAGCCTGCCCTGGGCCAGACCTGGTCAGCCGGCCCCGGGGCCAGTTCGGCCTCAGTTAGAACGGGGCGCGGGCACCTGCCCTCAGAGCCGGGAACCCCAGGGAAGGCAACGGGTCCCAGGGGAGACACGGGGCCGCCCCACAGAGCGCCGAGCAGCGGAATTGCCCAGAGGCTCCAGCTTCATGAGCGAGAAATACCCAATGGAGGGTCGCCTGTCCCACGGGCGGCGTGCCCTCCCGCACAGCCTGCCCGTCATCGGAAGCCGGTTCCCGGGCCAGGGAGCTGGGAAACGCCGCCCGCCCGCCCGCCTGCGCCGAAGGCCGGACAGCAAACGCATTCTTTTAAAAGTTACTTCAAGTCAAACATTCACTTGACCACCCTGCTCTAGTTTAACTTGGAAGCTACTTTCTGAGGGCGGGAGGGGGTGGGGGGAGTGGCCAAGGCCTAAATCAGAACGCGGACAGCGTGATCAAAAACGTATGTTCTGTCTCCAGTCCACGGCGATCCTGCACGATCCGAACACGGCAGGAGCTGGCGCTCCGGAGGACAGGCTCCGACGTCACCCTTCCACCGGCACATGTCACGGCACATGTCACGGTGACCCGCCGGCAGCGCCGAGCACGCCTGCAAACGGGGGCGGGCGGCAGAATGCTCTTCGGGGCCTGCTAACAGCTGGCGGGGACCCTGTGGGCCAGAGCCCTCTTTTCCGTCCAACTGTCCTGGCTGCTCGCTGCCGAATTCCCCCGGCTGCCGTTACTGCGCAGACGATTTCCCCGTTTCACATAAATTACCCGGCCCGCAGCGGGAGAGGCTCCTGCGATTTTAAACCCTAGACCTTCTGGTCTGCAGGAGGAATCTGGCTGCCAAGTGAAACCCAATCCACATCAGGGTTCAAGCACCAGGAGGCTTCCTCCCTGGGAGGCAGACGCCCCAACAAGAGAGTAAACACCAACTCCGGCCGGAGGTGCCAGGGAGCTGGTGGGGACGGAGGTGCCAGGGAGCTGGTGGGGACGGACAGGGCCAGGAATGGGCAGGAGTGCAAAACAAAGTGTGTGTGTGTGCATACGTGGTGTGTGCATGTGTGGTGTGTGTATGTGTGTGTGAGTGTGTGTGTGTGATGTGTGGTGTGTATGTCGTGTGTGTGTGTGTGTGGTGTGGTGTATGTGCATATATATATAAGTGGGGGGCGTGTGTGTGTGCATGTGTGTGGTGTGGTGTGTGCGTATGTATATAAGTGGGGGGGCGTGTGTGTGGTGTGTGTGTGGTGTGAGTGTGTGTGTATGTGTGTGTGCACGCGCGCATGTGTGTGGTGTGGTGTGTGTGTATGTGTATATAAGTGGGAGGGGGCGTGTGTGTGTGTGTGTGTGTGTGTGTCAGGGGTTAGTGTATTCCTGGCTGAGAAAAGGCCATGAAAAGCCCCAACCAGAATCACACTGAAAGTCTGGGTGGCTCCCGGGAATCTCCTTTCCCATCAGGGACCGCAGGGGACTAGCCTGGCGTCTCTAGCCAGGCTGCTACGGGCTCCGCCTCCTCTGCTCACGGCAAGGCCCGCTGTCACTGCACAGGTGACGGCCCGTGGCCTCTGGAAGAACCGCATCCCCCCCCATCCCCCAGGACCCCTCAGGCTGCAAAAGCCGTGACTGCTGCACGTACACATGGGCCAGCGCGTCTGGCTGCTTCCCGGAAAGGCAGACAGGAGCTAACGGCCCTGGCACTGCCCTTCTAGTTCAGAAAACCGGTCAGAACCACTGCCACCAGTGAGCTCGGAGCAAGCTGCTCGCTGGTTCCCTCCCAGGATGAGAAAAGGGAGCCAACGACGTGACCTCGCCTCCATTTCACGCGCAGACCCGAGCCGGCCCGCAGCCCACGCCGCTTCACACCCCCTCTGAGAGGAAGTGGAACAGACTGGCACCCCCACCACACCCACTCCTCCCAGCCCCGAACTGTACCCCTGCTACTCTTTCCGATAACTTTCCGTTTTCTTCGATAGTATTATTACTTCAAAACAACACCACCTTCAACCTCCCACACTATCTTTTCAGGACTGAGCGCCCCTTTTACCCAAAATATCTATCTTGCTTAGCGAACTGGGATCACAGACACATTTCAGCGGTAAATGCCTGGAAGTGAAGAAGCTAAAAGGTCTGGGACTATTTTATATATATAAAATAAAATATATATTTTATTGATTATTTATTTATTTATTTATTTATTTTTACAGAGAGGAAGAGAGGGATAGAGAGTTAGAAATATCGATGAGAGAGAAACATCGACCAGCTGCCTCCTGCACACCCCCTACTGGGGATGTGCCCACAACCAAGATACATGCCCTTGACCGGAATCGAACCTGGGACCTTTCAGTCCGCAAGCCGACCCTCTATCCACTGAGCCAAAATGCTTAGGGTGGTCCAGGACTATTTTATTAGCAAGTCAATTGTGTGTGTGTCTGTGTGTGTCTGTGTGTGTGTGTGTTTAAGAACTTTAAAACTATAGCTAACGAAAAAAATGACCCTTTTATCATCACATCAAGATGGACAGAAGGCTGAGACAGGGACGCGGGACGCTTAGAGAGAGAGAAAACACCCCCCAAGCGGGGGGCTTCCCGAAGTCAGGGACATGTCCTCCCCCCGGTTGGCTGACCGTAGTGCCATGTGCCGGAATGCTGCACACGAAACGCAAATAAAGCCTCCTCCTGTCTTTTTTCTTAATTACACCCCCCTCCCCCGCTCGGTTTTTATAAGGAGGACCTCCTTTGTTTTGTTCGGAAAACTCCACTGTGCACAGAGAGGGCCCGTTGCCCAGGAGCGTCTTCTCCCCGCCAACACCTCCACCCTGCAGCGGCCGGTCGGTCTCCGGGAGAGCGTGCGGGCCCAGCCCGGAGGGGAGGGTGCCCGCCCTGCTGCAGCCACACCACGTCCAGTGCTCCGTCTAGCAACTGTGGGGCCGCTTGCTCCCAATCCCCCCAGGAGCCCGACCAATCCACATCCCCATGCTTATGTGCGGGAGACAGATACGAGCCACAAAGGGGCGCCTGCGGATCCCAATGTGTTCCGGGAACCCTGGCGGCCGGGCCGGCCTTCCGTCCAGAACGGCACCGACACCGACGTCCACCCTCCCACCCACAGCCTCCCACCCTGCACACCCCCGCACAGCCGGGACCGCCACTGTGTCCTGTGACTCCGCGCCCACCAGGACTCTCCCCTGAGGCGGAGTGATTTTTGCATCTCAATGGGTTCCGTGACACGGAGCCATTTCCCAGGGAACATCCCGAGGCGAGACGCAGAGTTTTAACACCTATTTGTATGTTAGACGGATCGGGATGAGCATTTAATGAGCTGCCAGTCAGCCCCCGGCCTGCATAAGTGTCCCCTCCGAGGGACCGGCTGGCTTAAAGAAAAATGACAGAAAATGTTCTCTAATAACTATGGTTTGCCCATTGCTTTCAGAGAGCTAAGTGGCACATTCTCACCTCATTTGCAGCTTTTCATCTCAAATGGACATTGCTTTTGAAATATCCTCTTTCTTTTCTTTCTTTCTATTTTTTTTCCTCTCTCCCCGAGGCTGCCACTTGAAAGTTGAAATCTCGCAAGAATGTAATGGTACGCGCCAGCCCTCTGAATTACAGGGTGACCGCCTGAGCCGGCCCTAAAGAGCACGTGTCTTTTTTTATGCCGCATAAAAGGCTGAAATGTTTACATATCAAAAGGCTATAGGCCAATTTCTGTCAAAATTACACATGAAGTTAAGCAGTACAAGCAATTTATTTAAACACTAGTCATTGTAGAAAAATTCAAAACCATATGCTCTTTTAGCAGTTTTTACAAATGCATTTGACCCATGACTTGGCTAGACATACAAGCTTCATAATTTACTCTAAATTTCAAATCCCCTTGACGTTTAAATAAAAGATCTTCATTAATGAGGTTTACATGAATGAAAACTTTAGAAGCTGATATCGATTAGCGAGGGGCTTGGGAACCGGCGGTGCGTTCGCTCAAATTTTCAAATGACTGACTTCGCTAATCACTTCAAGAGGAAGCCCGCCGAGGACAATTAGCCGCATTTGCATTCCGCGATTTGCAAAAGCAACAGGCAGCCGCTTTGGAAATAAATGAGTAAATATCTCCGCTGTGGAGAGCCGGTTTCTGCAACCCTGGAAGCTATTTTATTTTTTTTCTGAGGCTTTGCGAACGCGTCATTTTTCCACACCCTCTCCTTTACCCCCAGGGTTATGCTGAGTTTTCCTAACACCTCGATGATTTCGTCCCCAGGGGCTCAGTGCGTTCATTGGGAAGGTTGCCAAGAGCTGGGATGTTGCGAAAAGAGGGTCTCTCCTGCCCGGAGCGGCAGCCCCAGCCCCAGTGCGGGGCAGCTGGGTGGCATTTGTGCCTTTCTCTACCGCACCCACCTAACCCCCCAGGGGCAAATACCCCAGGCTACCAGCAGTGTCCCCTGGGGGCGGCAGGGCCCTGAGGCAGATTTGAGGCACTGTTTTGTTTTGTTTTTTAAGCCCAGACAGTGGAGTCGCTGTGACACCCACGGGGGCCTGGTGCTGCCCACCGGCTGCGGCTGGCCCTGCGCTTTGCCCCCATGGCTGGCCCTGCGAGGCGGCCCCGCGCCTAGAGGACAGGCCCCTCTCTGCACAGGACAGACGAGCCCCCCGAAACCATCCAGCTATGTATGCGCTCCGCTCCGAAAATGGCAGGAGGCTGAGGAATTAGGAAAAGCAAGTTCCCGCAGCTCTGAGACGCTGGGGCCACGGATCTTTAGGCTTTTGTTTACTTGTTTGTTTGTTTGCTTGTAACAAGCGGCGGGTGCTTGTGTGCGGGTGGAAACAGCCTGGGACAGGAGGCGCCGGGGGCAGGCTCTGCGTTCCGCGGGAGAAGCAGGTCCTCTGCGGGAGGAACCCGGTCAGCGATGACTGCGGGTGGACAGACGGACGCGGGTACCGCGCGTTCACCTTAAGCGCGCGGAATCCGCTGATCCGCCCTTTAATGTCTCAAAAATGAGAGCTATTATCGCGGCGACGGGCGCCTCGGCAAACACATTTCCGGGGACTTGTGCGCGGTGATTGCTTGTGTGAGATCGTGTTTGGGCGGTAATGGGGGAAATCAGCGGCGTGTTTACCAGGCCGCTGGGGTCCTCCCATGCTGAGCGGGGCCTGCGGGCCGCACACAATCTGCGTGCGTGGACGCGGCTGTCATTCCAATGGCGCCGGCCGTCGCGAGGCCGCTGGCTGTCTGCTAGGTGCGGGCGGACCCTTGTGGGTTCGGCCAGAGGAGGCAGCTGCAGGGCCCCGCCACCTCCCTGCCCCTGCCTTCCTGCGGACCCAGCCCCGCGCAGCAGACAGAGGCCCCAGGGCACCCCGCTGTGGGGGGCTGGGGGTAAAGGCTGTAGCCTGGCCTGGGGCCCCCCGTGACCTCTCTCCCAGGAAGCCCCTCTGCGGGAGGGCAGGACTTGGGAAGGATTTTCCTTTTCTCGGGCCCAGCTGGCACCCTTGGAGGGGTGAGGGGTGAGGGGTAGGGGAGGCACACTCCTTTGTCCCAAGAAAAAGCTTTAAAAAAAAAAAAAGCCCCCAAGTCCACCCAGCCTCAGCTGGAAGGGGTAACAATTGGGCAGCCGCTCTAAATGGGTGGTGGGAGGCCTGAGCGCAGACCTCAGCTCTACCCCTAGGAGCCAGGGCCCGGAGGGAGGGGTGGTTTGCCAAAGTGGCCGCGCACGGTGCTCTTTTCTCCGGGGTCAGTGGGCCCGCGGGGCCGCGGAGAGCCGGGCCAGGCTAAGGCTGATGCTTAGAAGGCGCTCCAGGCGCAGGGGAAGGACGGGGAGAACCGCGGAGGCGGCTCGGGTGCCTGAGCACAGCGGCCACCGACAGCCACGACCTCACCCCGTTTCCGCGGCCTCTGTCCCGGCGGCTCGGCCGGGATCTGAAAGGTCCCCCAACGCGCCCCGCCGCGCGCCGGGCCCGAGCCCCAAAGCCGCCCGCCTCGCGCTGTCCCCGGCGCTGCACCGGGAGAGGCGGGGTGAAGCCTCCTAGAACCCGGACAGGCCCGGGCGGGCGGGAAGGAGAGGGAAGGCGCTGCACTGCTTCCCGGGACCTGGCCCCGCCGAAGGGGCCCCACTGCTGCCTCCGGGAGCGGCTTTCATTGGAAAGTCCCATCGCCTCTCGCACGGAGACCGGCTCCCGCGGCTCCCCCGCCTCCCCGCCGCCGCTTCTCCGTCCGCCCGGCTCTCCGATCGGCAGCGCGGGCTCCGGCCCCGGTGGGCGCTCCGGCCCCGACCCCGGTGGGCGCTCCGGCCCCGGGGAGGGCGCTCCGGCCCCGGGGAGGGCGCTCCGGCCCCGGGTGGGAGCTCCGGCCCCGGCGAGGGCGCCCCGGCCCCGGGTGGGAGCTCTGGCCCCGGGGAGGGCGCTCCGGCCCCGGTGGGCGAGGGCGCGGAGCTCCGCGCGGCGCGGGGAGGCCCCGGGAGCAGCGCCGCCACCGGCTTCCCTGTTCCGGCCGCTCCTGCGCGCCGCCCGGGTTGGGCGTCCGCCCGGGAGCCGCCGCGGACAGTGCCCGTTCCCGTGCCCAGCGCCCAGGGGCGGCCCCGTTCCCAGCCGGTGCGGCGACCCCGGCTGCCCCGCGGGCCGCTCAGCCCGGAGACGCGGGGCAGGGGCGGCGTTCCCGGCTGCCCTCCCGGGCCCCGCTGCTCCTTCCTGCCCGCGGCGGCCGGAGCGGCCCGCGGGGCCTGGGGGCTCCTTTCGTTCCGCGCGCTCCGTCCCTACCTTCTCCGGGCGCTCAGCTGCCTGCGCCCGTCGTGGGCTGGACGCGACCCGGAGGCTCCGGCGGGTGGGCGGGCAGTGCCGGCGAGGGCCCCGCGGAGGATCGCGGGGAGGACCCCGCACATCTCGCCGGCGGCGAGCGGAGCCGGGCGGCGGAGGCCGGAGCCCGCCTGGGCTGCCCCTGGAGGGCCGGCGAGGAGGCCTGGCCAGGCCGGGAGCCGGCCAGTCGGAGGGGAAAAGCGCGACTCAATTGTTGGGGGGAAGGAGGAATCCCCAAAGCCCCGTTTTCGTATTGAAACAGAAAGTTTGGGAGAGAAGACAACCCGTTTCCAAAATATAATTAATTTTCAAAAAAAAAAAAAGGAAAAACACAAAACCTCCCGGCGCCCCCGCGGCACACACAGCTGGACACGGGCTCGGAATGCTGCTTCTGGTGGCCGCGTGGCCAGCGGCCGGATTCTGTCTCCGCCGGGCAAGGCCTGGGGACCGGCTGCTGGGCGAGTTTTCAGACCCAAAGTGACTGCAAAAAATAAATAAATAAAACACACCCGTACAAATATTTAAAGAAGCACGGGCACCTCTTCCATCAATTGTGCCTTTAGGAAGTTTGGCCTTCGCCACAAGGAAAGGGAACCAACCCGCCCCAGAGACACAGAAAGCGGAGGTGACAGGAGCGCGCGGGGCGGCCCGGAGCGGACCTTTCGGTGCCCCTGGGGGTGGACGCTGCCCCTCACATTTTCCAAAAAACAAAACAACATTGGAAAGGGAGGAAAAAAGAAAAGTTGCCCCAAAGTAGAATGGGCCACAATGAATGTGAGCTTTTTGTGGAGGAAATGGCACCAATAATAGGACCCCATCCGCGGGGAAAGGTGGGGCGGAGGGTCGGCGGGGCACGGAGGCCGCACGAAGGCATTAATGAGATTAACGGGGCAATTAGGCCGCCCGCCCCGCTCCCAGGCCCGCGGCGGGGCGGCCGAAAGGGAAAGATTAGGTTAATTTCATTAATTTGCAATCCACAATCTCTGTGCGGGCCCTCTCGCCCCCTCCCCCCTGCACCTCTGCCCCTCCCCCCACCAGACCCCCCCCCCCCCCCCCCAGGAAGGCGAGGGCCGAGTCTGGCCTGTTTGTCATCTGCATATTACCGGGAACCAAATCCAGGATGACGTCGGCTCCGTATAAAACCAAGGAGAGGCTCAGCTGCGTGAAACTCGGTGCTGCCCGCGGCTGAGCGCGGGGGCGGCGGGGCGGAGGCGGAGGCGGAGGCGGAGGGAGGCGGGCGCAGGGGCGGGGAGGGAGGGAGCGGCCGCGCTCGCCGGCGCTCTCTTTCGGTTTGCTCCGGCTCCGGAGGCGCGGACCCCCCCACGCTGAGGCGCTTCTCCTCCTCCAAGCGCCCCTGTCCCGGTCCCGGTCCCGGCCCCGCGCGGGGCTCGGGGATGCCCGCCAGCATGTTCAGCATCGACAACATCCTGGCCGCGGGGCCGCGCTGCAAGGATGCGGTGCTGCGGGTGGCTCCCCGCCCCGCGGCCCCCATTGTCTTCCTGGCGCTGCACGGGGACTCGCTCTACAGCGCTGGCGGCAGCACCGCCTCCTCCGCGGACGCCTTCTACCGGCGCCCCGCGGTCCCCGGCGGCGCGGGCCTCCCGGCCGTGGTCCGCGGCTCCCGCCTGGGCTCCCGCAACTATTAAACTTCCACGGGCAGCTGCACGTGCAGGCGGCGCCCGTGGGCCCGGTGCTGCGGGGCCGCGCCGCCGCTGGGCGCCCAGTGCTCCTGCGTCCCCGCGCCGCCAGGTAGGTCCCGCTCCCCGGCCTCCGCCGCCGCGGGGCCTGCGCCTCGGGCGCGGGCGGGCGGGCGGCGGCGCCAGCTTTCCCACTTCCCCCTGACTTTCCTCCTCTTGCCAACCTGGATCATCCCTCCCCGCGCCCCGTTTATTTTCTTTTCCTCCGTGTTTGCCGATGGGGCAGGGGTTTGCACTTGCTGCGACCTGATGGGAGTTAGCGGGAACTGTCTGCGGAGGAGGCTCCGGCTTTTAGGGCTTTGGAGTGTGGGTGGACCCTGGCGCATCCCCCCCGTTTCCCTGCACCCCTGGTTTCCATGCCCCTCCACCCCAGCGCTCCCTGGTAGGCGAGTTTCCTTAGCGTTGGAGCGGCGGCGGCGGGGGCTGGCCAGGGGCCGGGAGGCCGCTGACCGTGCCCGCTCCCCGCAGGCTACGAGGGCCCCGGCTCGGTGCTGGTGTCGCCGGTGCCGCACCAGATGCTGCCCTACATGAACGTGGGCACGCTGTCGCGCTCCGAGCTGCAGCTCCTCAACCAGCTGCACTGCAGGCGGAAGCAGCGGCACCGCACCATCTTCACCGACGAGCAGCTGGAGGCGCTGGAGAACCTCTTCCAGGAGACCAAGTACCCCGACGTGGGCACGCGCGAGCAGCTGGCGCGGAAGGTGCACCTCCGCGAGGAGAAGGTGGAGGTAGGCGCGGCCCCTTACCCGAGACCTTCCCCAAGGCCCTTCCCCGATCCGGGGGCCCCGCCGGGCCGGGCCGCCTCCCTGGGCCTCCCCACTCCGCATTGTCCCAGCAGGCGGCGGGGAGGCCTGGAGGGCCATCTAGGCCCAGGAAGAGGCCGGGAAATGCGGGAGAGGGAGCGAGTCTCCTTTCTTTTTGTTGCCGCGGGCGCTCTCCTGTCCGGGGGTTCTGAGTCACAGGGTTTTGCCCGGGGTGCCCAGGTTTGGGGGAGCCAGCGAGCGAGCCTTTGCTGTAACCGTTGTTCTGTCCTCCGTGCGCGCCAGGTCTGGTTTAAGAACCGCCGGGCCAAGTGGCGGCGGCAGAAGCGGTCCTCCTCAGAGGAGTCTGAAAACGCCGAGAAGTGGCCCAAGCCTTCCTCCAAGGCATCGCCCGAGAAGAGGGAAGAGGAAGGTAAAAGCGATTTGGACTCAGACAGCTGACGGCCGCGGCTGGCCCGGCGCTCGCCGCGCTGGAAGGACTTGCACAGACAGACGATGCCACTTTCTTGCACACACGCCGCCTTGCAGGAGAGGGCCAGGGCCGGAGCGGAACCGGAGCTGTAAATAGTGTACAGAGCCGGGCCGGCGGCCTGCTGTCCCCCGGGTGGGGCAGCGCTGGGTGGCTCTTAGCCCCGCAGTCCTCCACAGCCGCAGCCACCTGCGCCTCGCTCGTTCGCTGTAGTATTTATAGTTAAGTTAAAGGTGACAACACAATAAAGTGACGGCCATGTAGATGGGCCACGGGCTGTGTTTTGCGCCTGTCCGGGACCGCTGAGGCCAGAAAACAAAGCCGTGTAGCCCAGCTTTGGAAGGAAAACTGGGCAGCTCTGCCGTGTCCAAAAGAAAAGGAAACTGGGCGTGAAACACGGGGCGGGGGCTCTGGTTTGAAAGCACATCTGGTTTCTAGGTCTCCTGGAAGGGGTGGGGAGCCTGGGGTCTGTTGGGGGCCAGGAGAGGGGCAGCCTCAGGTTCCCCTTCCCCCAGACCCTTGGGAGAGCCAAGGTCCTTCCCTCCTGTGCAAGCAGGAAGCTGTTTGGGGAAGCAGGATCCAAAGGGGAGCTGCGGAGCCTGGGATGCTCAGCAGGCCCTGCTGTCCGAGGGGTGAGGGCGGTGCAGTCGGGCTTAGGTGTGCCCTCTCTCCCTCTGCTTTCCTGGCCTTTCCTGGGCGCTGCTGCCGCCCGTCTTCTCCAGGGCAAGCCTTTCTGCCCACAGTCCTGCTGGCCTGGCTCCTGCCCAGCGGCTAGGGCTGCGTGCCCCGGCCAGTGGAGACCAGCGCTGGGCCCTTAGAGCTTCTCCCTGAGCGCTGGTGCTGGGGGCCTGGCAGCCAGGCCAACCGGGCCTAAGAGCGCACTGGCCGGCTGTGGAGGAGGAGGCAGTGCAGGCGGGAGCGTGGGCTCCTCCTGCCTTCTCCCCAAAGGTCTTTCTCTGCACTGGCTGGGCCACAGGAGTGCGGGGCCAGCCTGGGCGCCCGTCCTCTTCCTGCGAAGGCTGGATAAGGCCAGAGAGTGCTCGGCCAGGGAGGAATATAAGGGCAAGCCTTCGGGGTGATTTCCCAGACCAGACGGGAGGGAGGAGAGGACACCCAGGGCCGGCACAAGTGGCTTCTCCTGCAGGAATGTTGTAGATGTTGCGGTAAATCCATTTTATAGACGAGGAAGCTAAGACTGAGCTCCCAGCTCAGCGGCGATGTGTCCGCCTCGGAGCAGGAGTGTGTGAGCCGCGTTTCCTGCCGCGCTGCGCTGCCCTGGGTGTGAGGACCCTCCGGGGCGGCTGTGCGTGCCGCTGTGGCCTCAGCCCGTGCGAGGTAACAGCTCTTTACAAGAGGCAGGTTTTCTCACAGCTGCTTACATGTTTAAAAGGTGCTTCTGGAGTAGATGAGGTGACACTGGCGGGATATGAAGTGCCTCTCAGTCACGCCTCCTGAATAAGGAGCACGCCTAGACCGCAGAGGGGGAGGGGGTGGCCACAGCCAGGGCCCCCTCAGGGGGCGAGGTCGCGGGTTCACACCCAGGCTCCCTCCTGGGCCACCTCGGACCAAGGACCGGCCTCTGCTCCTCGCTCTCCGTGTCCCTGAGCCGGGCACCGCGATGGCGAACGTGAGCAGAGTGGTTACTCCTTTAGAAATAAGGATTTTTATTGTCTCGGCCGGCACCTCGGGATCTGTGTACATGATCTCACTTTCCTTTGGAGAGCTCTGGGGGTGGGGAATGTCTTCACCGTTTTCACAGACGAGGAAATTGAGGTTCTGGAAGGTTAACTGTCTGAACAACATTCGGTTCGTAACAGAGGGACAGCTCGGTCTTACACCATAACGGGAAGTGCTCCCGCTGGGGAGAAACGCTCAGCAAGCCCTGCCTCCCCTTCAGAGGGTCTCATGGTGCTGGCCGCCCTCTGCCCTCAGATGGCAGACCTCCGGGGTGGGGGCCTCGCCTGCTGGGCTCTCTGCTCCTCATGGCTGCTCCGGGTGCGGACCCCATTCCCCTGCAGAGGGGTGAGCCTGCAGGGGTCCAGGATGGGCGCTGACTTAACTGCGGCTCGAGAGCCACTGTGGCTCTTTGGCCCCTTGAGGGTGGCTCTTCCACAAAATACCACGGCCTGGGCAAGTCTATGTTGAAGTGGCGTTAGAAGGAGTTTACGTTTAAAAAATTTGGTTCTCAGAAGAAGTTTCAACCGTTGTGCTGATCTGTGGCTCTGTGGGCTGATGAGTTTGCAGACCACGGCTCTAGAACATTCTGACAGGGCAGCAGTGGCAGCAGCATCCCACCCTGAGGCACTTGACACCTTCCTGACTCTGTGAACCCCTTTGTGTCTCTGTCCATACCGCGCCCTCACACTTCCCCGTGTGGGGGACCTTGTGTTTTAAAAAGTGTGCATTTGCCCCGTCTGGAGAGGGGTCCATGGCGAGTGTAGGGAGGGGGCCCCGGGGGGAGCAGGTTCTTGGACATTTCCCCCAGAAGCCCCTGGGGGAGCTCAGAAGGGGGGGCTGCGCCCCCGTGGCCACGCCGGAGCAGTGCTGCAGGACGGCTCCGCTCACAGGCGTTAGACACAGTGACACGGAGGGAGGGAATGTCAGGGTGGCTGTCTGTTTACAGTCCGCCCTGGTTCTGCAGTCCCAGGCCAGCAGGGCTCCGTCTGCCGTCAGCCCGCTGTGGGGGCGGGAGGCTGGCTGGTGTCACGGAGCAGGCGGCACGCGGCCTCGAGCAGTCTCGGGCCTCGCGATGGTGGGGAGTGGGGTCAGGGTGTGCGGAGTGGTGTGTGTGTGTTCAAACGGGCTGGGCGTACGCCGGTGCCAGCCTGAGTGTTTTCTGCGCCGCACAGCTCCCCTGGGACGGAAGGTGTTCTCCCATCTCACAGCTGAGCAGACCGGGCTGAGCGTTAACACGGGCCAAGAGGAGAACTGCCATCGGCAGGAGACACGGCCCTCCCCATGTCCTTACGCCCGGCGCTCACAGATCCCTGCGCTTTCTGTGGCCGCGGCTGTGGACAGGCGTTCGCAGCACGTGCCTGCTGCTGCCCCGGACACAGGAGTGGACTGCCGCTCAGTGCAGAGAGCAGGGCCGCCCCTGCAACCCCAACGTTCGCCTGCCCCGTGGTCGGCAAACTGCGGCTCGAGAGCCACCTGCGGCTCTTTGGCCCCTGGAGTGCGGCTCTTCCACAAAATGCCACGGCCTGGGTGAGTCTATGTTGAAGAAGTGGCGTTAGAAGAAGTTTAAGTTTAAAAAATGTGGCTCTCCAAAGGAATGTCAGTCATTGTGCTGTTGCTGTTTGGCTCTGTGGACAGATGAGTGTGCTGACCCCGGGCCCAGCACTGTCCCCTGCAGAGGCTTCCGGAAGGCCCCAGGCGCCCCGGAGGCGGGAGGCAGGGCCCTTTTCCGGATGGCAGTGGAGGCCCCGGTAAAAGCCTGGCCCTGGCACATGCTGACGGGCCGAGCGGGCTTCCCACAGACCCCTGCGGGTCCGGCAAGGTGTGGGGAGCTCCTCCGGTGCGGTCACCTGGCCCAGTGACGGGGCGGGGGCGGGGGCGGGCGCGGGCGCCGAATGGACCCCTGACTGTGAGGGAGCTCCGTGGAGCGCAGCTTTTCGCTCTGGGCTCTGGGCTGGCACGGGGCGGGGGCGGGGGAAATTCGGCTGCTCTGCTAACCTCACCCTGAGAGCACCTCCTGACAGGCCTGAGCTAGTGGCCTCTCAGACGTGCGGACGTGGCAGGAGGTGGGGGTGACAGGGAGCTCATTTCCTGAATCCAGGGAGGTTTTCAGGGGCTCAAGGAAAGCAGTTTAGGCACCCAGACCGCCCCCCCCCCCAAGCTCTTTGGGTCCCTCCGGTGCGCCCCCCAATTCGCTTTCCTTTGTTCATCGCACACCTCATCGGTCACCTCCTTACGGGGACGAAGGAGGGGGAATGGGTCCCTTCACCCTCATGAAGGTGGAGTCCCAGCGGGGAGGGCTGGGCGACACGAGGGCGCAGGGGAGAGAGAGAGAGAGCTATCTCTGTCCCTTCCTCTCTGTAAAAAATCAATAAAATATATTTTAAAAAAATTTTTTTAGAGGGGGCAGGGGGCGCTGGGCACTGGTCCCAGCCTCCACCGGCGGGGTGCGGTGCTGGAGGGATGGGGAGGGGTCCTCCCCCTGAGTGGGCTTGGGGAGAGGCTGGAGGGGATCAGACGAAGGCCCCCAGCAGTGTCTGACGCCCTCCCATAGCAGGGCCACCCTGACAGAAGCAGATTGGAATTAGGAAATCAGGCACACACCTTGTTGCTAATTGTTTCTCTAATTGTCCTCGGTGTGGGAGTGTTTGCATGGCCACAGGACAGGGGCTTAAGACCCGGAGCAGCTGATAAGATATAATAGTTGTCTTCTCCCTAAGAGGCTTAGGAACGCAGATTTAGAGGGAAGAGGGCGAGAATCGGGAGTGGATTTGGATTCAATTTCCGAGCTTTGTGAAATGACCTTGAAATTTTTTCAAAAGTTGTGGAAGGAATGAATCAGTCCTGGCAGGGTTTTGGCAGCCGGGACCGCTGGCTGGGGACCCTGGGGCGTCCCGGGGGCCGTGCTGGAGCCGGGAGCCGGGTGGCCGCAGGGAAGGCCTCGGCCTGCCACGCCGTGGTGGATCCTGGGAAAATAAGCCATTGTCTTCGGCCCGGTGACCCGGGACCAGGCCTCGGCCTGCAAAGTGGGGCTGTAATTTCTGGATTCCTGCGGTCCTCACTGGTTCTCAGGAGCCCAGCCCTGGGAAGCATCAGTGAAGAGAGAACTTAAGAGTCCCTCTCGCTTGCCCTCGCCGGTTTGGGTCACTGGTTAGAGCATTGGCCTGCGGACTGAAGGGTCCTGGGCTTGATATCCCCAATAGGGGGTGTGCAGAGGCAGCCGACCCGTGACTCTCTTTCTCCCTCTCCTTTCCTCTCTGAAATTGATTATATATATATATAAAATAAAAATAATATCTTCACAGAAACATCTAGAATAGTGTTTGACCCAAAACCTGGGAACTGTATGTAGCACAGCCAAATTAACACATAAAATTAACCACCACACATAATATTAAAAAGGGTTAAATGCTACATACTACGTGATCCCAATTATTAAAAAAAAATTCAAGGGCAAGACCCACGTTCAGCAGACTGTTGTGGCCACAGGCATGTAGCAAACAGGCTGCCCCCAGTGCAGGGCGGGGCTCCCATGTGGCCACGCCTCCTGAGGGGCTCCCCGCAGAGAAGGCCAGGGGCGGCGGGGTCTGGATCACCCAGTGGCGTCCGACAGGCTGGACAGGCTGGTGCCAGTGCCACTTTAACCATCTCCAAACCAGTGACTGACATCACCGGCCAGGCCCGGAGACACCTCCTTCCAGACGGAGAGGGGTTAGTCCTCTGGAAGCCCTCAGAGTGCTCCCTGGGACCAAGAGGCCCCGCACTCCGCACAGCCCCTCGGAGGAAGGCGCGGCCTCTGAAGCCGGCGCCCCAGCGGGTGGCTCCGTCTGAAGATGCTCCTCGGAGGGCACAGGGATGCGTGCGCTCAGCGTGGCTTTGTGTTTGAGGAATAAATACTTAAACCCGAGACCAAATGAATCGCTTTCTGCTGCAGTGCATAGGGGTGGAACACCGTGTGTGTGTGTGTGTGTGTGTGTGTGTGTGTCCGCCCCAGCCCTACACGTTCCCCAGCACACAGAGGCTGGCCCTTTCGCCTCTGCTTTGGCTGCAGAGACTCCGGGCCCTTGTCCTGGCTGGACGGGACCTGGTTCCGGTTCCGGTTCGGTTTTGGCCTCTGCAGCTGTCTGGGCGCGGATACAGATGTGAGCGAAGAACACTTAACCCTTTTCTCGACGGCAGTTAAGGCTCCGGGGAGATCGGAGGCCTTTGAGACTGGCTTTTGTCTTTAGGGGTGATGTCTGCGAGTCACTGTGTTTGTGTGTTTGAGGAGGAGGGGCAGTTTCTATCTTGCCTGGATCCAGGGTGTCACCAAACACTGGACGGGAATGTTCCGGAGGGATTGACAGTTTCACAATCACTTTCCTGGGCAGGCCCTGCCCAGCCCCTGCTGAGGCTGGGGAGTGGGGGGAGGATGGAGTGGGGAGGCGGGGGGGGGGGGGAGAGGAGAGGGCCGTGGTGGCTGCTGTCATCTCGTTATGTAACAGGAGCCACAGCGACAGATTCCCTGGCCTCGGGTCCTCTTCCGGGTGCTTGATTATTCGATCCCGCCAGTGCCCTGTGAGGTTGGCATTCTTTTCACTTTATTTTTATTTGTTGATTTGAGAGAAAAAGAGAGAAGCCTCGATTTGTTGTCCCACGTACTTACGCGTTCGCTGGTTGACTCACGTGCCCTGACGGGGGACCGAACCCCCAGCCTTGGCGCTGGGAATGGAGCGCTAACCCGGGAGTGGCCGGCCAGGGCGAAGTGGGCGTGGCTGTCTCCGCGGCGCAGAGGTGAGGAGTGTCCGTGTACGCGAGGCTGAGCTGGAGACTCCACATCCAGTGCTCGTCCCACCCTCCGGACACCGCCCGAGTGACGACAGCGGAGGTCTGGGTTCGGTCCTAGCGGGTCCCCCGCGGGCAGCGTCCCCCCTGAGCCGCCCGCTCATTGCCAGCACGGGGGATCATCGTTCCCCGCAGCTCACCGCAGCGAGGGAGGGTTTTGCAAATGCAAATGGTTAATCAAGGAGCATAGATCAACACGTTAAGCATAGTCGGCATCTGACCGGTGTGGCCCAGTGGTTAAGCCTCGACCCAGGAACCACGTCGGTGAATGCTGGGGTTGCGGGCTCCGTCCCTGGTCGAGGTGCATGTAGGAGGTGGCTAATCGATGAAGGATGTTTCTCTCTCATTGATGCTTCTAGCTCTCTATCCCGCTCCCTTCCCCTCTCTCTAAAAATCAACAAAAATATATTTAAAAAAATAGTCCGCAACCTGTAGTATATGTGTGAAGACCTTCAACAACGACGACAGTAATAATAACAGTGACCTCCATTCAGGCCCCAGAGGTTAAGAGGTGCCCAGTGTGTGTGTGCCAGGTGCTGGGAGCAGCTGCGGCCCTCCTGGATCTGTGTCCGGTGGGGGCACCGTCGCCGAGGAGGCAGGCCTTGGTTTCAGATGGTGTGCGTGCTACGTGGGAAGCCGGGCCTGCTGAGGAGGAAGAGGCACGGTGCTGTGTTTGTTGGGACACTTTACGTTGTGGTCTGAGGTCTGTGTGGCAAGGGGATTGAATGTCGTCTCCACCGATCCTCCAGAGCAGGGCGGGCAGACTGGCCCTTGGCCTGTCTGGTCAATAAAGTTTTATTGGAACACAGCGGTGCCCGTTGACTTAAGTATTGTCTATGGTTGCTTTCCCCCTCTAATGGCGGAGTTGGGTCGTTGCAAGAGAGACTGCAGGGCCTGCAAAACGGAGAGTATTTAGAAAGTATTACTATCCTGTCTTTTCACAGAAAACGTGTGTGGCCCCCGGTGTGAAGCTGGGAGCATCAACCAAGGGTGGAAGCTGCTGCTATAAGGGACGGAGCCAGGCGGTACGCTCATCTGCCTAATGCCTCCTGTCCTTCCCCTGTGTTCCTAGCACAGTGCAGGCCCTGGGGTTGGGGCCAGGTGGTGGGGAGGGGAGTGAGGCTGGATACAGAAGCCCTGTAGATACAGTATGGCACCTGGCACCTGAGAGCTGCTCTCCGGCCCTCCTGGTGGTGCAGTCTGCATGTTTCTGAACAATGGAAAGCACGATGTCAAAAAGTTCTCCGTTATGGGACATCGACGGGGAGATGAGGAGAAACAAACGGCTGCAACCCCAGAAGGCTTCCCGGAGGTGGTGGCAGTTGCCTGTGGCTTAGCCTTTGGCCAGCAAGGAGTCCCTTTCATCAGAGCAGAGAGGAGGCTGCCTGGCCCCACAGCCCAACCTTTCTGGGCATCTCCTGCCCCCTCTCCTCCCACCTCGCTCCCTCAGGCACCCACCGAATGCCTGGCCGAGTGCTGAGCTGGGCGGGGGCTGTCCTCAGGCACACGGTGAGGCTGACCTGATACCACATGACCAGTGCTGGGGTGCAGGGTGGGGGCCCCCCGGCATGCAGTGGCTGGGCAGAGGAGCCGTCCTAGGCTTTGGTGGTGGATCATTGGAACCTTGTGGTTTGAGGCGCCTGGTGATGGGGGTTGAGGGGGAGAGGGAGCACTGGAGCAGAGGCTTGGGGTGGGAGGGCAGGGGGTGAAGAGGAGCCCGCAGTAGGGGGTGTGGCTGGCCAGGAGCTCGGAGGGAATCTGCACTGTGCAGAGCTCAGCTCGCTGTTTTATTCCTTATTTGCTTTATATTTTTAAATATGTGTTTTAATTAAAAGAATTTTTTTAGCCCTAACCTGTTTGGCTCAGTGGATAGAGTTTCGGCCTGTGGACTGAAAGGTCCCAGGTTCAATTCCGGTCAAGGGCATGTACCTTGGTTGCGGGCACATCCCCAGTAGGGGGTGTGTAGGAGGCAGCTGGTCAATGTTTCTCTCTCATCGATGTTTCTAACTCTCTATTCCTCTCTCTTCCTCTCTGTAAAAAAATGAATAAAATATATTTTGAAAATAAATAAAAAAATAAAAAAAAATTTAATCTGCACCCAAGGATAATTTTTCATTATTATTATTTTTTTGAGAGAGACGTAGAGAGAAACATCAATGTGAGAGTGAGACATTGATTGGTTGCCTCCTGCAAGAGCCCGATGGAGCCTGCCACTGAGGTACAGGCCCTCGGAATAGAACCCGGGACCCTTCAGTCCTGGGGCCAATGTTCTACCCACTGAGCCACACAGGCTAGAGCTCAGGCCACTATTTTCAGGTCAACCTGCAGAGCAGGCTTCCCTCCCCCCAGATGCCAAAGGATGACCAGGCCCTCCGGCTCAGCATTCAGTCTGCTGCCCAGCACAGGCCTTCCTGGCCCAGAGCGGCCGCGGGCCTGTCTCAGCAGCATCTGCTTGGCGTCCCCTCCGTCTGCTGCTACAGAAGGAGAGAGAAACATCTCACTCGGAGCCTTCCGCGGAGGTTTTTTTCATTGGGAATGGGTTTTAAAATGCAGTGATTTGTGGCTGGTCGTAGAGTTCATCAAAGTGATTTTTCCAGATGCTGTAGTCCTTGGGCAGCTGACACACTGAGGCTCTCCCCCCATTCCCTTCACACACACACACACCCCTCCCCCCCCCCACCCATGTTCTAAGTTCCTCCCAGGAACTGGCTGAGGCATGTGGCCATGGCAGGGCCTGTTCCTTGCACTTGAAAGAGGACCAGAGAGGTCAAGCTGCTACCCTGAGAGCACACAGCACAGGGGCCGAGCGGAGGTGTGGAAGTCTTCCATTCGCAGCTGGCTTTGCCCCAGGAGCACAGCTGTCCTTCCTGGACATGACAACATGTGTGTCTCAGCGTCAGGTGAGAGCCAAACGCCTATTCTTCCTGGTGACCGAATTCTCCAAATACCACTTCCTCCAGGCAGCCTTCTTGGATTTCTCCAGCCTCAGAGACCTTGCCCTGATCTCCGAGGGGCTCTAACAGGTTGGACGGCCTCTCGGACATGCCCAGAGCGTGCGAAGGCCTGGGACGTCCCACGTGGCGTCCAACTCCGTGTCTGCCGGTGGCCATGACCTCCTGAGGCTGCCAGGAAGCAGACCTGCTCCAGGATCCTGTTGCCGCCGCCCTCCCCCGCCCTGCGGCGAGCCTTCGAGTAATCCCCTGACAGAGGGCTTAGCTCTATTTACAACCGCTGGCAGCGGGCGGGCCTGGGGAGCGGGAGCGCTCACGGGCCTGGATTTATTTTTAAGCTGTTCTGTCTCCCGGAATGGGACACAGGTCAGCCCGTAATGAAGACGGTGCCTGTGTGCACAGCCCCGGCTGCTTGTCATTGGGCCCCGCCTCCCCTGGGGACGAGCTGCCTTTTCCCACCGCCTGTGGGGGGCTGTGGCCCCCGGGGCTCGGGCTGGGAGTGAGAGGGAGTGAGGGGCGGGCAGGGGAGCGGGGTCCCCGAGAGGCCCCCCGTGGAAGGTCACGGGGCCGCGGGGGCTGGACGTAGCTGTCCGGCCTCTCCCGGCTGCTGACCTTTCCTCTGGATACAGCGGCCGGAGCAGCCGCTGCACTGCTGTCCCCGCCCAGCACCGTGGCCGGGGAGCGCTGGGGGCAGGTGGGCCGGGCCTCCCAGCTCAGCAGTGGGAGGGGGCTGCTCAGGCTGCTTTCCCGGGGGGAGGGGGGCACGTTGAGGGCAGCACTGGCCAGAGATGGGGGGCTGGGCTCTGGCGATGAGGTCAGGCCTGCGTCCTCTGCGTGTTCTGCTGTGCGGGCCGGCAGCGGCAGCCCCCCGCCCCCTGCTCAGCTCCTCCCTTGCCCATATTGCAAAGTTAGGCTCCGGCGAGGGCGGAGCGTGGGGGCCGGAGGGACAGGGCAGTGAGGGAACTGAGCATCAGAAGTTAGGCCTCCTGCCCCGGCTGGTGTGGCTCAGTGGAGAGAGCGTCGGGCTATGGACTGAAGGGTCCTAGGTTCGATTCCAGTCAAGGGTATGTGCCCGGGTTGCGGGCTCGATCCCTAGTTGGGTGCATGCAGGAGGCAGCCAGTCAATGGTTCTCTCATCATTGATATTTCTCTCTCTCTCTCCCTTTCCCTTCCTCTCTGAAATCAATATATATATTAATATATATATATAAATTTTTTTTTTAAAGAAGAAGTTAGCCCTCCCCATCTCCCGGCGTGGTCACCCCTAGCTGCCACCCTCAGCCGTGGGGCCTCAGTTCCCCCATCCGTTGGGGTCAGTAATCCTGTCCTGTCCGCCTATGGGGATGTTAATGGCCCCCGCCATTTGGTGGCTGTGAACAGCTCTGTGTCCGTGTCCCCTCAGTGTGAGGACTTCGGACATTTTTATTAGTAGGACTAGAGGCCCGGTACATGAAGATTCCTGCACTGGAGGGGGTCCCTCAGCCCAGCCTGCCCCCCTCACAGTCTGGGAGCCCTCAGGGGTCAGAGGTGACCCAGTGATCAGGGAAGTGACGCCCCGTCACACCTCTGCTGCTACCACTGCCGGCAGCGCAAGCCTCTGCTGGCCCTGGTTATCTGAGCCTCAGGTGGCCCTGGGTGAATGGGGGTGCTAAAGGAACTGGCACCGCCATCTTTGAGGGTGTGACAGCCAATTAGCATATTCTCTCCTTATTGGCTGTGGGCACCACCAGCTTTGTGAGGGCGTGATGGTCAATTAGCATATTCCCTCTTTATTAGAAAGGCTTATTATTTGTTAATCGTCATCAGAGGATGTTGTCTCCATTGCTTTTTCAGAGAGAGTGGAAGAGAGGGAGTGAGAGAGAGAAACATTGATATGAGAGACACACATCGATTGGTTGCTTCCTGCATCAGGCCCCAACTGGGGGCGGAGAGCAGACCATAACCCAGGTTCATGCCTTGCCCGGGAATCGAACCCACGACCCTTTGGTGCCCATATGATGCGTTAACCACTGAGCCTGCTGACCAGGGCTCAGAGCGTTGGATTCCCCCTGGCAGTGTTCCTTCCAGCTCTGACATCCGTGCCCTCTGCTTTCTGGCCTCTCCCGCATCCAGGCTGCCTCGTGGATCAGGTGGAAGTGTGTTTTCCAGACTGGTCCCTGGTCTGTCCCAAGACGGTGGCTCTGCCATGTGCCACGTGGCTCCCTCCCTGCGGGCAACCGGCAGTGCCATAGAACTTGGGATTTTGCTGACTGCCTGGGCTTGGACAATGCGACTGGGTGCTGGGGCCACCAGGAGACGTGTGGACATCATGGCCGCCCTGCCAGGCCCGGGAGTGTTTGCGGAGACCAGTCCTGCTGCTGAGACCGCAGCTCCGGCCGCCGGCTGGGCCTGGGCGGGCGGGCAGAGCTGTGTCGCCGTCCCCGAGGTCTGAGTCAGCGTCCCGCGGCGTTGGCGTTGGACAGCTCAGTCCCCGTTCTGGCCCCGCCAGGCTAAGCTTCGCGACCTTGGGCCGGTCACCGGGCCTCTTCCGGGAACTGGGTGTGACGGCTCCCGGGCCGCGGGAGAGCCCGGGAGGCGGGGCTGTGGCCTCAGGAACGGGCGCTGTGACTGCTCATTGGTCTGAGACGAGGGATGGAACTGGAGGGCATGGCCGTGTCCCGCAGTGGCCCCTGCAGCAGGTGACCGAAGCACAG
Source organism: Pipistrellus kuhlii (assembly GCF_014108245.1). Lineage (NCBI taxonomy): Eukaryota > Metazoa > Chordata > Mammalia > Chiroptera > Vespertilionidae > Pipistrellus > Pipistrellus kuhlii. The sequence continues at coordinate 47,487 of NW_023425590.1, read as the reverse complement.
CGGCCGGAAACCAGCGCCGTTGGTTCAGGTCGGTTCTGGGCCGGGAGGTCCATGGCGGCAGGTCCATGGCCGGCGCTGCGGGGGCTGCTCTCCGAGGGCCAGGGGAGCGTCCGTTCCTGCACTGTCCTGCCTGGGCCCAGAGCCCCAACCCGCTTCCATTTCCGCACGACCGTCTCCGTGTCTGTCAGGTCTCCCGTGTCTCCGGGAGGACACTCGGCACTGGATTGAGTCCAGGATGCTCTCCTCTCGGGATCCTTACCTCGGCGGCATCTTCAAAGACCCGTTCGCCAAATAAGGCCACATTCGCGGGTCCCCAGGGTGAGGACGCGGCATCTCTTTTGGGGGCCACTGCGGAGGGGAGGGGCAGGAAGGAATGGCTGTGATGCTATAGCTCAGCAAGAATGGGGTGCTTCTCTCCATTCTGAGACCTTCCCCATGGCCTCGCCATGCTGTCATGCCGGGGGACTACACGTACCCACCTGAGCTACGTGGGGTCATGCCCGGTGACCTACCCGTACCTATACAAGCCACATGCAGTCATGCCCGGGCTGTTTTGAGGCCCGAGTGCTGTTCCCCAGCCCCCATCCCATGGGCAGCTGCAGTGCCAGGGAGATAAACTCTGGAGACAAGTGACAGATGGGACTGAAGATCCTCCTGTTTTATTTTATTTTTGTTTATTCATTGATGAGAGAGAGAGAAGGGGGAGGAAAGAGAGAGAAAGAGAGAGAGAGAGAGAGAGAGAGAGAGAGATTTCTTGCTCCACCCATCCACATGCCTATTGGTTGAGTGATGTATGTGCCCTGACCGGGGATCGAACCTGCTACCTTGGCCTATCAGGACCACTTGCTAACCACCTGAGTGACCGGCCAGGACAAGACCCCTGTTTCAGCCGTCCCTGGCTGTAGTAACAACACGCCATGGGCGGCGGCTCAGAGACCAGGTCAGCCTCTCAGCCCTGGAGCCTGCAAGTCCAGGATCAAGGTGCTGGCGGTCTGGCCGCTTGGCCTGCAGGCAGCCGCCTCACCCCTGTCCTCCCCGGCCTTTCCTCCCAGCGGCTCCGCTTCCTCTGCTGATAAGGACGCCAGTCCCTTCGGGCCAGGCCCCGTCCTTGAACCTAACGACCTCCTTAAGGGCCTTGTCTGCAGACACATGGAGACTGGGGTTTCGACGCGTCAATCTGGAGGGACACGTTTCAGCCTGGGTCAGCGTCCCCTGTGGAGCCGACATTTTGACAGAGCAGCCTAATGATAGGGTTGGATTACTTAAGGCATACATGATTTCTCCCATTTAAAAAAAATATTTTTATTGATTTCAGAGATGAAGGGGAGGGGGGAGAGAGAGAGAGAAGAGAGAAAGAGAGAGAACAATGATGAGAGAGAATCATGGATCAGCTGCCTCCTGCACGCCCCCTACTGGGGACGCAGCCTGTAACCCGGGCCTGTGCCCTGAGCAGAAATGGAACCATGACCTGTTTCATAGGTTGATTCTCCACCACTGAGCCACACCAGCCAGGCCTATTTTTCTGTTTTGTTAAACACTGCTCATCGGGGCTTCGGCCAGTGGAGCTTCGGCCATCGGTCCAGTGTCCAGGGCCCTCTCCCTGATAATGCTACCAGCTGCAGCCCCACACAATCAGCACTGACTGTGTACCCAGCGTGTCCAGGCCACGTGTCACCTTTGCCCTGTGCGTGGGGCCAGCCGTGTGTTCCTGGGACGGCTGAGGAGCCTGCGGCTCAGAGCAGGGTCCCCACCAGGAAGTGCCGGGGGGCAGGGGGACCCTGAAGCTGCATCTGTCAGACTCAGGGCTGCCTTCTCCCCTCCCCACCCTTTTTACCTCTGAAAACCCTGTGCAGGCCCTCGACCGTCCTTCCGTCCCACACCGGCTCCGAGTCTCCCTCCCCAGCGACTTCCCGCCTCTGTGGAGGGTCCAGGCTTGGCCGGATGGCGGACGTCTCCTGTCCAGTAATCCGCAGGCAGCTTCGCCCGTGGGGACCTGGCTGGCAGGCGGCCTCCTCCGGCCTGCAGTCCCACTCAGCTCGGGGAACCTCCCCCCCCCCACACACACGCCGTCCAGGCCGAGCCCAGCCTCGGGCTTCCAAGTAGAGGGGTCATCTGGAGGCGGCCCAGCGTCCGTCTCCGCGGGAGGGAGGTGACCGCCAGCCCGCGGCCGGCCCGGAGGGTAGGTGTGTCTGCAGCGAGGGGGCTGACCTCAGGCTGCTCCTTCCCTCGGCGTGTGGGGCATTCTCGGCGCGGCCCCTGGCACCACAGCCCTCGCCTGGCCGCCCTGCGGCTTGTTTGCAGAGCAGAGGGGAAGGGCCGGGCAGCGGCCTCCTGCTCAGCTCGGCCCGGAAGCCGGAGCCAGGACGGCCGGCTCAGCTCTGCTCCAGCCTCCCTGGACGTGAGCGATTGGCAATCGTGTCCGCCCCGTGCCGGCCCCTCGGCCGTCCTGTGGGCTCGTTCACATTTGGTCCACATTATGTGGCCGTCGACAGACAGACAGACGGCGGTCAAAGCGCTCCAGCAGGACGCGGGGCGCGGGGAAGGGAGGGGCGGTGACACGCAGGCCAGGCCGCTCCATCTTCCGGAGACGCGGCCGCCTGGCGTCAGAGCAGCGCCAGTAACTGGGCCTCTGTTCCCTCCAGGGCCCCTCGCCGCGATCCTGGAAGCCTGAGGCCGGCCGGCCCCGCAGCGCGGGCGGATCGGCCTCCAGATGGATGGGATGTGAAGCGGCGGAATAGGACGTCGATCGCAGTCCATATTTCTGCTGCCTCACGTGGCGCTTCGCAGACCCCCGACGCAGCACCTGGGGGGCCTGGCGCAGCGAGGTGGACGCGGTCTGGAGCTTGGAACACCGCCGCCGGCCAGCGCGAAGCTTTCTCTGGGAGGCCTGCTCTGACGGAGGCTGCTCTGACGGAGGCCTGCTCTGTCGGAGGCCTGCTCTGTCGGAGGCCTGCTCTGACGGAGGCCTGCTCTGACGGAGGCTGCTCTGACGGAGGCCTGCTCTGTCGGAGGCCTGCTCTGTTGGAGGCCTGTTCTGACGGAGGCCTGCTCTGACGGAGGCCTGCTCTGTCGGAGGCCTGCTCTGTCGGAGGCCTGCTCTGATGGAGGCCTGCTCTGAAGGATGCCTGCGATAACGGATGAGAGGAGCCAGGAATGTTCCGGATGGACGAGGCGGAGGCTGCAGGAGGGAGGGAGCGGGCTGGACATGTCCCGGGCCTCCCTGAGGCGAGGGCCAGCCGAGCACAGGGTCCAGGCGGGCGTCCCCCAGGAGTGCCCAGAGCCTGGGGGCCCGGGACGGGGTGGCGGGGGCGGGCAGGCCTGGCCCAGGGCCCGCGCTCGGAGGGCCAGGGAGGCGGCTGTTGGACCGAGGCCTCAGGCCAGGCCCAGCTGGCAGGGACAGCTTTGGAAAGTTGGGACACATGGCCAGGGTGGTGCTGTGCACTCGGTGCTGGGGTGCTGGCTGAGAGGACACGGGGGAGGGAGGGGGAGGGGTCAGGGAGGGTTTTGGGGGGAGGAGGAGGCAGGCCCACCAGAGGGAAGATTCAGGCCTGGGAGGCACTTGGCAGCACGTGGTGGAGTCGGGGACCCAGGCCTCCTCGGACCCTGCCCGGGGGCTGTATGGATGCAGAGGCAGGCCCCTGGGACAGAGCTGTTTTTAGCTAACACTGGGGCGAAGGTCCATGATGCAATGCGACCACTTCCTGTCTGGGCCTCCCCAGGGCTGCCCTCTCTGTCCCTCGTGCCTGCACTTCCTCGACCTTGTTGAAGTTCCTTTCTCTCCTTTCCCCCGCCTGCCCTTCCCACCCCATCACCTTTGCCCTCTGCCCTTTGCCCTTTGCCCTTTGCCGGAGCTGCGATGCGGAGATGCACCGGGCAGAGCTCCAGCCGGGGCAGGAGCCGGACGAGGGAACGGACGGGGAGAGCAGTGGCCGGCCCGCGGGCACCCAGGGCATGGGCCTTCCCTGCAGGCCCTGCCTCAGTGCTGGCTGCTCAGCACCGCGATCCTGCCCTGGAGAGACCTCAGAATTCATAAGGGCGTTACATATTTATTTATTTAACCTTCCCCAGGATGTTTGTTCGTTTTTCCATTGATTCTAGAGAAAAAAGGAAGAAGGAGCAAGCGAGTGAGCAGAGACAGAAACATCGATGTGAGAGAGAAACAGCACATCTGTCATTGGCCTCCCATATGCATGCCCCCCAACCGGGGAGTGCACCCGCCACCTCAGTGTAGAACTAATAAAGGTTTGAAAGGTTCCTGCCCAGCCCTGCCTGGTGTGGCTCAGTGGATAGAGCATTGGCCTGCTGACCAGAAGGGTACTGGCTTTGGGTTGCAGCCTTGATCCCCAATAGGGGGCATGCAGGAGGCAGCTGATCCATGATTCTCCCTCATCATTGATGTTTCTCTCCCTTCCTTGCTGAAATAAAAAAAAAAAAAAAATATATATATAGATATATATATATATATATATATACACAATATATATATATATATATTGTATATATATATATATATATATATATGTATGTTTATATATGTATATATAAAATATTCCTGTCTTACAGCCTTTTCCCACCAGGGGGCCACACGGACAGTGTCCAGGGGGCGTGTAAGGAGGCTGGGGCAGGGCGAGGAGAAGGGGAGGTTGAGGCGGGGGGGTGGGGGGGTGGGGGGGGAGAATGGGGCGGGGAGAGGGGGAGGGGAGGCTGGGGCGGGGGGAGGGGAAAGGGAGGCTGGGGCGGGGGCGGGGGCAGGGGGGAGGGAGGCTGGGGCAGGGGCAGGGGCAGGGGAAAGGGAGGCTGGGGCAGGGGCAGGGGCAGGGGGAAGGGAGGCTGGGGCAGGGGCAGGGGGAGGGGAAGCTGGGATGGGGAGGGGGAGGGGGAGGGGAGGCTGGGACGGGGGAGGGGGAGGAGAGACTGGGGCGGGGGAGGGAGGGGAAGGGGAGGCTGGGACGGGGGGAGGGGGAGGGGAGGCTGGGGGGACACAGACTGAGCCCAGTGGAGGGTGCAGGACCGATGCATGGGGCTTTGGGGGGACAACACTCATCAGCAGGGATGGCCTGTCTCTCCCTGGGATGGGCTCCCAGTGTCCCCGGAGCAGGTGTCGGGGAGCAGGTGAAGAGGCGCATTGAGCTTTACATCGGCGAGGGCTCCATTCCAGGCTTAGGACACATGGCTCGGCGGGCCCCCTGGGGAGGGAGGCTCCTATGTTTTAAAGATAGAGACTTTCACTCACTCACTCACTCATTCATTCATCCATCCATTCATCCATTCTTATTCTTTTATTGGTTTTTAGAGAGAGAGGAAGGGAGAGGGAGAGAAACATCGATGCAAGAGACACATCATGGATCAGCTGCCTCCTGCACGCCCCACACTGGGGACCGAGTCCACAGCCCAGGCCTGTGCCCTGATCGGGAATCCAGCCAGTGGCCTCTTGGTTCCTGGTGAGACAGGAAGTTTTAAAATAGAAAGTGGTGAGGGGTTAGCTCTGTATCTATGTCTCCGTGTCCAGCAGTCATGCCAGTAGCCGTGCCACTGGACCTGTCCGTGTCCACATCCGCCTGTCTCACACAGACCTGACACCCAGGCGTTCACGTGTCCCCGTCTTCTCTCATCTCTTTAGGGCGCACACGTCACGCACGCCCGTGTGAAACTACGGCGCCGTCCCTCCGCTGCAGTGCTTCTCCGTGTTCCACTGCACCCCCGCCCGGAGCTCCCTCCGCCCGCCGTCTGCAGGGCACCTCCCGGGCAGCGGGACCCCGCACCTCAGTTCACGGCCATTCCTTCCTGCTGGTTAGGAAGCCGAGGCTGACCCGGCACCCGCTCACAACGAGATCACTGGGCGGGACCCCACTGCCCTGTCCCCGCGGGGGGCGATCCCGGGGGACAGGATTTCACGGTGAATTTGCTGTCCTGTATCACTTCTCCACACGGCAGGTGTGTGTCCTGGGTTTGTGCCGGGCTGAGGGGTACAACAGGCCGGCTGTTTCTTTCAACTGCTGCTTGCATTTCTCTCTGTAGCATGAATTCCTCGTTCATACCCTCTTCCCACTTTAAAAAAGTAAATAAATATATACTTTATTGATTTCAGAGAGGAAGAGAGAGATGGAAGCATCAATAGTGAGAGAGAGAGAGAGAGAGAGAGAGAGAGAGAGAGAGAGAATCATTGATTGATCAGAGGCCTCCTGCACATCCCACACTGGGGATCGAGCCCGCAACCTGGGCCTGCGCCCCGACTGGGAATCAAACCGCAACCTCCTGGCTCATAGGTTGGTGCCCAACCACTGAACCACACTGGCTGGGTCCCTTCCCTGCTTTTTTTTGACTGGACAGTGATTGCCTTCTTACTGTCAGAGCTGTGAGGAGTCTGGGCTGCTGGCCCTTTGTCCTTACGTATGGATCTCATGCACTTTCAAACCGTCGCTCGTGTTTTAACGCTGTCTGTGGTCTGTGGCTGTTTGGAGCATTTAATTTTTATGGCGTAAAACTTGTGAGGCTATCTCTTAATGGCTTCTGGATTCTGTCTTGCTTCAGAGGGCCTGCTTTGCCCCAAGATTATGACAATAGTCAGCTCTGCTGTGCTTTTCTCTAGTACTTTTACAGTTTGATTGATCACATGTAGGTCTTTAATCCATCTGGAATTTATTTGAGTATCTAGGCTGATGTAAGGGTTCAGTTTTGTGTTTTTCAAAGCGATAACCAGCTATGGCAATGCTGTTTGCTATGGAACTCTATCCATCACCCCTCAACATTGGTTTGTAATGGAGCATTATCTCTATTTGTCTGTATTCTGTCCCTCTCTCTCCATCTTTCAATTTCCTTTTTCTGCCCCCCTTGGGTTTATTTGTCTGTTAGCATATTACATAACTATTCTGGTATCTCTCTCTCTCTCTCTCTCTCTCTCTCTCTCTCTCTCTCTCTCTTTAAATGTATTTCTTTATTGATTTAGAGAGGAAGGAAGAAGTAGAGAAAGATAGAAACATCAATGATGAGAGAGAATCATTGACTGGATGCCTCCTGCATGCCCCCCACTGGGGATCGAGCCTGCAACCCAGGTCTGTGCCCTTGGCCAGAATCAAACCCGGGACCCTTCAGTCTGCAGACTGATGCTCTATCCACTGAGCCAAGGGGCTCGCTAGAGCATATTCTGGTGTCTCTTAATAGCAGATGGGGTAAGATCTTATTCTCCTCCCTTAGTCCACCTCCCCCCACTCCCAAAGTTTTAGTGGCCAATTTTGTTTCATAGTTTATTTTAAAAATCCCAGAGAAATAAGTAACTGTCAGCATTTTGATTAGAGTCGCACTCACACTTCCTTTGTAGACAAGATGCATCTTTGCAATGAGTCTCACTGTCAGGAATCCGGTGTTGATCATCAGCTCTTGCTGTGTAACAAACCATCCCAAACCGTAGTGGCTTCAGACACATCTATTTGCGGTGGCTCCCAAGTCCGTGAGTTGTCCAGGTGCTCAATAATTTGAGCTCAAAGCCAGTGCTCTGCTTATTTATTATTTTTTAATATATATATCTTGTTGATTTTTTTACAGAGAGGAAGAGAGAGAGATAGAGTGTCAGAAACATCGACCAGCTGCCTCTTGCACACCCCCTACTACTACCAAAGTACATGCCCTTGACCTGAATCAAACCTGAGATCCTTCAGTCTGCAGGCAGACGCTCTATCCACTGAGCCACATCAGTTAGGGCAATCATTATACTTTTTAATTGGAGTGTTTAGGCCATTAAAATTTATGATTATTGAGACGACCGGATTCAGCTCTACCATTTTATTATTTATTTTCAGTTTGTCCCTTTGTTTTTTAACTTAAAAAAAAATATTTTTCACTTACAGTTGGCATTCAATATTATATTAGTTTCAGGTGCACGGCAGTGGCTAGGCATTTATATAACGTATGCAGTCATCTTCCCAGTGGTTTTAAGATGTTTTTAGAATAATTTTAAGTTTACGGAGAAGGTGCAAATATAGCTGTGGATGCAATGTCCGTGCCCCTCCACAATCCGCAGACTGAAACCCCGATCCCCAGAGTGATGGTGGTGGGGGTGGGGCCTTTGGAGGGAATTAGACCACAAGGGTGGAGACTTAGGAAGGGATTTGTGTCCTTATAAAGAGAGACACAGACTCTGGCCAACTTAGCTCAGTGGGTAGAGTGTCAGCCTGCAGACTGAAGGGTCCTGGGTTCGATTCTGGTCAAGGGTATGTACCTCGGTGCAGGCTCCTCCTGGCCTGGGCCTTGGGTCAGGGCTTGTGCAGGAGGCAACCAATCGATGTGTTTCTCTGACATCGATGTCTCTCTGTCTTTCCCTCTCTCTTCCACTCTCTTTAAAAATCAATGATCAACAAATACATACATATCAACAAGTGAATCTAAAAATCAAGTGAATTAAAAATCTGAGGAACAGAATAAGCGGGTGAATATAATAGAATCAGGGGCATAGAATGGGAGTGGGTTGATAATGATCAGGGGGAAAGGGGTATGGGGGGTGCAGGAAGAGACTGGATTAAAATCGCACACCTATGGATGAGGTCAATGGGGGGTGGGGGAGGTAAGGGCAGAGGGTGGGGTGGGAACCGGGTGGAAGGGAGCTAAAAGAAACAAAAAAATCAATGGGAAAATATCCTCGGGCGAGGATTCAAATAAGATAAAATAAAGAAGGAGACAGGGATCCCTCTTGTTCCGTCTGCCTTGTGAGGGCCCGAGAACTGGCAGCTGCAAACCGGGACGAGGGTCCTCCCCAGAACCGAGCAGGCTGGCCCCTGGCCTCGGCCTCGGAGCTCCTGGGACAGAGAGAGAGAAAAGCCTGCTGTCTGTCCGCACCCCGCTGACAGCGCGCCAGCGCCTGCGTGGACAGGGGCGGTACAGAGAGCTCCGTGCCCCTCACCCGGCTCCCGTTACTGACATCTGACGGCCTCCTCCATCCGGGAGGTCCACTGGCCACAAGGGAGAACCCCACCTGGCCGGGCCGGCCTGGCTCAGCGGTTGAGCATCGACCTATGAGCCAGGAGGTCATGGTCGATTCCCGGCCAGACCCAGGCTGGACTGTGGGCTTGATCCCCCGTGGGGGCGGGCAGGAGGCAGCCAACCCAAGATTATCTCTCGTCGTTGTTTCTGTCTCTCCCTCTCCCTTCCTCTCTGAAATCAGTAAAAACACATTTAAAAAGAACCGGCCGTGGCCCGGGACTGTTCCCTAAACGCGGCCGTTCCTCGGATTTCATGTTTCCGTGAGCGTCCTCTCCGGTGGTGAGTCACCGAGGCTCCTCCCCTCAGTCTGACGGGAGCCCTGGCAGGGGGTGTGGAACATTCCCCGCTCAGGCTGGTCCCTCGCCTTCCTCCTGGCTGGACGGAGGCTGGGAGTGAGGGGGAGAGCCCAGTGCCAGGTGCCACGGTCCCCCGGCGTGACTCAGCGTGGGGACGCGGGCCTGCGTGGCCTGGTGCGGTGGGCGGGCCAGGTGCTGCGATATGTCTTCCCCTCCCCAAGCCAACCTAGCCAGCCTCCTGGGGGTAGGGGGAGGGGGAAGAGAGAGGGAGGGGAAGGGAAGCTAAGGAAATTCTGCCTCCTGCAAAGGCAGTGCCTACTTATACACTGAGTGGCCAGATTATTGTGATCTCTGAATGCATGAGAAGCCCGGTGCATGGATGGGGTCCGGCCAGCCTGGCCAGGTGCGGGGGACATGCAGTTGTCCCGCAAATGGTCGAGGGGACCATTTGCATATTAGCCTTTTATTCTATAGGATACACACTGAGCAGCCAGATTATGATGTGTTCAGAGATCATAGTAACCCGGCCACTCCGTGTAATAACCTGGGCCCCGCTTGGCCCGTCGCCCACACAGCCCCAGAGCGCCGTGTACAGCGCTGTCTGACTTCCATCGCTCACACCCATCGTTCCTTCAAGCACAGTTTTTCCTAGGAGATTGGGTCATTAGGAACTTTCCAGGCGAGAAGCCAGAAGGAACGAGGTAATGCACGTTCCTCATGGCCCCAGACCACGCCGCCTGCTCCCGCCTGCAGCTCAGCCGTGTGTGGGGAACGTGCTGTGCGCCCTGGGTCACCCCTCCGCCCCCAAAGGGACCCCACCCTCCCCCCACCCTCCCAGTGCCACTGCTTCTCCCCACCCAAGGCCGGCACGGTGTTGGTGTGCTCCCGGCCAGAGTGCCGTGGGTCTGTCTGTCTGTCATGAGTTTCCCTCTGGGCTGGATGGCGGGCCTTCCCTCCATGCCAGCCACAGGCACTGCCACAAGCTGGACGCAGTGCCAGTTCCCTCTGCCGCCCGCTGCCGTCTGTCACTGAGGCCGGAGGCTTCACCACCGAGGCCCGTGGACTGGAACCAGCCTGCCGGAAGCAGCATCCTCACTGTCCCCATTTCTCTGAGGAGGACACCGAGGCTCAGGGACTCGGGGACGTGTCTGAGGGTGCGTGCGTGGTTAGGTGCCAGCTCTGCCTACCTCGTGGGCTCGGCACCAGCTGCAGTGGCCCTGAGAGACGCCGGGAGAGAATTGGGTGGGCGCCCTGGCCGTCCTGGGGAGCTTGACTGGACAAGGTCACGTTGACGTCCGGCCGGGCCACTGCGGTTTGTGGTTTTAGTTTCTGTGTCTGCACGGCACCCCGTCACCCTCTAGACCCCCTCCCTCCGGGGGGTCTGCGTCAGGTGCCGGGTGCGTACGGCAGGGTAGAGTGGTCCCCCTGCCGGGCGCGGCCGTGCCCTGGGGCGCCCCAGACAACCCGAGGCTCCCGCTGGCCCTCTTCAGCCCGGGGCCTGCCGCTGTCTGCGTGGGGCCTGCACACCGCGGAGCACGCTGGCGGTGAGTCTCTGCCAGAGGCCCCCCCGGTGCCCGGAGCCGCTGCACAGGTCACCGGGACCCGGGTGCTCTCTGCAGTCTGTCAGGGCGGTTCCTCCTGAGCGCTGCCAGGTTTCCAGGTTCCTAGAGCAGGAGACGGGGAAGGAGCCAGCCGGCACAGATGTCATAGCGCTGTGCAGTCCCATGCCCGCAGGAGCGGCAGGGCGAGTGAGTGCGGCAGGGCGATAGGGAGCGGTGGGGACTGCGGTGCATTGAGAGCACAGGTGGATGCCGGGAGGTGCTGCTCAGCACCCCCCCCCCCCCCCAGATTATTGCCAGGAGTAACATAGGCCCTGATTGCTAACTCTTTTATTCTTCAAGAGATGCTAGAACTCCAGACCTTTATTTTTTTTTATTTGTAAATATATTTTTTATTGATTTTAGAGAGGAAAGAAAGGGGGAGAGAGAGAAGCATCAGTGATGAGAATCACTGGTCAGCTGCCCCCTGCATGTCCCCCCACTGGGGATCGAACCCGCAACCTGGCTTTGTGCCCTGACCAGGGATTGAACCATGACCTCCTGGTTCATAGGCTGATTCTATCCACTGAGCCAAACCAGCTGGGGCTAAAACTCCAAATTTTTAGATGAAATCTTATCTCATTTTTATCCATGAGAAATAGATTTTAATTATGGGAGAGAGAGAGAGAGAGAGAGAGAGAGAGAGAGAGAGAGAGAGAGAGAGGGAGAGATATGCAGGCCAAACACCAAACATGCCTGCAAACCGACAGGCCGAGGGCAAGCAGCCGGAGCCTGACCCAGTGGCACCCTCTGTTGTACAAACGTGGAAACTGAGCCCCAGGACGGGTGCCCGGGGGACGGCCTCCGGGGGAGCCCCAGCATCCGGTGCAGAGCTCTGTGGTCCCGGAAGCACACGTGGCGCCATGAGGTAACGCAGAGGCCGCTGTCACCGACCCCGTGCTGCGCTCCAGGCCTGGCGTGGAGGTAAATTAACAAAGTATTTAAAAAAAAAAAATGGGTGGACTTTGAGGGGAGCAGATTGCTCCCCCTAATGCGGTGGGCCCCACCCAATCAGGTGAAGGCCGTTTAGAAGAAAGACTGAGCGCCCCAGCAGGAAGGGTTAAACCGGCCGCGGGCTCACACTGCACCTCTGGCTCCCCCCACCCCCGCCAGCGGCTCTGCAGTCTGGGCTCATTAGCCTCTTAGTGCGGAGCCAAGTCCGTAAAATAAGTGCTCGTCTCCCTCCCTCCCTCCCCTCTCCTTCCCTCTCTCCCTCCCTCCCTCCTTCCTCCCTCCCTCCCCCCTACACACACACACGCACGCACACACACGCACACACACACACACGCACACACACACACGCACACACACACACGCACACACACACACGCACACACACACACGCACACACACGCACACACATGCACCTGACAGTTCTATTTCTCTGGAACACAGATCCCCGCTCAGAACCCCATGCACCCGGCACCCCTCCCACAGGCAGCCGGAGGCCCGCAGCGGGAGGCCGGACACCTCGGCGGGCAGGTGAGGGCGCGCCCAGGCCCCCGGGCCGCCCCCGGGCGGCGGCTCTGGTCCAGGGAATGAGCGCCGACCGCGAGGCCGCGGCAGGGGGCCCGCAGCCTGCCTGAGTGATGAGGTGTGGCCGCGGCCCGCAGCGCTCCCTCTGAACAAAGTACGTGTTCCGCGCTCTGTCCGCCGTTTGGAGGAAAGGAAAACGCACACGTGGCCTTCTCGTGAGGGCTCCGCGCGGGTACGCCTGCCCCCCCCTGGCCCCGAGCCTGCTCGCTGCCCAGGCCCTGCTCGCCCTGCTGCCTCCCAGCTGCCGGCTTTCCCTTCCTGCAGGCCCTCCGCCCGGCCGACCGTGGCCGTGGCCGTGCTCCCAGCCCGGCTGGCTCTGGCACCGAGCATGTTCCCAGCTTCCTGGCCTCTGCCCAGGCCGCTCCCCACGGGTCCCCCGAGACCCGGGCCGAGGCCCCGGTTCCTGTGGGGCTTTCGGAAACGCCTTCCTTTTCATTACAGCAGAAACAAAATGAATAGAACAGTAAGGAAGACACAAGAGCAAACCCAGCTTGGCTTGTCATCTGCTTCACACCAACTTCACTTTAAAATGTAATTTTTAAAGTGTGTGTGTTTGTTTTGATCATCCCCTGAGGATATTTTCCCACTGATGTTCAGGGAGCGTGGGAGAGAGAGGGAGAGACCGAGGAAACATGGATGTGAGAGACATGCCTCCTGCGCGAGCCCCGACCAGGGCCGCGACCTGGGAGGAGCCTGCCACCGAGGTGCATGCCCTTGACGGAATCGAACCCGGAACACTCCCGCCTGCAGGCTGATGCTCTGTCACTGAGCCACACCGGACAAGGCTGTTTGTTTTGTTTTTACAGAAGAAGGGCTCACGGTGGTGGAATGCGCGGGGCCCACAGACAAACGTCATTGCGTACTGCCCCGCCTTTGCCCAATAGATGCCCTGGGCGTTTCTCTACAAGACTGACAGCCCAAAGCGCCCCTCGACATGGCCGGGGTGAAGATCGCTGCTGTACACTATCGACAACAGCAATGAGTACTGACTCCCATCGAGCCTCCGGCCCTCCTGGGGCCCGGCCGCGTGCCGGCTCTGGGGCACAGGAGGGGAGCGGGAGCAGGTCTCCCCGCCCCGGGTGCTCACGGGCCAGGAAGGTGCAGGGACACCTCGGACCACTGTCCCCAAGGGGTTGGGGCGTCGGGAAGTCTCAGAAACGGGCTGGAGGTGCAGGGAGTGGTTCAGACTGGAACACAAATGCAGAGAGAGGTCATGGACGGCGAGTGCGTGTGGGGGTGAAGGGTCGCCGTCAGGCCTGCCGTTGGGGTCCCAGCCGTGTACTAAGGGTGGACACAGTGTGTGTGTGTGTGTGTGCGTGTGTGTGTGTCTGTGTGAGTGTGTGTGTGTGTGAGTGTGTGTGTGAGTGAGTGTGTGTTTGAGTGTGTGTGTGTGTGAGTGTGTGTGTGTGAGGTGTGTGTGTGTGTGTGAGTGTGTGTGTGTGGGGTGTGTGTGTGTGAGTGTGTGTGTGTGTTGTGAGTGTGTGAGTGTGTGTGTGTGTGTGTGTGTGAGTGTGTGTGAGTGTGTGTGTGAGAGTGTGTGAGTGTGTGTGAGTGTGTGTGTGTGAATGTGTGTGTGAATGTGTGTGTGAGTGTGTGTGAGTGTGTGTGTGTGAGTGTGTGTGTGTGAGTGTGTGTGTGTGTGTGAGTGTGTGTGTGTGAGTGTGTGTGTGTGAGTGTGTGTGAGTGTGTGTGTGTGTGTGTGAGTGTGTGAGTGTGTGTGTGAGTGTGTGACAGTATGTGTGTGTGTGTGTGTGAGTGTGTGTGTGTGTGTGTGAGTGTGTGACAGTATGTGTGTGAGTGTGTGTGTATGGTGGGGAGGGGGCAGAGCCAGGCGCCCTGGCACCGCCTGAAAACATGACCGTAATTTGGTCCTCAAAAACGCAGCCTCATTATCTCTCTGAGCAGCAAGATCTGTCTCCAAACCTGAGGCGTTCAGATTACCAAGTTTCCAGGCCTTTCTACCAACCCGTCCAAGAGCAATCCCGGTTTGTAACTCAATAAAGAGGCTGCTGCGTCCCCGCGGACAGAGCCGGGGCGCAGGCAGGGCGGACGGGGGAATGAGGGGCGCCCGGCTGGAGGCTGGGGCCGCTGCCGGTGGGTGGGGCAGGCGCTGGGCCCGGAGTCCTCACGGGGAGAAAAGCAGCCAGAAACGTCTGCGTGCCCGTCGGGGGGCAGCGGGCAGGGCACCTCTATCTGACAGGCGAGGAAACTGAGGAAGGGTGCAGGTGCCAGGCTGCTTCCGCCTGGAGGGGGCGCCTGGGCCAGCTCACCCACTGGGCCCGGTGGCGCCCACCTGGCCCTCCCTTCTCCGCAGCCCGTTCGTGGGCAGGTGTCTGTGGAGGCCCAGGTCCGATCAGGGACAGCCCAGAGCTTGTCCCTGTACCCCCCCACCCCCTCCGCGTTCCCATTTACACGCGTGGAGACTGGGCTCTGTGCCGGCAGGTAACCCGCCCCCACCCCTCTCTACGGGATCGCTGAGCCCCTCTCCCGGCTCCGGGCGTGCTGTGGGCGAGGCTGCGTGTGACGGGAGGACCTGGCCTCTCGGCCTCGGTTCCGCAGGCAGGAGAAAGGCAGCCTCCTCCGGCAGGGTGAGCTCAGGTGCAAATTGGGTCTGAGGTGAGGGCTGCCCCGTTAGTGACGTGCAAATTGGTGCAACCAGCCCGGCTGGTGTGGCTCAGTAATGGAGTCTCAGCCCTGGAACCAGGAGATGGCCGGTTCGGTTCCCCGTGAGGGCACATGCCCGGGTTGCAGGCTCCATCCCCAGAAGTGGGTGTGCAGGAGGCGGCCGGTCCATGATGTTTCACTCTCATCCATGTTTCTCTCTCTCTTTTCCTCTCCCTTCCTCTCTCCGAAAATCAATAAAGGAAAAGGAAAAAGAGGGAGAGAGAGAGAGAGAGAGAGAGAGAGAGAGAGAGAGAGAGAGAGAAATTGGTTCAACCATATGGACGTGGTGATTCCGGCCAACACCGTTTGTGTCTATCTGTTGGCCCAGCGCTGCCATCGGCGGGATGGAGCCGCGGAGCGATCTGAGCGAGGGGCACCGGGGCGTGGAGGGAGGGCAGGCCCGCCTTGCACAGAGGGGCAGAGGCACACGTCTGCTCCGGGGGAGCCCAGGTCCCCGGAGGGCGCGCCCTGCGGCAGAGCAGGGAACGTCTGCATCAGCCCGCCGAGGCGTCACTCCGTTTCTGTGAAATCTTCGTGATGTGCGTTGATTTCTATATTTTCTTTCATTTAAAAAAAATCCTCATCTGGGGATATTTCTCCATTGATTTTTAGAGAGAGTGGGAGAGGAGGGAGAGACAGAGAGAAATGTTGATGTGAGAGAAACACACCCATTGGTTGCCTCCTGCACAATTCCCTGACCAGGGCCCGGGCCAGGGAAAAGCCTAAAACTGAGGTACGTGCTCTGGACTGGAATCGAACCCAGGACCCTTCAGTCTGCAGGCCGATGCTCTATCCACTGAGTCAAACTGGCCAGGGCTGATTTATATATTTTCTTTAAAAGATATATATTTTATTGATTTTTTTCAGAGAGGGATAGAGAGTTAGAAACATCAATGAGAGACATCTATCAGCCGCCTCCTGCACACCTCCTACTGGGGATGTGCCCGCAACCAAGGTACTTGCCCTTGACCGGAATCGAACCTGGGACCCTTCAGTCCGCAGGCAGACGCGCTATCCACTGAGCCACACCGGTTTCAGCTGTTTTACATATTTCCTGAGTGCTGTGTAGGTAATCTGGAAGTACACACCACCCACAGCTGAGCGGTGTTTACCCATTTGGAAGAAGCACATGAGGAGCGTTTGCCAGCCGCTAAATCCGTGTTACACTACTTGGTTTTTCTTAACATGCAGCCTCTGTTTAGTTTTACAATCAGAACAGAAAGTGTTCCTGTTTGCTAAAAGAAAAACGACCATGAGAGAGAATGGAAAAATGGCAAAAAAAAAAACCCACAAAAAACAGCAGCCAAAGGCACATAGTAGGTGCTCAGGAGCGTTTCTGTCCCAGGCCTCCGGACCAGGGGTCCCAACAGCCCCTGGGAGCGTCCGTGAGCACCGTCCCCTCCCGAAGAGCAGGGCCGCTCAGCCTTCTGGGGCCAAATCACCACGGAGATGTACAGGCGGAGGAGGGCCCATCGGAAGAAGAAAGAAGAGGGAAAGCCCTGACTATACATGTACATAAAACCCACATTACAACATGCTAAAAACCGTAAATTGGAACCACGTGGCGCTGCCCTCCGTTGGCACGGAGACGGTTTTCAGGCGCTGGCTTGAAATGGAGCCATCTTCCCCAGCACCTGAGGACGGAGGGGGCCGGGCTGGCGGGGGGGCGTGGCCCCCGCTCTGGGGCACATTTGCGGCTCGTACTTCAATGCAGAGGAGCTAAAAAGAAACGGACTTGGCACCCCTTCCCACCTTCCACCGAACAGGCAAATGCCGAACAGATGTCCTCAAAGGCCGGGGAGCGGAATGAAAGGCGCACTTAGGATTTATGGGGCTGAAAACCAAAAGCCAGTGGAAATTAGGACACTGATGAGCCGAGCCTGCCGCTAAGGCATGCTTTTTTCACCCGAGGACTTGCAAATTGGCTTCCAGATGCCGGGGCGGCGCAGGAGATGCCGGAGTGGTGATGGGTCGGAGCCAGGCCGCCAACACCCTCCGGGATCTGGTGGGAGCCTACCTGTGAGGCCTGGGGCCCCGGCCTGCACCCGTGACGCCCCTTTCCACCTGCCATCCTCGGCCTTCCCTCCCCCCACCACTCTCTAGCACACCATCCTTGGTCCCTCCACTCTGTAGCATCCCCATCCTTGGTTCCTCCATTCTCTACTATTCCCATCTTTGCCTTCCCCCCATTTTACACTGTTTGATTTTTTTTTCAATATATAGTCTCTATTAGTTCAATAATCAGAACAAAAGATATTCTAGTTTGCTGACAGAAAAACACCAAGAGAGCATAGAAAAAACTCACAACAGTGGCCAACCTCTTTTTTAAATTGATTTTAGAGAGAGGAAGGGGGAGAGAGACATTGATCAGTTGTCTCTTGCAGGCACCCTGACGGGGGGCTGAACCGGTAACCTGGGTCTGTGCTCGGATTGGGAATCGAACCCACCACCTTTTGGTGTATGGGACAACACCCCTGCCAACTGAGCCACACCAGCCAGGGCCTCTCACACCATGTGAAGTTTCTAGCACTCCCACCCCGTTCGCCCAGCAGTGAAGGCCCTCCCCCAGCATGTCTCCTCCCGGGGACTCCCTGCACCCGAAGGACCCTCTCCTGTCCCTTCTGCCTTCACTGTTCAGGCCTGTCTCCCTGGCTGGAGGTGGGCGCTAGTCATCCAGCTCTGGCCTAGAGGGCGCTATTCCGTGAGGAGGATCCCTCAGGCTTCTCCTTTTCACACAGCACACAGTGTGCACTTTATTGCCTGGATGGATGGATGATGGATGGATGAATGGCTGGTGGCTGGATGGCTGGATGAGATGGGGTCTCCTCCACATGCTCTTCCCACCCTCTCCGTCCCGCGAGAGGACATCCTGGGAACTTTGGGTGGCAGAAATAAAGCAATTCCAGGAGGAAGCAAATGCCCCTTTTCTAGACCTACTGTGTACTGCCTGCTCTTGGCGCTTCAACAGATGTCAATCTCGTGTGATCCCCCATTGGATGCTGATACTGCGAGAGGGAAGTGCTTTGGCCAAGGTCACCTTTTGTCAGGGCCCGGGGACCTGGGCCAGTGGGCAGAGGTGGGGGATGGGGACCCAGGCTGGGTGTGCTGGAAGCGGGAGAGGAACGGCCAGTCTGTAAGTTGGTCCCGGGGAAAGCCTGCCTTGGGTTCGTTTCGGTCTGCTTGTCTCCTGAGACAATGATTCCCGGATCCCGGAGCCTGAGGAGACTTCCCGCAAGCAGCCTGATACTGATCTTCACCACCGCCCAGGCCCAGAGCTGCGGGCACTATCATCCATTTCAGATGCAAAACCTGCAGCCTGGAGGAGTGGCCAGGCTCCTGCGTAACCAGGAGGCTGAGCCGGACTTGAACCTGAGGGGTCTCAGCCTGTGCGTGTGCAATGGCCGTGCGGCTTTTCTTTCCCTCTCTGCGTGCGGGGACCCCAGCAGGGACAGGCGTGCAAGTCCCATCTGCGTCTCGGCAGGTCGCACGATCCCTCCCGTGGCATTGGCATCAGGGCAGGTGAGGGCTCAGGACCCCACCCGGGCCCCGGGGCCTTTCAGAGTTCCTCTGTCAGTCTGTCCATCTGCACAAGGACCTGTCCTTGGCCTGTACCTACGGAGCTTACAGGCGATGGACGAACCACTGAGTAGATGCGTGAACCAGGTCACTGCAAGTGGCAATAAGTGCTATGAAGGCCCAAGGCACCCACGCACGCCTCCCCACACCCCCCCCCAAAGGTCACCCAAGCTGCTTCCCAAAGACCAGGGTGCACCCACACCCAAGTCCAAGGGCACAGCCACGCTGCGTCAGACCTGTCTGTGTGGGTCTGCGTCTCCTGGATGGATGGTGTCCGTCGGGGCTCATCCGGGAAAACACACCACAGGCGGCATCGGGAAGGGGTGATGTGGGGCCCACGTCCCCGTTCGCTGCACTTGGGCCTCATTTTACGTCCCGGTTTAGAATTTCCCTCTGGGGAGCCATAATTACCGAATAAACTGGAGGAGACCTTGGGGTTTGCCGGGGCCCATAAAAGGCAGCGGCGGAGGAAGACCCATCGGAAGGAAAAAGAAGAGGGCAGGGGAGCTGGGGTGGGAGACTAGGCGAGCCCGGGGCTCAGGCCCCCAAGTGCGGAGGAAACACTGACCTGAACGCCGAGGTCAGAAGCCGCGCGGGACTCGGCCCTGGGAGAGGCCTGAGGCCTTACGTGCTTGCTCCGTGGAGAGGGGCGTCCGGCCGCACTGCCCAGGCCCTGGCTCAGAAGGGGCCCAGCCCCCAGTCTGTCCGCATGGATCTGGGGGAGCCTTTGGGAAAGGGCTGACGAAGGGGCAGAAGGAACTACAGTTTAATGCGGGCCTCCTCTGTGCTCGGCACCACGGGACCCTGGCCTCTCCGCGGCAGAGCAGCCGGCCCAGCAGGACTTGCCTCCTTTGCTCGGATGAGGAAACAGAGGCTCCACTAGGACGGGCTCCTCGCCGCAGATCCCACAGCCGGGGAGGGAGTGGGGATTGTGGGGTGTTTGGGGAGCCGAGCGCCTCTCCCCCTCCCCCCAGGAGGAGGTGGAGGAGGAGGGAGGCCCTCTCCCCGACCCTGGGTCCTCGCTGGGGCTTAGGAAGTGTGGATGGAGACGGCTCCGTTCACCTCTGGCCCGTGAGAAAGGAAGAGCCAGGCCACAGGTGTCCCATGCACCCCCCGCCCCCGCCCGGTTAAGCTGGCTTTGCTGTTAGCTGTGGAACTAACCCTATTTGGGCATCTCACTTAGCGCCTAATGGAATAGCCGCTGCTCTGCGGTGACAGGAAGTGAAAAAGGAAAGAAAGGTTATGCTGAGAACCTCGTCAGAGAAAGGACTCTCAGGTCCATTCAGCATCCATCCATCTGTTCATCTGTCCATCCAACCATTTGTTACCTCCTCAGCCATGGAGCCAGGTGTGTATCCATCCGTTCACACACACACCTATCACCCATCCCCCTAGCCACCCATCGTCCATCCATCCCTTCGTCCACTGACTCTCCACCTGCTATCTGTCCCTCAACCTCTCCACCTGCCATCTCTCCCTCCTGGGCTGGAGTGGGAGCACTCACCACCGACGTCTGAGAGTGCTGGGAGCCGTCCCAGGCTCTGCCTTGTACCTGTGGTGTGATTCCCAGCAACCGAGGCCACCCCTCTGTCCACACCCTGCGCAGCAGAGCCGCAGCGCCCCCATCAGGAGGGGCGAGTGGCCTTCACGCCGCGAGGCTCATCAGGAGCCCAGAACGGTGCTCGCTGCACCCCTGCACTCGGCGCCAGCAGGTCCCGCCCCTGCCTTGCCCAGGACGCGGGGCTCACCCGCTCTCCCCTGCGCGGTGCGAGGTCCTCCCGGGCTCAGCTGTGGCCGAGGCCAGCGGGCCCTCCGCCTTCACGGAGCCCAGCGCCCGGCTGTGGCCCAGAACCTGTGCCGGACTGTGGTGTGGACGGGCCTCCCTGATCCAGCCTAAGCGTGTCTTCTTGGCCAGCCGTGTGTGGACTTTTTAAAAATAGACTATTTTTTAGAGCAGTTTTAGGTTCACAGCAAAACGGAGCAGAAAGTACAGAGATTTCCCACATGCCCTCTGCACCCCCAGGCAGGTCTCCCCCACTATCAACAGCAACCCCCACCCCCCAGCGCTGCATTCGTTACCATCAGTGAACCGACATCACGCAGCATCTTGGCGGCTCACATTCTGTGAGCTGTGCCCAATACCACCCTTATCACACATGAGAGGAAACCGAGCACAGAGCAGCAACATAAGCTGCCCAAGGTCGTCCAGACAAAAGCATGAGGCCAGGGGCTGACCCGAGCTCTCTGGGTTTTACGCACTAAGCTGTGCATCTTCCAGGGGGCATGGGCAGAGAGACAGGCCGAGAAAGGGCAGTGACAATCCACAGGGTAACAGAGCCAGGAACTGGGAAGCCAGAGGGTGGCAGGGAGCTCAGAGGAGAGGGGTGCCACTCCTGGCTCTCCCCGGCGCCTGGTCTGGTGTGGATGCCCAGGCGGTGCGAGGACACGGGGCAGGCTTCCAGAGGCAGTGTCCACTGCTGGGCCTGGAGCGGTGGGAGGAGCCTGCAAAATGCTCCATGGCCAGGGCCAGGTTCCCTTAGACTCGACAGCAGGCCGCTTCGTGGGTCCTGGGGGCCTGGGCCTGCCCACGGCAGAAGCACAGGGTCAGCCGTCCTGCGAGAACTGGTCACTGGAACAGGCAGGCGTCTCCGGGGGAGGGGCGTCTCTGAGCAGAATGGGCCTTTTCCCAGCGCACACACTGTCTGGAGAGCACCTCAAAAAGTTCCTTGTTATAAACTGCAGGGCCCCCCAGTTTCCCGGGGGAGCGGCCACAGAGGGGGCCTCCGGGCAGGCTGCCTGTCTGTCTAGTGCCCCCTGGGGAGCAGCAAGATGCCTGGTGGCCTGGGCTGCAAGGTGAGGGCTGGCCCGGGTCCGCCTGCCGGAAAGGTCTCCATGTGCAGCCAGGAAGGCGGCCCCTGGGAACGGCGGGGAGGACAGCAGGCCCGCCCTTCCTCTTGCTGTGCCCGGTCCAGGGCTCCCCGTCCCGCTTCCTCCTCCTCCGTCCTGGCTGACAGATGTGGCCCGGGAGCTCGGGGACCGAGGGACGTGAGGTGCTTTAGGATGGAAGGCAGGGCCCAGGGGTCTGTCAAAGGCCTCTCATCTGCTGCCAGAGCTCTCTCCTGCCGGCCTTTCCCAGGCTCTCACTCAGCTCTGGATTGGGTCCCCCTGCTGCTCCTGAGGCTCTGCTCCCCCCCCCTCCCCTCTCCCCCCGCCCAGGACCCGGCCATAGGCGCTGCTCTGGTGCCCCCCAGTGGCCAGTGTGGCGAGTGCAGCGTGCAGAGCTCAGGGGGTCCCAGGCCCTCAGTTCTTTCTGCTTCTCCAGCGTATAACCCACCTGCGAGACACCTTCATCTTCCTCCACAGCCTGGCTTCTGTGGCGTGGGAACCGCCCTCTCCCTGGCCGGCTGGGTGTTTACGTTTTATGCCGTGTTCTTCCTCCCGCTGAACCATAACGACCAGTGAGCAGGCACGTCTTGGTGGACCTGAAGCCGGCACTCCAGGCCTTTGGGAAGACTTGAGACTTTTGACCTACCAGTAACGAATGCCCACAACTAAGTGAAAGCAGGCTGGAGAACATTCCAGCAGGTGATCCCACTGCGGCCCGAGCATCGGATAAGCAGTGATGTCACAGCGGCTCAGGTGTGGCCTTCCCAGCGCCCCCTGCTGAGGGGCTCTGCCTCCTGTGGACAGAGTGGGGACAGGAGAGATACCACCTAGAAAAATACAGACTGCTAGACGCCCACCTGGCCAAGACAGTCATGTGACCTGCCCGAAGGTCCTGGCCAGCGCGTGCAGGACGGGTGCCCTCCTCCGTCCGGGCCTGGCCGTGCGTGGCCACGCCCCTCCCCCCGCCCTGCATCCTGCTGTCCTGCCCCCGGGTCCCAGCCAGAGGTGAGCAGGCGCAGGCGCAGGCGCTCACTACCAGTTCGAGGTGTCTGAGAGCCAGCAGCATCTTCCGGAAAGGGCTGGGTGGTAGCTACGTTTGCTCTCAGGCCAGAAGGCCTCTTGCGAGGGCCTCGCTGCCACGGTGGCGCAGAGACAGCCTCGGACAACCCGTCCAGGGGCCACTTTACTCCCAAGAACAAGAGTTGGACTTGGCTCCGGCCTGCGCCTGTTCACCAGCTCTATGTAGTAGGCCTCTGCCCAGGCCTCCATTTCTGCTTCTCTTGGGAAAACAGGTCTCCCCTCCACAAACTACCCTTCCTACCTGGCCCGTGTGGCTCAGTGGATGAGTGTCAACTTATAAACCTGGAGGCCATGGCTTTATCTCCAGTGTGGGGCGTGCAGAAGGCAGCCAACCAATGATTCTCTCTCATCACTGTTGTTTCCATCTCTCTCCCTCTCCTTCCTCTCTGAGATCAATAATTATATATATATATATATTTATATATATCTTTTAAAAACAATAAAAGGATCACCCTTCCCCATTTCAAATGTAGGGTGTTTGTGAAGTTGACCTTCAGTCGCCACTTGGCCCAGTTGATCAGTGTGTGCCTCCCTCTTACCAACCCCTCAAATGCCAGTTTGTTCCAGGACAAGCACCTGACCCAATGGCGGCCAGTGAGGGTTGGGGTCTTGGTTCAGTGCTAGGGAAAGAGACACAGCCCCCTGGTCCGTGAGGCTGGGCCTGGGGCAGCGATCCTGCTTCTTGAGGGAGAAACCCTGTGGGCACCGGGAACCACGGTGGAAGGCAGAGAGAAACAGTGCCTTCTCCCTGGTGACATCCCTGAGCCCCTGGATCAAGCCTCACCTGAAGCTCAGCCACACTTGGACTTTTCAGCTAAGAGAGCCAATCAATTCCCTTTATGGCTTAAGCTGTCTGACCTTGGTTTTCTGTTGCTCACAGCCTGCCTCCCGAGCTGATGTGTCATCCTGTGCTCTCTCGGGGCCTCTGCAGGCAGGCCCCCCGGATGACCAGGGCCTCCCCATGACCAGGGTCTCCGCAGGCGGGCAATGCTTTGAGGTTGCCTCTGAGATGCCAGGCGCAGCCTCGGAGCCTCAGCCGCACTCTCCTCTCCAGGGCAGCCTGCTCACGGCTGCTCCTGGGCCCTAGGGCCCGGAGCCAAGACTCTGACTTTGGCCTCCACCCAGGGCTGAACTCTGCCATCACCGCTGGGGAGCCTGGATTCTCTCTCCAGCTTGTGAACTCGACAGCGTTCCGTAACGGAAACATCTGGGCGCTCTCCGGCCCCAGGGCGCACACCTCTCAGACTGCCGTAAGTCACCACGCAGGCCAGGGGTTTATTGGCTTGTGAGTTATGGATATGGCCCGGGCTGTGCGCTTGGCTCCATTTCTTTCCCCCGCCGCAGTCAAGCCACAAATCATACTTGAAAAATGGGAGGGTGACCGCATTAGCCAGGATCCACTCATAATAGGCCGACCCTGGGAAAGCCACCAGGGAGGGTCAGATGCTCGCCAGTCCCCGGCGCTCAGCCAGGAGACAACGCGTCTCCTCACCCAGGTTCCAGCGGACGGGCCTGTGTGCGGGAAGGCTCCGCCCCCGGCCCTCATTGGACCAGGTGAAAGGAGAGAGACCCCCAGGGAGGACAGTGGGCGGGTCCTGCCCCTTGACTGTCAGACTGAGGACCAGTGATATCCTCCGTGATAAATGAGGAGGGAATGGGAGGGACCCTGAGTTCTGAGACGCTGAGGTAAGAGGGACAATACCCTGATGACCGTGTGATTCCTTACCTTCTTTAAAATATGTACTAGAGGCCGATGCACAAAGATTTGTGTAAGAATGGGCCTTCCTTCCCCTGGTGGCCAGCACCTCCTTCGCTCGGGCTGGAGCCGCCTTTCCACATTTCCATGCTGCCCTGCCCCCAGCCACTCAGTACCTGCATATGCAAATTAGCCCTCCATCTTTGTAGGGTTACTTTGCATACTCACTCCTGATTGGCTAGTGGGTATTGCAAAGGTGCAGTCAATTTGCATCTTTCTCTTTTATTAGTGTAGATTGATTTCAGAGAGGAAGGAAAAGGGAGAGAGAGATAGAATCATCACTGGTGAGAGAGCATCATTGATTGGCTGACTCCTTCATGCCCCCCACTGGGGATCAAGCCTGCAACCCAGGCAAGTGCCCTGATTAGGAATCCAATTGTGATCTCCTGGTTCATAGGTCAACACTCAACCACTGAGCAATACCAGCTGGACTAAATTAGCTTTTTTATTGAAATACTAGAGGCCTGGTGCATGAAATTTGTGCATGGGGATGGTGTCCCTCAGCCCGCTTGCACCCTATCACAATCCAGGACCCTTCAGGTAGGGTCCCTATGCCTGGCCCATGATCAGGGCCTATCGGGGCTTTCCTTCCCCTGGCTGCCAGCAGCTGGTCCCCCCACCACTGCCACTGCTTGCCATCTGTGAGGCACTGTTCCCCCTCCCCTGCCACCACTTGCCTCCCTCTTTGGGCGACAGCTGTAGGGTTCCATTTCTTGGCTGACCTGAGCCTCCATATGCAGGGAGATCACTGACCAGCTCCACATACCCACCACAGCCATCGCTGGCCAGTGGCCTAGGCCTCCCTTTTTGGGGCAATTGATTGCAGGCCCCCTGACCAATCACATCACACCGACCTTAGCTGGCCTGGCACCAGTGCATGTCATAGCGTGGTCATCTGGAAGGTAGTCTGGATGGTTGTTCTGCTATTCAGTCATTCAGTTGATTTGCATGTTATGCTTTTATTATTATAGACTAGAGGCCCAGTGCACAAATTTGTGCATGGGGGGGTGGGGGAGGGACCTAGGAGGTTAGCTGGTCTGCGGGGAGGGACCAAGGGAAGTTAGCTGCTGGAGAAGGTTGGCTGTGGGAGCACACTGACCACCAGGGGGCAGCTCCTGCATTGAGTGTCTGTCCCCTGGTGGTCAGTGTGCATCATACCCTGTTTCCCCGAAAATAAGACAGTGTCTTATATTAATTTTTGCTCCCAAAGATGCACTAGGTCTTATTTTCAGGGGATGTCTTATTTTTCCATGAAGAAGAATACAGTACACATTTATTGTTAAATGAAAATAAAGGAAATTTATTACTTGTATACGGTACGGTAGTATGGTAGTTGTCAACACAAACCAGACAAACTGTGAATCCTACAGTATCAAGAATTTACTCATTTATTCAATGACAATCATGTCATCATCTTCTGGAACATCATCATAACAATCCAATTCCTGAATTTCCTGGTGGATTTCTTGTGACTCAATTTCTTTAAAAATCAGTGGAGCAAATCTCTCATGTTTAGCCTAGGGGGGGCCTTATTTTCGAGGGATGCCTTATATTTCACTCAGAAGGAAACCTGTAAGTAGGTCTTATTTTCAGAGAATGTCTTATTTTTGGGGAAACACGGTTGACCTGTCTTTCCGGTCTTGGGTTGTAAGGGTCCGGTAGGCTTTTATATGTTCAGTGTACACACAGGAAACGTGCATGGTTTGCTGAACCCTCAGCCCTGAGCAATGCAAGGACTGGTACCACAGAGAAGACGGGCGGCTTTTGGCCTGGGGGAGCTCAGTGTGAGCCCGAGAGAAGGATGCACAAGTAGCTCACAGTCTCACTCACCAACACGGACTCGAGGTACATGGTCCCAGTGCACTGCGCTCCAGGCAGGATACGCTGTAGTGTCTACGGTGCTCCCAGAAGCCACCTCTCTCCCCACCCAGGCGGTGGCTGAGCTTCCTGCCCCGTGCAGTTGGTGGGTCAGGTGACTGGTTCTGGCCAGTGTGAGTGGACATAACCCTTGTCACTCTTGGGCAAAAGATCGAGCCGATGGCCTGAGATTCTCCAAAGCTGCCTTTCCCTCACCAATGGTGACCACTGGGACGGGGCCACAGGAGGGCCTGATCCTGCCCTCACTCTCCCTCCCCCACAGCCCTGACACCTGTCCTCACTCACCCCCCCCCACGGCCCTGACACCTGTCCTCACTCTCCCTCCCCCACAGCCCTGACACCTGTCCTCACTCACTCCCCCCCCCCCCCATGGCCCTGACACCTGTCCTCACTCTCCCTCCCCCACAGCCCTGACACCTGTCCTCACTCACCCCCCCCCCCACGGCCCTGACACCTGTCCTCACTCCCCTCCCCCACAGCCCTGACACCTGCCCTCACTCCCCCCCACAGCCCTGACACCTGCCCTCACTCTCCCTCCCCCTCACAGGTCTGACGATGGCTGCACCTCTTCACTCCCTGCTCCCACCCTTCAGTGACTCTGGTTCATAACCAGCTTTTCACCAGGCAGCCCTTTCTGGGGTAGCATGGACTGCTCTAAAGGCAGGCGGGCTGTGCTTGAGTCTCTGCTGTACCCTGAGCCATCTTGTGCCCTGAGCTAGTTACTCAACCTCTCTGAGCCTCAGCTACTTCATTGATGAAAGTGAGGAGAATAATACTATTAATAATAATAGACGACATCACCTACAGCAGAGGATTCTCGTAAATATGAAATGAGCCGATATGATGCTCAGAACAGTGCATTCCTGTTCTCTGCCGTTGCAATAATAAACTCTCCAGTTGTAGCAGCTTTAGATGACTGTTACGTCATCAGTATCACTCGCACATGGGGGCTGACTGGGCTCAGCAGGGCGGTTCTCCTTTGGGTCTCTCCAGAGATTTTAGTCTGATGCTGGCGGGGCTGGACTCCTCACCTGCCTCCCTCTCTGCCTGGCAGGTGATGCCGGCTGCAGCTGGGGCTGCCGGCTGGGGCTCCTGGGGCTGCAGGCCAGGGTCTCGGCTGGGGCTACTGGCCGCCTCAGCCACACGGCACCTGGGCTTCCTCACAGCCAGTGGCTGGGTACTGGGACTCAAAGCTCAGGAGAACCAGGTGTGAACTAACTTTGGAAGTCACATGACAGCGTTTCTGCAGCAGCCAGAAGCCTTTCTGATTCCAGGGAATGGAGAATAGCATCTGGGGCGGACGGGGGCTGCTCTGGTCACCAGGAGTGAATATGAGGTGGACGCTTCTGTGTGGCCATCTTGGGAAACCCGATCTGCCACGCAAGGCCCCAAAGCATAAGGTGAAAAAATCGGGACTTTTTAAGACGCCATGGGACACGGGACAAATTGTTAAACATCAGGACTATCCCACCGAAAGTAGGACGTCTGGTCACCTCACCAAAGCAGCAGGTGTTAGGTGCTATTCTGTTGTTTTAATCTTAGAATCACATTATTAATAAACAAGAAATCACATAATTAATAAACGAAATCACATTATTAATAAACGAGAGGTCTGATGCATGAAATTCGTGCCAGGGCTCTGCCCCCCACAGCCCCAGCTGCCATGGCCCTTGTGCCCCTGCCCCCGGCCCACTGGTCCTTCTGGCAGGTCTGCCCACCATCCGGTCTAATTAGCATATTAGCTCTTTATTATGTAGGATTGTTTTTTCCCATAAAGTAAGATACACATGCACAATCCTTGCAAATACCCATTTAAATATCAGATTTCACTTGGATTTATGTAGTGTGTTCTGGGGTTCAGATTTTTTTTTTTTTTCTATATTGTTTCCATTTGGCCCAGTGCATGGGAGGGAAGTCCAGGCTGGTTAAAAGAATGGATAGAGGTTTCGGGAAGAGGCGCAGGGGAGACATCGGGGATGCAGAGGGGCCCCTCAAAGGCCCTGGGCTCCCGAGGCTCCTGGTCCTGCATGAGGGGGGCCTTTCGGAGAGATCCTCGCTCAGCCGCCGGGCTGCAGCCTGCGGGGTGAGGCAGGTGCCGCCCATCGTCCTGATGAGCCTCACCTGCTCACCTGGGCGTGGCTCCAGGACGGCAGAGCGGAGGGTCTGTGCTTGTGGAACGCACTGCGTGTGGGCCATTAGGGCTGGCCTCAGGTTCCTCTTTCAGGCAGGGCAGCCTCCCTGGGCCGAGCTTCCCCCACTCATCTTGGGAAGGCGTCAACGACCCTGGAGGAGAACATGGCTCTGGGCCCCCATTCTCTCTTCGTCACCTTGTGGGAGAGGTGGGCCCGCCCCCCAGAGCCAAGTGGTCAGGGCTGACATAGAAACCCGGAGAGAGGAGGTGCGGGCGCTGCAGAAGCAGCTGTTGTTGCATGAATGCAGTCTTCTCTGGAAGCTCGGAGTGTGAAAGAGGCAGAGGCAGAGCAGCTGGGCTGGAGCCCAGGAGGCCTTGCGTCAGCCCCCAGGAAGCCCCGCACAGTCGAGAGGCCCTGTGGAGCCCGAAGGGCTGATCAGTGAGCAAAAGAGCACACGCTAGTCGAAACCGGTTTGGCTCAGTGGCTAGAATGTCAGCCTGAGGGCTCAGGGGTCCCAGGTTCAATTCCGGTCAAGGGCATGTATGTTGGTTGCCGGCACATCCCCAGTGGGAGGTGTGTAGGAGGCAGCTGATTGATGTTTCTCTCTCATCGATGTTTCTAACTCTATCCTTCTCCCTTCCTCTCTATAAAAAATCAATAAATATATTTTTTAAAAAATCAATAAAATATATATATATATATTTAAAAAAGAGCGCACGCTAGTTGGCTGAAAGAGAAAAGGGGGGCTGTAAAGGAAACTGACAGCTGACAGCATCTCCAGGAGGGTTGGGTGCAGGCTCCGAGGCTCAGGGCAGGAGCACTGCGGCCACATTTCTCCCGGGGGCCCGCCAGTCCCAGAACGGACAGGAAGCAGGGCGATGGGGGCATGGGGTGTTCCCAGCCTCCGCAGGATGGAGTCTGAGAGGTGAGTGGACAAGGTCTGTCTCATCATTACCACTGGCTTCCAACCAAGTCTCCCACGGCTGTCTCTGATTGGTGGAGCAAGGTCACATGGTTGGGCCCTAGCTCAAGGGAAGTTGGGAAAGAAGATTGCTGGCTTTTACCCTGGGAAGCCTAAGATTCCTAAGGGGGGCATTCTTAAACTGAGCAGGTGTGTTCAACCATCTGGGACACACCCCGCACACCCCGCACCACCCCCCTCACACACACACACACACTCCATATCCAGACTGGCTCTTCCATGAACTCTCTGGCAGCTCTTCACTGCCCCACACCCTCTCACCCTCCCTGTTTGTTCCCTGCTGACCTGACCTGGTTCCCTCCACAGAGCTCTCCCGCTGCCTCCTCCCGCCTCCTCCCTGTGTGAGCCCTGCAGTGCCGGCAGGCCTCGGTCCCGCCCGCGGCCACGGGAGCCAGCTGCTCCGGTGGCTTTTCGTGCCTGCCTTCCCCCGGCCTGAGTCTCTGGGACTCTAAATAATCAGCCACTAAATAACACACATTCCATCCTGCCCGTTCACATGTGCCCGTACAAGGACAGACCAATAACCTGCACCGCTGTGATTCTCGGTGATTAAAAGCTGGCGGAGCGTTTCAGAAAGAGCCGTTATTTCAGGCCTGTGTGGGTGTTCTGAGGACGGGCGTCTGGGGTGGATGGTGAGGCCAGAGACAGAGACCCCTAACCTGCTGCGATCCTCCTTCAGACCCGCCTCTGTTCCCTCCTGCTCCTGGAGCAGGGCCGGCGTGCCCCGGCCCGGCCCCGGGCTATCACACCGTATTTCCTACTGACAGTAACGAGCACACGAATTAAAAAATAGGTGTAACTCAACCCAAAGTACACAAAAGGGGAATGTGCCTGCGTAACCACGTCATGGAACAACGCGAAGGACAGAAAAAGGAAAGGCTGTTCGTGACTTCCACTCGTGGGTTTTTTTCCTTCTGAAGTATTTACAATGATCTTTTCTCCAGGGCGGAATGCAAATGATCATTCATGTGAAATGTTAAATTAGAATCGCTCGAACACAGCACGATTTATTTCCTTTAAAACGCCGTCTTATGAAGCACTGTGGTGAGCAGAGACCCCTTGGCGACCCCGGCATGATTGGCGAGGTGCAGAGCCCATCGCAGCGTCACGTGGGCTTGTCTAGACCCGTGTCACACAGACCGGGGAGTAACGGAGCCGTGTGCGATGGGGAGACACTCCGCTGCCTTCACGGAGGACGCGGTGCTGATCGGGGAGCACCCACGCAGCACACACCGCGCCGTGAAAAGCAGCAGAGCGGAAGCTGGTCCTTCTGGAGAGGGAGCTTCGAGGCCAGGCTCGGCGGGCGGACAGGTGGTCGCACGCACCTTCCCTGGCCAGGCACGCAGACCTTCCCCAGTCAGAGGCGAGCTCTGCTTCTGGGCCAACAGGGACCGAGCGGCGCCCTTCCCAGCATTTGGACACACGTGTCCCCCGTGTGGCGACGTGGGGCAAAAAGCGTGGAGACACGTTCCCGTCTCCAGGGGCCTGGGCGTGTTCATCGCGAGAGCAGATGTTTAGGCTTGCACACAGCACCCAGCCGTAGGGGCGCCTGCCTGGGTGTCCCTTCCTCGCTGAGGCTGCTGTGTGCTGGCTCACGTGTGTGCAAGTGTACATGTGCGTCTTGATGTCTGCAACTTACTTCCACGTGGACTGGCAAGAGGTAGCAGTCCATGGTTCAAAATTCAAAATGGATGAAAGAAATACAGTGAAACCCTCCTCCATACCTCTCCCAGCGCCGGTCCCGTCCCCAGAGACAGGCGCATGAGATTTCCCCAGATCCCTGCCTCAAAAGTCTCGAAGAGTTTACTCATCCTTTTTGTCTGCGTCGTATCCACTGTATGCAGGGACTCCGTTTCTGTAGACATGGCGTTCATTTTCACATTGAAATCTTTAATGTCTATGACATTTACCCTGGTGCGTGCTGTGAAGGCAATAGTCAGGATCAGCAGATGTGCGCTGCAGTAACAAAGAACCCCACGTCCCAGTTGTTGAGGCCAATCAAAGCTAACTCTTGCTCACATTCAGGTTTATTTGGGGTTGGCTGGGGACTCCGGGCCCCTGCTGACAGAACACGCTGGCAGGGACACCGGGGGAATCTCTGTGGCAGGAACCTTGAGCCTCAGGGACTCACCCCTGGCTGCTCAGGGCTTCCTCTTGGAAGGGGGATGCTTATGCTCACATTTCGCGGATGAAAGCAAACCACGTGGTTGGAAGGAGAGGTAGAGTGGAAATTTTTTGAACAGGCCTGACGATTACTACAAAAATGTTGGACCCAACTTTTTAACTCCAGATGGAGACCTTGTGGTCTTGGCTCAATTTAATGACAATTCCACATTTTCTCCACTAATTTGAAATGCCTTCTTTATCAGAATCCAAATTCCATTAGGTATTCGGGACTATTTGCAGATTTTCTATTTTGTTCCGTTGATTAGTCTGTCTATTCTCGTACCATATGGTTTTAGTTATATGTCCTATAATTAATAAATTATAATTTTATCACTTGAATTGGAAATGTTATAATAGGTCTTCATGTCTGGTCAGGCTAGCCCTCCCCACACCTACTTTATTTATTTTTTTTATAGTTTTACTAACCATTCTTGCTTATTTATTTCTTCACGTGGATTTTGGAATCTCACTGAGTCCCCGTTAAACTCAGACCTCAGTGTGGGAAGGACTGAGATCCTCAGGGGCCGAGTCTACCTGTCCGGGTCCCGGGTGCATCTTCCCATTTGTCTGAGTCTCCTTGATGATCCTCAGCAACAGGAGGCACACCCTCCCCACGGCAGCTGGCACATTTCTCAGGTGTGTTCCCGGTCAATCTATCGGTCCTAACCTTTGCCACCATGTGCAAGGGAGCCTTCCTCCCTCCCCCTCCCTCTTCCTCCTCTTCCTCTCCCTTCTGTGTAGTGCAAAAGCTACTGACTTCTCCAACCCCCCTCCCCCCTTTTTGTTTTTAAATATATATATTATTGATTTTTTTACAGAGAGGAAGGGAGAGGGACAGAGTTAGAAACATCGATGAGAGAGAAACATCGATCAGCTGCCTCCTGCACACCCCCCACTGGGGATGTGCCCGCAACCAAGGTACATGCCCTTGACAGGAATCGAACCTGGGACCTTTCAGTCTGCAGACCGACGCTCTATCCACTGAGCCACACCAGTCAGGGCAAGCCCCTGTAGAGTCATTAAACTAGAGGCGGAGGCGCAGAGGACTCAGGATGCGAGGTGAGCTGCTCACAGACGGTCTTCCCCTCACCCACGTTCCCACGCGATGGGCCACAGGACAGTGAGCACTGCAGGGGGGCTTCTGTGGTGGGACACGGCGCTGGCTGACATCACGGGAGACTGTGCTGGAAGCTCCCAGCAGAGGGCGCCTCTGGCGTGGCCCAGGCAGCTAAGGGATTGGAGGCCCCCGGGCCCTGACGCCGGCCCCCAGCTCCCCGCTCTGTCAGTGCACAGCTGAGTCCCGCCAGGGGCGGGTGGGGGGGGGGGTGGTGAGGGGGGTGAGGGGTGTGTGGGGGTGGGGGGGGGAGACGAGGCTGGCAGAGGGCGAGGGGAGCTGAGCCCCCGCTGCATGGGGAGACCTCACCTGGCGTCCCGATGGTCTGAGGCTCTGCAGCAGCCGTTCTCAGCCCGTGGGTCACGACCCCTCTCACAGGGGTCGCCTAAGCCCATCGGAAAACGCAGGTATTTACATTGTTATTCATTAACAGCAGCAAAATCACAGCGATGAAGGAGCAACGAACATAAGGTTATGGTTGGGGGTCACCACCACATGGAGGGCTGGGGGCCGGGAGTCCTGGGCTGTCCCCACAGGAGAGCAGAGGACAGAGGCGGAGGCCGAGGAGAGAGGGAGAAGGCATTGGAAAGGCTGAGAACCACGGCTCTAGATGATAAGACGTAATTTTACAGGTAAAAGCGCGTTAAAAGCCCTGGCAGGTTGGGCTCAGTGCTCCGTGGTGAGGAGGAGGAACAAGGAAACGTGGGCTTCGGGCAGGCCGCGCGGTGAGTGTGTTCACGACGGGAGGGGAGAGGGAGGGTTGGGGGGGTTCGGGGGACCCGGCCCCCAGCCTTTCCTCCCAGCGGGGCTCTGTGTCCGGCTCTGCTGCCCGGGAGCAGCGGCCTCGCTCAGGGACCCTGGTCACCGCGGCCCCGCAGTGCCGGATGGCACTGGGGTGCGTGTGGACCCACTTTCCCCGCCCCCCCATTCCTCCCCCCGGCGCAGGGCCATCAGAGGGGACGCCAAGCCTGGTTTGGGGAGATTTTCTCCAGCAGCCGGCCCGCCCCACATCCTGGACCTGGCAGTGGATCGGGGACCTGACCCGCTGGGTGCCGGCGGCGGGCGCTCCCAGGGCCTCTGGAGGCAATTTCCCTCCGCTCCTGCCCCGCCGCCTGCTCTGCGCCCTCCCCGGGCTGCTCTCCCTCCTGCCCGCCTGCTGCGAGTCTGTGTGCATGTGCATGTGCGTGTGTGCATGCGTGCGTGCGTGAGAGAGAGAGAGAGAGAGAGAGGATGAGCCTGGGTCTGTGCTAACACCTCTCTCCCTCTCTCCTTGACCTCCATGTCTCTGTCCTCTGCTCTCCTGTGGGGACAGCCCAGGACTTCCAGGCCCTCAACCTTCAGCCCGGCCCCGGCAGCCAGCACCCGACTGCCAGCCCCCCGACCTCCAGGCCGCCCTGGCACTGCCTCGGCCCTGAAAGCCGGCTCAGATGTGGTTCTTCCGCTGTCGGAGCCACAGACACCGAAGCAGGAGGTGGGCTCAGTCTCCGTGTGTGGCTGATGTGGAGCGGAGCCCAGCATGGCCCACACGCCTCGTTCAGGACACTGATTCCCCCAAAATGGCCCTACAGCAAGCTTCCTCAGCTCCGCCGGCTCCGCGAGCATGGCCGGACTGCTCAGCCCCGCCTGCCGCCCCCCGCCCTCCCTGGGCCACGGGGCGGCCAGCACCCGCTCCGGGGGCACCGGACCCGCCTCTGCGCCGGGACCTCAGTCCCAGCCAGCTCAGACCTGCGGAGTCCGTGTGATGGCCCTGACCCGTGTGGCTCAGTGGATAGAGCGTCGGCCTGCAGACTGAAGGGTCCCAGGTTCGATTCCGGTCAAGGGCATGTACCTTGGTTGCGGGCACATCCCCAGTTGGGGATGTGCAAGAGGCAGCTGGTCGATGACTCTCTCTCATCGATGTTTCTAGCTCTTTGTCCCTCTCCCTTCCTCTCTGTGAAAAAAAAAAAGAGAGAGATCGGCCGGGGGCCTCTCAGGAGGCCGGCGACCGTGCACACAGCACGCTGGCGCCTCGCCGGTGGCCGCGGGGATGGGAAGGCAGGGTCCGGGCTTTGAACCCCCCGCCCCCCCGATGCCAGCCACGCTGCCCCCGTGAGCGGCCTCGGGTGTGCCTTAGCCCAGCCGCCGCCGCACGAAGGCACAGACAGGCTTCGGTCGGTGAAACCAGCTGAAGGCCACGCACAGTCACACCGGACACTTGTCTCGTTAGGCTGATGCGGGTTCATTTTAAATGATTCAGATGCAGGGTGCCCGGGCACACAGCAGGTGTCCACTCGGGGCCCAGCCTGGCCCCCCTCTCCCCTCCCCCACGGGCCCCCTGAACCCACACACACAGCCAGGAGCTCCTGGCGTGGGTGTCCACTCAGGTGATTGCGTGGCTGCACGAGGCCAGTGCGAGGGGCCCTGAGCCCCCACGGCGTGGAGGCAGCCCCATTGCGCCTCCAGACGGAGAGGGACCCGGCCCCCGGGGGACGCGTGGCCCCGAGGACCCGGATGCCGACCGGTCCCGCACCCCTGGGGTCAGCCAGCCCGTCACCCCAGCGGGTTCACGACCTTCCCCAGCAGCAGCAGGCTCCCGGTGCCCGTGTGGAAGGTCATCAGCAGGAAGGGCCGGTTGAACTCCTCCGTGTCGGGGGCGGGCGAGGGGTCGAGGTCGGGGCGGGGTCCCGGCGTGAGCTGGATGCTGGTGGCGGCAGCCGCCTCTGTGCCCCCCTCGTCCAGCGTCATCGCAGCCTTGTGTGCAACCTGCAAGGAACATTCTGGAATCACCAGCTGACTCCACAGGAGGGATCAACCAGACCTTTATTTATTTATTTTTTTAAATATTTTTATAGATTTCATAGAGGAAGGGAGGTGGAGAGAGAGAGAACCTTCCATGATGAGAAAGAATCACTGGTTGGCTGCCTCCTGCACGTCCCACCCTGGGGATGGAGCCCACAAGCAGGGCCTGTGCCCGGACCGGGAATCGAACCAGGTCCTCCTGGCTCATAGCTGACGCTCAGCCCTGAGCCCCGCCGGCCGGCCGGCTCAGTCTCTTCTCTACACAGCGTATCCCAGGGCCCATGACCGGGAAGGAACCCCCCATCCTGGCTGCCCCCGAGGGCAGGGAGCCTGCGCCCGGCCGGTGCTGTGGGGCGGACGTGCACTAATGGGGTACAGGCAGAGCGCAGATGGCGATGCGCCAGGTTGTGGAAACAGCCGCTCTGCAGCCATGGAGACCCCGCCGTGAACCGGGGCCCAGGTTACCTTGGAGACGTTCAGGCCGGGCTGAACAGCCGCTCCTGGGAGGAGCAGCTCCAGGTGGGCCGTGCTGGCGATGGAGAACTTGGGGAAGTGGAAGTCGAGTTCTCTGCGGAGACAGATGGGCTCGCTGTTGAGACTCCAGAAGCAGCTGCGTGTGTCCCAGGTGCTCTGTATGCTCCAGCCTCGGCCCAACGCAGCTCCAGGTCTGCAGCTTCTCACCCCCCTCCTCTGGTCTCCCTGCCCCTCCAGCCCCTCCTTTCCATCCAACATCTGTCCTGGGCCCTCCGTCCTCCACTCAACATCTGTCCTGGGCCCTCTGTCCCCCATTCAACATCTGTCCTGGGCCCTCTGTCCCCCATTCAACATCTGTCCTGGGCCCTCTGTCCCCCATTCAACATCTGTCCTGGGCCCTCCATCCTCCACTCAACATCTGTCCTGGGCCCTCTGTCCCCCATTCAACATCTGTCCTGCGCCCTCCATCCTCCATTCAACATCTGTTCTCGGGGGGGAGGGGGGGAGGGCCCGGGGGGACAGGGCCCGGGGGGACAGGGCCCTGGGGGACAGTGCCCGGGGGGTCAGGGCTCTGGGGGACAGGGCCTGGGGGACAGGGTCCAGGGGGACAGGGTCCAGGGGGACAGGGCCCGGGGGGTCAGGGCCTGGGGGACAGGGTCCAGGGGGACAGTGCCTGGGGGACAGTGCCCAGGGGGACAGGGTCCAGGGGGACAGGGTCCAGGGGGACAGGGCCCTGGGGGACAGTGCCCGGGGGGACAGTGCCCGGGGGGACAGGGCCCGGGGGGACAGTGCCCGGGGGGACAGGGTCCAGGGGGACAGTGCCCAGGGGGACAGGGTCCAGGGGGACAGGGTCCAGGGGGACAGGGCCCTGGGGGACAGTGCCCGGGGGGACAGTGCCCGGGGGGACAGGGCCCGGGGGGACAGGGCCTGGGAGGACAGTGCCCGGGGGGACAGGGCCTGGGGGGACAGGGCCTGGGGGACAAGGGTCCAGGGGGACAGTGCCCGGGGGGACAGGGCCCGGGGGGACAGGGTCCAGGGGGACAGGGCCAGGGGGACAGGGCCTGGGGGACAGTGCCCGGGGGGACAGGGCCTGGGGGACAGGGCCTGGGGGACAGGGTCCAGGGGGTCAGGACCCGGGGGGTTAGGGCCCGGGGGGACCATCACTGGGGCTGCCCGCTGTGAGCCTGCCTGGCCCGGAGCTGCCGGTCCCACTTGATGAGGGTCTCGGGCAGCAGGGCGTCCTCCAGCTGCGCCAGCGCGCCGGGCCGCGGGAAGACGAAGAAGGTGGAGGCGTTGGCGGCGTGCGCCATCTGCAGCACCGTGCACTGCAGCTCGCGGTCGTGCAGCAGGCGGTGGCGGGCCTTCTGCCGCATCATGGGCACCGGCACGGCCCTGCGCTCGTCCACAAAGAACTCCTTCGGGCCCGTGGCTCTCGGGTCGAAGGGCCGCGCCCATCCGGCTGCGGGGACGAGAGCAGCGGGGTCGCCGTGGAGGAGGGAGGACGGGCCCCGGGTCACCCCGCGGGCAGCCCCCGGGATGGGGGGTGCACAGTGGACGCCAAGCCCCGCTCCCACTGCCCCCGGCCTGTCCCTCATCCCTGTGCCCTCGCTGTGTCTCTGTGAGACGGGGAGCGCTGGCTCAGGGACAGGGACGGACAGAGCCAGAGAGGGAAGGCTGTGTGCTCTCTGGCCTCCTCACCCTCTTTCTGGGTGGTTAATTAAAAAAAATGTTTTAAAGTATACTTTTATTGATTTCAGAGAGAAAGGGGGAGGAAGAGAGAAACATCAGTGATGAGAGAGAATCATTGACCTGCTGCCGCCTGCACACCCCCCACTGTGATCGAGCCCACAACCTGGGCACGTGCCCTTGGCCAGAATCGAACCCGGGCCCCTTCAGTTTGCAGGCCGACGCTCTATCCACTGAGCCAACCGGTTAAGACCAGAGGTGGTGAAGTTTAAAGGGAAAAAAACCAGCATGTGGTGCCAGCTGCTCTAAAACACGTGTGGATCTGAGGGGTCGGCTCGGCCTGGCTGGCAGGCCCAAGGCAAGTCACCTAACCCTGGGCCTCAGTTTCCCCGTCTCTCTAGTGAACAGAATAACATCGCCTGTTGGGCTGTGAGGAGAGTTCAGTAAAATCAAATATGCACAGTGACCGGCATGACAGTATTCGGATTGTTTGTGTGTAATCTTACATACGCCAAACGAGAACTATTCGTAGGCATGTAGTTACGTCATGCCTTAGAGGCTCAGGCCAAATCGCTTCTTCTTTTAACATGAATCCGTCTGATCACGTGTGAAAGGGAAACGTTAGCCACAGCCTGAGCTTCATCTGGGGGAAGGTCACACGGAGACGTGGGTGTGAGTTCCCGGAGACCCACGGAGCACTCACTGTGCACACACGAGGGTCCGGCTCCTCTGCTGAGGGAGTGGGTGATTGAGGAGCGAGCACGTGATCTCATTGCTCTCCCAGCGCCGGGTCCTCCCTGCTCTCACCCATGCCCCCGGACCTGCCGGAGGACCGGGGCTCACTCCCAGTGGAGGTCACCGGCCCCCTGCAGCAGCGTCCCCGCGGGAGGACGGAGACCGTCCTCACGCGCAGGGTCTGGGGTCCCTGACTGACCTGGCCCCGAAATCAGAATCTTCTGGGGACACGTGCAAGACGCCCGCATTGTAAGCGAGCTCCCCAGGGAGGGCGTGTACACTCAGGCTGGAGAAAATCCTTCTTTGAAAAAACCTCAACAAGAAGTATTAAAAGGCGATAGGTGGTGAGCTCCCCGCCGCTGGAGGTATTCAAGCAGAAGCATCGAGGATTCCGTGGACCTCCTATTTGGAAGTCAGCAGGGAGGCTCTGGATGCTGTGAGGAGTGGGGCTGCGGTGCGATTGGGGCCCCGGAGGGAGGGCCAAGGGATGGACCCCCTCTTACCTCTGAGGAGCAGGTGACTCACCAGGACCTCCTTGGTGGCGTCGCTGAGTTCCTCCACCCAGGCGCCAAGCTGCCCCTGGGTCTGCTTCTCCACGTGCTCCCGGATGTCCGTCTGGGCGGCCGCCGGGCCCCGGGCGGCCCCCGGGCCCAGGCCGCGGAACCTGCGCTGGCCCACCGTCAGGAGGAGCGGGGGGCTCTGCACGGGGAGCCTGAGCAGCAGGTCCCGGAAGCCCTCCTGGATCTCGGCCTCGGAAACCAGGCTGAGGTTGAAGCCCAGGCCCTCCAGGGCTGCTGGCGGCAGGGGCCTCGAGGAAGAGCGTGGCCAAGGCCAGGGAGATGCTGGCCGGGGAGAAGAGGACGTTCTCTCCCGGGGCCTCGGAGGCCAGCTGTCTGTAGAGGTTGAAGGCAAAGTCTATGTTGCTCACAGAGAGCTTATGGCAGGGCAGGGCCGGCCCGGGAGGCCCGTCCT
Source organism: Pipistrellus kuhlii (assembly GCF_014108245.1). Classification (NCBI taxonomy): domain Eukaryota; kingdom Metazoa; phylum Chordata; class Mammalia; order Chiroptera; family Vespertilionidae; genus Pipistrellus; species Pipistrellus kuhlii. The sequence goes on along the minus strand of NW_023425590.1, from coordinate 8,205 downwards.
GGGGGCCGGGCATGGGCCCAGAGTCCTCCTGGTTGGCCAGGGCCAGGCAATGGCCCACGGCCGTGAGCGCAAGGACAAGCAGCCACCATCGGGGGGCCTTCATCCTCGGAGTCCTTGGTCTGGAAGCAGGGGCGAGGACAACAACAACAAAGGGAATAGTACTCACTGGTATCCAGTGTCTGCTCTGTGCCCACACTTCCCTGGCCTCCCCTCTTCATCCTCACAGCACTACGGGGGAGGCACGGCTCTGACACCCCATGTCACAATGTTCACACCCCATGTCACAGCGTTCACACCCCATGTCATAGTGTTCACACCCCAGGTCACAGTGTTCACACCCTCATGTCACAGTGTTCACACCCCAGGTCACAGTGTTCACACCCCATGTCACAGTGTTCACACCCTCATGTCACAGTGTTCACACCCTCATGTCACAGTGTTCACACCCCCATGTCACAGTGTTCACACCCCATGTCACAGTGTTCACACCCCATGTCACAGTGTTAAAACCCCAAGTCACAATGTTCACACCTTATGTCAGAGTATTCACACCCCAGGTCACAATGTTCACACCCCCATGTCACAGTGCTCCCACCCCAGGTCACAGTGTTCACACCCTATGTCACAGTGTTCACACCCTCATGTCACAGTGTTCACACCCCCATGTCACAGATAAGAAGACAGAGGAAAGGCTAAGTAATTCACCTGAAGTCAAACAGCTGGTAGGTGGTGAAGTCAGGACTTGAACCCAGAGCCTGGTGGGGTGGAGTCACCGTGAGATGTGAGGGACCCCCAAGCAGCATCCCATCTGAACAGAAGCAGCCACACCACCCACTGCCCCCGTGGGCGCCTGGCCCCGAAGGGCACGCAGGGTTCCATTGGTTTGCCCCGAGGGGCAGCACCCAGAGGCTTCAGGCTCAATCCCCTGAACCACGGCAGCCGCTCTGCCCTGTGCGGCCTCCCAGCTCCCCCGCCTCCTGTCCTGCTCACACAGCGCGTCCCCCGGGCACGCTCAGAGCCTCCCGCTGGCCCCTCTTCCCACCAGGATGCGCCCTTGGACTTGCAGAGCGCAGAGGAGGTATGGGGCAGCGGGGCAGTGCAGGGTGCAGGGAGGAGTCCTGCTCGCTCAGCCAGGCGCTGCTGTCCTGTGTACATGTGTGTTCACATATGTGACTGCTTCTGTGTGACTCGTGAGGTGACGTGCGGCAGGTCCACCACGCTGGCTGGGGGCCATGGCTCCGGCTCCAGCCGTCCCCCCCACTCTGGCAGCCCCCACTCACCTGAAACCAAGGTTTTCTGGAGCCTTCAAAAGAGCAGAGGGACCCCGCAGCCGGCGTGGCCTGGGACACCGAAGCCAGTCCTGCGGGAGGGCTGGGCGGGCTGGGGGGCTGGACTAGCAGGCTGTCCCAGGCTGCCCTCAGCCCACGTCACGCGCAGCACACGGGGCAGGAGGCACACTGCCCGCCTGTGTTCGGTCCACACATGGCCAAGCTCGGCGCGGGCGGGGCTGGTGCCAGCAGCTCCGTCCATCGCTGTTTGTGCCTGCCCCGCCCCCAGCCTCGGTTCCTCCCGCCTCTCCCCCTCCCGGGGGCCAGGAGCAACATAGTGCCCCCTGTGGGATGCTGGAGTCCAGGGAGGCTGGGGTCAGGCAGCATCTGCAGCCGCCCAGACACACTGCAGCCACCACCTCCTGCCACGCGGCGTGCCACGGGCCGCAGCCCACGCCACGGGCTGGCCTCCTCGGGGTGTGGGCTCCCACTCTTCCCAATGCCAAGACTGCTGTTCCTTTCACATCGCAGTGCCTCGCTCGAGGGGCGTCTGCGGCCCGGCCACTCAGCGCGGCACAAACACAGTGTTTGCAGAACCTGTCAGCCCACACACCGGCTCCGCCTGGCAGGTGGCGGAGGGACAAAGGTGACGGGGGCGTGGGCTCTGGGTGGGAGCAGGCTTCCTTTCTCCAGGGTTAGCTGATTCTGGCTTTATTTTTCCTCTCCCCACCCCTGCCTGGACCTACACACCCACACAGCCGCTTCTTCTCTAAGTCCTCACCGAGGGTATTTGTCTCGATTGTAGAGAGGCAAGAAGGAAGAGGGAGAGAAAGAGAAATACAGAGAGAACTAGGGGAGAGGAGCACCAGTTGGTTGTCCCCTATACGCACCCCAACCGGAGATCAAACCCCCTGCCTAGGTCTGTGCCCTCACCTAGAATCGAACCCACAACCTGTTTCTGCTGGCAAGCCGCCCGGTCTGGCCACTTGGTCATGACGGCCCCAGGAAACGCCTACCAGTGGCCCTGAGGGGCACCGGCACCTGCAGACCCAGCACCTGGGCACCAGGAGGGACCGTGAGGCCCATCAGGGGCAGGGCCAGCGGGGCGTGGAAGCCAAGGGGCATCCTCCCTGAGGAGTCATGGAGGGAGCGCCCCCTAGAGGGCTGAGTGGGTTCCTCTACTGACATGCAGCCGGGACAGTGAGGGCCAAGAGGGACCAGGTGTGTGTGCCTGTGTGTGTGTGTGTGTGTGTGTGTGCGCGTGTGCACGTCCGCTAGAGCGCTCTGGTGCAGCATTATGGCCAAACTACTCTCAAGCCAGGCGCAGACGAGCCACCAGCTGTGGCAGGGTCCCTCCTTCCCCCTCCTGGTCCGGAGGGAGGTGTGGGTTTCCCGCTCACCCCGCAGCCACTCAGCCTCATGCTCTTCCCCACCCCTGTGCCCTGGGCCTGGAAGCCCCTTCCTGCCCCCAAACTGCAGTCTGTCCTGGTCCCGCGCATTCCTCAGGGACAGCTCGTGGCGCCTCTTCCAGAAAGTCTTCCCGAACCCAGAGGTTCATTCCGTCTCTCTCGGTCTCTGTCTCTCTGTCTTTCCCTCCGGGCTGCTACAGGACTGTGTTCCTCTCAGACCTGTGACAATGGAGTCTCACAGCCCGCCAGGCCCCCGGGGGCGCTGGAGGGCGCGCCCCACAGCCCGGCCCCCGCGCAGCCCCAGAGCCCACCCACCCAAAGGCGCACACAGAAGCTGCTGTGCCACCATGTGCCCCGTCACGTCAGACGGCGCTGGACCTCGGCCTTCCCGTCCCACGGGGAGGGCTCCCGGCCTTGGCCTGGCCGGGTAACCACCAGGCGTGTTTGCCGAAGCAGAGGCAGCAAGTCACAAGGGAGAGGCCCCCCGGCCGGCCAGGAGGCCCGGACCCGGGAAGCCGTCCTGAGCTTGAGTCACAGACGCAGACAAGCTGTCTGGCTGGGGTGAGCCAGCTGCCCTGCCACCAGCCAAGGCATGCCACCTGGGTCCCAGAGCCAGGGCTGGGCCCTGCCGTCAGCTGCGGGCTCCCGGCAGGCACTTCGGCTCCCCTCAGTGAGATGGGCACAAGCCGCTGTGCAGGGCTGTCCAGGGATTACGGAGGTCCATCGCGGATACATAGTGTCCCCTCTGGCTGGTAAGAGGAGGTGCTTAGGACCCTGGGAGATGGTCACAGCCTGGGGTTCCGTCTTGTTAGTTCTCAGGGGCACCCTGTGTGACGCTGTCCGGACCCCGGGTCAGCGTGTGGGCAGCCCCTCGGAGAGCAAGGCCAGGGCATGGGGCATGTCTGCAGGGAGAGTGCGCAGAGCAGGGGCAGAGCTGGGGGCAGGAGGGCAGGGGACGGGGTGAGACTGAGGGAAATACTGGTTTGCTTTTCATCCAGGGCCCTTTAAGGTGGATGGACAGGGAAATGGGTGTGTTCTGTAAGGAGGGTGCCCTGCCTGGGTCACTGGGGGGAGGGGAAAGAGGGGGGCGGGGGGAGCTTGAGGCCAAGGTGGGCTGACTCCGGCCTCTGTTTCCTGCTCACGTCTGCTCCACCGGAGCACAGCGCTCACGTGAGGCCGGCCTGATCAGAGGCTGATCCCGCCTCGCCCCCCAGAGCTGACGGGGAAGCCGCCTGCTCTCCGCCGGCCTCACTGTGCCCGTCTGTGAAATGGGGACAGTACGCCGCTTCGGGGGGGATGTTGTGAAGGGAGGCGCAGCCAGCGCCTGGCACCTCGCCGGACGCGCCGGGAAGGCCACCATTCCCAGAGCCGCCCCCTCAGGACAATGACACCGTGTCTGCAAATGCTTTATTGCTACGGCGGCCCCACGGCCTGCACCCAGGCAGGTGTCTCCCAACGACAGCCCACGCCAGGCCTCCCACTCCCCCGGCCACGCCCCGGGGCGGTGACTTCCTCCCGGGATGGTACGGCCTGGGCGGGCCACGTCCCCCCACGGTCCCCTCGCTTTCTCAAAGGAGCAGGGCTGACATCCGCGGTGACTGGCAGGTGACACCCCAGCCTTTGGACCGATGTCAGGACCCTTCCGTCCTCCACCTGAGCCTTCAGTGCGTCTGCGGAGAAATCGAGTCCGGAGCGGGAAGCATGACCCCACGTCACACAGCCGGCTGGCCAGCCAGGGCCACACTGCCGCCTCCCTCCCAGCCCCCTCCCGCTGTCAGGATGGGGCTCGGCTTGGGCACAGGCTTCCTGGCGGAATGTCTGCTGGAACCGCCATCCTGTGGAGCTGGTGGCTGGGCTGGGAGCCAGGGGTCATCCTGGGCCTCTAACTGCCGTGCTGCCTCGGACGAGTCCATCCAGCTCTGGGGCCTCAGTGGGAATGGCCACTGGTGAGGGGGAGGCGGGACCGGGTGTCCCCCGCGCTGCATGGGGTGCCTGGCCTCGCCGGGCGTGGGAAGAAGCTGTCCTGGCACCGAGTTGGTGCTGCTACTGCTGCTGCTGCTGCTTGCCGAAGCCTCGCCGGTCCCTAAGCGCACGTCTCCTGAGGCCGCACAGACGGACGGCCGCAGAGCGCCCCTCCGCTGGGGGCCGGGCTCAGGGGGAGGGGGCGGGCCCCCCCGCGGGGCGGACCACCTTGCCCAGGAAGAGCACGCCCTCCGGGCTCAGGATCGCCAGCAGGAAGGGCCTGTCGAACACCAGCATCTGGGCGCCCACTCGGGCCGACCGGAACGCGAACACCACGCCCGTGGCCGCGGCTGCTTGGGTCCCCGCCTCGTCCACCTCCGCCACGGCTCTGTGCACCATCTGCCGGAGACAGGGCACCACTCACCGGGCGGGCGGGGCCGGCCCCCGGGCAAAGCCACTGCCGCCCCGGAGTCCCTGACCAAGGCCCCCACAGCCGCGCCCCCGCAGGTGGGAGCGAGGCGATGGCCGGGCGCACAGCCCGCGCGTTTCAGTGAGTTCTCGCGGCCAGGGTGGCCGCTCAGACTTTACAGAGGGAGGGGGCTCAGAGAGGTCAGGGCATCGCTGGAGGCCACACAGCTAAGGAGGGAGGAGTTGCCGCCTGGTTTTGAGTTTTGATGGTTTAATCCAGGGCTCCTTCCCCCAAGGCAGGCTGGGTGTGGCTTCTCATTGCACAGAGGGTATGAGACACTGAGACTGCTTCTTGAAGGAAAAGAGGAGGAAGAAAGAATATGGAATGTGGAGAGGAGTGGGGTGGGGTGGGATGGGATGGGATATGATGGGGCGGAACAAAAGAATAGAATAGAACATAATAGAATAGAAATAGAATAGAATGAATAGAATAGAATAGAATAGAATAGAATAGAATAGAATAGAATAGAAATAATAGGATTAATAGAATAGAATGAATAGAATAGAATAGAATAGGATGAATAGAATAGAATAGACATAATAGAATGAATAGAATAGAATAGAATAGAATAGAGTAGAAATAATAGAACAAGTAGAACAGAACAGAACAGATCAGAAAGAACAGGATGTCTCGAGGCAGGAGCCCAGGCCCGCTCACCTGGGACACCTGGATGCCGGAGTGGTTGGTGAAGCCGGCCAGGTCGGCGTGGGAGGTGAAGAGGTCCCGGATGCCCAGCCTGGGGAGGACCTTCTCCAACTGGTAGGAGCCCTCGATGGAGAACTTGGGAAGGTAGAGCTGGAGCTTCCTAGAGGAGAAGAGAGGAGAGGAGAGGAGAGGAGAAGAGGACCTTTCTAGAGTCTTCCAGAGCACATGGTTGTCGACTCACGTCCCTGCCGTCTCCCCTCAGCTCCACGTGACCCTTGGCCCCCAGTCTAGAGGGGAGTCTGTGCCGCTCTGGACTGGGACTGGGCCGCCCAGGGCTCACTGCCCTCTCCGATGGCACTGCCAGGAAAGCAGCGTCCGGCCCCAACCCCAGCACCTGGGCCAGGCCCCGGGGCCGGGCCGTCCCTGATGCCTCCGGCTCGGAGCGGCTCCTGGGCTGGTGAGTGCTCGGCCCCAGCTTGGCCCAGGGACACGGCCTCCCTGGGCGGGGTGCAGGGCTGGGCTGGCCAGTCCCGTGGGAAATACCTCTTGGTGAGCTTCCTGAGCCACCTGTCCAGGGTGTGCTGGTCCAGGCCGGCCTCCACCTTCTCCATGCGGCCCTCGCCGGGGAGGATGAAGAGGGCAGTGGCGTTGCTGTGGTAGGGCAGCCCCACGACCCTGCAGGAGAGGCTGCGGTCCAGGAGGTAGTCGAACTCGCCCTCGCGCCTCATCATGGGCACCTGCACCGCCGTCTGCGGGGCCACGTGGAAGGCCTGCTGGCGGGTGCTCTGGGGGTCAAAGCGCGTCTCCCACTTAGCTGGAGGCAGATGGGACAGAGACGGGATTCTCAGCGGTGGGGGGGGGGGACACTCGGACAAGAACCCATTCCCCAGAGGTCACCCCCTTTAGAGCCACCAGGGGCTGCTGAGTCCCACGGCCCCTTTGTTATTTGGGGCTGGGGAGGAACTTGCAACCAAGGGACATGCCCCTGACAGGAATCGAACCTGGGACCGTTTGGTCCCGGGCTGACGCTCTATCCACTGAGCCACACTGACGGGGCTGGAGCATGCTTTTCACTGAAGCAGCGGAGCAGAATGGGGAAGTGCAGGTGGAGCCAGGGCCTCACCTCTGAAGAAGATGTAGCTCACCAGGACCATGGCCTCCGAGCTGTCCAGGTCCTTCACCAGGTCCACGATCCTGCCCTCCGTCCGCTGGGCCACGTACGCGTTGATCTGCCTCTGGGCCGCCGCGGGGTCCTCGAAGCGGGTGGGCACGGCGTCGGCCAGGTACAGGGTCCTCAGGGCGCTCAGGACGGCGTCCCGGACACGCACGGCCGGCCGGACGAACAGCGCGCTGCCCAGGCTCAGCTGCAGGTCCCCCCGGGGCCGGCGCAGCCCCTGCAGCCGCCGCTGGAAGCCCCGGTGCAGTGCGGCCTCCTCCTCGGGGCCCCCCCGGGCGCGGAGGCCCAGGCCCTCCAGGATCTGCGCCTTCGTGGCGGCCCGCGCCCCCAGGGAGACCATGGCCAGCGGCATGGCGACGCTCAGCGGGGAGAAGAGGATGTTCTGGCCGGGGCTGGCGGCCACCAAGGCCCTGAAGAGGTCGAAGGTGAAGTTCCTGTGAGCAGGGGTGGCTGTGGCGGCCGTGGCGGCCGTGGCCGTGGCCGTGGCGGCCGTGGCCGGCAGCTCCCTGTCCCTCTTCTTGGTCCAGGAGTGCCGGTGGCGGAGGCTGGCGCCCTGTGGGCTGAGCAGCGCCAGGCAGAGGAGCAGGCAGAGCTGCATGGCGGAGCCTCTGGTGCTGGAGGGAGAGGGAGAGGACGGCTCAGGAGGTGGTGTGGCCCGCGGGCTGCTCAGGGGACAGAGCCGGTGGGCGTGGGGAGGCCGGCTCCCGAGAACCCACAATGAAGAGCCACCTCCCAGAGAAAGGCTGGGGCTCCAGGTTAGTGCCAGTCTGTGACCCAGGAGGTCCCGGTTCGATTCCCGGTCAGGGCATGTGCCCTGGTTGCAGACCTGGTTCCAGTGAGGGGGGTAATCACAGTGATACACAGAATTACAAATGATTGCTCTCATCACTGATATCACTCTCTCTCACTCTCCCGCTCTCTCTTCCTCTCTGACATCAATAAAAATATCTATTTTGGAAAAATGAGTCAAATGCAGGCACAGACCTGAAGCTCGAGGAGTGTGCGCTGTGGGTGTGGCAGCGCCTGGCCAGGGCCACCCCTCCACCCGAGACCCCATTTCCTGGGCTCTGCTGCGGGGTCATTCCCTCCCTCCCTCTCTCTCCCTCTCTCTCTCTCTCCCTCTCTCCCTCCCTCTCTCTCCCTCTCTCCCCTCTCCCCCCCCCTCCCTATCTCTCTCTCGCCTCCTCTCTCCCTCTCTCCCTCCCTCTCTCCCCCCCCCCTCTCTCCTCTCTCTCTCTCTCTCTCTCTCTCCTTTCTCTCCTCTCCCTCTCCCCT